>NC_142881.1:14449000-15098000 GCF_051225735.1 Oryctolagus cuniculus
ATAGTATGAAAAACCTCCCTATGTATTCCAATTATTTTCACCAAAATAAACTTACTTAAAAAATACTTTCCACAAACTTTTGGAAGAGCCCTCCTAAACAACTTACACTAAGCAACACTAATACAACCAACTCTAGGGTAGGTGAAGCTAACATGTGGAAAGGTATCTATCCTAGACTTGAAATACAAGAAAAGCTTCTCAGAGAAACAGCATCTTTACTGGGATCTGAAAGATGGTCAAGAATTAGATAAGTATGTTTCAGAAGCAGAATACCAGGAAGTTTAAGCTGAGAGAATAGATTGTGGAAATATCAGGAAACTATGAAAATGTGGCCTAATGGAAGAATTAAACTTATTACAGATACACATAGAGTGTATGAGAAAAGAAATGTTGTGAAATATATCTGGGAATGCAAAGGTAGGGCAAAACTCAAGATTTTGTAAATAAATAATAATGGGTTTTAACCCAACCATATAGAAAATACATTAAATATAAATGATCTAAATATATGAACTAAAATACTTTTCAGTAGAGATTTAGTAGATACTGTCATATTAGATAAAAACACAAAAGGAAATTATAACTGTCTATAAGAAATCCATTTTGAAATTAAATACATTAAAAAGGGATGAAACAAATTTCACGCTAACACTGATTTTAAAAACCTAGGTGATCTATAGGAGTGAAATTGACATTGTGAGATTCAACGATTGTCTTGACTGTAGAGGAGCAGTGTTTTTTTTTCTTCATACTATTTTTTGAACCCTTTACTTAGTGTAGGGTTAATCTTATGAGTATAAAGTAAACTGAAAATAGATCTTTGTAAAAATTAAGAACGGTAATGGGAGAGGGAAGAGGAGAAAGGGTGGGTGCATGGGTGGAAGGGAGGGTAGGATGGGAAGTATCACTATGTTCCTGAATCTGTATATAGGAGATTTATGAAATTTGTATACCTTAAACAAAATTAAAAAAAAAAAAACCTGAAGCATTGGATGCACAATAGTATGAATCTATTTAATTACTTTGAATTTAAAGACAGCAAGGTGGCTCATGATGTATGTATTTTATCACAATAAAATAAATAATACAGTTAAATACATATGCACCAAGATGTTACCAGCTATTATTTTTTGGTAGTAAGTTTATGGCTGATCCAATCTTCCAATTTTTGATAATTTGTATTGTCTTATTTTTAAACATATTTTAAATAATTTTGGGTTTATAATAGGCTAAGGAATTTTAAAATAAAACTAATTTAAAAAAAATCATGAGAGGGACACTACACAATAATAAAGTCAATTAGTCAAGAAAAATCAGCAATCTTAAATGTGTATTGGCTTAATAACAGCTTAAAATACATGAAACAAGAGCTGATAGGATTTAAAGAAGAAATAAAGATCACAATTAATTGCAGTTGTAGATTTTAACACCTCTTTGAGGAAAGACTCATTAAGAATATAGAACTTGGAGCCAGTGCTGTGGCATAGTAGGCTAAGCCTCCACCTGTGGTGCTGGCATCTCATAAGGGCACCAGTTGGTGTCCTGGCTGCTCCTCTTCTGATCCAGCTCTCTGCTTATGACCTGGGGAAGCAGTGGAAGATGGCCCAGATGTTTAGGCCCCTGCAACCATTTGGGAGACCAGGAAGAAGCTACTGGTTTCTGGCTTCAGATCAGCTCAGCTATGATCATTGTGGCTATTTGGGGAGTGAACCAGAGGATTGGAAGACCTTTCTCTCTCTCTCTCTCTCTCTCTCTCTGTAACTCTGACTCTCAAATAAACAAATAAAATATTTTAAAAATATATAGAATTAAGGATACAGAACAGGATCAAAGAAATTGATCTATTTTATAATTCTAGAATCACATACAGAAGTAGAATATCCAAGGGAGCTCCAAAAAGTTCATGGAAATATATAATATGAAAAAATGCATGTATTTCAACTTTTTGTACCAAAATAAATTTATCTTTTAATTCAATTTTTCCAAGAAACTTCTGAATTTCCCTTGTATATTCAATTCAATATACTTGGATCATTTACCAATACAGACCACATTCTGAGTTGTAATCAAACTTTAACAAGTTTAAAAAGATGAAACTTTTCAGGAATATTTTTTCCCAGAAAACTTTTACTTAAGGAATACAAACTTCATGCATTTCATAAGTCAACTTTAAGAACAGTGATTTAAGAACAGTGATTCCTCCTACCATCCCCACCCTCCTACCTCCCACCTCTCTTCCTTCTCCCTTTCCTATTCCCATTCTTATTTTTCACTAAGATCTATTTTCAAATAACTTTATACACATATGATTAACTCTATACTAACTTATTTTTTCACTAAAATCTATTTTCAATTAAGTTTATACACACATGACTAACTCTATACAAATAGCATGAAAAAAAAACCTGTTCGACAATTGAGAAAACAGTAATAAACTAAAATAAATAACAGAAAGATACCTGGTGAATTGCCAAATTTTTGGAAATTTAACAATATACTTAGGCCAGCGCCGCGGCTCACTAGGCTAATCCTCTGCCTTGCAGCGCCAGCACACCGGGTTCTAGTCCCAGTCGGGGCGCCGGATTCTGTCCTGGTTGCCCCTCTTCCAGGCCAGCTCTCTGCTGTGGTCCGGGAGTGCAGTGGAGGATGGCCCAAGTGCTTGGGCCCTGCACCCCATGGGAGACCAGGAGAAGCACCTGGCTCCTGCCATTGGATCAGTGCGGTGTGCCGGCTGCAGCGCGCTGGCCGCGGCGGCCATTGGAGGGTGAACAAACGGCAAAGGAAGACCTTTCTCTCTGTCTCTCTCTCTCACTGTCCACTCTGCCAGTCCAAAAAAAAACAAAAACAAAAACAAAAACAAAAAAAAACCACAATATACTTGCAAAAACCAAAGGATCAAAGAAGTTACAAGGAAAGTTGGAAATGTTTTGAACTGAACAAAAATGAAAATACAGCAAATAAAAATATGTACAAACAGCTAGTGGGTGTTCAGAAGGAAATATACAGCAGCAAATTGTTGTACTAGATATGTCTCCAATCAATGATGACCCAAACTTTCTTTTTAAGATGATAAAAAATAAATAGTAAATTTAACTCAAATAGAGAGCAGGGAATATTAACAAAAAATATTGACATATAAAATACAAAAATCTAAAAAAAAAAGCTGTTTCTTAGAAAGTATCAATGAATTTGATCAATAAATTTGATAAATAATCAGAAAAGCAAAAGAATACATATAAAGAATGAAAGGGAAGAAATCACTACAGATTTTATAAACAGTAAAAAAGAAAAAAAGAAAGTATCAGAAAGGAGTGAGAATGGTAATAAATTTGACAATTCAGATAAAATGATAAATTCCTTGGAAAAACACAAAGTACCAAGACCCTTTTAAGAAGAACTAAATAACCTGAATGTCCATTCAATTATAAAAGAAATGTAATTTATTAAATATATAATAAAATATGTTTTTATCACCAATAACTAGCAAGTACTCATTTTTAATTGGAGATCTTTAATAAAAGTTATATCTGTAATTACCATTTTAATATTTTACCGACATTGCTAAATTTACCCTGGCATAAGGTCAGTATGTCATATAAAAGCATCCAAGTTCTCTCCCAGAAACATATATTCTGTAGTGAAAACTGCCTCATAAAAAACTCCAAGGCCTAGATGGCTTTGTTGGATAATTTATGGTATTTGAGGATGATATAACCCTAATTCCATATAAACTCTCCAGAAAATAGATGCAGAGAGATTATGCCCCTTCTCTCAGTGAAAAGTGATGAAAATTACAGACTAAAATAATTTATGAACATACTGAAAAAAATCCTCTGAACAATTGACAAAGTGAGTTTAGCCACATTTAACAAAGATACTTTGTCGTGAAGTTAATTCGAAAACAGTGATGTCAACTTGACATCCGAAAGTCAACTTCATTTACCATGTCAACAACCTAAAAAAAAGTGAAACCATAACAAGATTATCCCAAAAAATACAGAAAATCATTGTAAAAAATCAACATCCATTCTTAACAAAAATTCTCAGCAAACTAAAATATAGAGAATTTCCTAAGCTTTTTAGAGTATTTTTTTAAATATTTATTTGAAGGGCAGAGTGATCGCAAGAGGGAGAAAGAGAGAGAGATGGAAAGATAGAGAAGAGATTGATCTTCCATCAGCTGGCTCACTCCCCGAACGACCACTAATGCTAGGGCTAGTCTAGGGTCAAATCAGGAGTCCAGGAGTCTAGGAGTCCAGAGCTTTATCTGGGTCTCTGCTATGGGAGGCAGAAGCCTAAGTACTGGCATTCCATTCAATATGGAATGCCAACATTGCAGGCAGCAGCTTAGCTTGCTGTGTCAAAATGCCAGCCCCAATAAAGAGTATCTTAGGAAAACCTAAAGTTAACATTATACTTACTGGTGAAAGACTGAATGTGCCCCTGTAAGATCTCAAACAAGGCAAGGATATTGGCTGGAATCATTTCTTTTTTTTTTTTATAAATAAATCTTCTTTTTAATTTTTTAAATTTATTTGACAGGTAGAGTTATAGACAGTGAGAGAGAGAGACAGAGAAAGGTTTCCTTCTGTTGGTTCACTCCCCAAATGGCCACTACAGCCGGCGCTGCGCCGATCTGAAGCCAGGAGCCAGGTGTTTCTTCCTGCTCTCCCATGTGGGTGCAGGGGCCCAAGCACTTGGGCCATCTTCCACTGCCCTCCTGGGCCACAGCAGAGAGCTGGCCTGGAAGAGGAGCGACCAGGACTAGAACCTGGCGCCCATATGGGAATGCCGGTGCCGCAGGCTGAGGATTAACCAAGTGAGCCACGGCACCAGACCTGGCTGGAATCATTTTAATTAAACAGTATACTAGACATCCTAGCAGTGCAATAAGGCAAGTACAGTAAAAGAGATAGTAGGCATATATATGGGAAAGGATGTAGAAAACTGTTATTTGTAGACAAGATGATTGTGCACACAGAAAATCCTAAGAAATCTATTAAAAATTAAGATGAATAGGGCCGGCGCCGTGGCTCACTAGGCTAATCCTCCACCTTGCGGCGCCGGCACACCGGGTTCTAGTCCCGGTCGGGGTGCCGGATTCTGTCCCGGTTGCCCCTCTTCCAGGCCAGCTCTCTGCTGTGGCCAGGGAGTGCAGTGGAGGATGGCCCAGGTGCTTGGGCCCTGCACCCCATGGGAGACCAGGAAAAGCACCTGGATCCTGGCTCCTGCCATCGGATCAGCGCGGTGCGCCGGCTGCAGCGGCGGCCATTGGAGGGTGAACCAACGGCAAAGGAAGACCTTTCTCTCTGTCTCTCTCTCTCACTGTCCACTCTGCCTGTCAAAAATTTAAAAAAAAAAAAAATTAAGATGAATAACTTGAGTTTAGCAAGGTCCCAAGATAAAAGGTTTATAAAAATTAACTGCATTTTAATATTCAATGGCAACATAAAATTGGAAATTGAAATGAAAAAGTGCCATTTATAATAGCATCAAAAGTAAAATAGATTCAAAATTTAACAAAACTATTTCACTGCAAAGCATTAATGAGAGATTAAAACCTAAATAAATTGAGTGGTATCATCACATTTGTGCCAGTTCTCCCCATAGAGATCTCCAGATTACATCTAATTCCAATCATAACCTCAGCAGTTTGCAGGTTTTTTTTTTTTTTTTTGAGAAGCCAAAGAATTGATTCTAAAACTTGCATGGAAATGCAAAATATCTAGAATAAGAAAACAAATTTGACAAACAAGCACAAAATGAAGATATCACACTACTTTAAGACTTACTTCAAAGCTACAATAATGTAACTGTCATGGGACTGGCATTAGGATAGACCTATATAATGATGGACCAGAATGGAGAGGCAAGGTACGTTCTGGAACAATTAGGTATTCACACACACAAACACACAAAACCCCTCAGGCTGTATCTCAGGCTGTATTAACAAAACCTCAAAATACCACACAGACATAAAAACCAGAACAAAGGCAGTTAAATTTGTAAATGGAAACATGAAAATTTCCTGTTACCATGTGTTGGGCAAAAATTTCTCAAATTTGACATCAAAGTATGATTTAGAAAAGGAAAAAAATCAATAAATTGAACATTATGAAATTAAGAAACTTTAATATTGTATCGATGACCAATAAATAAACAAATGAAAAGATGTTCAACATTAGCAGTCACCAGGGAAATATTAAACCACAGGAAGACGTTCAAGATAATGGCTAAAAGTTAAAGTGACAATTCCAAGTGCTGCTGGGACAACTGAAACCTTCTGTTATTTTGGTGGGAATGGATGGTGGTACAGTCTCTGAGAACAGGTGGGTAGTCGCTCATAAAGGTAGACACATACTTATCATACAACCTAACAGTAAAAGAGAAGTAAACCCATACGTCCATACAAAGATGTATATACAAATATTTGTAGATGTCTTATTTATAATAACTCCAAACTGGAAATAAGGCAAAAGCCCAGATGAATGGATAAATTCTCGAATGTCCATACTAAGGACATTGTACTTACTCACAAGAAAAGGAAATTTACTTCACATAGAACATAATTTTCATTCCTATCACTGGTCTAATTGTTCTACAATGAAAAGATATTTGGAAAATGCTGCCGATGTCATTTTCTACACAAAACGAGATCAAATAGGCAATGTTTTCCAAATAATGTCCTTCTCTGTTTCGTCCACTCAGACCATTGCTAGGAAGGGGAAAGTAGATTAATTTGGCAGTGAATGTATTTTAGTAATTGTACTAATATTTGTTTCAGTTACTCATTATTCTTAATGAAATGTAGAGTTGAATAATTCATGCAGCAAGAATAAATCATATAAGATGGGATGATAAAAGGTTCTACTCCTTCAATGCCATCTCTCCACTTTCAGAAAAAAAAATCTCAAAACTAGGGAGCTTGTAAATGGAAATGAAACCTTTAATTAACTTTGAAAATGAAAAGTGACTTTATAAGGCAATCCTAGGAACAAGACATGCTCAGATGAGCACATAAGCACATACAATAAAGAACAAGAAGTGGTTTCAGGGATATCATTGACGAGGCAGCATTTACATGCAGCTAAAACAAAGGCAGAACTAAAATTTGTTAATGCTATTAAGTGAACGATACAGTCAAAGCATAAGAGGCCTTAATTCTACATTGTATTATGTCTTTAATTTGAATTGCAGTATATTTTGATAGCAGAATAAGCATAATAAGAACTCGGAAAAGCCTGCCACCCTTACCAATTCAGGGGATTTATGGATCTAATGTCAGTAATCACCATGTTGTAAAATCTGTCAATTGCTAATATTCTTCCAAATATTTTCTCAAGAACTTATAGGAATTGCAGCAAGGGGAATTCCTTTACTCGGGTGAGGAACTCAGCAGGTGCTTCAAATTTGGTACCCATGATCTGTCTTAAAAGTATGTGATCACAACTGTCTGCACCCTTTGAGTGCCAAGGAAATCTCAGAAAGAGCAGGCAAATTCATGCTGAGTGACTCGGAGAAAGTGGAATTTGCAAATATTTTAAAAACTTAAAAAATTCTCAACCAAAGACTTGGCTTCAGTGGCTGCAGAAAGAAATAGCTGAAACAGATGATTTTTCTAAACTTTTAACAGAGGTAACCACACATATTCGAGACAGTCACTATCTGTAAAGTGCTTTGTCCGTCCTGTACATAGGAAAAACGCCAAGAGCAACCCACTGGAGCCTCGGAGCAGCCCACGAGATCGCTGCTGCTACGAGGTGAGGCATAAGGAGGGACAGAAGGCTAAGCATGACCAGAGCCCCCTGGTCCACAGCACTAGCATCTATTGGTAAGCCATAAACTAGAACAAGTTTAAGTCTTAATTAATTAATGAACTAAGTATTATGTTAAAGTTGATAGTTGACCACTTTTGGATGGCCTTGTTTCTTTGTCAAAATTGCCTAAGGAGTTGAGAAACTTCATAGAATTGAAAGAAAAAAAAAAAGAGCTGTGCAGCTTAATTTATTTTGATGAATTTTAGTGACTTGCAACTCTAGCATGTATTTATTCTTGCTGGCCACCCCACCCCCTTCATTTTATTAATTTCCTACAGGAAATTGCAAGTTAATAGAAAAAGCAGCACTGGAACTGCCTCACATCCTATAGTTATTAATTAAAGCAAAGTCTGGTTCACTAACTTTGGATACTAAAAATATAGAGTTAAACAAAGCTGACTGCCTCCTGAAATGAAATTTCAACTTCAATAGTCTGTCTAAAAATTTATGCATTAAAATCCACATCCTCCTTTAAAGAAATTCTCTACAAAATATTTAGCGAATAAAACGACTCAGTATCTGACTGTTCCTCACTAAGACTTCACAAGTGAGAGGAATCCAAGAAACACCAAAATAAATTACTGAAGTTTAAATAAGTTTCGTTAAAAGGCAGTTAGTCACATCATTCTACTATATTCCCATCTACAGGTTATTACTCACAATCAATAAAGCAAGAAACTGTATAAACTATCTTATTAATTTTATATAATGGTTAGTAAACTTTAAAATACTGTACTATAAAACTTTTAAATGTTCCTGATGGCTTTAGATCACACTGGATAATTTATCGTTTTATGTGGCATAAAGTGTTAGGTAAGTGGAAACCATGCTGGGAAAATGCACATAATTTCTGAATGTGAAAATTCATTCCATTGTACAGTTTTCTTGCATGATATAAGGTTATTGTTGGGATGAATTTTCAAATGTAGCTCGGTAAAAATTCCTAACTGACAAACGGGCCAGGTGTGTCTCCAAGCCCCACAGGCTGCCTGTGAGTTCTTGCATCAGTCACCCTTCCCCCACCCACTCTCCTTCAAGTTACAGTTGCTTTTTAGATGTCATATTATTTAGAGTTAAATTCCCTGATACTCTCTCAATGAACTCTTAGCATAACAGAGCCAAGCAGGCGATGTTGTAATGGGGTGAAACTGGTGGAAAGAAATAGGGAGTTGCAAATGTTTGATCTAATAGAAGTACAAGATAAGTAGTAGGAAGTCCTAATGTTAACCATTGTCTTGCATAGTTGTGAAAACTTACCTTGCAGAGTTACAAATGCTGAATAGGAAGAAAGAATGAACCTGCAGAAATTAATAACTACAGGAAGTAAGGAGAGGAAAAACACAAGGCATTGCTTAGAAAGTGCAGTCTCTTCAAGTGACCCTTCCTGCTTTCCCAAGTGAGTGAAGCATCTGAAACCTCAGAATGTCCTCCTCTAGGATTAGCAAAGCCTCCTTTGATTAAGAGAATAGGCTGGACTGACAGGACTATAGAGGATGTCATGTTGGCTTGTTGGGCTAAATAACAAAAGAATAGCTTTTTCTTCCATTAGTAAGGACATGGGGGAAATCTGGGTGCAAAATGTATACCCCTTGAAAAACACCTTCAAGAATTTTACATATTTTCTAAGAGGCAAATGGTGATGAAACATACATGTAACACATGCATGCAGTTTGGAAATTATTATGGAAACTTAACCTGTACTCTGTTAGACTAACCTATGAACTAATATATAATTAGACTGGCCTTCTTTAAAAAAATTAAGACGTGTTCCAAAGAATTTATAGAGAATAACTTTGTTGAATATTGAAGAATATTTTCATGTTCACTTGGCAGCTCTGTGCATCTTCTAACCAGGATGCTAACTCATTCATGAGGGCCCCACCCTTGTGACCTAATCATCTTTGAGAGTCCCCCAACTCCTAATACCATCATATTGAGGGTTAGGATTTCAATATACCAATTTAAAAAGATGTAATATTTAGGTCATGACAGCATGGATTCAAGTATTTTTAAATCCCAAAATGGTGTTAATCAGATGAATAATAGTCAAATAAGCTTGGAAGACAGTGTCTCAGAACAGGAAACAGCCCTAGTTAGGAAGTGGAAGACATTCTTGGATATCTTTTACTTGCTTTGTGTTTTGGAGCAGCTATTTAACCTCCCTAACCTTAGTTATTGCTCCTTTCTAAACAAATGGTAGCAATGATTTCCTGTTCTTAATTAAAGAGATAACTGTATGACATGCTTACAGTAGTACCTGCACACAGTAGAAGCTGATCAGACATCAGCTGTAGGAGTCTGACACATTAATTTAAAATGCACAACAGGAGTCGATGTGTGGCATAGCAGGGTAAGCTGCTGTTTGGGCTGTTTGTATCCCATCAGGATGCTTGGGTTCTTGTCACCTATGAGGGAGACCTGGCCTGGTTGTTAGAGACTTCTGGGGAGTGAACCATGGGATGGAAGATCGATCTCTCTCTCTCTCTCTCTCTCTCTCTCTTTCTGTCTCTTAATCACTCTCTGTCACTTTGCTTTCCAAATAATAAACTTAAAAAAGTCATAGATAAAATGCACATCAATTGTTAATTATCCAAGAAGTATTTCCTAGTTTATAGACATCTCATGATCTTTAACCTTATTGGCAAGGGCCATAATCCTAAATACAAAAGAGATATCAAGAACTGCAGAAAAATACAAGACTGAAAACTATAATAAGTGAATAGGTATATAACACAGGACACCCATTCTGACACTGCAGTTAGCAGAATCTATTCATGCCTATTATGGATAATATTCACATGAAGGAAAAAAAAGTAGAAAAATCACCTATACTGAGAATTCCACAATCTGTAGTAAATATTTGCTTAATAAGAAAAAAATATATATATACATAATGTTCATTTGTTTAAAATGTAAAAGAAATGGTCCGGCGCCATGGCTCACTTGGCTAATCCTCCGCCTGAGGCACTGGCATCCCATATGGGTGCTGGGTTCTAGTCCCGGCTGCTCCTCTTCCAGTCCAGCTCTCTGCTGTGGCCCGGGAAGGCAGTGGGGGATGGCCCAAGTGATTTGGCGCCTGCACCCGTGTGGGAGACCAGGAGGAGGCACTTGGCTCCTGGCTTTGGATTGGCATAGTTCCGTCTGTAGCGGCCATTGTGGGGTGAACCAACAGAGGGAAGACCTTTCTCTCTGTCTCTCTCTGTCTCTCTCTCACTGTCTAACTCTATCTGTCAAATAAAAAAAAAAATGTAAAAGAAACTAGAACAAAAAATTATACCAGAACAAAATCTCCCACCATATTTGTAGTGAAAACTATATAGCAGGAGAAACCAAGAACAGAATATGATATTTGTTCTCATTAACAGTTTATATAGTGATGTTTCACCTGCAAGGTCACATTAAATCATAAATGTAGTCTATGTAAAAATACAGTTCTTATGCATATCTCAGCGATGAGTTAATTCACCTTCTTCTTTAATGACTGTTGGTAGATTTGTGTCATTGCAATAGATTACATATTTCGGGAGAAAGGATGATGTCCTATCTAAAAATATTAACATATAAATTTTATTGTATGAGGATTAGAACCAGAGTAATCTTGCCAAATTAATTTAGGTGAGTATACTAGATAAATAAATCAGCACCCTTTTAGTTCTGGAAAGCACTCTGAGCAATTTCAAGTCATTAAAAATACTTTCAGCTACAACAGTTCGCCTTTTAGTGTGGTCTTAATGGTTACATGACAGCATTTCTACTGAGTGCTGATAGCAGAAGCATTTTATAAAAACTACAAAGAAAACAAAAATCAGGAGTAATTTTTGGACAAGCCTTCTAAAACTGTTAAATCAAAAACGACATAAGTACTGTGAACTATTATAAATTCAAATTTTATATATTCTTTTCACCATATGTTTAATGGGAGATGAACCCTTTCTAAAAGGACATATAACACAGGTAAAAAAAAAATTGCAGTTGTAAGGAGTCCCTTGACAGTGTTCTGGAAAAGTTTTACCAAGTTATCTGATGTACTGATTTATGAACTAGCCTTATAGGCTTGTGACTTAATTTCTCTTAAGTCTACAAACGTCTCATATAGATGAATGTCATTATGTTTCATATCTATTTAGATTAAAAGCCAAGTCCCACAAGGCAAGAGGCAGTCAATTATTTTCATTTTATACTGTTATTATGAAATATTGCTGTTTTTGAAATGTGCTTCTGGAGAATGAGAATTGTTCACCAACATATTTTAAAGTGAATTTCAGGTGTCTGACTGCCAGAGGGAAAATAATGTAATCTCAAAATATAACTTCAAATGAATTGCATTTATAATGATTTTGTAATTTTTTTCCATTAGGTTTTCTCTGACAAAAATGACTAATCTTTTTTTCCATTTCTGTGCTTACTATGGTAAGTGTTTGACAGTTAGCATACGTTTTGATGAAAAAGACGATGAACATATATGCTGTTAGATATTGCAGAGAATCAGACTTTTATTTTTCATTTTATAAGCTGAAAAGGAAATGTTTCAATCACTTCCATGTTAAATGGTGGCTCCCTTCCCTGCTGCCAATCAACAAAATCTGCTTTTCATGGCCTATTGATAAGACAAAGCCAAGTTATTGCTTATCACCACAAGGGAGAACTTCCTAGACACAGGTTAGTAGTCTCTGAAGATGGAGGGCAGAAATGAGATAGTTAAGAAGACTAGGCATAGGGGCAGGGGAGTAGCACTTCTGGTTTAAAGAAGGTCTTTCAATAGGGGAGGACTTGAAGGGAATTAGTTAAGCTACAACATACGTAATAATTTAAGATTGGTGGACCCGATTTTAGGTGAGGGTTTCAAAGTGAATTCTGGAGAGTAAACAGTCACCTAATGCTATTTATTGCAAAGTTGAATTATATGACATTCCTTTAAGTGGATTTTCAAAAAGTTCCTCAAAGGAGCTATAAAGTTATGTGCAATTTTTATCTTTCTGGGCAAGAGTTTCTTAGAACAGTAAAACCATGTTGATGAAGACAGCAGAATAGTAAAGTCATATTAATGAAGACAGCTAAAAAGTAAAGGCATGTTAATGTAGACACTAAGTTGTGTGGGTGTGGATCATTTGTTTCTTAACCAATATAGTCCAAGAACAATGTCCCTCATCCACAAATTAAATAAAGAGTCTAGAAAGTGAACAATGGTTAACTACATAATTTGCATTTCAAAGATGATAATAACATTCCAATATCTTTATTGCTAATAAAGGGCAGTGTGGTTTATTAAACACAATTGAAAGCAGAGCAATTCATTGAAATTTCAGAATCTCCTGCACTAAAGTTTTATTTTTCTCTTGATTTTCATTCCCTTTTTCTCCTTATTTGTTTTCTCTCTGACAAGTTACCCTACTCTATCTTAATGTTGTAGAGATTGGGAGCCGTGGCTGGGCTTGGAGAGAACTCCAGCTAGACTTATCCAGGTTCTTGTCTTCCTGCCTGTAAAACCACAACTGGAAGACATGGTTAGAGGCAGGCAGAGAAGCAGGACTTACTGACACATCCAGACACAAGTGTGCACAATCTCAGGAGGAGGAATTGCCTCCTCCCAGGCTGTGGTCATCCTTTTCATAGGATGAGGTGTGTTGGTTGGGAAAGGGCCTGCCTGGTTGAACGTTTAAAGGAGGCAGGGTCTGGGGTTGGATGCAGCACACGTGGTGGTCTGCAGGGAGGTGTCATGGCATCTTGCGCATTATGGAAAGAGGTTTTGTTGCATGATGAGGAGTGGGTGTGCCACGTATTCAGTCATGTTGAATCAGCACAGGTGGGGATGGGATTTGGGCAGCGTACATGGCTTTGTTGGTGGTCCTCAACTCCATGTCCCTCACTGACAATCTGCCTACCCATATCATGAAGGTTTTTTCCAAGTTGCCATAAAAAAATTATAGTTCCAGGAGGACTTATAGTTCCTCAAGGTCAAAGCAAGCAATCATCTCAAGTTAGACAAGACAGGGGGTTAACTAGCCTACCATTATCAGAGGTCTGAGCCACTAACTAATGGAAAATACGAAGTCTGTTAAAAGGAAGGGGGGTGGGTGCCCTTAACAGGAATAAGGCTCAGACAGAGGCTACAGATGGTCAGTCCTTGAGTTGAGGTGCAGACAATGACCACAAGGACAAAACCTTCATTGGAAAACAATTATATGAACCTGTCAGTGAAGGCCTTTCATTTGCTTATTTATAGAAAATAAAAAGTCATTGACTTGAGCTGCTATAGCAAAATGCCATAAACTTGATGGCTTAAACAACAGATATATTTTTTTTCCCCTTAGATATTGTAGATTCTAGATAGTGTGAATCTAAAATCAGGTTGCTAGTGTGGTTGGGTTCTAGTGAGGGCCCTCTTCTTGGCTGTAAGATGTCTGCCTTCTTGCTGTATCCTCACATGGGATACAGTGTGCACTTTCATGCCCTCATCTAAACCTCATTACTTCCCAAAGACCTCGCCTCTTAATTCTATTGCTTTGGGAATTAGGACTTCAGTAAGTGAATTTTGAGACACAAACATTCAGTTCATAATGGTCACCCTGGAGATTTCTAGTTTGGAAATAGTTAGGGAAGGGTCAAAGACAACAAACAAAGCTAGAGTCATAGTTCCTGGGCAGAATCAGACTTCTGGAGCTGAGAAAACATAGAAAGCATACTTCATTTACTTTTCTCCTCTTTTTCAACACATCTTTCTCCTTTTCTCTATTTCTTCCCTCCCACTCTTTGTCTCTGCTCTCTTCACTTCCTTTACTTGATCATTAAATTAGAAGTAGAGTAGAACTATGAAAACAGTATGGACATTAAATTCACACTGAATTCATTTCTTAGGTCTGTCACTTACATAGCTGTACAACCTTGGGCAAAGGATTTCTCCTCCCTTAGAATCAGATTCCTTAACAACAGATGAAAAACATCAGTGCCTATTGCCTTACAGTTTACTATGAGCATTAAAATATAGGAACCAAATGGTACACTGGCACAAAAACTCTTTTTTTAAATGAATTTTTATTTATGTATTTTTTTAATTTTTTGACAGGAAGAGTTTAGACAGTGAGAGAGAGAAACAGAGAATTATAGACAGTGTGAGAGAGAGACAGAGAGAAAGGTTTTCCTTCCATTGGTTCACTACCCTAATGGCTGCTACGGCTGGCACTGTGACAATCCGAAGCCAGGAGCCAGGTGCTTCCTCCAGGTCTCCCATGTGGGTGCAGGGCCCAAGCACTTGGGCCATCCTCCACTGCCCTCCTGGGCCACAGTAGAGAGCTGGACTGGAAGAGGAGCAACCGGGACTAGCAGCCAGCGCCCCAAGCAGGACTAGAACCTGGGGTGCCGGCGCCGCAGGCGGAGGATTATCCTAGTGAGCCATGGCACTGGCCTGCAAAAACTCTAAATACAATCAATGGCACTCAAAAAAGTCAGGTGTGTAAAATGCAGGTTGTGTCATTACACGATGAACTAAATGACCAAAGTGAACCTGTATAACTGGCCATCTGGGAATTCTCAGTGGCCATTTAATCCAAATTTCATCTACCCTGGGCTGACATTTAGCGCCACCTAGTGGTATCTTCTCTGGCTTAAAAACTGGATGGAGTTAATTCTGGGACCTGCAATGGGCTAGACTTCCAGGACAGCAGCTGTGGTTCCAAAATTCTCCTGACGAATTCATGCACATTTGTTGGTCTGATACAGAGAAAATGGGCTGGGAGAATTCTGGGGACCCACCTCACCTCCCTGCTTCCTGCTATACGATTGCTTGATTTTCCCCTGTCAGCATCACCCAGCCTCCACGCCCTCCCCTCCTTCCTGAGGAACACCGAGAGAAGGGATCATGTAGTGGGCAGGAGCCATTTGCCAATCTATGATCTTTCTTTGTCTCTCAAATAAATAAAGAAAATTTTAGAAATTATAGTTTGAAAAAATAAACAAATGTCCCAGAAGGATGCGAAAAATTAAAGGTTATTCTTGCAAATAAGAGGAATTAAAAATCATGGCCCTGTAATAAAAAAAAATACCTACATTTTCACCATTCCAACAAGGAATGCTCCATTCCAAACAGCATTTATTTAAATTCTTGTTCAAATTATTATTGATTATTTGATTGGCTATAAGATTACGTTTATAAAGAAGCCAATCCTTAGATTTGTATTATAAAAATAGAGGAGATAAGGCATAATTCTTTCTGATCACTTACCATTTTTGATATTAAGAATAAGAGCCACGAATCTAACACTGCTATTCTTAAATTTATGATTTCAAAATAAATCAAAATATTTGGTCCCCACTGTCAGCAAGTTGTGTAAAGGCTCAGACTATGAAAAATCAGTTAATTTTGCTGTATTCTTTCAGAAATATGTCCTCCTTGCAGGATGACTGGCCAGCTTCTTCTGATTCACTTTCTTCTCCATATTAATGCTTGAAAGATTTTACTGAAATAACTGATAAGAGTTAAAGCCCAGAATTACGTAAATTCTCAGCTTCGACCTACATGAGGTTAATTTTACAAGGATTCATTGAGTTCCTTCCTCTGTGTGTCAGATACTTTGTTAAAAGCCGAGAATAAAATGATGGACTTCAGTGGGTGAGAAAGACAATTTAAGTTGAAATACAATGTGCACTTTCCCCCTTCTTCTCCTTGCCTTTTGCTTCCCTTCATTCTCCCATCTGAGCTATTTCACCAGAGCAAGGTAGGCGTCTAGACCAGGGAGAAAAGAAGTCACAGTGTGGCAGAACAGGGCACCAGATCCCGAGGCGGCATGGGGACGAGCAGTGTTCAGGAACTAGGGCAGACGTGGCTTCCGGACCTTAGTGCCGTCAGCAGGGCACCTGCCTATGGAGTGCTCTGCTGTCCCAGAGGCTGAAGGATGGATGCCTGATGCAGAGTCTCTGAGCCCCAGCAGGGTGGGGAAAGCCTGGCCTACATGGGGATTCAGAGCCTGAGTCCCGTAAGAAGTGTGCTAGCAGCCCGGCAGCCTCACACAGGGATTTGGGGACCAGTACCCTGGCAGAGTGAGGGGGCGCCCATATGTGGCAGGAGTCAGCCTAGCTTGGGTGTCGGATTCTGAGTAGGGTGAGAATGGAATCTGCACTACTGGGAGGAGACAGCTGAGATGGGAGGCTGGTCACATAAAAGCAGACTTTTTATTAAAACAAAAAACACAAATGCATTAAGAATAATGGGAACCAGTCTAATCACTGAGTTTGAAAAAGGGGTTACAAATGTGGAAAGAAAGAGCTGAGTCATGGGTACTGGATTAGAGTCACAACTACAAGTGTAAACCCATGGTTTTTGGTATACAGAGGGAGAAATAAACTTGTTTCTGGTTCCCATCCTCCATGGAGGATGCTCACTGCTCCTGAGGTATTGCTGCTCCCAGCTCTTTGGCTGCACAGCAGCTAGATAACATATGTACACAATAAGCATGCCTAATTCCAATTTTTGCTTCTGAAGACCATCCTCCATTAAATGGAACCAGAACTTCTTGGAAAAATGACTGGGGCAAATAAAGCACAAGATGAGACTGGAAAATCTTGTGCTAGAAAGTAAACAAGTGTTTAAAGATATAAAGATGTGTGCAAAGGACCTAGAAGTCATTTAACTGGACCCCCAATGTTTGGATCTTAATTTGAGAATCAAAATAATAATGGTAGCAGATTATTATTCAGGGAATAAAACAGGAAGTCATATCATATAAATAAATGATGAAGCAAAAGTTTAACAGGAAATGGGGAGTTTACATTGTATCAATGTACCTTTCATAAAATACTTAAGCATGAACAGAAAAAGCGTAAGTTAATAATGAAGAAGCTTTGCATACACAACCTTGCTCAAACGATTTAAGTGAACGTCATTGGTAGTGGACAAATTGCCATTGTGTGCGTCTTGGTAAGATGAGAACCACTCCTGCCAGTGGAAATACTGCTACAAAAGATCGCATTACCTGCATGTAATCATGAGGAAACATCAACCAATACAAGATGTGGGACAATCTAATGTCCCTTTTAAAATAATTCTTTGAAAGTGTCTAACTTGTAAGAAATTGTTCCAGACTGAGGCAAACCAAATGCACTGTACAGCTTAAACTTGATTATGTTGCTGTAACTTTTCTGTAAATGATTAGGACAATTGGTGAGACTTGAACGGGGTCTAAGGATTAGGTTGCAGCAATATATTAGTGTCAATTCCCCCATTTTGATGGCTATATTGTGGTCACACAGTAAAATGTTCTTGTTTTTAGTAAATATAAATAAAAGTATTGGGAGATAAGGGGTGTCTGGTGACAAATTACTTTCAAACTGAGGAAAAAAGTTCTGTGTACTTATAAATTTTATGTACATGTATGATTGTTTTAAAAAAATCACAATGCATCACCTCAAGGCTTGAACCTTTCTGTTCATCTAGAGATGATACTAGTCCCAAATCCAATGGTCCAACTGATTCAGAACTGCCTCCAACTGATGCACACTTACTTATTTTTGTCAACAATGTCTCAAAATCAGCAATATTATAATCAATAGGATTATGATACTGTTGCCTTCCATCAATTAAGCTTTGCTATTCTAGATAGCTTTACTGAGATATGATTCAGAGCCAATGAAAGCTAACTACATAAAGTGCATGTGCAGAATTCATTATTTTTAGTACATTCACAGAATAGTGCAACCATCATTACAATCTAATTATAGAACATTTTTATCACCCCTCGTAAAAATATCACACATCCATTAGAAGCCACTCCTCAGTTCTACTCTCACTATTTTGTTTCTAAAATGTACTTCATTTTCTACTGATTCTGAATGTGGTGGCATCTAAATATAGTGAGTAGTCAATAAATAATTGACGAATGAATGAATTGACAACTGGCTGGTACCACAGCTGTTTGCCTAGCATCTTTATGGTGTTTCCCATCTGCTACTTTCTATGTTTTCATTAACAATAAAGTGGTCCTCAAGCATCTTGCTGCTAAACTAAATGAAGCTTTCAGCTTCTTGAAAATTATTTTATAAAATTCATGGCAATAGTACTACCTTTATTGTGGATTAACAGAAAATGGATGATGAATTTCTATTATATCAATATATTTTTAAAAGTATGGAGGTCACTTGAACAGATAATAATATTCAGCAACATTCTCTCTCTCTCTCTCTCTCTCTCTCTCTCTCTCTCTCTCTCTCTCCTTCCCTCCCTGTCTTTCTCTCTCTCCTTCTCTCTCTCTGGAACTCTACCTTTCAAATAAATAAATATTTTTTGAAGTATGTCCTTACATTTTTTACAGGGATACAATTATTCATATGATTGTAATCTTCCATATACTACTTATTCTAAATGTTTGCCAGTAACAAGTCTCTCAAATAATTGGATTAAATCCTATTGAAAATAGGTACTATCTCTGGAAAGAACTATTTTTTTCTTAAACCGAAAATAGGTACTTTAATTATATTTTTTGAAGTAGAGCGTTTTGCATTTTAGCCTATTTGATTTTAAACTCATTAAGCAAGGGTATAATAATCTCAGCTATCATTTAAAAATACATTCTTTGAACAAAGACTGAAATGCAAAATACTAAAGCTAATAAACAAGAAAACTAAACTTCACAATTACATTTCTTATAAAACTTTCTATATTTTTCACTGATTAAAAAAGCTCCTAGACTACGTAGAGATAATCTATTGCTCCACAACTTTTGTTTCTAGTAAAATGCAGCCAGTGTAGGGAGAAGGCAGAACACTGATAAAATGCTACGAGGGAAGTTAATTTAGATATACGCTGTGACACTGCATACTGCTTTAAATGGGTAAAAATGGCCAATATTCTCAACAGCGACTGAGATGCTACATCTCCTATGTGTTGATAGTGTGGTGATTACTGAATCTAAGAATTCATTTCAGGGGCCAGTGACACAGTGATTGCAGCTATTGTAGAACTCAGATTATAGTTGAATGATACATCTAATTCTAACAACATAAAAAGAAAATGAGTGTGCTTCTCTGGACTTTATGGTGTACAAAAGAAAGGTGGACATTGTTCTGCTAAAAACTCCAAAGAAGAAAATAATAGCTAACTTCAACTAGATGAGGATGAAGGACACTTGCAAATCGGCAGAGGTCCCAACGATGACAAAGTTCCATTTGCATAGCCCCTGATTACTCATTTTGATTGTATATGAAATGATTGAGTACATTATCAAAACAAAATGAGATCATCTGTGAAGCAGTACGATTGCTGGAATCTTTGGAATAAATCTAAATGGAAATTGTGGCTTGCACATGTGATAACCCCGAGCAAAGCAAAGTCACTCTGAGGACTGCTCTGAGAACAAAGAGTGCCACTGTCAGGACTCACCTGAGCTTTCCTGCTACTACCATGGGTAGGACTCTCAGGAAGTCTAGCGCTACTCAAGGTTGGTTCAGGAAGGAAAGAAATTACCAGCTATTTGCTCAATAGTTACTTTGGAAAATGAGGGGTGGATTATTTTCAGCAAAACTGGATTACCTACGGTCAGTTGATTCCTAACCAAGTTGAAAGTGAAGACTGTCCTGTTAAAGGAATGGAGGAAGAATCCGATAATATAGTTAAGGATAAATTCCAGAGGCTGAAATAAATAGCAAGCTAAGGAAGAAAATTTGAGAGGAAGTAGGTTGGGCATGAGATAGAGCTCAGATAGCTGCTGAAGGAAGAGGAAAGTCGGGTAGGCCAGAACAAGATTGAAGGTGCTCAGGAAGGGGTCTAGCTTTTCATTTGTCCAAAGAATGCCAGGTATTTGGCCTGTTGCTTTAACTATAGTAAAGGAATATATTATATATTATTAGCATAGATAAACATAAATTCCTAACAATACGTATATGTAAGATAATGATAAAAAATAGGGGCTACCTGTTTGAAGAACACATGGGGGCTTCTTTTTTCTTAACCTGGGTGATGGTTACCCACGTGCTTGCTCTAAACAGGACAAACATATTTTGTACACTCTCTTATATGCATGATACAAGTCTACTTCACAAATAAGAATGAGAAACACCACAGGGAAGATGATAATAGGTGTTTATGGGGAAAAGTAAGCTGTCAAAGTTGGTGGATAGGAGTGTTAAGCGTGAGGAAGAAGTGAGTAATATTTTAAACAGTCTGACTCAGCCAGGCCCCACTGCAAAGGTGACAACTGAGCAAAGGTTTGAAGCAGTTAAGGAACTCAGCTGTGCGGTTTCTGTGAAAATATTTCCAAACTAAGGAAAGAGGATGTTAAAGGGCTCCTAGAGAGAACCATGTCGTAATATAGTCATTTTAACATTACCATTGTCACTAGTTGTCACCTAACAACATCTCAGTATTTTTTTTCTGCATTCATTTGAGAGATGTTGGAGTAAGAGAAAATGTGTTCAGTTCAAAAACTCCCTAACATTCCTTTCTTTAAGATTAATGAAGCAGGGGCTGGCACTGTGGCATACCGGGTTAAAGCCCTGGCTTGAAGTGCCAGCATCCCATATGGGCTCTGGTTCAAGTCCCGGCTGTTCCACTTCTGATCCAGCTCTCGGGTATGGCATGGGAAAGCAGTAAAAGATGGCCCAAGGACTTGGGCCCCTGCACTCGTGTGGGAGACCCAGAAGAAGCTCCTGGCTCCTGGCTTCAGATCGGTGCAACTTCGGCTATTGCAGCCATCTGGGGAGTAAACCAGTGGATGGAAGACCTCTCTCTCTGTCTCTATCTCTCTCTGTAATTCTTTCAAATAAGTAAAATAAAAAGATTAATGAAGCATTTATACATGTGGAAGGTTGAGAAACTGTGAGTAAAGAAATGAATGTATTAAAATTTTTCTACTTCAAGAAGTATTAAAATAAAGTGGCAGAAGATAGATGACAGAATAAAGCTCGAAAAGCAAATGAAACATTACCTAAGCATGGGATGTCTAAAAACATATTTGGGTCAGATGTTTTGGACACGAATATGGTTAGTTAATGGCGTGGGTATTAATGGGGTGGGTATTGTGATGTAGCAGGTAAGCTCCACCAAGTAGGACACCCACGTTCTATATCTGAGTGCCTGGGATTGAGTTTTGCCCCTACTTCTGATCCAGTTCCTGCTAATGCATCCCGGGAAGCAGCAAACGATGGTTCAAGTACTTAGGTCCCTGCCACCCATGTGGGAGACCCAGAGGAAGTTTTAGGCTCCTGGATTTAGCCTGGCCCACTGCTGGCTGCTGCGGGCATTTCGGGAGTGAACCAGTGGAAGGAAGATTCTCTCTCTCTCTTCTTTCATCCTCTCTTTCTCAGAAAAGAATTTTAAGAAGTCTTTACAAGTTTTATGGCAAGTATTTCATTTTCCCTTCAGCTAAAATTCAATGTTAGATGAAGGTGAGAGAATCTTGGGATTTGTAAGAAAGATTTAGCACAAGAGTCTTTTAGTACATGAGAGGCAGTCATTGCTTCCAGGTCAGAACCTTCCTGTGGTAGCTTTGGAAAATAGAAACAGGGGTGGAAGTTACAATAAGCAAGTCAATTTCAAGTAAGAGGGCTCTTTCAGACAGAAAGAGGTTTTTGTTGTTATTTGCTTTTTTGTTTTCTCTAACAAGACTGCTTTGGAGGCCATTGATTCACCATTGGTTCAGGACTAGATGGCCACTTGTCAGATTGTCCTGCTCTCAGGAGACACAGGTAGATGATGTCTCAGATACTGTTATATGGTCTGCAAAGTGATGTGAGAAATACATAAATACAAACACACACTGAAATTTGGTTTGAAAAAGACGAAAGCATAGGGAAAACGTTCAATGGAATAAAAATATCTCTATTTGTGTGGTTTAACAAGACCCTTCTGCCACATTTTAAGCATGGTTCGCTTATTCTTTATCTGCTGTGTAATTAATGTCTTTTAATCCATATTCTTTACTATCCTTCAATCATCGTTAATTTTGAAAAATAACCGCTTGGCTGTTATTTACGTTTGGTACCCTCTCCCAGATTTTAATCCTCAATTGCGCTGCAGCATTTAAACCGCTCAGCTATAATAGGAGACTTACATTTGTTTTGATCTTTACTTCAAGCCACTTTCCCCTGGCTGATGAAGCAGGAGGTCTTGATTAGAGAAACAACTAAGACTGAGGAGGAGGAATAATGGGAGAATACGGGGAAGGACAAAGATGTGAAAAGAGGAGAAGAACGACAGGCATTTTCCCCAGTTAAACCATGCATTCTTCTGCCATACTCGCTCTATTTTTGGAAACTTTGACCTTATACTCCTAGCTCTTCCAGGAAACCATCAGTGCACAATCTGTGCAGTTGAACCCTTTTAGCTGTAGTGCTTGGTGCTCTGGGAGGAGTGCTAGGTGCTATTTCCACCTGCAGCATCAAGTACACTATAATTTGTGCTGTGTATATTCATTTTGAAATGTGTCAGGAGATACAGTGATTCAGGCTTTTTCATTTTTCTTGACAGCAGATTTAATATTTTCAGGTTTTTAGAGTACCAACTTTCTGAACAAGTTATATTTTATTTTCCTGTTACTTGAGAGCTAAATTGTTAGACTTGCTGACAGATAAAACAAATTTTCCTTTCTATCCATTCTTATTTACAAGGAATAACTAGTTGGCTAGCAAAGAACAAAGAGCACAATCAGAAGCTTAATCAGGCATAAAACCTACAAAGATTTCAACAACAAAATCTGCTTAACACAAGAAGCTTTCTGCTAACGGTGGATTTCCTGAAACTTTAACTGCAATTCTGATAGTTGAAAAGGTGGTCAGGTGTAGCTGAAAAGCAACCCAAAACAAGCTATGTTCTCCGTAGAACCGTCTATTTCACAACTTGAGAAATGGAGTCTGGTAACACAACATCCCAAAATCACCTCTCTAGCATGCATTTCATACTGCATTATTTCCAGGAACTTGAAGGACACTGAAGATCACAGTTCCCCTGCCATGGCTGTAAGTTCCTGTGCAAGTCTTTCGGCAGGGCATTATTGGTGACAGGGAAATTGGCCCAATTACACCTTTTGCCGTAGTTAAAAGGGCTTATGACTGCCCGCTCTTAGAAGGTTGCTTATAGATCCATGTAAGTCTAGTCCTGATTTGTTTTACTACCTGTCATGCTAATATTGCCAGATACATTAAGTCTCCTGGCACTTTCCAGACGCTGGTTTTCTGCCCAGTTCACACTGGTACTATTTTTTAGGTAAAGTTTTCATTCTTGTAATTAGTTGTGGGCACTACTAATTGCTTTTCCAATTACCTGCTTGAGAATGCCAATTATCTCTTTGCCTCCTCAAAAGTATATACAATTGGCTAATTAGATCCGCAAGTAGGCAACTGGAAATATAATTAGCCATTTGAGAGAACAGTTAGTTGTACCATCAATTTTGTACCCATAAAGGATGGAAGCTTTGATTTTTGATCTATAATTTATAATGTAAAATGAAAACTGAGCAGAACTTGAGGCTTTATAAAGTAATAAAAATGTTTACAGAAGGAGGAAAAGGATGTGCCTCTTTAAAAGATAACACTAAAATAACCGAAATAATCTTCCAATTAAAAATCAGTTCTATAAAGAAGTTCTAGAAGGAAGCTAATTTTGCTAGGTTAGGTATTACACCTAAGGTCAAAGGGGAGGGATACTACTCAAAACTCAGTCTTAGCTCAAAGGAGTGCTCACTACACTGAGAAACATAAAAGTTGCATATGAGTCCAGAAAGTTATATTCTTGTGAAGAGTTGAAGTATCTCATATCTTCCAAGTGAAAATGTTACATATTTGTATTAGTTTCCCAAGGCTGCTGTAACAAATCACCCAAACATTGTGATTTAACAAACAGAAACTTATCTTCTTACAGTTATGAAAGCCAGAGCTTTGAAACCAGTTTTATTGTGCTGAAATCAAGGTATCTGTGGGGCTGGCCTCCTCCTAGACTCCAGCGGAGGGTCTGTCCTTGCCCCTTCCAGCATCAGTTATTCCTTGGCTGTTGTCTGCACTGCTCCAGTCCCGGCCTCCATGGTCATATTTCTTTTTCCAATTCTGTCGATTGTCAAATCTTCCCTTACCTGTTTCTCATCTGGATACTGAGACTTTAATTCAGGGTTTATTCAAATAACCCAGGTTAATGCCCTATCGCAGAATCTTTAACATAATCAAGTATATAAAAGCTAACCCCCCTTTTGTGAACAAAAAGAGTTAGGTTTTAGGGGTTAGGATGGGATAGCCTTTTTGGGTATGGAGACTGGGCAGGATTTTTTTAACAAACAAGAACACCCAAATGAAATAGAAGCATCTTTTCATCAAGAACCTCAAGAAATCACACTCCAAAATAGCTTATGGCTAGTATGCAGTGTAATTTCTAAATATGATGTCCTCTGTACAAGCACTGTTGTGGAGGTGAGCCATGTAAACTCTTAGTATATCAGTGAGACAAAGGGGAGGTGCTGCTTTAAAGCAACAACAAAAAAGACTGTTGTTCCACAGGTTTCAAGTGGAAGAATAGACATATTTTCTAAGCGCCATGGGAGTAAAGAACAATGGCGCTAGAATCAGCTGCATCAAGTAAAAATAATTAAAGCTATGAGCATCAGCCTTGGTAGCCTGAATGGGTAAAACCCAGTTATATATTGATGTTGCAAATCTCTATTCTCAAGAGCTTAGGAAGTACAATGAATTCACAATCTCAGATGTCATTCTTTTCTTAAAGAATGACCTTCAGTTACAAACAAGGTCCAATACTATTGAATACAAAGACACTTCCAAAATCACTAGCCGCTTACACATTGACTTTGCCATTGATTGATATGTTAAAGTAACAAATCCCAGACTGGGTAACCATGCAGACCAACTATTAAATATCAATTCAGAGAATCAGCCAAAGAACCCTTGATATTTTCAAC
Organism: Oryctolagus cuniculus; assembly: GCF_051225735.1. NCBI lineage: Eukaryota > Metazoa > Chordata > Mammalia > Lagomorpha > Leporidae > Oryctolagus > Oryctolagus cuniculus. The sequence goes on from NC_142881.1 coordinate 14,474,700, forward strand.
TTCAGCAAGTAATTAACTATGAATAAAACAAAGATTATTATTTAACCACAGTTGGTAGCAGGCAGACACATTAATCTGATGAAGTAAAAACAATGTTTTACTGTTTCTGACCTCATCTTGGCAAAATTCCTATCTCCAAATAAACATGATGCTCAGATTTCTCAAGATGTTGCCATCAGTCTGTCAGTTTAAAGTTTAAAATCTGAGAAACACATTTTGAAAAGAAACAGCAGACTAGAATGCAGAGTAGGTCAAATGAATAATTATTACCATAGCAACTTAATATTGGTATTGTCAACCAAAAAAGAGAATGAGAGATAAGCAGAGGCTTGTAAAGTTATGCTGAGTTGAATATGGTCCCTCAAAAATTCATGTCCACTTAGAACCTCAGAATATGACCTTACTTGGAAATAGGGTCTTGGTAGATATGATGATATTATATTGGATTAGAAAGGGCCTCAAGTCCAGTGACTTATGACACACAGAAAGAAAGGCATGCGCTGATGAAGGCAGAGGCAGGAATGATGCATCTTAGCCAAGGAAGGCTGAGATTTGCCAGGAACCACCATAAAGTAGCAGCAGGCAAGGATTCTTCCATAAAGACTTCAGAGAGAGCACAGCCAACACCTTTATTTCAGACTTCTGCCTTTGAATGGGTGAGGACAAAAATTTCTGTTGTTTTAAGCCATTTGTCTGTAGTAATTTGCTACAATATTTCTAGAAAATGGATACACACTTTGGTACCAAGAAAGCAGTACTGCTGCAACCTACAAAGGTGCCAATGGCTTTGGAACTGGAGAGTGGGTGAGGCTGGAAGAATTCTGAGGCACATGATAGAAAAATCCTAGCTGCCATCAATACACTGTTGAAAGAAATGTGGATGTTATTCGTGATTCCACTGAGGACTCAGAAAGCAGTGAGGAGAGCCACAGAGAAAGCTTCTATCATTGTAGAGAGTACATGCTGTCACAAAAAAACATCACTGGAAATATGAACATTAAATGTGCCTCTGATGAGGTTTTAGACGAAAATGAGGAATGCATTATTGGAAACTGGAGGAAAGGCAGTGCTTTGACATTAAGTGGTAGGAGTTTAACTAAATTGTGTTCAACTCAATTTTGTTGGGTGGAAGATAGGAAATGTACAGAATGAACCTGGATAATTAGCTGAGATTTCCAAAGCATGTATGGAACATGAGGACTGTTTTCTTTTCATTGTGTAAAGTAACATGCAAGGAGAAAAAGATAAGTTGAGATACAAACTGCTAAGAAAAAGGACTCAACATCTGACGATTTGGAAATTGTCAGTCTGTTGGGACAGTAAAAGAAGAGAAATCTTGCTCTTCAGAAAACACAGTTGTAGCTAGACAATGTTCTGTTGAAGAGATTAGGCATGCTACTCATGGATTCAAGTGATCAATATCAACAGAAGCCAGCAGCAGACATGAGGCTATCTGGGGAAGATCTGTGGAGGACTCACTTGTATGATGGCACAGATCATTAGGAATTGTACAGAAGGTCAAGGTCTTTCCACCTCAAACTGTCACAAATACTGTCAGTGTGTGCTGAAAGAGACAGAAATGAGAGGAAATGAAGAAGAACGACTCCAAGGGTGGAGCCATGGATACGGAGGCCAGAGAGGGTGGGGATTCCCCTCCAAGGGCCCACAGGATAGAACAGGAAGCCATACAGGATTACTCCGAGGCCTTGAAACCTAATGGAACTTGCTCTACTGATTTTCAGGCTGCTTTGAACCAGTAATCCGATTATCCCTATAATTTTCTCTCTATTGGAATGGGACTATGTATCCTATGATGTCCCACTACTGCATTTTGGAAGCAACTGACTTGCTTTCTAGTTTCACTGATCCACAGATGGAGAGGAATTTTTCTCCAGTATGTATCATACTGAGTTTCACTTACACCTGATTTAGACAACGAGACTTGGGGATTTTTGAGTTTTTGAATGTGATTTTAGATTTAGAGTTAATGCTGGAATAGGTTAAGATTTGGGGAGATGTGGCAATGGTGTAAATACATTTGCATGTAGGATAGACAAGAATTTTGGGGGACAAGAGGCAACTGTTCTGAATTGAATAGTAGCCTCCAAAATGCCTGTCCACCCACAACCCTCAGAATGTGACTTGACATTATTTGGAAAGAGGTCATTAGCAGATACAACGAGTTAATGACATCAGACTGGATCAGGATAGGTCTTATTCAAGACCTATACAAGAAAGCCACACAAAACACACAGGGAGAAAAACTATGTGATCAATGAAAAGACTGAAGTGCATGATTACGTGACAATATGATTACGTTAAGGAATGCCAAGGATTGCCAGCAACCACCAGCAGCTAGGAGAAAGGCATGAACTGATTTCCTCTTCGTGGCCTCCAGAAAGAACGAATCCTGTTGATATCTCTTAATTTGAATTTCTATCTTCCAGAAATTAGAACACATTTCTTTTGTTTTTTACCAACTTTTTGGTAATTTGTAACAGCAGCCATAGGAAACCAATACTGAACTAATCTTGAAGTTGAAACATATTTCACTCGTTGGTCAACTCTCAGTTTAGGACTGTCTCCTCTAAGAAGCCTTTGGATTCTACCACTTTGTGAACCTTGGGCATACCTTCATTATGGGATCTATTATTCTATGTTGACACTATTGCTTGTTTCCCCCACAACTAATCTATAATTTTGAAGGCAGAGTCCAAGCTTTTCTATTTGTATCCATAGCATCTAGAACTACCCCTGGCACAAATGAAAATCTTAATCCTAGCCACCAGTAGGTGCTGTGTGTAGTGATACATCTTCTCCTTTAGTTGTTACAACACTGGGTAAGGTGCTATTATTTCCAGTCTACAGAAAGTGAAATTATCCTTCAGAGAAGTTAATCTCCTGTTTTAGCTAACACAAAATCTAAATGACAAGCGAGGTCATCACACAGTTCTGACTCCAAACTCCTTACTATCTCTTTCTCACTCTTTTTTGAGCTAAGAAATTCCTAGGTACTACGTATACTTAACTGACAAAAATCCGGTAAAGAGTGACTGCTTTATAAGCCTAAACTGAATTGTATTTGAATGTTAAAACCAAAAGGTTATCTTAATAATATATTAAAATTTGTAGTTATTTTGCTATTTGTCCATATTTGAACATTTATTATCATAGCCAATAGTCACAACAAAGTTAGACATTATTGTTCTATTTTTCAAAACGATTCTGCTGAGGCAAATGCAGGTTAAACAATATTTCAGTTATTTAGCTGGTAATTCTAAAGAACTTGAACCTGTATCTCTGTTTCCAAATTATATCACAACTGAATTCTATAATTTTATGGATCATTGTTGCTCTAATTTAGAAGCTCAGAATTGTTTATTTTTATCTTTATTATGTGCCTATCACACACACACACACACCTAAACATGTGTGTGTGTGTGTCTGTTTGCTAGCATACAAGCAGTAGGAACCCATAGCTTCTAATTTTTTGTCCTGTTCATAAACCATTGAGAAGAGTTAGCAGTTTACCATTACCTCTACAGGGCCATTAGATATACATAGTTAAACCATTGTCTGCTTTTCAGAGAAAATAAGTCCATGTTGAATATCAAACTGCTCACCATGCAGGATGATATTCTTATCCTTAAATGGGGTATCCAAAATTTGGATACTTTGGTTATAATAGTGCTTATAACATGTACTGATTAATAAAAATTCCTCTAACAAACATATTTTATCAGTTAATGTGTCAGTACACTCCAGAATCTTACATAACTACCCTATTTTAAATATAACATGTGGCAAAAAGAGTTGCTCAAAGAGTAATATAACTGCTGCTATGTTAAAAGTCACCATTCAAACATTTTATTCATTCTTATGAACCTACAGATTGAAAATCTGAAAGTCCAAGATGTAAAATGATTTTCCTAACAGTCCTGATAGGGTGAGCAATAGAATCAAGAACATGACAGACTCTCAGTTGCAGCTTCTCAGCCCTTTTTTCCCCATGGACTGAGGACATGTGCTGTAGGATCAGCACAATCATTTTTCAGTTGACCCATGATAGCCAGATGAATGGAATCAGTTCCCAAGTGAACGGGCCCAGATGATGTGAGGAGGAGACCCCAACAACCATCAAAATAGGGAATTGTGATTACATCAGAATTTCTTCTTTCCACCATAATTATTTTAACTGGAGCAACAGTGAACACCAGGAATAAAATAATGTTAATTTAATCAAAAGAGTGATCATTTTCCAGTATTTATTTCTTTGATCCCAACCTTAATATGGATACTTCTAAAACATCCTTTGATGTGCCTGCTGTAAGTCTCTGAGGAACTTGATTAAATGAACCATGAAGTGAGGTGGTTAAGACTGGAAGCAGGTGAGATCTACTAAAGATCTCATTGATGAATGCTTACTGACTCAAAAACATCTAAGCTCTGTGGAACATGGCCTTCTTAGCACTTTTGATGTTTGAAACTAGTATGAAAACACGTAGACTCAGAAATCTGAAGCCCTTCCATTTCTAAAAGCAAAGTGATATTAACTCTTTCCTTAACCATTTCTTGGGTTCATGGGTCACTGTTTGGCACAAATATCATAAATTATCTAAACATATGCATGGAAATATAGGAATCACAGAGTAGGATAGAAAATGAAAAGTACTGTGGATAAGAATTGATGGTAGCTAATCATAACGACCCAACCTAGATTTGAGCCAGCAGGGAAAGATTATTACTTCTCTTTTTGGGGGAAGTATGTTTAGAGGGGAGAGCTACTGAAATACAGCTTGCCCATAGAAAACCGTGAAAAATAATTATAAACATACTTCTTGGGGCCAGCACTGTGGTGTAGTGGGTAAAGCTACCGCTGGTTCGAGTCCCAGCTGCTTCACTTCTTATCCAGCTCTCTGCTATGGCCTAGGAAAGCATTAGAAGATGATCCAAGTCCTTGGGCCCCTGTACCCGCATGGAAGACCTGGAAGAAGCTCCTGGATCCTGGCTTTGAATCAACACAGCTCCAGATGCTGTGGTCAACGGGGGAGTGAACCAGTGGATGGAAGACCTCTCTCTCTCTCTCTCTCTCTGCCTCTCCTTCTCTCTGTGTAACTCTTTCAAATAAATAAATAAATCTTTAACAAATGTACATCTTGATAAATTTTAATGAAGTGCACAGATCTATGTAACTATCACGCATATTAAAGGAGAAAAATACAACAAAACATTTCCACCTATTCCCTCATCCATTTTCCTTACTGCCTCAAGGATAAACATCATGTGACTATATTATTATAGATTATTTTGCCTATTATTGAACTTTATATAAACAAGCTACACTTTTAGTGCCTGGTTTCTTTTTCTCAACATCACAGTTTTGAGATTCATCCATGTGATTGCACGTGGTTGTGATGTATTCACTCTGGTATACAATGATGCGAATGCACTACAGTTGTTTTGATTGAATTTTAGCTCTCACACATAGTGCTGCCGGGAACAATCTTGTACATGCTTTTCGTAAGCACTTATGCTCATTTCAGTTGGGCTTATATTGAGGAGAGGAGTTGTTTGGTTACTCTCTCTATATATGTATTTAACATTTAACTTTAGGACATACTTGGATGGCCAAAATAATTCTTACAATGGTTGCAATAACTTATACTCCCAAAATCAATTTAGGAGAGTTTCAGTTGTTTTATATCCTTTCCAAGATTTGGTGATGCCTATCTTTAATTATACTTATATTTGATTCCTGTAGATATGTAATAATGTTGCATTATAATTTTAATTTGATTTTCCCCGATGACTACTGAAATAGAGCCCCTTTATGTGGGCTTACTAGCTGTCTGGATATTCTCTTGTGAAGTGACTCCTCAAGTGTTTTCTCTGTCTATGTATAGATATATTGATGAGGCATGAATCTTTTGTTAGATATTTACATGGTAAATACCTCCTCTCCTTTTTTGTATTTGGATAAAAAATTTATTTAATATGTCAAATTTTCCATTATTGTTACTACCCATTTTTGCATAATTTTTAAGAAATCATGAGCTATTTTCACATCATAATGGTATTCTCCTACATTTTCCTTTAAAATTATTATCAAAAAACAAAGGAAAATACCATTTTATTGCTTTACTGCTTAAACTTTAGTTCTTTAATTCATTTTGATTTTATTTTTGTGTAGTGTGTCAGATGAGGTCACAATAATTTTTTTTTTCCTTTATGGATATTTGATTCACCCATCACCATTCTTTCTCTATTGTAGTGTGATGTCACTTTTGGCATATTTCAGATCACACTATCCACTGTCTATTCAGTTATTCTTGCACACATTCCAGAATTCTTAATTACCACAACTTAACAATAGGTCTTGATATTAGGTAGTATGCTGTATTGTTCTTTTATATTAAAAAATATTTTAGGATCAGTTTCCCCAAAAACTACCTTTAGGATTTGATTTGGACTAGGATTACATTAGACCTATTTTTAGTTATGAAAGAATTGAAATCATTATTATAATTACTAAGTCTTTTGATTTTTGAAAATGGTATTTCACTCTATTTCTTAGCACATTTTTGGTTGTCTTAATAATGTTTTTAGTTGGCAGTATACAGACCTTACAAATTTTTATATTTATTCCTAGATACTTGATGGTTTTTATATTATTATAAATGGTAAAACTTTAAAAGAGTATTGTGTTAGTCCTCTGCCTTCTGCTTCACTTTAACAATCATGGAAAATTGGACTTGATAGGCAGATTGGAAAGGACACCTAGCAAGTAGTAGAAATATACTTTGGATCCATGTTCTAAGGATAGAAACTTAGATGGGCAGATGAAAACATATGCTCTGGGTGTTAGTGAAATCTTTGCTCAGTTTCAAGATTTTGCCACCAGAATGTGTCAGCTCTCAAAACCTTAATTTTCTTCCCTATAATATGGCAATATTGTGGTTACTATTTATAATTATGTAAAGTCCTTAGTACCATTCATGTGTAATAAATGGCAAATGTTGTCATTACTATTATTTAAATTTTGTGGATTACACTTTTAAAAATATACTTGCTTATAAATATAATTCTTCATTTTTGGTTATCATACAATTTAAAGAATACTCTAGCATCACATTTCAACTATTTATTGCTATGTATAATTTATAGCCTGAGGTATTCCTTAAACGTGAACTTGTTTGACATAGTCAACAATAAAATCCAACTACCCCAGAACAATTGAAAATAAAGGCTGAGGGGCTTGCATTGTGGTACAACAGGTTACCTGGCTGTCTACAGCACTGGCATCCTATATCCAGTGCTAGTTCCAGTTTTGACTCCACTTCTGACCCAGCATCCTAATAATATGTGCCTGGGAAGACAGTGGAAGATGGGTCCACTACCTGCACTTCTGCCACTCATGTGGGTGAATAGGATGGAGTTCATGGTCTTGGTTTCGGAAGCCCAGTCCTGGCTCTGTGGCCATTTGGGGGATGAACTAGCAGATTGAAGATCTCTTTCTCTTGCACTTTCTCTCTCTTTCTCTGCCTTTCAAATAAATACATAAATCTTTAAAAAAAAAAAAAGCCCATGAAAGAAGTCTATATCCATATAAAAATGAAGTGGGGTAATCATTAATCATTTCACCAAGATTTTAAGGTTAACAGAGTTAACGTGCTTCATTATTAAATATAGTTAGGAAATTCCTAGCAGCCAAGGTCAGAAGGGATCTTCATTGCTAGACAAAAAGAAGCACAACATTGCTTCAGAAAAGATAACCCTTTTCTAGGATATAACATGTGTGTATAACAATGTGTTTAATTCTAGTTTTACAGGCCATGTTGATACTTTCTATATATTTTGTACTGACTTTGCTGGAATTCTAAGGTAGCACATTACCCTGTAAATCACTAAGAGTGTTTCATTAGGAAGTTAAGTTCCAATATAGTCAATATAAAGTATTTTCTGATATTTAAAATTTCTTCAGGTATGAATAAGTAGTTAAGAGATCATGATAGAATTTAGAAAAAAAAAAAAAAAGAACCAATCATTTTAACTATTCTTTTGGCCTGAGCTGAAGGGAAGCCAATTCAAAACGGGGAATTCTGGCAGGTGCCCCTGGTTGTACATGGGAGTACTGTTGGGTTTAAGACCCTTATGCTGCACAGACCAGATATGTGGGTGGTACTGTAAGACATTCAACTACAAGTAGTGACTCCCTTAAAGCTGGAGCCGTTCCACTAGCTGTGGTTGCCACCTCCAGCAGATGAGACTGCTGCCCTAACATCTCAGCTGAGGTACACTCACCATCACATAGCCAGTGCTTGGTTAGCTTTTGACCAGCTCCTCAGTAACCCTCATCTACGGGAGACTGGGAGGAAGCACCTGGCTCCTGGCTTCAGATCGGCGCAGTACGGCAGCCGTAGCAGCCATTTGGGGGGTGAACCAATGGAAGGAAGACCTTTCTCTCTGTCTCTCTCTCACTGTCTATAACTCTCTCTGTCTCTCTCTCTCTCTCTCTCTCACTAACTCTTCCTGTCAAAACAAAAAACAAAAAACAACAAAAAAAAACACTGAACACATTCTGAAAGTTTTCTCCTTTATATCCCTGACTTTTATTTACATTAAAAGCACCCTCTAGCCCCTGGGCGCTAAGCTTGGATTTGGGAGACTTCGTTCACTGCTTTACTTCTCCGCAGTGGGCACGAGGCAAGGGACAGAGGGAACAATCTGTGCTGCTGTACAGGCACCAAAGGGGGCACTGTTTGTAGGAATTTAAGAATAATAACACAATGGACTAAATTAGCTCTTCTTTCTATTCTCACCAGGTGTTGGCCACCCCACACCATATCAGTCTCCTACTGTACTCCACTTCGGTACACTCTGCTGTACTTTTTTCTTGACATTGAATCAGTCACAAGGTTACCTCCTTTCATCCTCTGAAACATCTCTGTGGATGTCCCTGGTTCAGGCCTGCACTGCCTTGTAAACATCTCGCCTCCACACTTTTCTTCCTTCAATTCATCCTACACAAACTACAGGTGAAAAACAAACAACAAAAAAGTACTGGACATTTCATTCCTTAGCTCATAATCATCTCAATGACATCCTGGTGCCAACAGAATAAAGTTTAAGATACTTATTTGGTATTCAGGACCTCAGTAGTCTGGACCAATCGCCCTTTCAGTCATCCTTATCTCCATATGATCTGCATTACAGCTCAGAAGCAGCACACTCTCTGCTCCATGCATGCGCTTTCCTTGGGTGCTCTGGTTCATTCTGACTCTGGTGACTACTCTTCCACTGCTTCTCTGCACACATTCTACTGCAGACCAAATCAAGGTCCCTCCTGCACTAAAACCTTGCTTTCTATGTCAAACTGCCATACTGTAATTCACCCAGCATTTCATCTGGTCTTCTTTTTAAATGTCATTTGCCATGCTGTATTTTGTATATTATTGATTTTTTTTCTTGCCTCTTCTAATAGACTATAAGCTTCAACTTCCAATCATGCACACAGGTGACATCTAACTTGTATTTCTTGCTACTGTTAGTAGCATTCCTTGAAGTAATTCCTCTGAACCAGCTTCCTAATAATGTGTCTTGGAGGGCACTGAAATATGGCTCAATCAATGAGATTTAGCCCTTAGCACTTCCCAATGTTTTGTATGAACCTGAAACTAGACGAATACTTCCTGTAGTGACGGAAGGCTGCACCAGTCAGCTACAATTCCTAGCTGATTGTTTGTTGCCAAATACTCTGCTCTTATTCTTTCCTCTTGTCCATAATTCTAAAAAAAAAAAAAAAAAAAAAAAAGGCTCTGTCCTGGAACATTACTCTCTGTTCAATTTTGTTTTGCTTTCCACCCAAACCACACATTCTTTCATGTTCCAAGGGGTAAATAGGCATAGAAACCTCATAAATTTTCATCTCAAAATTACAAAGATCTTTTTCCTCTCTGAACTCTCAGCACATATTATCTTTGTGATTCATTTGACTCCTAATCATTTACTACTTTGTTATAGGCTTTATATTTTTAAATCATACATTGTTCTTTTCCCCCAAGGGCTGGATGTTTCTTTCTAACCACACAGAAAGTCTTTTGTGAGTAAGAGCCTTGTGCTAAGTTCCTTTTTCTTCCCCATAGCATCTAGCACAGCGCTATCTTTTGTTGAATTACTGTTTTATAGAAAATAGCATGTTCAGCTGGAATTTTGTACAGGGTATCTATTTTATTGTGATAAATTGGAGTTAAATTTAAATTTGGGAAAGCTAATCTTATATTACAGCAAATGCCATAGAACTTATGTCAATTAATTTTCCTTAGTGCTTTAGAATTGTTACTGAATTTGGAGATCTGTTACCGTAAATACACTTTGCTTAAAAAGAAGAGCCTTACATTTCTTGATATATCAATTAAAGAAATAATTCCTACACTGAAATTAATAGTTACTTTAGAAGAATTTTTATTTACTTATTTTTGTTTTGTTTCTGTTTTTAAAGCTTTTTTAATTTTTGAGATAATGTATTTTAATTTACATTGTAGTCAATGCTTAATGCTCTGTTACATAAACAGTTTAGCAAGTGAAAAGTTAAAAAGTCCATAGTTCAAAGCGTGATATAGACAAGGGCTATAAACAACTGCTAAATAATTTATTAATTTATCGGTAAATATAAAAACTAGTAACAATTTAAAAATAACTTGTACTTACTTTTTGAAAGTTTACTATGTGTCAATCAACTCATATCATTTAATTTTTACCCCTACATTATATGATAGTTATTATTATGGCCCTTTGTAGAAGAAAACATGAGAGTTCAGTGATTTAAATGAACTTGCCCAGCATTGTGCAGATGGTGTGTGGAAGAACAGGGATCCAGTTTTGGTCTATCCAACTGCAATTATTGTGTTAAAGTCTGTGAGTAGACTATCATCTCATCCAGAAAAAGCACAGCCCCCTCTTTCTGCTGATAGATGTTTTCTTAATTAAATGTTTTTATTATGAAAATATTCAAGCATGTTGGAAAGTTGACCACTATACATCTGTCATTTCAAGTCTACAATTCTTAACATTTTGCAATATTTGCTGAATCACAACATGTCACAGATTTGTACATGTGTCCATTATCAATCCCTCTATTTTTGAGACATTTCGAAGAAAGTTACATACATCATCACATTTCATTCTAAAACCTTTGTATACATTATTAATCAATGTTCATGCTTATTTGTTCTGACAGGAATTTTAACTTGATCAGGTGACATTTTTGTTGAGTATATAGACTTTGAAAAGTTCTTTAGAAAAAAAAATCCTGTAGAAACATTTTTTTAAGTATGGCAATTCAGATATTCAAGTGTTCTCTACCATATCTTTCAAAAATGTATTCATGCAATATGGAATACAATATGAAAGAGCTGATACTTCTTTAAATGAGGCAAGATTTCTACAACCCAGGTCAATTTTAAGCTGATAGTCTCTAGTCTGAAAATTACTGTTACTTTGTTATTTTTGTCCAGTTTCTTTGACACACATATATAGGCAAAGAAAGAAAGAAAGAAAAGAAAACAGAAGAAAAGAAAGAAAATAAACCACTGATGTCTTGTCTCCTGTGACAGTTATATACAAGAACCCCCCAAAACAATTCAAACGTCCTAAAGTTTTCCAGTGCCCCTGACAATGATACATATATACAATTACCACTTGGACCCACTCCACACTACCATAGAAACTTATTTGCTTGTTTATATTGCCAGTGATGTCATATTGAAGCTGTGATTGGCCTCCAGAGAGTTGTTTTGGGATTCCTGATAAAATTGAGACAAAAAAATAATCAACATATTCATAAGCCCCCTGCTCAGTGCCAATCATATGGGGAACTGAGTTCTCAGGAGGACCTAACACAATCTTAAACTCCATAACGATTGTGGAGGTAGCTGTGAGAAGCATGTCTTCTGAAATAATGGTGTTGGTTTCATTTATCAGGATTCCCAGATAGCTGACCTGCCTTGGTGTTCCTGCTCCAACAGTAGCTTGCTGGTGTGGGGTATTTCCTAGGTGTTATGCTCACTCAAGGGTTGCAGTTGGCCAACCCTTAAATTACTTTTTCTGTACAATGTGCCACAGAAGGCAGTAGTCACTGAGAGCACAGATTAAAACATATAGAGTCTCATCCATTCTCCATAGCAAAGCTTTCTTTTCCATACTCTTGCTATTTCAATACAAATTGTAAGAAGAAAGTCCGTTACAGGATTAATTCTCAGTGGTTGGGGCCCCATCCATTCGCCCCAACAATGATGCTTGCTGAAATGAAGAAGTCAGGGCCCCACTGAGGATCAGCTAAGTCCAAGTTGCAGAGGGGGCTGGGCCCAAGACTACTCACTTTAGCAAGCATCTCCCTGGTGATTCTGATATGCTAAAATGCCTGACAGCCATGGATTTAAAACAGCAACAGGCTGTCTTCTGCAGGGAATAGACACACATAAAGTTCAGTTACAATGTAATAAAAACCCAACTAACCAAGACTTCCAGTCAAGTCTTACTTGAATAGAATCCAGATGATAGTTATGCTTTTCGAAAATGTTTGAATTTTGCTCTTAACAAATTTCCCAGTTTATAGGAAGTGACCTTAACACTATGACACTATGGAGTACACTCATTGGAGAAATATATATTTTTCAAAACTATTTAATTTCTATAAAATTACTGGATAATAATTTGTATTGAATTGTTTAACATTTTTAGCTTGTTAATTTTTTGGTAGGTGGCTGAGGCATTTCAGCGAACCTTTCTGATCCAAATGATCATGAAATAAAAAGGACTAGAGTCCAGTGAACACCAGTGTCCGCTTGATAGTAAAAGAAAAGGGGTAATGCAATTCGTTTTCATTAGTAATATACATAGAACCTACACTAGTACCTTCACTAAGAGTGGACATTCAATCAGTGAACAAGTTATTAATCATTTGTTTTGTTCAACATACTGCTACCTCCCATGGACAATAAAAGAAAAATGTATTATGGTGTATTTAGAGAGGTGAGACGTAGATGGAAAAGAATATAAAATAAGGAAGTCTATGTGTTCAATGAGTGGTGCAGAGAAGTATGGAAGATGATGAAAGTAATACCAGTTGCAATGAGTAGGAATAGCTCTACAAAAATTTGAATTAAACCTTTAATATTAAGTAGAATTTATAGGCGATTAAGAAAACATTTAAGCTTGAGAGATTAACGGACCATGGCACAAAGGAATGTCCAGGTGTACTATGGTTAAGAACAGAGGTTTAGCCTGGTGTTGCAGATGGAGGGGAGGTTATGTAATGAAAAAGACTGAATGGTGCTTGATTTCAAAGGCCTTTAAAGCCAAGCTAACGAATGTGAACTTTACTAGGTTCTGGTGAGCCCTCTGGGAGGATTAAGGAAAGGATTGAACAGCATCACAAAAATGGCACTTTATATCTTTAGGGAAATGTAATTGCAAGAAAGCAATCTCATTTAAAGAAATTACTCTACCTAGAACAACACAGCAATATTCTAATTACCCTAACTACCCACTGGTTCGCTAGCTCCAATTCAGCAAGTGTTTATTACCTAGCCGTGATGGGCTCAGCACTGCCCTTGCTGTGGGACAAGGCCTGTTTGTAACACTTGGTGAATATGTAAGCACCCACTTGTCATCACCACGGCAAGAGCCAAGGATGGAACATTTCTCCTGTCTTTGCAAAAAAGAATATTATCTTGTGTTCCATAAAAAAGAGTTATTGGGGAAATTTTTAAGCAAAAGAGAAGTCCAGAGATGTAATCTGTCTTCTCAAATTCTCTATTCTCTCATATCTTGACTTCCTACTTCCCATTCGTTCTAATGAGGCACTGCTGCAAATGGCAGCACACAATCCGGATTATCTTAATACAAATCAGTAATTTGAATGGAGCTTCGGAGGAGTGGCTGGCACCTCTGAGGATACAACCAAGACGATGCACTCACACACCTTGCAAGGTGGTGCTGTCTGTCAGCTGTCAGCTGTCAGCTCAAAAAAGACCATCAGCGGAGGTCTTGGATCCTTCCCACATAGGTCTCTTCATACACAGGGACGCATGAGTTTCCTTGCAGCACAGCAGGTATGTTTTAAGAGTGAATGTTCCAGTATACAGGCAAGGAATCTCCCAGGTCTCTTAACACCCGGATTCCCAACCGGGCCTGCTTCTTCACTTCCACTATATACTCAGTCACAGATCCTACCCAGATCCAACAGGAGGAAACCTAGACCTCTCCTCTTCATAGAAGGACTGACAAAGAATTTAAAACCCTATCAGTCTACCAAGAGGTAGATTATTGATATCAGTTACACATTATTATGAAAGCTCCTTTACTTTTCACATCACATTCTTACAGGAAGGCCAAATGGTACTTGTGTAGTGGCATATAATGTTTAGTTCCAGATACTCTGTATGTCAGGATTAACATGTCCTTTCTAAAACAGGAGGGAAAGTTCTTCTTTGGAGTAAAATTTTAGCAACCGATTCTGGTGCTGAATTACTTGCTAGAGAATATACTACAAATCCTTGAACTATATCATTTATTTTAAAGATGTGTATTACATTCATGATTAAGCTTGGTAATTGCCTGACCAGAAATTAATTGGCTATGCTGTCAAGAAAGCGGAGAGCCTGTAACAGTGCTTAAATATTACCTCTAGAATATTCCTTCAGTAAAATAGACTTGACTTTTGTATAGATTCATTTTCTTCCTCTTAAACACTTTGTCTTAAGTTATTATACTGATTTCTTATATATTTTGAAATCCATACAGTACACTAGTCTTTTCAAATTCCAACATAACTTTTAATATCTTGTTGGAGGGTTTTGGTCTCATGTTTACTTTGTTATATCGGATTGTAATTGAAAGGCTATAAAATCTTAAGATGATACAATTCAGAAGAATAATCTAACATCATAAAAAGATAGTTTCTGGGTAAACAATCTCTGATTGTAAAGAAAATACTATTTCCTAAAGTAAAAGTAATCTGTTGAGAATGGAAGACTTTGTAAACAAAAATTGAATTAAAGTTCATTTTACTAGATGTTTTCTTTGAAAATGAATTTAAAAAGTACTATTCTGAAAAATTCAGCCAAACATTGCAAAGTTAATTCAATGCTTTTTAGATGTTTAAACTATTCAACTGACAAGCCAGTAAGCTGACAAGTTAAGGCTGTATTTTGTAGAGTAAACATTTGGAGGTAAACATTTCAAAAGTATGCACTTAAGGGCGGCGCTGTGCGTAACCGGTAAAGCTGCCGCCTGCAGTCCCAGCATCCCATATGGGCATCAGTTCAAGTCCTGGCTGCTCTTCTTCCTATCTGGCTCTCTGCAGTGGCCTGGGAAAGCAGCAGAAGATGGCCCAAGTCCTTGGGTCCCTGCACCCGCGTCGGAAACCAGAAAAAGGACCGAGATCGGCACAGTTCCATTCGTTGGGACCATCTGGGGAGTAAACCAGCAGATGGAAGACCTCCCTCTCTCTCTCTCTCTCTGCCTCTGCTTCTCTGTAACTCTGCCTTTCAAATAAGTAAATAAATCTTTAAAGAAAAGAAGTATGCACTTAGAACTGTACTAGACATAATGTAGCTGGTCAGTATTAACTTCTAGAAATGGATTTTTTAAAGGTCAACTTTGATGAAAAGAAGAATTTATTTTATATGGTAAAATAATATTAAAATTAACAGTCATTCAAAATCTCATTGTTATTCACTTCTTAGCTAATGTCTTATGACTATTAGTCAACAGCATAAAGATACCATTCTTTTTTTTTTTTTAACTTCTGCTGGTACCTGTGGGATAAAGTTGGGAGGAAGAAAAGACAATCTTACAGAAAGAGAATGACCTCATTTACACCAAACATAGTTGAGTAAAAGATCAGATGCAAATGAGGAAAAGATTAGAAAAAAACAGTAGTAAGTGATACCTGATCTTCAAGGAAAGTGAGAAAAAATCTCAGGGCACTCTGTCAGTGGTGGGACTACTGCTATACTAATTATAGCTATGTGTCAACCAAAGATGAAGAGGGAAAAATTAAATTGTATAACTAGACTCCTACTGTTGGACTGCACTGAAGTTGAAATAAATGCTAAACAGGAAATGAATATGTTTGTGTGGCCACCTACTCAAATTTAGAATGGAATGAGAGGCTTCTATCCAGAGATACTGCTCATAGCTTGGGTGATCAAGACTCTTGCACGTTTAATTCCCTACTGTTTGGCCTCTTAGAGCCCCTTGTCCTAAGCCACCTCTAGCTTTTGGATCTACTTCCAGGAGTTTGCTTAGTCATGTATCATTCACATACGTTGGGCTGGTAGTCTGCAGATGAGTAGTGGCTTGGTGAAGTTATATACTAATTATATACTAATTATCTTAGGGGTATGCAACTGGAAGGCTCGCTAGTTAAGGATCCTAACTGAGGAGTTGCTTTTGGACTTCAGGTTTAATGGTGAGGACACTGGAGTTCAAACCTGAAATGATAAGGTGGGAACGCATGAATTCTAAGCATTCCCACACAGAGTGCCAGGCAATTAGGGAAGATAGAAAAAAAAAGTGATTTCTGAAGTCTCAAATTATCCTAAAAGAATTTGAGTTTGAATTTTTTGGTATTTGTGTTGAAAATGCACAAGTCAGTATACTCATATAATCTTCAATGAAATACTTTCATTAATAAATTTAGAATTTACCCTTTTCACTAGTGGAATGAATAAACTAAAAACTGATTTGACGGGCATGTGACTTGTGCTGTTAAACAAACAGAGCCCTGGTATTAGAAGGGTCCTAAGCTTGGCTAAATGCTCTGCTAAAAATTTTAATAAATGTTTAACATGGAGTCTTTTATTTCTATTTTCTGCCATGGATTATATAGTCAGTCCTGAACAAAATCCATGATGACTGGGCTACCCCCTATGTATCAATAGTGACAGGGAAGGAAGAAAACATTAAACAAAAATGGGGTGGTGTGTGGGGTAAGTCATGTAGTAAACACCTTACTTTCATGATACCCAATCATCCTAAAGCAGTCTTGCTGCATTCCCTGTGTATTAAGTCTAGATAGGAAAGTACCTGATGTAGGAAGATTTTACCTCCTGGAACTTTCAATTTGAAAGGTAACTGATCAATAAATCTGATGAAGAAATCTGAAAGGAATGAACAGCTAGTCGTGGTGATTTAAGGAAGATTTTTTTGCTACCAGATTCTCTCCCATCTTTCCTTTCACACACAATATACAGTTGGCTTATTTTTAATGCTTGAGCTGAGGAATATCAAAAAGAGCCATTCATGCTGCAAAGTCCCTCCTTTCCAGCTTCCCCACAATAGTTTTATTAACTATTTCTTAACCATATTCTTTGCCAGCTCTCTATAAAGTAGGTGACAAGAGAACCTGTCTCCACACCAAATACAAATTGAAACTGTCTATTGTCGTGCTGATATTTGCCTCAGTCACCAGCCACAATTTCCAAGACAATTTCCTTTTATGTTCTTTTACACCACCCCCAAATCTCTCCTCTCATAGCATTATGAATCTCAATGCAGCTGAATCATGCAGGTCTGATTTAGCCTGCAAAAATGTCAGTCAAAGCTAGCAAGATGTACTCTTTGGCCTTGAGTGCTCTAAGCTGTTATGAATCACAGGCTTGGTTTTTGCCAAATGGAAAGCAATTTCACTTGCAAAAAAAATCTGTGGGGATACTTAGTTTTCACTCAGAGGGATAATGTTCTGAGATTGGCCAGGGAAAATCATGTTTTATATGTGTATGAACTTCAAAAAGTTCATGGAAAATGAATATTATGAAAATATACATTGATTTCATTTTTTGCAACAAATTAAACTTTTAATTCTGTTTTCCATGAATTTTTGAAGGACTCTCATATTTAATCTTTTATGAAACCATAAAACAGCCAGCACTTACTGCCACTTGCTTTTAGTTCAAATATTTTCATTTCTGAGCTTCAAATAACAGGTGTTAACCGTTAGACTAATAAATTGCTTCTTCAAATGAACCATGTCAATGAATTAAGATACTTAATACAGTTCAAATTTTTGTAAGGGAGCAATTCAGTGAGATTCAGTTAGGGAGAATTTTGTAATTACTTGCCAAAATACTGAACATTATGATATTTTCTATAACTCCCTCTTGTAAGCCCCAGGCACAGCATACAAAAAAAAAAAAACCCTATAAATATTGTAATCAATAACTTTGGAATTTCTGTTGTTAGGAAAGAAGAATTTTACAAAAATTATTAACCTTCTTTTTCACCTTGGTATCCAATCTACAAATTGCAAGCTTTGTTCTGTTAGTACAGCACTTCATCTCTAACCACAGAGCACCTGTAATAGTCAAAGAAGTTTTCATTTCTTATGAGGACTGTCTAACCTGACTTTTAAAGTGCAGCTTAAGACATTCTTCAATATGTTCAGTGTACACTAGCCTTCAGCTAATCCAAGACCGCTCTAAACAACGGTTATCTAGTACAGTGGCAGCCCCATTAGGCTGTCTGAAACATCTCATCTTGTTTTTTTCGAGACTGTTCTTGTTATGAACAATTTTTGTGGTATAGAAAAGAACTGTGAAGGAGTAAGCATTTCAGATAACATTTCAGATTAGGCTATTATAGTAAAATTGAGCATCTCAATCAAGCCACCGAGTTTCTAAACTGATTTACTACATCTATGATCTTTTACGTTTTTAACTATTTGGAAGAGACAGAAAACTGCAACTGATATCTCCCCCAAAAGTATTCTGAAGGAAGGAAAGCATGGAAGAAAATAAAGCTTATATATCAGATACATTGTCTGCTGAAAACATAATAAAAAAGGCATTTTCTAAAAATGCTGAGAGATGATGAGACCTAACAAGACTAAGAGGCAGACAGGAAACAAAACTCCTGTGAATGCTATTTGGCTGCAACAATAACCTTAGAAGAGTTATTTTATCCTGGCTGCTGATATTTGTCTGTAAAATGGGAATGATCATGATTATCACAATGCCAGGGTAACATAACTGAGACTTGACAGTAAACCTTTCCTGTTATTCACTCTGTACTTCCATTTCTTTCAGGTGTGGCTTCTTAAAAATTTAATATCTTCTATATTAGAAGACTGAATTTTTATATGAAACATTTTTCACGTATTTATTTTATATATATATATTTTTTTATTTTTTTTTTTATTTTTTTTTTTTGACAGGCAGAGTGGACAGTGAGAGAGAGAGACAGAGAGAAAGGTCTTCCTTTTGCCGTTGGTTCACCCTCCAATGGCCGCCGCGGCCGGCGCACCGCGCTGATCCGATGGCAGGAGCCAGGAGCCAGGTGCTTTTCCTGGTCTCCCATGGGGTGCAGGGCCCAAGCACCTGGGCCATCCTCCACTGCACTCCCTGGCCACAGCAGAGGGCTGGCCTGGAAGAGGGGCAACCGGGACAGAATCCGGCACCCCGACCGGGACTAGAACCCGGTGTGCCGGCGCCGCTAGGCGGAGGATTAGCCTAGTGAGCCGCGGCGCCGGCCCACGTATTTATTTTAAAGTAGTCCTATACCTAAAAGGGGAGGGCACATATTTTAAAACTTAAGAATATTTATCTGGGGGCCAGCACTGTGGCGTAGCGGATAGAGCTGCTGCCTGCGGTGCTGGCATCTCATATGGGCGCCAGTTCGAGTCCCAGCAGCTCCACTTCTGATCCAGCTCTCTGCTGTGGCCTGGGAAAGCAGTGGTAGATGCCCCAAGTCCTTGGGCCCCTGAACCCATGTGGGAGACCCAGAAGATCCTGGCTCCTGGTTTCGAATCAGTTCAGCTCCAGCCATTGCGGCCATCAGGAAGTGAGCCATCAGATGGAAGACCTCTCTCTCTCTCTCTCTCTGCCTCTGCTTCTCTGTAACTTCTCTGCCTTTCAAATAAATAAATAAATCTTTAAAAACAAAAGAATATTTGTCTGAATATCTTTGCATAATATTTTCATATTTTATATATACCGAACATGCAGGTACAACAAAAATATCTCTCAATACATTTTTTTAACTTTTATTTAATGAATATAAATTTCCAAAGTACAGCTTATGGATTACAATGGCTTTCACCCCGCCATAACTTCCCTCTTTCCCGCTCCCTCTCCCCTTCCGTTCACATCAAGATTAATTTTCAATTCTCTTTATATACAGAAGATCAGTTTAGTATATATTAAGTAAAGATTTCAACAGTTTGCACCCACATAGAAACACAAAGTGAAGTACACTGTTTGAGTACTAGTTACAGCATTAAATCACAATGTACAGCACATTAAGGACAGAGATCCTACATGAGGAGTAAGTGCACAGTGACTCCTGTTGTTGACTTAGCAAATTGACACTCTTGTTTATGGCATCAGTAATCACCCTAGGCTCTTGTCATGAGCTGCCAAGGCTATGGAAGCCTTTTGAGTTCACCAACTCTGATCATATTTAGACAAGGTCATAGTCAAAGTGGAAGTTCTCTCCTCCCTTCAGAGAAAGGTACCTCCTTCTTGATGACCTGTTCTTTCCACTGGGATCTCACTCGCGGAGATCTTTCAGATCTTTCATTTAGGTTTTGTTTTTGTTTTGTTTTGTTTTGTTTTGTTTTGTTTTGTTTTGTTTCCCCCAGAGTGTCTTGGCTTTCCATGCCTGAAATACTCTCATGGGCTTTTCAGCCGGATCAGAATGCCTTAAGGGCTGATTCTGAGGCCAAAGTGCTATTTAGGACATCCACCATTCTATGAGTCTGCTGTGTATCCCGCTTCCCATGTTGGATCATTCTCTCCATAAATTATAAGGTATTTTTAGTGACTTTATTAAGATGTGATTCAAAATAACCAATTGATGTCACCAGAATGACCTCAAAATATTTTTTCTGAAAGTTCTGAAGCTAAGCACTTTAATATGAATATTTTCTATGAACTATAGCTTGTTTCTATAACATTTAGTTTTTAAAATTGATTTCAAGTAGGTAATTTTCTCAGTTTCAATTACTGCATGTGTAATAGACATTTAATTTATAACTTATTGGAAGATCTATGCCTCAGTGTGATTTGAAGAGGACTGACACTTTGAATCAGTTTAATCTGTTAACTTTCTCATTGATCTATTAAAGCTACTTTCCTTTTATTGAAAATCAGAAAATACCAAGTAGAAAATATTAGGTCATTCTGTCTACTGATGACATTTCTTTTGGGTTTTACTTCCATATTCAAGTTACCTCTAATTTTCATTGCCTAAAATGCCATTTTTACTTGGAGCATCAATTTGAAGTTAAATGTAAAACACAGACTTTATGGAACTTGGATCTAAAACAGCAATTTATGTTGTCAATATGCTTACTAGTTGGTATAAATATTTATGTTTCCTTTTAATGAATTTCCCTCGAAATTTTCAGTAAAAAAATAAACCTTCAGAGTAGTACAACTTAGATCCAGATTTTTGTAGAGCCTGAAACTTTTGGAGGACCTCTTTAAAAAAAAGAATATAAAATTAGGGGCTGGCATTGTGGTGCAGTGTGGGGAGCCACTTGCACAGCCATATCCCATACTGGGAGAGCCAGTTTGAGTCCCAGCTTCTCTGCTTCCAATCCAGCTTCCTGCTATTGCACCTGGGAAAGCATCAAGGATGGCCCAAGTACTTGGCCCAAGTACTCCTGGCACTCACATGGGTGACCCAGATGTGTCATAGGCTTTGCAGAAAATGGATAAGAAACATTTTAATATTCAAGTTATCAGTCAACCAGTTATTGAAAATATGTCTTTAATATTTTTATCTGCATGAAACTTATAAATACTTGGATAGGAAGTGAAAAATAAGGTCCTTAAAATATCCATGAGGATAATTAAATCATCTAGTGGCAAAAGTCTAGTGACCAAGCTCCATCCAGAATTAGAATCTCCAATAGTGATTCTGAGATTATATTAAGATAAACAAACAAACAAACAAACAAACTCTTCTCAGGTGATCTGATTTGAACCCAGAGTTGAGATCCACTACGACACATGAAGGGTCACTGGCCAAAAACAATCAAAGATGAGTGATAAATAGATCAGGGGAAGCTGCACTATCAAAAGGAGATCTGAAATACTGGGGATGATTATAGACATTAGGAGATGGGACTGGGTGAAGGTAAGGGAGCATATGAATAAAATTCTAGAGGAGAGAATATCAAGAACAAAAGCATAGATGCAAGGATAAGCCTGGTGCAAAAAAAAAGACATGGAATTAGAATGAATTTGGGAAGGTAATCAGGAGCTCCAGTTTCAGTAACTTGGATCTGACTGGCAGCCAACGGGGTTCTTTTTGCAAATGATCAGAGGGAGGAAGTGGGAAAAGGGTGGAAAGCTAACAAATCTGGTTATGAACACAAGCATGGCAGATAGCTGCATAGCCTACCTTAACCGGAATGATGATGACATTGACAAAAATAGGGCTGCTAGAAGGGAAGGAGAGTTTGGGAGAAGATAATGGTGCTTATTTAACGCACATCAAACTGATGAGTGAATGACAAGGCTATATGGAATTTGCTGTTATGAGAAGAATTGCATTGGAGTGATTGAAGGTCATGGAGTTGAAAAAATGGGAAGGGACCAAAATGCCCGGGTTTAATAAATAAATGAGTGAGAACAGTTGGAGGTGCCTGCAGAAGCACAGAGAAGAGAGAGACCCACGGGACACTAAGAGTCATGAGATAAGCAGTGGGTCATAAAACCTTCATAATAATTATCATAAGCTCCGGCAATTGTGAAAGGCTTTGCAGTCTCAAAAATAATTCTTACAATAACTCAGTGATGTAGAGAGAACAAATGTTATTACCCACGATTTTCAAATGAGTAAATGGTAGCTCAGAGTTTATATGACTTCCCCAAGGTAACACAGCTAGTAATTAAGAGAGCCTGCTTTCAAATCCAAGTATTTTGACTCCCTTTTGTTCATTAATCAAGGCCAATTTGTATAATTCCAGAGAATATTCAGGCCATGAATGCATAATACTCTGAAGATGAGAAAGGACTTATAAAACTTAGATATTTTAACAAAGAAAAATGATAGCAAAGAGCATTTTTCCCAGTTGATTGTGGATTTCATATCTTCACTTTCTTCCTTTCCCCTCTACACTGAAAAACCAAATTTATCTTCAACATTACAACTTGCTGGAGATTTTTTTATAGCAAAGTTCCTACAAAATGAGAATTCATATGCAAATTAAAACTCTAAGATACTACTTTTCACTATCAGATTTCAAAGAAAAAACTTCTAAAACATGATATTGTCAAGGCTATGAGGAAATAGTTATTGTTACATTGCTTGTAGAAGCCTAAGGTAGTATAACATCTATAGCAGTACTTTTAAAAAGTACTTAGCAATATCTGGAGACAATTTTGGTTGTACCAATTTGGAGATATTAGTTGTGTTTGGTGGTTGGAGGCTAGGATGCTGCCAAAGAGCCTGTGATACACATTCATCTACAACAAAGAACATCACACCCACAATGTCTCAGTGTAAAAGCTGATATATTCTTCTCTATAAAGATCAGTCGGGCATTCTGTCAAAATTACAAATGCATACTCCTCTGAACTAGCAAATATATGTGAATGATATTTATCCATACATACACATTTATATATAGGTGTACCTTAGTCCAAAATTAATTCATTCAAAAATATTCATTGAACATTTATATTCTAGGTGGGGTATAAAACAAACAAAAAGCTCTACAGGTAGGAGAGGGTATTGACAATGAAACAAATACGGCAGGGACCAGCACTAGGATACAGCAGGTTAAGCTGCGCCTGCAGTGCCAGCATCCCATATGGGTGCCGGACCATGTCCTGGCTGCTCCACTTCCGATCCACATCCCTGCTAATGCATGTGGGAAGGCAGTGGAAGACGACCCAAGTGCTTGAGGCCTGGCACCCACGTGGGAGACCTGGAACAAGTTCCTGGCTACAGCCTAGCCTCGCCCTGGCCATTGCAACCATTTGGGGAGTGAACCGATGGACGGAAGATCTCTATCCTTCTTTCTGTCCGTAACTTTTCCTTTAAAATAAATAAATAAAATCTCAAAAAAGTAACACAAATACATAGTATATGAAATAATGATAAGACCTTTAGAGAGAAGGGGCAGTGGGCAGTTAATAAGTAGAGTTGGACAATACTACTACTGTGAAACACAGTTCACAAACGCTAAAGATTAGGAAAGGTCTAATTGTGTATCAGTGGGGACTAGTTCAACATAGTATCATAAGCACTATGCAGCCATTAAAAATTAACTCAAAATGTAAGCACAATACTCTAAAAGCCCCAGAAGATAACACTGGAGAAATCCCAGATAATTTTGATTACAGTTGCTGATTTTTAGATACAACATAAAAGGCATGATACATCAAAGAAGCAATTGATAAATTTGACTTCATTAAAGTAAACATTTTCAGCTCTGCAAAGACAATGTTTAGAGAATCAGAAGACAAGTCACAGATTGAGAGAGAATACTTAATTTTTTTTACTGACTATAACTGCACATATTCATGGGCTACAACATAGTATTTCAATGTTTGCAAAAGACATCTGACAAAGGACTACTGTCCAACACATTTGAAAACTCTTGAATAACTCTTACGTCTCAATAAGATAATTGGCCAATGTCCTTAAGAAACACTTCACCCAGAAAACATACAAATGGCAAAGAATCATACAAAAAGATGCTCCATGGAGAGCATCAGGGAAATGCAGATTGAAACCACAGTGAGATGCAACTGCACCTACTAATACAGTCAAAATCCCTGACACTGCCGACACCAAACGATGATGATGATGTGAAGTAACAGGAACTCTCAAGTATTGCTGCTGAGAATGCAAAACAGCACAGCCACTTTGCACGTCAGTTTGGCTGTTTCTTAAAAAGCTAAACTACTTCATGCAGCAATCACACGCAAAGAAGTTGGAAGCTCATGCCAACACACACACATACACAAACTGCACCTGGATGTTTATAGCATCATAATTCATAACTGTTCAACCTTGGAAACAACCAAGATGCCCTTCAGTAGGCCTGGGGATCAATAAAGTGTGATACATTCAGACAACGCATCATTATTTACCACTAAAGTTAAATGAGCTATCAAGTCACAAGAAGACATGGAGGAAAGTTAAAAGTCTATGACCATGTGAAAGAAGTCAGTCAGAAAAAGCTATATACTGTCATAGTAATTGACTAATGTAGGATTCCAACTATACAACATTCTGGAAAGGACAAAACTATGGAGACTGGGGGTGGCACTGTGGCGTAGCAGGTTAAGCTGTGGCCTACAGCACTGGCATCTCAATGGGCACCCGTTGGAGTTCCAGCTGTTACACTTCTAATCCAGCTCCCTGATGATGCACCTGGAAAAGCAGTGGAAGATGGTCCAAGTCCCTGGCCCTGGGGGAGACCAGGAAGAAGCTCCTGGCTTTGGCCTGGCACAGCCTTGGCATTGCTGCCATGTAGGGAGTGAAACAACAGGCAGAAGATCTGTCTGTCCTTCTCTCGCTCTGTAATTCTACCCTTCAAATAAATAAGTAAATCTTTAAGAAACAAAAACAAAAACAAAACCGATGGAGACAGGAAAAGGATTATGGTTGCCAGAGGCTGGTTGGGTGCGGGGGAGTGGGAAAAATAGAGCCTAGAGGATATTTAGAGAAGTGAGAATACTTTGCCTGATATTAGAATGGTAGATATACAATTCCTATGTCCAGAGTCACACACTACACAACACCAGGCTGACCTCCAGGGTAAACTATGGACTTCTGGTGATTAGGATGAGTCAATGTAGGATTTTTGATTGTAGCAAATGAACTATTCTGGTAGGAGATGAGGGTGATTGGTGAGGCTCTGCCTGTGGAGAGACAGGGGTAACAGGAAATTTCTGTGCCTTCATCTCAGTTGTGTAGTGTACTTAATACTGCTCTAAAAAATAAAATCTCGGGGCTGACGTTGTGGCCTAGACAGTTTAAAATGCTGCCTGCAATGCCAGCATCCCTTGTGCATGCTGGTTCACATCCTGGTTGCTTCACTTCCAATCCAGCTTCCTGCTAGTGTGTCTGGGAAAGTAGTGGAGGATGACTCAAGTGCTTGGGTACCCCTGTACCCACATGGGGGACCTGGAAGAAGCTCCTGGCTCCTGGCTTTGGCCTGGCCCAGTTGTGGCCACTGCAGCCATTTGAAAAGTGAACCAGAGAATGGAAGATCTCTCTCTCTCTCCCTCTTTTTCCCTCATTCTGCCTTTCAAATATGTAAATAAACCTAAAAATAACATAAAATCTTTAATTTAAAACAAAATTGATTTAGTTCCATAAGTGCTTACATGGTTTAAGTAAAGAATCTATAAACTAGAGAAAACAAATACTAATATCCGAATAAAAGATCTCTGTAAAGAAAGGCAAAATTCCTGAAAACAGTGGTTATTTCTAGAACGGAAACTAAGGGTATTAAGGTAGAAGATTGGCTTAATTTTCATTTTTGTTGAATCTTCTTCTGTATCTTTTAAACTTTGGACATGAATGCTATGGAACAGGCATCTAGCATCTATTAATTCAGTATTTTTCCATAAGTGCTCATGTTATGAAAGTTTTAAAAATATATATTATTCTTATGTAAATGTGTATATATGAAATGTATATACACACATATATTACCCACCTACATATTAACATATACAACATGCATATACATATTTTCTTAACAATGAAAATATAGCATGACACTACAGTTTAGCTAGAAATTACTCTTGCACTGGATAAACTACTCAGGTAGGGATTGAAAAAGAGTCCCTAAAGTCTTTCTTTCATGCATAGGGGACAGATATCCAGAAGCATAAGAACTGGATCTGTATTTTCAATGCTGACTCTCTAATGCCCAGGATGGTGCCTGACACACAGCTGGAAATCAAATGTGTATTGAATCAAAAAATATTTGAATTAACAATCTGTTTACCACTTTTTTTCATACAACTAATATGTTTCTTTTTCTAACTTCAGTCTTCTAATTTATTCCCTATAATATTTCTAGAAGGTTTTATCCAAAATACAAATTAATTGTTCTTAAAAATCTCCAGTTCCTCACTGCCTACAGGAATTGGGATCTTTGTGACCATCCACAACCCCCTTCCTCATCTCCCATCATTTTTCTCTGGCTCCATGCCATGGTGAGGTCAACCACGCCATGTTCTCTCTTAAATGGAATGGCCTCTGTTCTCTAGAGGAACTTAATCATTTTTTAAAGAGCCTGCTCAAATATCACCCTCCAATTTGATTTAAATAACCACTCTACTTCTACGCATAATCAGTTCTTCTTTCCTTTCTGTTCATGGAAATTACATACATTTCTGTATTATTATGTCATATGGTCAAGTGTCTATGTCTCTTTCTAAATCCAATGTCTCAGAGTCAAGGCATGAATTGTATTTGTCTTTACATATCCAGAATTAGCTAGCGCTGAGCCTAAGAGTCATTCAATAAATATTTTTGAATGATGAGCAAATGAATGAATAAATAGATTAATTCATGGATGAATTCCAACCTCTGATACAAACCACTTATACTAGTAACATTAAAATGTATAAGCAAAGGAAAAAAATGAAACTCTTCAATAAGAATTTAAGTACAATATGTTTCTTGCACAATAATTTTTATAACATGTATACATTTTAAGCTTTTACAATCTATCTGCAATTTTGTCCAATATAATACAAATGTCATAAAAAGAAGTGAAGAGCATATTTTAATATAAAACCTTTGTGTCTTAACTATTAGTGCTTCTAAAGACCTAATTTTCCTTTGAGAGAACATTTCTGTAATTTAAACAAAAGTGGGTAAAGACATTTCAACAGAATTAGAAAAACTACAAGCTTTAATTTCCTAAGTCATTAAAGAAATTCAAAAGTAAAGATTTTAGAGAATGATTATTTTAATACTTGATTACATTTAAAACTTTTCTGTAGTTAGAATCTGTTGATATAAATCATTGCTAGTTACTTCTTCAAGAATTGAGAGGATGGGTGTTTGGTTTAGCAATTAAGACACTGTTTGGGACCCCACATCCCACAGTGAACTACCTGGATTGGAGTCCCAGTTCACTCCCACTTCCACCTTCCTGCTAATGCACACCTTGGGAAGCAGCAAATGATGGATCAAGTAGTTGTGTCCCTGTCACCTACTTGGGATATCCAGATTTAATTCTGGGTTCCTGGCTCCCACCTGGCCTGGGTCCAGATGTTGCATTTGGAGACTAAATCAATGGATGCTCTCTCGTGCGTGCTCTCTCTCTCTCATGTGTGTGTTCTCTCTGCTAAATAAATCAAAATTTAAATAAAGCATTGAGTAAATTATTATGTCTTTAAATATAGTATTTTTTGAGTCTTGCTTTTAGGTAAGATGTAGAAACATCCTCTCTCCTCCCCTCTGTTACAATCAAGCAAGGTAAATGGTAACTTTGAGTTCCCCCAATTTCATCTGTAAGGTAAAAATTTCTAAGTCCTGATTTACTTTATAGATATTGAGTTCTCTCTATATCACTGAGTTGCTCCTTCTCATATTAAGTAACTATCTTATCAGCAAACCCTTAATTTTGAACTTTTCATTGCTGTCCAGGCAGTACTGGACTTTCTGCATTCAATTACTCTGTCTGTCCTGTCTATACTCCATCTACCATGGATGACGTCATATAAATCTCAGCAAGCCTGTCAAACTGATGAGGCGGGTTTTTTTGAAGTCTTCCCTGCAGTCTAAGTCAGGAGAAATAAAATTTCCATGTTTAATGATATTTCAATTAGAAGTTTTCAAAACAGGATGAAGGAATGAAAATCTTCTTAAATTTAAAATTGTATAAATTCCTTTTTCCAAATAGCAAAGGTCCTTCTGTTGGGGCACTTCTCATTCTTCCCACAGTTCACCTGTGAGACATCAAAATCAAAATCAAAATCAAAAGCTTTGGTGAATAAATGAATGTTGTCAATGGCCACTGTCCTCCACACGCAGTCTGGACACTCTTTCATTACTGTGATTTTAGACACCTAACAATGATTCCATTCAAGAAGGTAAAGAGGGCACCCCCCCACCCCAGGCAAGTGTCCTTGAAACCTTCATCTTCTTAGGGGCAGAAAAGCGGAAGAAAGAAATGTTCATTGTTGAGCTCATAACTCTTGTTCCCTGTATCATGCTAAGTATTTTACCTATTTTAGCTCATGGAATCCTGTTTCAGTCCTGAAGGAGCCATGATTGTGCCTGAATTTATTCAAGGAAACATTCAAAGAACTGAATTAACCTACACCTTGAAGAGAAAAAGCTAAGATTTTTATTCAAGGTTATTTGATTCCAGTTTATTCTAACACACTATTTTTTACTTAAACAAATCAAACACCACCAATCCTAGCTTCACAAAAGGTATGTTTTCATGGGCTGGCACTGTGGTGCAGCAGGTTAAAGCCCTGACCTGAAGCACCGGCATCCCATATGGGTGCCGGTTCCAGTCCCAGCTGCTCCTCTTCTGATCCAGCTCTGTTATGGCCTGGGAAAGCAGTGGAAGATGGCCCAAGTCCTTGGGCTCCTGCACCCGTGTGGGAGACCCTGAGGAAGCTCCTGGCTCCTGGCTTCAGATTGGTGCAGCTCCAACTGTTGCAGCCAACTGGGGAGTGAACCAGCAGATGGAAGACCACTCTCTCTGTCTCCACCTCTCTCTGTAACTCTGTCTTTCAAATAAATAAAATAAATATTTTTTTTTAAAAAGGGTATGTTTTCATTTTGTCTGTCCCTTTTATTGTAAGTCATTTCCATTCCTTTTTGGGATTAGACGATTTAATAATAATGAAAAATAACTTCTGATACTGTTAGTAAAAGCACGGTCCTTCAATCTTCCGCTCAAAAGCAGAATTTAATTGTCAGTAATCTTTAACATGGGAAAATTATTTATAGTCTTTGTATATTCTCAACACACATTGATCAATCATGGGAAGTGCAATCAGGTCACACAATACTAATGAATGTTCTAACTTTGTGCTTGTATCACCCAATTCTATGTGTCTTCCCCACCTCTCAGATTGTCCCACTAGGAAACGACAAAGGGTATCTACCAACAGGCAAATGTGCACATGTAATTATCAACTTCTTTAATATGTGTATAACATTACTAGAGGCCAATTCCATTCTCTTCACATAATGTGTTATTATAGTAGAAGAAACGGTTTTCTAATAAAACCAGCCTTTTGCTATCATTTTCAGCTTTCTTTTGATAATGTGAATTGATTTTTTAAAAAAAGCTCCGACAGCCTGCTCTTTGAAACTCTACCTCAAATAGGTCAAAGTCTTACTTCCCTAGCTGTGTTGTACGGCATGAAAGGCAGCCTGTGTTTTCTCATGACTCCACTCCTCGGGGGACCTCCCATGGATCATTTCTCTTAGTAAAAAAGAATCCATTGACTGAGCCTATCCTAAAGCTAACAGACTGAGCTTTCCATGGGGAAACAACGGCAAATTGAGTGCAGTATTGACCAGTCTTCTGTAGTTAAAAATATAACAAACTCCACCTTGTCCAATTTACTCTTGAATTACTAGTCATTTTCACGCTCGGCTGCTAGTACTTACCACTTGATAACCTTTCAGACAGATAGAACAAAAATATTGCCCACTATCTTGCATTGTTTTTGTTGTTATCTAGTGTGGATGCAAGTACACGTATATGTATTCTTTACTCATAGTTAATAAGAAACTGTTCTATATCTAAATACATATAAAATACATGTTTTGTTTAGAAACAAAGGTGTTCCAATTGCTTAATTATACTAATTATAACAACATACTTATCTTTATTTTAATCCGGAAAAGAAGTGCCCTAATAAGTGATGTAATGAAACTACAGACTATTCTGAAGTCTATTTTGAGATGCTAGTGTGAATTACAAAATATTTTCA
The DNA here is from genome assembly GCF_051225735.1 of Oryctolagus cuniculus. Classification (NCBI taxonomy): domain Eukaryota; kingdom Metazoa; phylum Chordata; class Mammalia; order Lagomorpha; family Leporidae; genus Oryctolagus; species Oryctolagus cuniculus. The sequence goes on from NC_142881.1 coordinate 14,505,653, forward strand.
TTTAAAATTTAGTACCAATGAAAAATAAGGAAAATATTTTTCATTCAATATACTTTTTTTGAAGGAAAAAAACATGTCATCAGGTAACACTGAGGTACTATTGGCATGTACTAGAGCAAATATAAAAATGAACTTCTGCCTTCCTAAAATGTAATCAGTATTTATAAAAAAAATTAAAATTGAAAATACAATTTATTAGCACAAGTTTAGTCATTTTTGGAAGGGATCAGGAGAATAATGAGTAGTGTTTTGCGGGAAGCATTAATTGAATGCATCACTATAATAACTTATATGGAAAATATATACACATATAATTTATTTTGACTAAAATTCATTTTTATTTCTGTAAACTTAACCAAATTGCATATGGTACCAATTAGAAAATCAGATTGATTCAAATATTTAGTAACTATGTCACTACAAAGCATCATTTTTTTATTAAAAAGCATATGAAACCGATCCCACCTAATTAAAACATTTCTGTTACAATTTAAAAAACTGGTTTCTACTTTTTCTCACTTTTTTGCTATTCATTTGTTCTCACAAATGTCCCTTGGTTACCTCTAGGGGACGTGTGGCAAGGCTGAAGGAGTCATTTGTGGCCGTCACCACTGAAGCAGGGGTGTTACTGACATCTAGTGGGTAGGGCTAGGGATGGTGCTAAACGTAATTCACAGAATGACTCCCCAGAGCAACCCCCTCAATGTCCATAGTACCAAGCTGAGAAACGGGTTTAAAAATAAAGGTAAATCAAAACATAAAATCATTTTAAAATGTGACACGAGGGAACACATTCAGTGTAACTACTCAGATCTCTTGCATCTGCATAAACGATACAATGTAATGAGTGCAAATTTTCAGAATAGTGTGCTTGAGCTCATTTTGCTCATGAGATGAGGGTGGTATAAATGGCTATATTACAGGGCCGCCAAGATCGAAAGGAACATTTTGAAACTGAAATACAAACTTTTTGTTATTAATACTATAAAATAAGAGATTCTTATAAAATATAATTTATTCTGTTATATGCAATCTAATTAAAGTATGAAAATGAGCAAATAGTGTAACATCTATGGAAAATAATGAGGACTTAAACATAAAAGGGTACAATGAAGGTTAAGAAAATTTACATTTATGTTGTGTCATGATTAATAACAACAGCCAGCACCCGTGCCTCTCACTTCATGTTCATGACATCACTGAGAGCAGGTGTTGTTATCCCTATCTTCTATATGGAGAAACTGAGCTGGATGTGAACGTTGAGTGGTAGAAGGCAGACTCCAGATTCCCCCTTAGTCCTTGACCAACTTGCAGAATGGTCCTGATAAAGGACAAGATAGCTCAATCTATCAGAGTATTTGAAATATTTTGTTTTTATATGATATTTTATTGGCAAAACAAATCAAATGAAAAGGATGACCACACTAAGTGTTATTAAAAAGATAACTTTATTCCCTGAGAAGTCTCCTTATTAGGGTGGCGGTTCTAGAGCTATAAGGAGGAGTCTAGAATCCTACTACACCTCAAGCATTAACTGTAGATTAAATAAATAATATAGCTTACTTATATATGTATTTTCAAATGCATGTACTTACATGAAGCTTCTACAAAAATGTTCATGGGAAATGGAATAAAAAAAGATGTTCATTTTGGTGCAAAGATTCTTTTTAAAGGCTTATTTTTACTTATTTGAAGGACAAAGTTAAGAGAGAGGGAGATACCGAGAGATCTTCCACACTCACTCCTCAGATGGCCTCAACAGCCAGAGCTGGGCCAGGCTAAATCCAGGAGCCAGGAACTTCATTCGGGTCTCCCAAGTGAGTGCAATGGTCCATGCACTTGGGCCATCTTCCATTGGTTTCCCAGGTACACTAGCAGGGAGCTGGATTGGAAGTGGAGGAATCAGGACATGAACTGGCATCCATATGGGATGCAGGAGGCAGCTTAACCCGCTGTACCACAGCACCAGCCCTGAAGGAAATATCTTTGAAGTCTACACAAATTTGGGGGAGGGTGGAGTCTTCAAAAAGATCATAGAAAATGAATATTATTTAAAAAACTATACATAGGTTTAAAAAATAAATTGCACCCAAATCAATTTGTCTTTTCATTCTTTTTTTTTATTAGCTTTTTGAAATACCCTCATTTGGATAAGTAAAGGACAAATTCTTTCTTAAAGGGATTGCTAATGTTATTCTAGTTTTGAGCAACTACATTTCAGCCTTATATCTTCATTTCTCTCTTCTGTTATTCTTGATAAATTAACACTACTAATGTAGTTAGAGTATCTGGAGGAAGAAAAAAATTAATTTTTTCCTTAACAGTAAAAATCTTGAGTTTTAAGACTGAATGGGCCGGCGCCGCGGCTCACTAGGCTAATCCTCCGCCTAGCGGCGCCGACACACCGGGTTCTAGTCCCGGTTGGGGCGCCGGATTCTGTCCCGGTTGCCCCTCTTCCAGGCCAGCTCTCTGCTGTGGCCAGGGAGTGCAGTGGAGGATGGCCCAGGTGCTTGGGCCCTGCACCCCATGGGAGACCAGGAAAAGCACCTGGCTCCTGGCTCCTGTCATCAGATCAGCGCGGTGCGCCAGCCGCAGCGCACTGGCTGCGGTGGCCATTGGAGGGTGAACCAATGGAAAAGGAAGACCTTTCTCTCTGTCTCTCTCTCTCACTGTCCACTCTGCCTGTCAAAAAATAAAAAAAAATAAAAATAAAAAAAGACTGAATGGTACACATGACTAGATAATTATTCATGCATATCACTAACATAATTGCCATTAACACATTTAAAATTTATGACAAATTGTTAAGGTTATAAGATCTATGGTTATAGAGCTAAAGTTATAAGATCTATGATTGAAGTTATTTTTCAGATTACAAGATATAGATGTGTTCTTTGATAACTAGACAAATTGGAATTTATGTAAATGTTTCCTTATCTACAGATAAGCCAAACACAACTTGTTTGTCTCTAACAAAATGCTATCTATTTATAATAACACCAGACATAAACATTTCATAGGCTGGACAGTTCAACTAAGTACAAAATAATTGCTAGCATTTATTTGCATAACTAGATCATTTTCTTATCTATATAGGGAAAATAAACATTCATTGAATACTCCCTGTCTATTTACTGCATAATATAATGCAAGCTTCATAAGGGCTTCTTTAAAAAATATTTATTTATTTGAAAGGCATAGTTAGAGAGAGGCAGAGGCAGGGAGAGAAAGAGGTCTTCCATTCCCTTGCTCACTCCCCAGATGGCCACAATGGCTAAGCTGCACCAATCCAAAGCCAGGAGCCAGGAGTCAGGAGCCTCTTCTGGGTCTCCCATGAGGGTTCAGGTGCCAAAGGACTTGGGCCATCTTCTACTGCTTTGCCAGGCCATAGCAGAGAGCTGGATCATAAGTGGAATAGCGAGGACTTGAACTGGCGCCCATATGGGGTGCCGGCACTGCAGGCAGCAGCTTTACCAGCTACACCACAGGGCCAGCCCCTATAATGGCTTTTTAAGGAGTAGATAGTATCACACCATAGCACTTGGTCATACACAGATCTTTATCCATCTGTGGGAGACCATGAGTGTCCTGGCAATAGAAATGTGCTTGGTGATCATGGTCAACCATGACCTCTACAATACCAAATATAAGGTTCGGTTCTCAGTTTTCACCTTTTTCTATTGTCTGTCACTCTCATTCCCACCAGAAAGCATGTTTTACAAGAGCAGGAGATTGAAACTATTTTAAAAATTGCTGAGCACATAGGGCAGGTTTTGTGGTAATACAAGTTGAAACACCACCTGGGACACCCACATCCATACGGGAGAGCCTTTTGTGTCCAGCTACTCTGTTTCAGATCCAGCTTCTTGTTAATGAGCATGCTGGGAGGTAGCAGGGATAGTGCTTGGGTTCCTGCCACCCCTGTGGAAGACCCAGTGGAGTTCCTGGATCTTGGCTTTGATCTGGCCCAGCCCTGGCTGTTTGAACATTTAGGGAGTGAAACAGTGATGGAAAATATCTCTCTGTCTTTATCAATCTGCATTTCAAATAAATGAAAATAACTAAACAAACATTAAAAAATAACTGGTGAACCCTAGTGCCTACTACAGAGCCTGGTCCATAATGACTGCTCAGTATATATTTGTTGAATATACAAAAAACTGAATGAGAGAGAGATCTAGATCTTCCCTCTTAAGGTTCTATCCCCAAATGCTTCCAACAACCAGGGCTCAGCCAGGCCAAAGCCAGGAACTTAGAGTCCTATCTTCATCTCCTAAATGGATGGCAGGGTCCAAGCATTTGAGCCATCATTTGCTGCCTCCAAGAAGACATTAGTGTTGGAGCCAGGACTCAAACCAGCACCGCAATATAGGATGAGGGTGCTGCAAGTAGCAGCTTAATCTGCAGTGCCACGGCATCTGCCCTCGGCCATGTTCTTTTACATCCACTGAGTCTCCTCTTGAGTGTGAGGCCCGAGTGGGCTTTGAGTGATAAAGGACTGCATTTTTTATGAATTCTGAGAACAGCATTCTATAATTAAAAAACTCTCATAAGAGTCATTCGTTCATGATATGTTAATTTACATAGTGATTTTAACTTTTGCTTATTAGCGTATTGTTGGTCAGATCTACAAAAGAAAGCATAGAGATGTTATCTTCCTTCCCTGTTCCCTTCAGGTCATCATTCTCTGTTCAGCCCTATGGATAACCGCTTTAAAAAAAAAAAAAAAAAAAGGAAAACAAACTTCCTAGTTTATCCTTTATTGTTTTTAAAGTAAACTATGCATGTGATCTGTATTCTTGTTTTTATTCCCTCCCTTCATCAAACAGCTAGTTATTATCCACACTTTTTTCCACATTGCTTTCATGTAACAATTCCACAGCAATACATAAAAGCATTTACTTTTTTTGTAGCTACATAGTATGACATAATACCATACTTCATCCACCCAATATATACTGAAAGAAATTTGGGTTGTAATCACTCTTATTTTTTTTTTTTTCTGTTACAATGTGTTCTAAGAGCCTCGTGCCTACCTTTATGTATTTTTGACAGTGGCAGACATGGGCTCGTGGAATCTACCTAATAATAATTCTCCCCCAAACAGACCATATACTTTTCTCAATAATATTTGAAAAGTCTCTTTTCCTACAACCTTAGAGTACTGTATTAATCATCTTTTGATTTGGTAACAAATTACTACAAAATTAGATTAAAACAACACAAATGTATGATGCTACAGTTGTGAAAGTCAGAACCCCAAAATGAGTTTCCCTGAGTTAAAATCAAGATTTACTGGCAGCTCCGCAGTCCTTCCAGAGGCTCGGAGAGGCCCTCTTTCCCCTGCCTCTTGCAGCTGTGAGAGGCTGCACACATTCCTCAGCACTGGCCCCCTCTGTCTTCAGTGCCACAATCACATCACTCTGCCCTCTGCTTAAATCATCCATCTCCTCTGCCTGACTCTTCTGGGACCCATCCAGGTACCCGGATCTCATAATCCTCGTGTTCCTTTATTTAATCACATCTACAAAGTCTCTTTTGCCAGGTGAGGTTATGCAGACCAGGATATGGACATCACTGGGCACCAGTGTTCTACCTACCACAGTATATTGTTAGTCTTTTTGGAGTTCTGCAGTTCTTACTGACAAACAATCGCAATTTCAATTAACTTTTTTAAAAGATTGATTTATTTATTTGATAGGCAGAGTCACAGAGGGACAGAGGTAGGGAGGGAGGGAGGGAGAGGAAGAGAGAGGGTGAGGGAGAGAGAGAGAGAGAGGTCTTCCATCTGCTTGCTCACTCCCAAAATGGCTGCAACAGCTGGATCTGTGCCTATCAGGAGCCGGGAGCTTCCTCTGGGTCTCCCATATGGCTGCAGGGACGCAAGGACTTGGGCCATCTTCTACTGCTTTCCCAGGACATAGCAGAGAGCTGGATCAGAAGTGGAGCATCCAGGAGGCAAAATGGTGCCCAGATGGGATACTGGCACTGCAGGTGGCAGCTTTACCTGCTACACCACAGTGCTGGCCCCTCAATTAATTTTAATCAGAGTTTTTATTATGAGTAATTTGAACATGTTTTCCTATGGGCCATCTAAAGGTGGCAAATCTTATTTGATCCAACAGGAATTCTGCTTAGAAGTTTTTTTGTAATTGCATTTATATTTAAAAAAAACATTTATTTGAGTGTCAGAGAGAGAGAGAGAGAGAGAAATAGACTCCTCAAATTCCTAGAATGGCCAGCACCAGGTCGGGCCAAGGCCAGGAGCCAGAAACTCAATCCAGGTTTTGCCTTGTGGGTGGCATGAGCTCCATTACTGGAGGCATCAGTGCTGCCTCCCAGGGCCTGTGTTAGCAGCAAGCTGAAGTCAGGAGCTGGAGCCAGGTACTGAACCCAGGGACTCTGACACGTGACTCAGGCATTGTAACTGCTAGGCCAAACGCATACCCAGGAGGTATTTCTTACCTCTACTTTTTAAATGAGAGACTTCCAGCTCAGACATGCTTGCTCAAAATTGTACAAATAAAAAGTAGAACTGGAACTATAGTTAGATCTTCTGACTTAAAACTTAATGTTCTTTATGTTAGAGGTAAGATGACTATATTTCTGACCTTGATTTCATCTTCTTTAAGTATCTCTCTCTCAATTCTAAGAAAACTTGCACCCTAGAAATGTATACTTTTTTGGGGTCTCAACCTGAGTGGTAAGGAGATGAGTCAATTATTCTTTTTTTTTTATTTTTTTATTTTTTTATTTTTATTTTTGACAGGCAGAGTGGACAGTGAGAGAGAGAGAGAGAGAGAGAGAAAGGTCTTCCTTCGCCGTTGGTTCACCCTCCAATGGCCGCCGCTGCAGCCGGCGCACCGCGCTGATCCGATGGCAGGAGCCAGGAGCCAGGTGCTTTTCCTGGTCTCCCATGGGGTGCAGGGCCCAAGCACCTGGGCCATCCTCCACTGCACTCCCTGGCCATAGCAGAGAGCTGGCCTGGAAGAGGGGCAACCGGGACAGAATCCGGCGCCCCGACCGGGACTAGAACCCGGTGTGCCGGCGCCGCAAGGTGGAGGATTAGCCTATTGAGCCACGGCGCCGGCCTCAATTATTCTCTTATAAAAGGAATTCATGAGAGCTGAAATGACATTTATAAAAGATCAGTTTTAAACTATTCTGAAGGTAATATTAATTTCATGTCTTAATGTGAGTTAAGATAATCAAAAACACATGTTGAGGTGTTTGACTAACATCTTGACTGTATATATGTCTTTTACCCATTTCTCCATTTTTTAAAAAGATTAATTTATTTGATAGAGAGTTAGAGAGAGGCAGATGCGGAGAGAGAGAGAAAGGTCTTCTATCCATTGGTTCACTCCCCAAATAGGCAAGGGCCAGGAGCTTCTTCTGGGTCTCCCCTGCTGGTGAAGGGGCCCAAGGACTTGGGTCATCTTCTGCTGCTTTCTCAGGCCATAGCAGAGAGCTGGATCAGAAGTAGAGCAGCTGGGACTCAAACTGGTGCCCATAAAGGATGCTGGCACTGTAGGCAGTAGCTTTACCCACTATGCCACAACAGCGGCCCCGAAATCCACTAAGTTCTTACATTTAGATTTGACAATCACTTGTGACACTGGAATTCCAAATGAGTGCCAGTTCTTGTCCAGACTGCTCCACTTCCAATCCAGCTCTCTGCTAATGGCCTGGAAAAGCAGCAGAGGATGGCTCAAGTGTTTGGACCGTGCCACCCATGCGGGCAGACCTGAATGGAGCTGCTGGTTCCTAGTTTCAGCTGGGCCCAGCCCTGGCCATTGAAGCCATGTGGGTAGTGAACTGGTGGATGGAGGATTTATCTTTCCGTATCTCCTCTCTCTCCCTCTCTTCACAGCTGTGCCTTTCAAATAAATAAATAAACTTTTTAAAAAAGCTGACAACCTAGTTAACAAAGTTGCTCTGATAATACTGTCTTACATTTTAGTTAGCTATACATATATATATTAATTGATTCATGTAAAAATGTTTTGCATTTGAGCTTTGTGGTTCATCCTGAAACATTTACTGTGAGAGTCGTAATTTAAATTAATTTCATTGTGACTGTGTTTAAATTAACAGTAATATCTAATGTAATACCTCATACATTTTAGTGCTACCCTATGGATGCATCATTTAAATAAATATTATATACGTTAAAATACACTGGCATGTAATAAATGAACACTCTGAATCTGGATGAAGTGTATTTCCAGAATTAAAGTTCCTAGGGGAAAAAAGAAAATTGCTGCTTGTGGAAGCTAAACATAATGCTGTATAATCGATTGGTTCACTTAAAGGCATCAGCCATGCTCCCTTTGATGACAGATTAAGTAAACATGAGAGTAGACAGCACAAACACTATGAGTATTATACAGCATACTTAGGGAAGACTATAAAAATTGGTCATGCTCTAGAGCAAGCAAAATGGGTGAAATTGCTTTATGAGATAAGTATTTATAAATAAATTGAGGGATACTGTTTATATTAATTATAAGCAGTGAATAAATGGTGATATATAGGTGAATTAAAATCAAAATGGTTTTCAGGACTTCCTAGGGTAGCAAAGAGTTCCAGATTTTAAAGAGAACCAAAATGATCACATAGGTTTATTTATGAAAAAAAGATCCCTATTTACATGTTCAATGGAAACATCCAAAATACAGAAGAAACTACAATCTCTAGTAATTTACAACACGGAGGCAAAAAAGAAACAGTTGATCTCTAACAGTCATCAAATGAATTATAGATCAGATGAATAAGATGGCCTCTTAGCCTTCCTTGACTGTACAAAACATCCTTGAAGCTTCAGGACAGGTAGAAGTGGCTGCCCTGGGAGTGGTTTTCTTTATAAAATTACCAGGAAAGCAAGGATAACAGTGCTTTTTATGTGACACACAGGCTTCACTATCAAGGCCAACGGGTACAGCTACATAGGAGTGGCTCTACTCTTAAAGGACTACAAATACAGATGCTCTTGGAATGGTCTGAATGTTTGTGCCCCCAAATTCATATGTTGCAACCTAATGCCCAAAGAGTTTGTATTAAGAGGTAGGCGGGCCTTCAGGAGGTGATTAATTAAGAGAGCAGAACCCTCAAGAGTGAAGACTGCCCTCAAAAAGTGGCCAGAGGGAGCTGCTTGGCCCCTTCCATCCCGTGAGGACACAGCGGGGAGGCTCCATTTGTGACCCAAAAGCCGTGCTGTCACGAGACACTAAATGTGCCAGCACCATGACCTCAGACTTCCTGGCTCCAGAACTATTAGAAATACATCTCTACTGTTTATAAGTTACTCAGTTTATAGTATTTTTGTAATAGCAGCCTGGACAGACTAAAGCAGCTCTCAATGGCAGTCTTTTGTTTCTACCTATCTCTATCAGTAATCTTCTCTAGTTCCCCTTCTCCCTGCCACTCGAAATTAAAAAAAATGACATCTTACATGACATGTGTTTGTCATGTTTGTTGCATATTCCTCAGTTAAAATTAGTCCCCTGCCTAAGCACTTGGTGATCTTTCAGGTATTCTGAATCTATTCCTGGTGTTACCACTGAGTTATTGATCCTGTTTTCTTACCTACAAGATGGAGACAACATTTTGATTCTGCTTCTTTCTAAACAAACATGTATTGAAAACAAATAAGAAAGTGTGCTTTCAGCTATTTGGAAGAACGAAGAAACTGAAAATGTTCTCCTTGCAAATGCGGTAACAGGATCATCATCCCAGTCCCAGTCTGGGAGAATGAATAGAAATGGATTTGAACCCAAAGCTGTTATCAGTAGAGGGTGACATGACACAACAGGAAAAGGCTGCAGGCTGTATTCTGTTTTCTTTCTATGATGATTGTGTTCCTTATCAAAGTGAATACCAACTCCTGCTTCTCATTAAGGCTGTCATGTTTTTCAGTTTCCTCTGCCTTATAATTGAAATTCTTATTTTAACAGCATTATCTTAATGTTATTGCTAGCTATGGAATGTCTTGTGAAGAGTGCAGCATTAAAGATAATTTGGCCTTGCATCTTTGGTAATGGATACTGTCTGGGATATAATAAACTATACACTCATACTTGGACTGAAATGTGTCAAGGTTACCTCCCCAATTATTGTAGTTTCTTATAGGCAACCACTAACATGGTTGGTTATCATTTCTCACATCTGAGTAATCTCATAATTCTCATGGTCTTTTTTGTTACAGTGGCAAAAATCAAATTCCTAATGATAAGAGGTTTCTTTTTTTTTTATTCTTAATTAAAACTGGATATGCACTTCAGTTGATCTTCCCAGTGAGAAAAATTAGATCAGCATTGTAATAAGAATTAAGAAAGTACTCCTAGGATTATAGTCAATTGTAATTTAAAAAATATAATAAAGTAAATAAAAAATAGATCAAATGGCCTATATTGTTAACTTAAATGGCAACTTCCATTAAGCAAAACCTCTAGTTCTTATAATTTAATGTCTACACAGTGCTATTAAAGAAACTATATACACAGTATGCTAATAAAGTAAAACAATCTCCCTTAATGAGCTTTGATTCCCATTCAGGTGTGATGATTTCCCACTGCTTATTGAATAAATGCTTGGAATAATACACCTAGCAAATACTTCACATGTAAATAGGTCAAACCAGGAGACTACTAAAACCCAGTGAATACCAGAAATTAATTTTTAAAATTTAAACACTTTAAAGTAATTCTTTTCAATACTAATAAGATAAATCAAGAACTCTGAGAGTCAATTAAAATTTAATCATTTGATGCCTGGGCTTTGCTTCAAAATAATCACTGGTAGGGTTAGGGGGAAGAGAGAATAAAGATGAAACAGGATTATCCAAGAGTCAACATTTGTGGAAGCTGAATGATGTCAAGCATTTCTCTGTTTCTATGTATATTTAACATTTTTATCATAAAATTTAAAAATTAATCTTTGTTATTAATATTTTATTTCTTATACATTTCACTAATGAGTGTCTCATGGGAAGTCAGAAAAGTACAACCATTTATTTTATCAAGATTTTTTTTCCAAAGTTACATTTTTGGATTCTTGTTTTCTAAGTACACATAAGATGCCTTTTCTCTCCCCCACCATTTATTTTAGAGTATTTCTCAGTTAACTTATAAATTGGCAGCCAGGTCCCATACATGTTGGAAAGTGGTGGAGGTCTCCTCAAACCAAATGCAACAATGATGTGGTACTAAACATCCATTAAAATGACCACACAGAATATAAAACTACTTACTGTTTGTTTGGATGTGAAGCATTTGGCACTCTTTACGTTCCTTATAGAAATACAAAATGGTATACCCATTTAAAAATTGTTAAATATATGTTTATCATATGGCCCAGAAATTCTACTGATAGATTTTAACCCAAGAAAAATAGAAACATATTTCCTTAGAAAGACATGAAAGCAAAAGTTAATGACTGCTTTATTTACAATAGCTCCAGAATAAAAACAATACAATCAGATAAATAAATCATGCTGCATCCATACAATGGATAAACTCGGCAACAGAATAAACTACTGATCCATGCAGCAACATGGATCAATTTCACTGAAAACATTATGCTAAAGGAAAGATGCTAGACACCAAAGGCTACAGAATGTATGGTTAAATCTAAATAATTTTCCAAAAAAGGTAAAGCTATAAAGGCATAAGCAGACCATAGGTTGTCAGAGGCAGAGGGACTGGTCTGACTGCAGAGAGACATTAGGGAATTTTATGGTGATAGGAACATTTTACATGCAAACTGTGCAGGTAGTGCTATAAGACTATGCACTTTCTGTAGAACTCATGAAGTATGGATGAGACTTTTTGTTTTCATGACATAATTTTATTTTTTAAAGTTTTTATAATATCAGTTTCTAATTAAAGAAACCAATAAAATTTATAATTAGTAACATGCTATGACCACTACATTGCTTTGACAATTAGTAATATAGGAAAATAATTAGTGTGCCAATTACATTTTCCCTAAGTTCTTCAAAAGGTGTATATGCATTCATGTATGAGTTTGTATCTCAGTAGAAGTATTCAGTTAATCAAAAACAATGGTGGAAGAGTGCTCATATGTAAATCTATCTGTAATAAATACATTACTAACTATACCAAAATTAAACTTTCTTTGATGAATCAAACATATTCTGATTATCTATGGTATCTTCAATTATTATCTCTTGCATCAGGTATGCAAGAGAAAATGTGAAGTAACAGAACAAGGCTGAAGGAAGAAGAAGAAGCTGTAGCAGGAAAGGAATATAATTCAAGAGGTGAAGCAATTAATGGCACACTTAACAGCAAATTCTAAAAAAATTCTAGATACCTGCTGTGTAGTAAGCATCATTGTTCTGTCTGGAATGTCTATTATAGTGCATTGTATATTTTTGTTAGTTTTTTGCCAAATGAATGGAGTCATCAAATTCAATGCAGCTTTAATAAAATGTTATCAGCTTGAAATTAAATTTTTAATGCAAAATTATTTAATTTGCAAGGTTCTTTCTAAAAATTCCCCCAATTCCCCAAAACACAGATGTCATATAAACATACCATTTTAAAGAAAGAGCCCCATGGTGCCAGCGCTGTGGCGCAGTGGGCTAAGCCTCCTCCTGCAGCACCAGTGTCCCATATGGTTGCTGGTTTGAGTCCCAGCTGCTCCTCTTCTGATCCAGCTCTCTGCTATGGCCTGGGAAAGTAGCAGAAGATGGCCCAAGTCCCTGGGCCCCTGCACCCGTGTGGGAGACCTAGAAGAAACTCCTGGCTCCTGACTTCGGATAAGCCCATCTCCATTCATTATGGCCATTTGGAGAGTTAACCAGCTGATGAAAGGCATTTCTCTCTGCCCCCCCCCCTTTGTAACTCTACCTCTCAAATAAATTTAAAAAAAACTTAAAAAATAAAGAAAGCAGCCACATTTAGGAGTACAATATATACTCAAAAATTTTGAGACTGATTCTTCTCATAAGAAGTTATAAGAAAAAATTCAGTTTTAGTGATAGTTAATATTTCCTCAGATTTATTCATGTGGAGTGCCTATTCACTTACACTTACTTTTCCCCTAGAACAAATATGAATGTGTGCATGTGTTCAACTTACCAGCTGAACATTTTTCAATGTGGTTACCTATAATAGATTTTGTATGTTCTTTTAAAATGCCCCTCTTTTCTAAACAAGTTGTTTTTTTCCTGTCCTTTTCTTATTGTAGGACATTTGTGTGCATTTTAATGAATTGAATTTTTAAAAGGTACAAACTTTAATGATTATAATACAGAGCTACTTATTTGAGAATCAATTAACAAGCCAAATTCAGCAAGTCCCAAATATGTTATAAGTGACATCTATTTAAGATATAAACACTGAATTTTCCATTCATTACTAATTGAATTGTTATTTTGAAGGATAGGGATTATGCTCCTAAATTTATTCCTATATTTTCAATGACTGACAAATAGGATGTATACAGTAAATGTTGAATTAGACAGCAAATAATGAAGTAAGTGATTAATCTCAACTATCTATCCCCTGACCTATTCACACTGTCATTTGAAAGTTACATGACAAAGTTATTGTCCCAATATCATATGTTCTCCCTGATCGGTGACAACTGACGGAAAACCAAAAAGGAAACCTGTTGAAGTGAAATGGACACTATGAGAAACAGTGACTTGATCAGCATAGCCCTGACTGTTAATGAACAACTTAATACATTATCCCTCTTAGTATTTTTTTTGTCTGTTCTACTTAATATGACTGGTTTCATTCTGTAATTAATACACAGTTATTCTTAAGTGTTGAAATTTAACTGAAATGTGATCCCTGTTAAACATAAGAGTGGGAATAAGAGAGGGAAGAGATGTACAATTTGAGACATGCTCAAGCTGACTTGCCCCAAATGGTAGAGTTAGAAATATACCAGGGGATTCCAATTCAATCCCATCAAGGTGGCATGTACCAATGCCATCTCACTAGTCCAAGTGATCAATTTCAGTTCACAATTGATCATAATGAAAGAACTAAGAGTCAAAGGGATCACATAAACAAGTCTAGTACCTGCTAATACTAACCAATAGAATAAATAAAGGGGAGAGTGATCCAACATGGGAAGCGAGACACACAGCAGACTCATAGAATGGCAAATGTCCTAAACAGTACTCTGGCCTCAGAATCAGCCCTAAAGGCATACCGATCTGGCTGAAAATATTTCAGGCATGGAAAGCCAAGACACTCTGGCAAAAAAAAAAAAAAAACCAACCAACCAACCAACCAACCTAAATGAAAGATCTCTGTGAGTGAGATCCCAGTGGAAAGAACAGGTCTTCAAAGAAGGAGGTACCTTTCTCTGAAGGGAGGAGAGAACCTCCACTTTGACTATGACCTTGTCTAAACAAGATAAGAGTCAGAGAACTCAAAAGGCTTCCATAGCCTTGGAAACTCATGACTGGAGCCTAGGGAGATTACTGATGCCATAAACAGGCGTGTCAATTTGTAAAGTCAACAACAGGAGTCACTGTGCACTTACTCCTCATGTAGGATCTCTGTCCTTAATGTGCTGTACATTGAGATTTAATGCTATAACGAGTACTCAAACAGTATACTTCACTTTGTGTTTCTATGGGGGTGCAAACTGTTGAAATCTTTACTTAATGTATACTAAACTGATCTTCTGTATATATAGAAAATTGAAAATGAATCTTGATATGAATGGAAGGGGAGAGGGAGTGGATAAGGGGAGGGTTGTGGGTGGGAGGGATGTCATCGGGGGCGGGGGGAGGGGGAAGCCAACGTAGTCCATAAGCTGTACTTTGGAAATCTATATTCATTAAATAAAAGTTAAAAAAAGTAAAAAGAAAAAAAACAAAAAAACAAAGTAATTGTCCCTACTAAAGTTCCTGTTCTCTGAACTCCTTTGGGTTTTTGTTGCTTCTCAGCTTTTTGTTTTTTACCTTAATATAATGTTTCTCATTCATTTTTTCCTCTCCTCATTCATGCTTTAATTTTTTTTTCTTTCAGTCTTGAAGAATTAGTTGTATCCTGCCACATAGGTAAAGTTCTTCTAGGACAAAAATCATAGAAACAAAGAAACAAGTGCAGAGATACTGGTAGGAAGTATGTGTGTGGAGGCTGAAATGGCAATAAATGAATAGAAAAGGAGGTATCTGATCCCTGTAAGGTATGGCACATTATGCAGAGGAATTAGATTTTTTACAATAAGAGAGAGGGATCCACCAGGAAATTTTGAGTAGGGTGATAGGAATATAATTCCATGCTAGAAAGCAATTTGGAAGGGAGATTGTAAGCAATAAGTAGGTGAAGGCAGAGGGAGCAATATAACATACAGGGAAAATACCGTGGGAGCTGGAAATAGAGGAATAGTAGTGGAGATGACATGATGGAGTTGAGATATAGTTAGATTATAGAACAGTCAGGGCTCAATATCTGACAGGAAATGGAGAATAGAGCAGAAGGAGCAATCTTGGATAAGTCCCAGTTTTTGTCTTTACAACAAGTATCTTACACCTTTTCTGTTATTTTTAAGCCTAAATATTACACACTCAACCTACTCTTTGAAGGTGAACTTCTTGTAATACTGCTAATACTTCTAATACTACTAATACTTATAAAAATTATAAGATAATCAAAGGTAAACTCTGGACACACAGAATTACTCAAAATTTTCTTTAATCTTGACCCATTCAAGTCCTGGCTGTTCCTCTTCCAATCCAGCTCTCTGCTATGGACTGGGAAAGCTGTAGAAGATGGCCCAAGTCCTTGGGCCCCTACACCCATGTGGAAGACCTGGAAGAAGCTCCTGGCTCCTGGCTTCAGATCGGCACAGCTCCAGCCATTGCGGCCAGTTGGGGAGTGAACCAGCAGATGGCAGATCTTTTTCTCTCTCTCTGCCTCTCCTTCTCTCTCTGTGTAACCCTTTCAAATAAATAAATAAATCTAAAAAGAAAAAAGAAAAAAACCAAACCCTCTTCAATCTATGCTTTTTCTCTGTGCCTTCTCAGCTGTCATTTTCAAAATCTTTCATTCTTTAGGTATGCCTCTAATATTGTAAAAAATTTCCTACATTCTCTATGATTTTCTTTTTTCCATTCAAGTAGATACGGCTTCAAGTATCGATGAAGAGCTCCCATGATTCTAACCCCATCTCCCTCTTTTCCCCAGATTCTCTCTATATTCCATCAGTATTTAAGTTCTGTAAATTCTACATCTTCACAGTTTTCATTAATATTTGTTCCTTTACATTTTAATAACCATTCGTTCAGATCATAATTTCCCAACATGTTTCTTCACTTCAAATATTCTCCAATCTACTTGATGCTACTATAAAATAATGACAGTGTATTATTTTAAAAATGAATACTAAAACTCTTCTGCTCAAAGCATACTGTGTGGTCTTTGACGTCTTGTTAAAACTGCCTTCCATGGCACGTTCCTACGTTTTCTCCCTTAGCACTCACACCTGTGTCTTCATGTCTTTTCGCTTCTTCACACACACATGACAGTTTTTGGTTCCGATCTTTGCTTATGCTGTTCCGTCAATTTTGCATGATTTCTTATTCACCATAAGCTTCTGGATCTTAGAGACAAAACGTTTTCTGTCGCCACCTCTTGTACTGCTGTGCACAGAGAAAGCTCAACAAATGTTTCTTCAACCAATTCCTTATAGTATGTAGTTTCTTTCTAGGAATTTGCAGTATGAAATATGGAGAAATGCAATTGGGTTATTTTGATTTTTGTTTTCTAAGATGTGTTGGGTATGAGAGAGAAATTAAGAAATAATTATTCCTTCATGAAAAATTACACTTCAGTTTACAAAAGTGTTATTTAGTCTGTGCCTGTTTCATATGCCGTTAATGATTAATCACAGCCTTTCTTCATGAATCAAATTAAAAGAGGTATATACTAAACATGGAAAAATTGGAAGACATAAATATGAACAATGGCCTTTGGTATGAAAAGTATAAGAACTATGAGCTTTGATTTAAAAACAAAATCTTTAAAAATCTTTAAAATCTTTAAAAAAAATCTGTTGAGATTTTTGGCAAATTTTCATGCCCTAAATTTTTATCCCATTGTTATTTTATTTTCTAAGAATGTAAAGTATGAGGATACATGAAAATGTTTACTTAGTTAACGTATAACATTATTGGTTTTTAGATACTAAATATAAAAATTTAGCACTACATTTTTTTTTTTTTTGACAGGCAGAGTGGACAGTGAGAGAGACAGAGAGAAAGGTCTTCCTTTTGCCATTGGTTCACCCTCCAGTGGCCGCCGCGGCCGGCGCGCTGTGGCTGGCGAACCGCGCTGATCCGATGGCAGGAGCCAGGTGCTTCTCCTGGTCTCCCATGGGGTGCAGGGCCCAAGCACTTGGGCCATCCTCCACTGCACTCCCAGGACACAGCAGAGAGCTGGCCTGGAAGAGGAGCAACCGGGACAGAATCCGGTGCCCTGACCGGGACTAGAACCCGGTGTGCCGGCGTTGCAAGGCAGAGGATTAGCCTAGTGAGCCGCGACACTGGCCTGGCCACTACATTTCTAATATCTGCCATTTCACTTCATAAGCTTTATATTTGATTTAGCAGCATTTTATAGCATTCTACAGTCAGTTGTTCCACTGAGAATATAAACCCACTGAAATTATCTACTAATGCATATATAGAAAGAAGGAAATAGAAGTTAAATTAGTAACTGATTTTATAGAAAACATAAGCAAATATATTAAACAAAAACATAAATTTAGTGTAAAAGCACTTGTCATAGGGAATACTAGCATAATGAAATATTTAAACAAAAATCAGAAAATAAGTACTGAAGCACAACAAATGATTGAAGACGATCTTAAAACTTACACAAAAGAACCAAAAATATTATGATTAGCTTGCTTATTGTTGTTACTGGGACATCCAAATTAAGAAATTAGTAGTACTAGTTTTATGTTCATATATAAAATACTAGTAGTTCTTCACATACCTAAGAATGAGTATTAAAAAGATTTGACAGTATCCCAAATTACCCTGCTACATTTCAGATTGTGAAATGTTCTTGGTTGCAACAGATACAACCTACCCATTATATTGAGCACAATTCATTGGGGGGTCCATACCTTTTTTTTTATTATTATTTTATCTATGATGAGGTGGAGGATGGAGGACAGTATTGGCAATCCAATCTTGTTTACCCACAGCTGGACTACTGCCCTTAAGAACTGCTAAAAGATATTTACCACTTTCCAATAAATGATATTAGATCCTGACTTTATATATTCACCTCTTGTTGCAAGGCTGCTGTATAGTGACAGTTTATGCCAGATTGCTCCGTTATTATATGACCATGACATTAAGTAGTGCATTATTCTGCTGAATGGCAGCCAATATGAATGAGGGTGGTGAGGGCTATAAGCCTTCTCTAAGTATCTGCAAGTGCTTACGTTTACCATGCCAGGTACTCTGAGAAGGTGGTTTTTATCTCTTTCTTGATATTGTTCATTGTCATCTTTATTCTTTCCCTTGCCATAATTTATATTCATTTTTTTCTTTTTTTGACAGGCAGAGTGGACAGTGAGAGAGAGAGACAGAGAGAAAGGTCTTCCTTTTGCCGTTGGTTCACCCTCCAATGGCCGCCGCGGCCGGCGTGCTGCAGCCGGCGCACCGCACTGATCTGATGGCAGGAGCCAGGTGCTTCTCCTGGTCTCCCATGCGGGTGCAGGGCCCAAGCACTTGGGCCATCCTCCACTGCACTCCCAGGACACAGCAGAGAGCTGGCCTGGAAGAGGGGCAACCGGGACAGAATCCGGCGCCCCGACTGGGACTAGAACCTGGTGTGCCGGCACCACAAGGTGGAGGATTAGCCTAGTGAGCCGCGGCGCCGGCCCCATAATTTATATTCATTTTAATGATTTAAGACAACCAGAGTTTAAATACCTCAGTGAAAATTCCATTTTAAAAGTATAATTTTGAAAGTACGCAAGAAATATATATTCTTAGCTTTGAAGTCAGTAAATTATGAATGAAAGATATGTGTAGTATTTCACTATAAGTACAGTTAAACCAAGGAATTAATGAAGTTGTTTCTTAAAAATTGTGATTGACTTTTCTAACTGTGAAACTTATTTTCTTAAAAAGTTTTAAATGATACATAAATTGTTCAAGTTTTGATTATATAAATTTAGAAATGCAGTTTCCAATAATTTGAGTAATGTGCTGCATAATACGTTGTCAACAGATTATATTCACAATGTTTTAATTCTGAAGAAGTGATCTAATCTTACTCTACTAATGCATGGAATTCATCAATCTGTTAACATTGCAAATGCTATATTTCCAAAAAGATATTTTGGAAGTATTGTCTGTGAAATGGTCTTTGTGAAGAAATGCCTTTTTTTAGTTTGATAGGAAAGGCAATGAAATTTCAAAATGTAACTCGGAATCCAGATCCTTCCTTATTTCAAGAACAAAAGATTTATCTATAAAATATTCTGTTTATCCTAAATAATTTCCTTAAAGTAAGAAAACCTTATCTTCTAATGCATTTATTATAAAAAATGTGGACAGTGTTACTAACACAGCTTCCTTCTCTTACCTCTCTGCGGCAGAGGGTTCCTGGGACCTGACGGGTCCCAGCTTGGGCTGGGTAGAAGCTCTGGCTCAGGGAATTTGTCTGTAACATTGCCCCCTTTAGACTGAACAAGTTACAGAAACAAAAACCAAGGCCCAGGAGAAGGGTGTCACAAAAGCTAGGCCTAGGGACATCTGTAATTACCAAGAGGAAAGTCAATTAATCCGGAATGTTCTGTTCCCCAAAGGCTAGGAAAAGTAGAATTACTGGCATGATTCTTCTCTGTCTCTTAGCCTCAGTGAACAAGAGGTCCCTGTCAATAACCCATGAAAAGCAATGAAGACCTCCCTCCCTAATCCAGTTGCTTACTACCTTCAAGAGATGGTCAAAACTGAGTCTTAAAAAAGTGACAATGGGGGCCAGCCCTGTGGCACAGCAGGTAAAACCACTACTTGCAGCACTGGCATCCCATATGGACACTGGTTAGAGTCCCTGCTGCTCTACTTCCAATCCATCTCCCTGCTGATGCACCTGGGAAACTGGTGGAAGATGGCCCAAGTAGTTGGCCCCCTGCACTCATGTGGAGGACTCCGAAGCAGCTCCTGGCTCCTGACTTCGGATCAGCTCAGCTCTGGCCATTGTAGCCATTTGGAGAGTGAACCAGAAGATGAAGGCCCTCCTTGCCCCCAGTCTCTCTCTCTCTCTGTAACAATGTCTTTCAAATAAATAAAATACATCTTATAAAAAAAAAACAAAAAGGTGACGATGAACATAACAGGTCAATGCCAGGGAAAGCAGCATTATCCAAACACTGAGAGCCTGTGCCTAGTAAAACAGTGTTGCTAGAGAAGACAAACTTTAGATGGTTTAAGTAGGACTATTTTATGTCAAAATAAACTGAACTGATGCATTGCTAAGATTTACAGTGAGGGGATGCTCCAAGGCAAGCAGGCAAAACTGGAGAAGGGAGCAGCAAGCAAACACAGGAGCCACAGGAGCAGCTGTATTGAGGACAAAAGCTAACTAAGGCAACACACGAGGTAAAAAGGTGGAGCTTGAGACTCCTGCACTATTACAGGGACCTTGAAGAAGTACTTAAAGAAAATGGCAGGCCCTTGGATTCGGTGAGAAGCAGTTCTCTTCGGAGGAAGCAGTTCCCTTTGGAGCAAAGCATTCTTTATTTAGGTCACTAGAAAACCACAGATTCAGATTAAATAGGAGTTCACAAAGATCACCTAACACAAAAGGAAATGGGGCATAATGACTGACAGCCAAGAGGAAAAACAACTAGATTTAGATCAGAGATAAAATTATTGTTTGATTGAATTATGAAGTAATAAACCAGCACAACAGAAGAGATTTTTTTATAAACTGCTAGTAGATTTTTAAAAAAGCAATAGATAAAACTTTCAAAAATGAAAAAAAAAAGTGTTGAAGATACTACTGAACAAAGAATTAGTGAATTGGAACAAGGCTGCGAATAAAAAAAGCCAGAAGAAACACACAAAGTGAAGAAAATAGAAAACACAACAGAGAGTTTGAAGATATGTTGAGATTAGAAGATGCAATATGTATACAATCAGTCTTAGAAGAAAACTGCAGAAAATTCAAAGGGAAAAGTGACTGAAGTTTTAGAAGACATGAATTCCCAAAGATAGGAAGAAAAATATATATGCAAAGCTGATTAAACACAAAAAAATGTTCTGCTTAGGGTGGTCACGATAAGATTGCAGAACACCAAAGACAAAGAGATTTTTGAAAGCCATTGGAGAGAAAAACTAGATTAGCTACAAAGGAATGAAAATTATACTGATTAAAGATTTCTCAGTAGCAATGAGGGGACCCAGAACCAGAAGTCAGAACAATTTTCAAAATAAGTGATTATGGTCTTATAACAGTAAAATAATTAGATACTTGATAAAGTGTATTTTAAATGCATTATTTAGGTTGTAAGCAACAAGGAGATGTTCAAAGGAATTGAGCTGAAATTGGAGAAGGGAACAGTAAAACTAAGAGAGTTTATTATCAAGAGATCAGTGCTAAAGGAATTTCTTAAAGGAACATGGAAACTTATTTCACAAGGAAGGTTTAAATGCAAGGTCGAATTGTGAGCAAGGGAAATAATAAATATGTGAGCAAGGGAAATAAATAAATAATAAAAAATATAAAGACACATTTATGGCATAAAACAAGAGAAACAATGATAATGTTTAATTCAAGGGAAGATAAAACTCACAGAATTTTTAAAAGTTAATGAAAATGTGTAGATGAGACATTAAAATTGCTATTTATTGTTTGAAATACTCATTAGTTTCAGACTTAAATTATGAATGACTTTTGGTTGAATACTGTAATCAATACACAATTCCTCTTAAGTGCTGAAACTTAATTGAAAAGTGATCGCTGTTAAATATAAGAGTTGGAATAAGAGAGGGAAGAGATGTGCAATTCGGGACATACTCAAGCTGACTTACCTCAAACAGTAGAGTTAGAAACATACCAGGGGATTCCAATTCAATCCCATCGAGGTGGCATGTACCAATGCCATCTCACTAGTCCCAGTGATCAATTTCTGTTCACAATTGATCGTAATGATAGGACTAAGAACCAAAGGGATCACATAAACAAGACTAGTGTCTGCCAATACTAGCTGATAGAATAAAAAAGGGAGAGAATGATCCAACATGGGAAGTGAGATACACAGCAGACCCATAGAATGGCAAATGTCCTAACAGCACTCTGGCCTCATAATCAGCCCTTAAGGCATGCAGGTCTGGCTGAAAAGCCCATGAGAGTATTTCAGGCATGGAAAGCCAAGACACTCTGGGGGAAAAAAAAAAAAAAAAAAAAAAAAAAAACAACCTAAATGAAAGATCTCCACGAGTGAGATCCCAGTGGAAAGAATGGGTCATCAAAGAAGGAGGTACCTTTCTCTGAAGGGAGGAGAGAACTTCCACTTTGACCATGGCCTTGTCTAAATATGATCAGAGTCAGTGAACTCAGGGGGCTTCCATAGCCTTGGCAGCTCATGACAAGAGCCTAGGGTGATTACTGATGCCATAAACAAGAGTGTCAATTTGTTAAGTCAACAACAGGAGTCACTGTGCACTTACTCCTCATGTAGGATCTTTGTCCTTAGTGTGCTGTACATTGAGATTTAATGCTATAACGAGTACTCAAACAGTATTTTTCACTTTATGTTTCTGTGTGGGAGCAAACTGTTGAAATCTTTACTTAATGTATGCTAAACTGATCTTCTGTATATAAAGAGAATCGAAAATGAATCTTGATATGAATGGAAGGGGAGAGGGAGTGGATAAGGGGAGGGTTGCGGGTTGGAGGGACGTTATGGGGGGGAAGCCATTGTAATCAATATTCTGTACTTTGGAAATTTATATTCTTTAAATAAAAGTTAAAAAAATGTTAAACATTGAGATTAATCACAAAAAGAAAAGAAATAGAGTGTATAATATGTAAATTATTTGAGGACAAAAGAGAAGATTGATTTATACAAAAGAGAAAACAATAGAAAATTCAGGAGAAATAGAAAGTTGGGGCAGGATCTGAAAAATATTAGCAAAATAGGTAAATAACTTATTTAATTAAAAATAGAGAAGATAGTAACATTTAAAAAGTAACATCCAGAGAAGAAGAGACTTATAGCAGGTAACATATATTTTTAATATACTTGAGTTATAAACTGGAACACAAGGAATGTTCCAATAGAAACATGAAGAAAGATATTGAATAAGCTACTGCATAAATTGCACATTTTCTATATTTAATGTAGTATTTCTCGCTTAGCTGATTTAACACATGGTTAAAGGCAATACAAAAATAATCTATTTCACTAACACTAAGAAACATGGTGAGGCCGGCGCCGCGGCTCACTAGGCTAATCCTCCACCTAGCGGCGCCGGCACACCGGGTTCTAGTCCCGGTCGGGGCGCCGGATTCTGTCCCGGTTGCCCCTCTTCCAGGCCAGCCCTCTGCTGTGGCCAGGGAGTGCAGTGGAGGATGGCCCAGGTGCTTGGGCCCTGCACCCCATGGGAGACCAGGAAAAGCACCTGGCTCCTGGCTCCTGCCATCGGATCAGCGCGGTGCGCTGGCTGCAGCGCGCCGGCCACGGCGGCCATTGGAGGGTGAACCAACGGCAAAGGAAGACCTTTCTCTCTGTCTCTCTCTCTCACTGTCCACTCTGCCTGTCAAAAAAAAAAAAAAAAATTAAAAAAAAAAAGAAACATGGTGAAATAGAAATATTATTTCAAGTATCAAATTAACAAAATTGTTTTAAAAACTTAACAATCATACAGGAAAAGAAGAATTCTCATACTTGGCTAAAGACAGTATGAAAAGAGTAACTTCTAAAAAGCAAATAAACAACATATGTCAAGATCTGTAAAAGGTCATCTTTTTGGAGGTAGCAATTTTTCTTTCTCAAGTTAGAATCAGTATTATATGCAAAATTAATTATAGCTATATTGATAATCATGTGGAATTAGTATGAAGCTATTTGAAAAAATAGGCAAATAAATGAAGTATACTACAAAAAAATTAAAATGACATTTGTAATCAAACACAGAGCTGCAAAGTATTTGTAATACTGAGAAAACTAGAATGTAAAACCACATATACAACAAGCTCAAAAAAAGGGGGGGGGGGCGCCATGGCTCACTTAGTTAATCATCTGCCTACTGTGCCACCATCCCATATGGGCGCTGGGTTCTAGTCCCAGCTGCTCCTCTTCCAGTCCAGCTCCCTGCTGTGGCCCAGGAAGGCAGTGGAGGATGGTCCAGGTGGTAGGGTCCTGCACCTGCATGGGAGACCAGGAGAAAGCACCTGGCTCCTGGCTTCAGATTGGCGCAGCACAGCCTTGGTGGCCATTTGGGGGGTGAACCAACAGAAGGAAGACCTTTCTCTCTGTCTCTCTCTCACTGTATAACTCTGTCAAATAAACAAACAAACAAAAATAACAACATGCTCTCAATTTTGTAAAAAATATAAATATGCAAAAGGAAAACATTATTGGAAAAATAAAAATTTCTGGTAGTGGATATTTTTGGATGGTATGATTATCAAAGGTTTTAATTTTCATTATTTCTGTATTAGTTTTTCTATAACAAAGATGTGTTATTTATCTAATCGAAAAATTAATACATGGCAATGAAATAATCTCTTTAAAATTGAATATGACAAGACAGCTATCCCTCTGAAAAACAGTAAACCTGGGGCAAAGCGAACAAGCTGCCTAAGCTGGTCACCGGAACTACCATGTGTGAAGGTGCTGGCTGTGAGTGCAGAGCCAGTGGCTACGCCTGAGACCAGACCACTGGCTGGTGCTGTTCTGGGAAGGAGGCCAGCAATGCTTTTACCATGAGAGCTGCTTCATGACGTCTGGCTCAGAGTCGAGCAATGTTATCTGTCACATTAGGAAAGAGGATTCTTACATAATGCACTAGGCTGAACTGCACCAATATGCACAGAACTGATTTCAATGCAAATGTGGAAAGTAGCACTGTTAGGACCACAAAACAGAAAGGGGACTTGGATTAGGTTATTTTTTCTAGTCTAATGGGTACTGAATTCAGCTATATTTCTCATATATCCAATGTCTTCAGAAAACACTTCAAAGCTATAGTTTTCTTTTATGTGGTGAAATCAAGACATTGCAAATATGTAAAATGAAAACTCCAGTATAAAGTGGTTACGTATATACATAAAACCTAAGAAAATTACTAGTTTGGTCAAAACTAATCATGCCATACTCATATATATTGCCTTCAAAAATATTAATTAGCCTCTCTACTATAATGACCAAGAAACTCCTCTTTAAATACTTTGTTTCTAAAGCAAGCTACAGAGCTCTAGCATCTCATTAACATCACTAGGCTAATCCTCCACCTAGCGGCGCTGGCACACCGGGTTCTAGTCCCGGTCAGGGCGCCGGATTCTGTCCCAGTTGCTCCTCTTCCAGGCCAGCTCTCTGCTGTGGCCCGGGAGTGCAGTGGAGGATGGCCCAAGTGCTTGGGCCCTGCAACCCATGGGAGACCAGGAAAAGCACCTGGCTCCTGGCTCCTGCCATCGGATCAGCGCGGTGCGCCGGCCGCAGCGCGCCGGCCGCGGCGGCCATTGGAGGGTGAACCAACGGCAAAGGAAGACCTTTCTCTCTGTCTCTCTCTCTCACTGTCCACTCTGCCTTTCAAAAAAAAAAAATAAACCCATATAAACAATAAAGGTTATTTTTATGAAAAATTTTTCTATAAAAACAAGAGAGCTTGGTGTGCCGAGTTCATTGCTGCCGTTTAGTAAAGCACCTGATTTTTTATAGCAGTTTAGATAACAATTAACAACTACTGGAATTCTTTGATATACTAAGACAGCCTTGGCCGGCACCACGGCTCACTAGGCTAATCCTCCACCTGAGGTGCCAGTACCTGGGTTCTAGTCCCGGTCGGGGCGCCGGATTCTGTCCCGGTTGCTCCTCGTACAGTCCAGCTCTCTGCTATGGCCCGGGAGTGCAGTGGAGGATGGCCCAAGTCCCTGGGCCCCGCATCCGCATGGGAGACCAGGAGGAAACACCTGGCTCCTGGCTTCGGATCGGCGCAGCATCCCGCCAGCATGGTATCGGCCGTGGTGGTCATTTGGGAGGTGAACCAACGAAAAAGGAAGACCTTTCTCTCTCTCTCTCTCTCTCTCTCTCTCTCACTGTCTAACTCTGCCTGTCAAAAAACAAAATAAAAAAAAAATAAATAAAAGACAAGCCTGTAACTTTCCAACTGAAAGTTCTTACTTAAGGTTCATAATTATCCATTATTATGGGAGCACCTGGAATCAAAAAATACTATAAGCACTTTAAATAGCCATGTTTGTCAATAGCTTTAGAAGAAAAAATATTCTACAGATTCAGAAGGGTGAAAGATGTGTTCTCAGTTTGCACTAAAATCAATACGTATAAAGAACAATGTGGGAAAGAAACCCTTCAGCTAATCTGAGATTCAAACCCCGGTTCTTGCTCTACCGGTGGCTGAATGTATAACCTCGATTAAAGGTCTTAAGCACTCAGAGCCTCAGTTTCCTCACTAGTAAATAGAAAAAACAAAATTTGCTTTGCTTATTTTACAATATTTACCTAAAGGTCAAACAATATTGAGATAGGGTACATAAACAAATTTTGAAAACCAGTGTCTTAAACTCAATTTAAACATTTCAATTGTTTTCATGACCTAGAACGATGAAATTCAAGCTCCTCACCCTTGACATATGCACCCTCATTTCTAGTGCCTAGAATGCTCTGTCTAATGCATCCCTGATGAATGCCCAAATATTAATCTTCTAGAATACACCCAAAGGTCATCTGTATCTTCAATAATTGTAACATGATAAATTAATCATAGTGGATTAAAACACAACAGAGTTCCCAGATTATGTGCAACACAAATAGAAGATTTTGTCTCTAGTATCAGGAACCTCAGGCTGATTTCCACACCCTCTCAGAGTTAGTAGGTCAGTTTACCTGATCACTTCCAAATGCCAAATCTGGAATTTATTTACTGAGACTTTCTGTGGTTTCCTAGGGAGTACTCCTCAACTAGTGACTGTGTGGGGGTAAAAATACCCAATTCCCCATCCCTGCCGTCAGATGGTCTGGTATGTATTTTACTGTAGTGCTCAGAGTTCCCTCAATGGAATTAAGCTTTCACTGTCCTTAGTGGTGTTGGCAGTCTTCCATTTCCTGTTTCTTGCTCTACTTCCTCTAGGAGTATTTCATCAATCCCAATGAACAAAACATTCTTGTCTTGGTGAATGATTCTCAGGGTAATCTCCCTCAACCCAAAAGGCAGGGTGACCCTTTTAAAATCAAAGTCAGATTCCCTCAATCCTCTTTCAAAACCCTGAAACCGGCTCCCTTCTTCACTCAGAATTGAAAGTTAAAATCTTTCCATTGCTTTACACTGCCCTACATCAGACCACACTCCCATGCTCCAGCCTTTCCCTTAGCCTAGTACTCTCTTCCTGGAAATCTGCTTACCTGATTAACTTTCAGTTTTTCATTTCAAGATTTACTCAAATCTCACCCTCTCAAAGAAGCCATCCTAACTGCCACCCTGTTTGAACAGGATCTAGTTTGACACTAAGAAAGATAACAGTTTGAAACAAGCCCCTATTAGAGACACATGTATTCTGTTAAAATTGACACAATAACAAGCAGTAAATTTATGATACAGCTTGGGTGAGAAGTGTTACAGTAACTTCAAGGGGACAATGCCCCAATAAGTCAGCGATTTATAAATGGGCAACTCATTTTAAAACAGAGGGTAGACCACTCATATCAATTTACAAGGGAAAAATTAATCTTGTTGATGTCCTAATTGAAGAGGATTGACAATGAACAACAAGATATAGCTAACACCATAAATATCTCAATTAGTGCATGTCACTCAATTCTGACTGAAAAACAAAAGTTGAACAAACTTGCCTCTTAATGAATGCCAAAACTATGTCAGCTGCAAACAAGAGCAGGGTTTTGAATGGAAATTTGAAACAAGCAGCGTCAAGATCCTGAAAAATAACGTTATGTAGTTGAAACAGGTGATAAAATATGGATTTACCAGTAGGATCCTGAAGCACAATCCAAGCAATGGCTACTAAGAAGGTAGAAGTTGTCCAGGCAAAAACAAAAGCAGTCAAGAACAACGGTCAATAGTTTCCTGGGAATTTCAAAGCTTTTTGTTTGTTTATTTGTTTGGATGGCCAAAGAATGATAATATTTGCTATTAGTAGAGTAAGCCCAAGAGAAAGTTAGGCAAAGCTTTAGCAGAAAAATCAGGGAAAGCTTCACCAGTGAGTCTTTCTGCATTAGAACAATGCTCCTGCTCATTCCACCCATCCCACAAAGGAAACTGTGTACGAGTTTACGTGGGAAATCCACCTTACAGTCCTGATTTGGCCCTTTCTGACTTCTTTTTGTTCTCTAATTATTGGGTTTGAGCAGGATGAGGCTTCTCAAACTCATGTAAAATGTTTGAACTCTAAGTCATATGTTAAGAATTAATGGATCAAGAGGGGAGACTGAATCTAATTATGCCATCTGAGGGGTGGGCCTGTTGGGAGGTCTTTGGTCATTGGTTGCCCACCTTCAGAAGGTGATTTTCACGGAGGGCTGGGTAACTTTTTAAAATTGTATTTATTTATTATTTGAAAGGCAGAATTACAGAGATAGAAGGAGAGACAGAGTAAGAGATCTTCCATCTGCAAATTCATTCCCCAAATGGCTGGGGATGGGCCAGGCCAAAGCCAGGAGCTTCATCCAGCTTTCCCATGCAGATGCAAGGCCCCAGCACTTGGGCCATCCTTCACTGCTTTCCCAGGTGCCCCAGCAGGGAGCTGGATCAGAAGTGGAGGAGCTGAGACTCAAACCAGTGCCTATATGGGATGCCAGTGTTGCAGGTGGCGGCCCAACCAGCTACACCACAATGCTGAACCCAAGAGGGCTGGTTAATTAAGCTAAGTTCAGCTCTGTCATTGCCAGCCTCCACCAGATGGCAGACTAATGGACATGTCTGATCCTTAATTGTGAACCTCCAAACTGCAAGCTGAAGTAAGTCTTTTCCTTCCAAAGAGGTTCCTCTTGGGTAGCTAACTAATAACACTAATCTTAAAAAAAAAAAACTTTAAATCACTAATTATTCTTCAATTAGTGATATAAAAAGCACATAGACATGTTTAATTCTGATGACCCTCAATTCTTTAGGGATGGATTAAATGGCTGTTACCATTCAGTTAAATATTTTATCTAATTTCATTTTCCATGAACTTTTTGAAGATAAGCTCATATATATTAACTTGGTAGCTTCCAATTAGTAGAAATTATTATAGGAGCCAGCACTGTGGCATAGTGGGCTAAGCCTCTGCCTGCAATGCCAGCATCCCATATGGGCTCTGGTTTGTATCCCAGCTGCTCCTCTTCTGATCCAGCTCTCTGCTATGGCCTGGGAAAGCAGTAGAAGATGGCCCAAGTCCTTGAGCCCCTGCACCCACTTGGAAGGACTGGAAGAAACTCCTGGCTCCTGGCTTAGAATCAGCCCAGCTCTGGTCATTGCAGCCATTGGGGGAGTGAACCAGCAAATGGAAGACCTCTTTCTCTCTCTCTCTCTCTCTCTCTTCTCTCTCTCTGCCTCTGCCTCTCTGTAACTCTGCCTTTCAAATAAAGAAATAAATCTTTAAAAAGATAAGAAAAAAGAAACTATTACAAATTGGATAGCAATGGAAAAATAAAATATATTTTTTAAAGATTTTTACCTCTACTTTCTATATTTTCTAAAGGATGTCAAAGGAAGGAAGGAATTAGTAATTAACTGCTGAGATTTACTTAAATGTTTAATTTTAACAAGAAAAAGGAAATAACTAATTTAAGCTCTACAAAATCTGTGAACAGTTTTTAATCCGAAACATAAAAAATATTCTAAGTTGTTGATTAACTTGAGATCATCAGACACACATGGTCAATGGCAATTTTAAATATCAGAAATCAGGGTCATGTGTTTGTCAAATACTTAAGATGCTAGTTAAGATGTTTACATCCCATATTGGATTGCCCAGGTTCAAGTCCTGGCTTATCTCCCAATTCTAGTTACCTGCTAATGTGTACCCTGAAAGATGTTGGCTTAAATAGTTGGGACACTGCCACCCACGTATGTTCCAGGCCCCTGGCTCTGGCCTAGTCCACCTCCAGCCATTGCAGGCATTTTGGGAGATAACTGGTGGGTAGGAGTTCTCTGTCTCTCAAATAAATAAATATTAATCACAAGATATCAGAATTATTTATGAAGATGAAGAAAATATGGTATTGCATTTAGATTTTAAGCACAGAGAATAAATGTAATTAGCAAAAATCAATTAACCATCTTAATAAAGTGAATATTAACACTATTTTGTGGTTGAACACAATCCAATCAAACTATTAGCAGGTTTCTTTGCTGAAACTGTCAATCTGATCCTAAACTGCAAGGAAATCAAGTAACCCAGAAAGGCCAAAATAATTTCTAAAAAGAACAGAATTAGGGGCCAGCGCTGTGGCTCACTTGGTTAATCCTCCGCCTGCGGCCCTGGCATCCCATATAGGTGCTGGGTTCTAGTCCCAGTTGCTCCTCTTCCAGTCCAGCTCTCTGCTGTTGCCCCAGAGGGCAGCGGAAGATGGTCCAAGTGCTTGGGCCCTGCACCCGTGTGGGAGACCAGGGGGAAGCACCTGGCTCCTGGATTTGGGTCGGCGCAGCGCGCCAACCATGGCAGCCATTTGGGGTGTGAATCAACAGGCCTTTCTCTCTGTCTCTCTGTCTATAACTCTACCTGTCAAATAATAATAAAAAAAAAGTTTAAAAAACCAGAATTAGATGACTCACATATTCCAATTCCAAAACTTACTACAGAGCTATAAGAAGTAATAGAGTGTGGTACTGTCATAAAAACATACATACAGATCAATTAAACAGCCAGATACAAATCCTCACAGGTATGGTCAATTGAGGTTAAACAGGGTCCCTAGAGTATTCGATAAAGAAGGCAACTGTGATTCAATCAAAGACGACTGACTAGGGAGAAGACACACTGATTTTAACTGGGAAGTTACCAGAAAGCAAAGAAAGCTCCATGTTCCCGGGGGACAGTTGGAGAGAAACTTGCAGGAGCAAACCTAAAGAAGAGAGCAGAATCTCCATGGACAACATGCAGCAGCTGGCAGACGCCATCAGCAACTGCTGCAGCCAGCAGTTAGAGGGGAGAGAGACACCACTTCAAAAGAGTGAACTTCATAGAGGTGGCTGCAGCGGCCCACCCGGCATGGCTGACCACGTCGGCAAGAGAACTGCATGGTCCCCACTGACTTTAGTCAGTCCTGGAGATCTGGCTGGGGCCAGGTACCCACTTGGCTCTTTGAAAGGAAGTCATATTGCTTTCGTCCCCTTCCTCCACCAAAGAGCCCAGCTGCCTTGGGGAACGCCGTTTCCCAGAGAGAGGCGGGAGAAGGCTGCAGGGTCTCTGCACCTCTGGTGATTTTGTCTCAGGGAGGACTCCGTGGTGCCCACTGAGTTTGAAACTGTCCTAGAGAGCAGGCGGTGGGCAGGGGGTCCACTTAGTTCCATGAAGGAGGGGATCTTTCTTTTGCCCCCTCTGCCCACCAAAGCACCAGCCTCAGCTTGCTGACCAGAGCTCCAACTGATCTGCTGGTGACTGACCCTGGGAGCCGGGGCAGCCCAAAGGGCAGAGAATGGCTCCCCTGCACCTGTGACCATGAGAGCACTGCACCCTGTGACCGTGGGAACCCTGTGACGGTGTGAGTTCTGCATGAGCCAAAAGCTGAGAAGGGCATGGGCTATGGCTGGATTTTAGGGCACTTGCAGGGTCTGACTCTGGAAACTCAAAACTCCCCAAGTGCTGGGGAGTAATCTCCTAGAGAGCTCGCACTCATACTACAGAGCACAGAGGGGCTATGTGCAGTTCATGCGCCTGAGTGGGTGGGGTGCAGGCACGGTGAGCTTACTCTGAGCAGTGAATCAGCTGATTCTCTTTGGCGCAGAGAAGGGCTGAGGCCAGCCTGATCATCCCCGGCTGCTGCTGTGGGTAATCAGTGGAGGTCTACCACTCCCAACATGGGTGTCACTCTGGACTCTAGTCCCACCCAAAAATGCTGGCCAGAGCTCCCTGCTCCCACCCAGCACACACCTCTGGAAATCTACTTTAAACCCCAAGCAACAGAGGCACATTTCCAAGAACAAAGCTTTCAGAGATCAACAGATTATACAGATACATAAAAATAAATGTAGAAAGACAAGAAACATGAGCGAGGAAGACAATATGACTCTCCAAAAGGAATACAATAATTCATCAATATTAGACTGTGAAGATGAGATTGATAAAATGCCTGAAAAGGAATTCAAAAGAATGATTGTATGATTACTCAAAAGCACACAGAAGGAATTACATGAAATAAAAAAATCCATATGTGACATGGCTGAGAAATTCTTCAGGTAGGCAGAGATATTAAGGAAAAATCAAACTGACATATTAGAAATGAAGAATTCAATATGTCAAATTAAAAATATCGTAGAGGAGCCAATGTTGTGGCATAGCTGATAAAGCCACAGTCTTAAGCATTGGGATCCCATATGGATGCCTGTTTGAATACCAGTTGCTCTACTTCTGATCCCACTCCCCACTAACGCTCCTAGTAAAGCAGTGGAAGATGGTCTAAGTCCTTGGGCCCCTGCACCCACATGGGAGACCCAAAATAAGCTCCTGGCTCCTGGCTTCAGGTTGGCCCAGCTCTGGCCTTTTTTGGTCATTTGGGGAGTAGGCCAGCAGATGGGAGATTCTCTCTCTCTCTCCCACTCCCTCTCTCTTCTCCCCACCTCTGCCTCTCTCTCTTTCTCTGCCTCTCCGTAACTCTGCCTTTCAAATAAGTAAAATAAATCTTAAAAGCAGTATGGTAGAAAGCCTTAACAACATACTTGGTAAGACAGAAGAAAGAGTATTTGAGCTAGAAGACCGACTTCTAAGATATTTCAGTCAGACAACAAAAAAAAAGAAGAAAGAAAAATTTGAAAAATTTAGAAAAACTGAAACAGTGTTTGGGATCTCTGGGATACCATCAAGTGACCACATATATGTGTCTTAGGAGCTCCTGAAAGAATGGAAAAGCAGAATAGCTTATAAAAATTATTTAGTGAATAACAGCAGAAAAATTTCCCAAATAGAGACAGATATTGATATCTAAGTCTAGGAAGCACACAAAATCCTAAATAAGCA
Source organism: Oryctolagus cuniculus (assembly GCF_051225735.1). Taxonomy (NCBI): domain Eukaryota; kingdom Metazoa; phylum Chordata; class Mammalia; order Lagomorpha; family Leporidae; genus Oryctolagus; species Oryctolagus cuniculus. The sequence goes on from NC_142881.1 coordinate 14,539,030, forward strand.
TGATCAGAAAAGATTTTTACACAACACATTATAGTCAAAGGTTTAAAAATAAAACACAAAGAAAATATCTGAAAATGTGCAAGAGAGAAACACCGGATTATCTATACAGACGCAGAGTGGCTAGTGCGGTGGCATAGCTGGTAAAGCCACTGCCAACAGTGCTGGCATCCCATATGGGCGCCGGTTCGAGTCCCAGCTGCTCCACTTCCAATCCAGCTCTCTGCTATGGACTGGGAAAGCAGTGGAAGATGGCCAAAGTCCTTGGACTCTGCACCCACACAGGAGACCTGGAAGAAGCTCTTGGCTCCTGGCTTTGGATCGGCCCAGCTCCAGTCATTGCGGCCATTTGGGGAGTGAACCAGTGGATGGAAGACCTTTCTCTCTCTCTCTCTCTCTCTCTCTCTCTCTTTCTCTCTGCCTCTCTGTAACTTTCTCTCTCTCTCTCTGCCTCTCTGTAACTCTTTCAAATAAATAAATAGATCTTTAAAAAAACAAATAAATAGATGCAGAGAAAACATTTGATGAAAACCAATATTTTTCATGATAAAACTTCAAAATATTGAGTATAGAAGAAATACAACTCAAGACAATCAATCTAATACATGACAAACTCCTAACAGCATCATATTGAATGGAGAAAAGCTAGAAGCATTGCCACTAAGATCTGGAATCAGGCAAGGATGTCTACTTCTCTACAATACTATTCAAATACTACTCAGCCATAAAAAAAGAATGAAATCCTGTCTTTTGCCCTTTTGCCATATGCTACTGAAATAAGCATACCTCAAAAGACAAATATCACATGTTTTCTTTGATTTGTGGTAACTGATACATAAAGTACAAAAACAATCAAACAAAAACTTAGCATATAAGTGGGGAACTGACATCTTGTGACTTGATTCTTATTTATAGCCGTTGTCCATGTGCCTGTTGAACAGTGGTCTTTTTTTTTTTTTTTAAGACTATTTATTTGAAAGTCAGAGTTACAGAGGCAGAGGGACACACACGCATACAAACATACACATACACACACACAGAATGAATCTTTCATCTGTTGGTTCACTCCTCAGATGTCCCCAATGGACCAAAGCCAGATGCCAGAAGCTTTGTTGAGGTTTCCCATATGGGTGGCAAGGCCCAACCACTTTTGCCATCCTCTGCTGCTTTCCCAGACCATTAGGAGGGAGCTGGATTGGGAGTGGAGAAGCTGGGACAAAAAAAAAAAAAAAAAAAAAAAAAAAAGGTGCCCATATGGTTGGCTGGCATTGCAGGTGGCAGCTTAATCCACTATGCCACAGCACCAGCTCCAAACAATAGCATTTCTACTTTTAACTTGTTGATATCTTTATTTAATGAAATGTAAGCCTATTATTATTAAGTAAATTAAAAATATGCTATTTCAAAAATTAAAAAAGAAAGGAAAGAGGAGGGAGGGAAGTAACACTATAAGAACTATATCTATGAGGTACTTGTAATCTGTTTATTTATATTAATAAAATTTTTTTAAAGAAAACAATGGTTTTCAACAAGTGGTGTGAAGTTATCATGTGTTCCAGTAATTGTACTCTTAGGTTATACCCAAAAGAAATATAAGCCTATAGGGGCCGGCGCTGTGGTACAGCAGGTTAAAACCTTGGCATGTAGCACCAGCATCCCATATGGGTGCCGGTTCGAGTCCCAGCTGCTCCAATTCTGATCCAGCTCTCTGCTAATGGCCTGGGAAAGCAGTAAAAGATGGACCAAGTGCTTGGGCCCCTGTACCCATGTGGAAGGCAGGGAGGAAGCTCCTGGCTCCTGGCTTTGGATTGTCCCAGCTCTGGCCACTGTGGCCATTTGGGGACTGACCAGCAGTTGGAAAGTGTCTCTCTCCTCTCTCTCTCTGCCTCTCTGTAACTCTACCTTCCAAATAAAATAAACAGATACTTAAAAAAAGGGTCTAGACTTTCTCTGAGGAATGATGATACCCTCTTTCATAGATTTTGGTGATGTTTACACAACTCTGTGTACATCCTAAAACACACTGACGTGAATGTTTTCATGGTAAAATATATGGTATAAGAATTATACTTCAGTAAATTATTTCCAAGAAAAAATAATAACATTATATATTAATAACTGGAACTTATTTCCAGACAAAAAGGACTTTCTAAATCAGAGTTTATGGGTGATTATATTTTCTCTTTAACATACTAAATTTTGTTTCTGAAAATAATTGGTACAAAAGAAATAGAGGCATGCTCATTATCCAAAAAACTGAGTAGTATTAAAAGTGAGAAAGATAACAAGAATTCTGCCATTATAATATACAAAGCGTATGTGAACATGGTCCTGCAGCCATCAAAATATCAAACCAGAATGGGTTGCTTGTGTCTGCTCCCCTCTGACTTTAAATAGGACAAATAAGAGATGGGAAGGCTGATGGATCTCCGAGATATACTATGATGAGACATATGAGGGTCATACAAAATGTTATTATGAAAAAATATGGATTTCAAAAAGCTTTGCAACAAAATAAACTCATCTTTAAATTCTATTTTTCCTTGAACTTTTTGAGGTAAACTTGTATGCATGTCACTTTCATTGTTTCTTAAATTTATGGGTTATCCAGTTCTCTGATTATTCCTTATCTTCCTTGACCTAGGTATGAATTAATTATGTTCATTTTTTTCTTAGCAGTATTTGAGAATATTTCAAATATATGGGGAGAAAAATAATTTGGATTCAAATAATCCAGGATTTGTGTTTGTTAAACAGCTTGTACTAAAGTTATCTGAAACGAAGGGCCAAAATGAAATTACAGCTTTCTGTAACTTTCATGCAAGCAATGTAAGACAGACACATACATTCCCTAGTGTTCTCTGCCGCCATGGCAACCTGTAACCTAGAATAGCGAAAAAACATCAAATATACAAAAGCTAAACAACAACAAAAACAAAAACACCCTTTGTATGGCATCCGTGGGTGTGATTTAGTTTTTTTTTTCATAATTACCAAAAATTTTACTGACACAATCTATTATATTTATGCGTAAGTTTTAGAGGTAACTATTTTTATATTTCTTGTTTTCATTGAAGAAAAGCAAAATCTGAAAATGACAACATGGTATTAGTAAAAAGGAAATACTTCAATCCTTCAATTTCTTAATTTTCCTAAATATTATACCATACATAAGACACAAATATAAATATAGAGTAAGTATACAATTATATTTATATGCCTCAAAATGCTTGGATTAGTTGTTAATCACAAGTTGTGCATTTTTCCTCTTTGGGGGTTATTATTTTCAGAAATTAATTCATGTATTATTTCAAGATCCTGATACTATATGTGTTTACACATAATAGCCTTGGTTTCTCCATATTGTATTTCAGCAATTGCAGTAAAGGAATGTAATAATACAGTCAGTAGCCACAAATAAAAATATTCACTGTGTTTTACACTTTCTAACATTCAAAAACAACTATGTAATTAAATTACAACTCATCTCTACCCGCCTTTTATGGCAAACTTTGTGATAGATGTGAATTCTTAACTAGGGGCCACTCGGTACTCCAAGCACCAAATATAGTCACTTTGTTTCTTCCATCAAAACTATATCTTAAATCCCTTCAGCTCCTGTCTGTCAGGGAAAGGCTGCCAGGTGAGCAGTCTGTCACTCTTCCTAGACTAATAGATTCTCCAGTGGCCTTTGTTACAGCTCATGTCATACGATTAAAACTATGTGCCTTGAAAATGGCATAACATATGTAGCTGAATCTTGTCAACTCAGGATAATCAGACTCTATGTGGCTTCACAAGCAGATGCAGATTAGAGAAACAATATAAATATGCAAATCACGGTGGTCCGCTTTCAGCACCACTGTTCCTACCTCTAATGGCCCTCGCAGGAAGTCTGCTTGTTCTGCGCCCACTTCCAGTGCTACATCAACAGAAGCAAAGGGGCGGCTGGCCATCTGCTGTCGTTCTCGAAGCAGTTGCTGGAGGGGAAAAAAATAAAAAAATTAAAAAAAAAACAGTTTGTTTTAAAATAGGTAGAAAAGCAGATTAAATTCAACAATATCTGGTTCCATTTTTGAACAAATGGCACTTAAATTTAGGAATCATTTCATACCCATATCCATGTCTAGAGTACTAAAGACAAAACTCACTTTCTCCCCATGGTCTGGGTCATATTTCCATAGAGGCTTTAAATGTATAGTGGCTATAAATAACTTTTCCCCTGACCTCCATCTCACAGGCCTAATAAAATGTACTCAAAAGTACTTTGAAAACCTCATGTGAGAGGTGCTACTTAAGTAAAAAGTGCTATTATAATGATGGCTATGCCAAGTTTTCCACTGAAAATAACTCAGGCTTTTGTCTTAGTGGAAAGAAAGCAACAGTAAAAATGTTTAAGAAAAGATAATGAAAAGCTGTCAAAATGCACTAATCGAGATTAAAAGAACTTACACCTGCCAAGACTGTTTTGTAACGCATCAGGATTCCCTGTCAGTTGTTACGGAACCAACAGGAATTGTCATTGGCAATGTTTATAACTTCATTCAAAGCCTTGGTGTTCATTATTTAAAATAAGGAAAGATTAGTAAGTTACAGAAATGTTGTGCCAAGACTTCTAAAGAATCCCAGATATCACTTTCTTACTAGGCCTATTCTGGGCTTTACCCAGTTAAAACCAATAAACCAGCAAGCCCCAGCCAACTACCAACCTAATTTATATTTCTGCCTTTCCCTGTAATTACAGTAGTCATTAAGTTATGATAAGAAAAAACTGATGACCTGTACTAGATATTGAAAATCTAATCCATTTAATTCTATATAGCTAATAAAATTATTATTAAATATTTAAAAGGATGATGAATGCAATTAAATACTCCTTCAAAGGAGAAGAAAATCATATCATTGAATAAAGGCAAAATCCTTAAACATAATAAATGGCTTCATTATTTCTAGAAATTTTTGAAGATTCATTGGCATTAATTTAAAATGTGAACTACTGGTCTTTTAATGTAAATGGGTGTAGAAGTCGCACTACGATGCATCTGGATGATGAAGGACTATAAGCCAGCACTTGATGGTTATTATTTAATATTTTTGTTTGACACCTGTTTACACAGTGATGACACTATTTATGAAATGAATGTCAAAAATACAACTTTAGGCTTTGTCTTTTTTATTATTAAAAAGGGAGCACATACATGACAATGTGGAATAGCAATAATACAACTGTTAATGTCTAGTAGTTCAAGTCCTTAAATGATATATTTTTAGAAGTAATGAATTCATACTAAATATATATTCAAGTAAAAAGTTAATGTGATCTAAATTACAAATGATTCACTTTAATAAAAATTCAAAATACTATTATTAAAAATACAGCTGTTGGCAAAGAGAATCTGGGTTGTGCCTCTCTAAGAGTGGCTAATTGCTCTGAATTATGTATCTATGCAAAATGAAGACAATGTTATCTCAAATGGAAGGGAAACCAAGGATAGAAAACATCATGCTCTCTGTGTTTGGTGAAAACATATACACACACCCACATGCATACCCACACACACAATATACAACCTACCATTCCTACAGCAGTGTACACTTAGCTTTCATATTAATAATTTTCTCCATTTGCATTAGTTCTCTTCAGCTTACAAATGGCAAATCATATGACAAGGTGATTTTTTTAAAAAAAGAAAATAGTTTGTTTCCTCATTCTTACACATAAAATCAAAAGGTCTACAAAATACAATGAACACTCAATACCACAGGTTGTAATGTAAATCAATAAATACTACAAATTCAATCTCTTTGATGAATTTTAGAGATCCCTGAGATATATTGTATTATTGTGACACTCAACCTGCCCCTGCCGCCCACTCATAGTAAAGAAAAATCAGTGATGTGTTCTTTTGTTCAATTCTTAAAATCTATTTATAGGATGTGAAAGTATTTTTTAAAGATTCCAGATTGCCTTCTTAGCTATGAATGTCTATTACAGTCCTTTCCATCAAAAGGGAAAAAGATACTGCTCACGCCCAGGTCCTTAACCTATAGTTTATAAAATAAGTTATAATAAAATATAAGTAAACAGGGTACAACATAGTGTATCAGTAAAGCACACAAACAAGGAATTAGACAAATACATTTATTCCAGGTGCATTAGTGAGGGACTAGTTAACAGACTCTTGCCAACACTGCTGCATTTCCGACTTTGGGGAACTAATCTAATGTCCTTATTGTGAGACTTGGGAAGAGTAACCACTTTCTCCTGAAATTTGCTTTCTTTGGTGTGATGGTCCTACAACAATAAAGTGGAATAAAGTGCAATTATCTTTGTTATTAATGTCTGGCTCTCAACCTTATCCTTAACAATTGTCTTCCTTCTTGCCAATTAACACCAGGATGCATTTCTTCCTGAATCATGCCCTTTCCATATAAGAACAAAGGAAATGTAAACAAATGCTTATGACTTAAAATTTTCTTAAAATTTAGTATAAATAATGACCTGTAATATAGTTAGACTCTAGAGTCAGAAGGACATGTGTTTGAACACCAGTTTCTCCACTTCTTTGCTGTTTGAGCTTAACCAAATGTTTTAGCGCTCTCTAAGCCTTAATTCTTCTGATCTGAAAAGTGGGGATAATGATAGTGCCTACACCCTACAGGAGCTGTTCTGAATTCCAACCCCTCTACTCACTAGCTCTGACCACAATCAAATGATGTGGACCCTTCAAACATTTACTGTTTCTCTCTAAAAAATAAGGATAAGAATAACATCAAAAAGTTTGGACTGCAGAGATAATGTACTTGGACTGTTCAAAATGTAGAAGGCTGGCATGTTGTGAGCACTCAGTAACTACTCTGGTACAATTGTTATGTGAAATATCAAGCACTAATTTTATCTTTGAAGATGGCACAGTAATTAGCACAGGCCACAGGCCCATTTTCCTCAGCACTAGTGACACATTTTGCTCTACCAGTCTCCCTTTTAACAAATGTTGCACATTTATGAGACAGTTGGAAAATGTCATTATTGTGGTGAAACTAATTTAGATTTGGAACTGCTTTCTGCAATTTATGACTAAGAATGATGAAAACTCAACCTGAAAATTAGGAGAAAATATATAATACTTTCTCAACAAATTTTGAAGGTTTATTTTCTATGATTGTGTTTTCTATATAAAATGAAATCTAACATTCTGTACATATATATGAAGCCCTATAACAAATGTATCTGTTTTAAATAGTAATCTGATATTGCCAATTATTCAGCAGGACAATAAAACCAAGAGAACAAACTGATCATAATAGAAAAGATAATAATCATGCTGTTATAAACATTGTGAAGAAAAATTTAAAATTAAAGAAATGATGTTGGTATAATATTTGTGACTCACAATAACTGATTTACTATTCAAAATATCTTATAAAACAAATTATAACATTAAAAATAACAGGAAAATTCATTTTTAAATTTGGCAACTAGGTGTATCATTGATTATATTAATTGTCTATATGAATACAGATGTTTTACCTCAATATTATACAATAAAAGACCCAATATTCATACTAGCCACCATCCCAATAACTGCAAGGCATAGGATGATAACTTTCACTACACACATACTCACAAAACAGAATGGTAAGTGTGTCCTCAGTTGTCCTCACATCATCTACCCCATGTCCATTATGTTTAGGTTTCCCATTTATCGTTCTCTACCTCCAAATGTTCTACTACACAACAAGTTTGAAATGATCACCTCTCCTATGAACTATTTATTAAATTAGCCTGGAAATCTTTATATTTCAACGCTTTTCCAAATCTTCTTTATGGCATAAAAAATTTAGTAATTTTTAAAAAATTCTCTATAGCACTTAGTAGTCAACATTATTTGATGAATGAATACATGAATAAAACATTGCATAAAACATTTCATATGAATGTAGGTAAAGGAAAGTTTTGATAAAACTGATTGTAATTATGAATAAACTTTTAAAACTATTATATATCCTTTGAAATTACAGAATGTATATCTTATCTTCCAAAGCACGTAGAATTTTTTTTTTTTAGAATGAGGCAGTTTTGTGGGCCTATATTTCAAATCAATATCAGATTTCATTTTGCCCCTCACCCAATCTATTGCAACACTGCAAAGATTATGGAAAAATATGCTATGAAGTCATCATAATGTAGAAATATTTTAATAGATACTATATTTCTAAGATTTTGGAAAGGTAAGGAGCAAACAAAATAATTTTTGTGACTCCTGATTTTACATAGTAAAGTGAGAAAACATGTGAATTAGGGATTAAGCAACAATTCACTAAATACGGTATTTTTGTTATTAAGACAAACACATTTAACAGAATAATATAAATTAAAAATTTTGTTATTTTGGAGTTATGACTATGTGAAGAAATAGAGAATTGGCAATATCTTAGGAAAGAATGACATTCTGTCACTTCAAATAATTAAATGTGCAAGGTACAATGTTCAAATTCTTATTCAGAATATCAGGAATCTTTTGCTTCCAGTCTTCCAGTTTGAACTTTGCTTGTATGTCAAGGGAGTGACTTGACTGAACATCTTTATTCAGGTTAACCTCAGTTAGTTTTCTCTAATCCTGTACAGTTTGATCTACTGGTGATATGTTTTGCTGGAAATACTGGTTTTTACTTAATAAGAAAGGAAAACCTTCCTGACAGGTATTTACTGAGTTATTGAAAATGTTGACCTCCAATGAGCTTTTTAAAAATTATTTACTTATTTAGACTGCAGAGAGAGAACCAGACACACAAAGAAAGCTCTCATCCATTGGTTCACTACCCAAATGCCTGCAGTGGCCATCAGTTTGGAAGTCAATCCAAGGCTTCCACACACAGTTGGCAGAAAGCTGATCGCTAGAGCCATCACCACTGTCTCCCAGAGTCTACATTAGCAGGAAGCTAGCATCAAAGCTGGAGCTGGGAATTGAACCCACGTCTTACCCAGGTCTTACCCAAATGCCTGCCCTGATGATTTCTTAAAAATTTTTTAAGATTTTATTTATTTATTTGAGAGGTAGAGTTACACAGTGAGAGGGAGAGGAAGAGAGGGAGAGAGGTCTTCCATCCACTGGTTCACTCCCCAAATGGCCACAATAGCTGGAGCTGAGAAGATCTGAAGCCAGGAGCCTGGAGCTTCCTCCAGGTCTCCCATGCAGGTGTAGGGGCCCAAGCGCTTGGGCCATCTTCTACTGCTTTCCCAGGCCATAGCAGAGAGCTGGATAGGAAGTAGAGCAGCCGGGAATAGAACCGGTGCCCGTATGGGATGCCAGTGCCACAGGCGGAGGATTAACCTACTGTGCCACAGCCCCAGCCCCTAAATTTCTATGCCAATTGGTATTTTTGCAGTATTTGTACTAACTTCCAAAATAAACTTCAATGACCACTCAAAAGGGCTTTAATCTTTCAGAAGATTTTACTAAATGCTAAGGTTACAAAATCTTTTTACATTATTTGAAAACAAAATGTCCTCAGTTTTCAAATGGCCTTAGTAGATTTTCCAGATAGGTTGTTAAAAACAAAATCTTTTACTAAAATCAAATTTGTCACCAGACAGAAAAAGGAGAAAGGAAGAATGGAAAATGTTTACAGATCTCCCATTAAAATATAAATTTTATTATATATTCAAAAATGAAAATAGCTTATATCAGCTTATATAATGTAAATATTACACAGACTTGCCAATGTATGTATGAAAGTATAAGAACGCATATGCAAGCAGAATCGTATATATGTATGTATATATTATAATTCAAAGTAAATATACTATAACCCAAATTCAAATTCAAAATAAAACTCATACATAAAAGGTTAAAATCAGAACTAAGTAATGTTACATATGAATCTGTGTTGTCACTTGGACAATACTGATCACACACGCATGTGACCAATGCATAGCCTTCATAGATTTTTAGACCAAGAGGGGACTTCACAGATCACCTAGGCCAGTGATTCCTCAATTGAGATCACAGAACTCTAAAGACAGATGAGCATTAGAAAGTCTATGAATCTGCCAATAATATATGATGCTTTTTTAAAAAAGGTTTATTTATTTATGTGAAATATAGAGTTACAGAGAGGCAGAGACAGGTAGACAGAGAGACACAGAGAGAACAATCTTCCATTCGCTAAAGCCGAGTCTAGGCCAGACCAGAACCAGGAGGCAGGAGCTCCATCCTGATCTTCCACACACGAAGCAGGATCCAAGTACTTGGGCCATCTTCTGCTGCTTTCCCAGGAGTGTTAGGAGGAATCTGAGCTGGAAGCTTAGCAACCAGGACTAGAAAATAACCTACCATGCCACAATGCTAGTTCCCAAAAGCTGTATCTTGAAGCTTCTCACAAGGTTACTTATCAGATCAGCTGAAATTCATATCATTGGATAGTCTTTCATGAGATCCTTTTGTTTGGAAAGATCAAGCTGGTATGTGGTGTAGAGCAAGCAAAGTAAAGTAAAATGTTATCCCTATCAAATTATCTCATTCTCTTCAGGCGTTGCTAGTATCTGCCAACATTTCTTTTCACATTTTAAAGCTAATTAGGAAAGAATAGAAAACTTCATCATTTTTCTTTAGTATAAATGAAATACTAACATGTCCCAGCATGGTCAATGCCTGTTTTTTTTTCAACTATGTGCTTGTTGACATCACTAACAAAGAATTTGAATGTTTTTTCAAAAAACCATCATTTGTATCTTTGTGATAGCTAAGAGTTAATATTCCACTCAAAATTTGACTATGCACTTACATGTGGCAACATAACCTATTTTGTTCACTAATGAGAAAAGAAACTCTATGCATTAGCAATGAGAAAATAATCCTCAGAAAATCTTGACAAATTCTTTGTCAAGAAATTTTATTAACATCTGGAAGTAGATTGCAAAGTTTTTTACTTGGCATTGCAGTGGATGATCTTTCTATTTATTTATTTATTTATTTGACAGGCAGAGTGGACAGTGAGAGAGAGACAGAGAGAAAGGTCTTCCTTTGCCGTTGGTTCACCCTCCAATGGCCGCCGTGGCTGGTGCACCGCGCTGATCTGAAGCCAGGAGCCAGGTGCTTATCCTGGTCTCCCATGGGGTGCAGGGCCCAAGCACTTGGGCCATCTCCACTGCACTCCCGGGCCACAGCAGAGAGCTGGCCTGGAAGAGGGTCAACCAGGACAGAATCCAGCGCCCCGACCGGGACTAGAACCCCATGTGCTGGCACTGCAAGGTGGAGGATTAGCCTATTGAGCCATGGTGCTGGCCACCCAGTGGATGATCTTAAAGAGTTTCAACTCAAATTCTCGGTAAAATTTTCTTCTTTGCATTTTTTTGAAAATAAAAGTATATTATTAGAATAATTTGATAGCTTATTCATATCTGATTTACATGGTGAATAAATTCAGATATCATTGAACAAATTTATAGTGAGATCCTACTGTGTGCCAGATACTTTCTAGGAACTGATATATGAAGTGACTCTTCATTTTATTCAGCAAACACTTCTATGCTATCAGGGAAATATCAGGAACTCTTCTGGGACAACTACTAGGAGACCAGAAGTAAACAGAATAGACAATAATGGAGATAACAGAGGAGATATTTATGAAGCCTGGAAATGAGAGCAACACGGACTTACCTACTATTTTTAAGGGCAAAAAATCTGAATGTATATAAAAATAATGCAGAATTTTTTAAAGGTTACTTCTAGACCATTTTAAAATTAAAATGTGGGTTCTTAATCCTTTCTTTGTTGACACAGATGGCATCATTGATATAGACTTTGCCAAAGATGATCTCACTTCAGGGTAAAAGAAATCATGCAAAATACATTCAGCTCTTCTATCGCTTGATCTGAGTCTATCCTTTCTGGTGAGCAGCAAGGAAGTCAACAGACCTTTGCAAGACAGTACTCTCTCTTGCTCTTTGCACTCATTGACGTTAAAACAAAATGTGCAAAAATGAAGTGCTTATTTCCATTTTTAAAGATTACTCTGGGCATATAAAATCATACTTAACAGCATATAGAAGTCTTGTTTCTTCAACATTAACTTTTATAAATAAATAAGGTGTTATAGAAAACAGTTGAGTTTTATGCAAAATATAAAATGGTAATGGAAAGAGATAGTGGAGAGGGGAAGTGCTTTAGATAGTCCAGTTACAGAGCTTTAATAAGAAATGGCATTGTTCAGAAATCTTGAGTAGTTTGTCAGAACAGGCATGCATCCCCAGAAGCTCAGTAGTTCAACACAGAAAGGTTTATATCTTGCACACACAAAATCTTCTGCAAATCTAGGCAACTCCCCATCTAGTAATTTAGCAATAAACCTGATTCAATCTTGTGCCTCTACATTCCAAATCATGACATTCTGGAGTGTCATGCAGAAAAGAGACTAGCAAATTGTGTAAAAACTGGATAGAAATGACATATTACATTATAGACACAGTCCTAATTACACAGAGGCCAGAAAATGTAGGGGAGCACATAAAATGGTAGGTGAATGAATCAAAGAAATGAATATTTCAGACAGAGAGAACAGCAAATGCCAATTCCCTGACACAAGCCTGGACTTAATGTACTTGAGAAACAGAAAGCAGACAGGATAGTAAAAGCACAATGGAGAGGAGTAGGCCACCAAGGGATGATACTAGCTCCATCAAGGTCAACAGAAATAAAAATGATATCTGTAAATCATCAGATACATGGATTCTACATAAATCAGATTCATTATTTTAAAAAACATAATTTTTCTTTATTTTTTAACTTTTACTTAATAAATATAAATTTCCAATACAGTTTATGGATTACAATGGCTTCCCCCCACCATAACTTCCCTCCCACCCGCAACCCTCCCATCTCCTGCTCCCTCTCCCATTGCATTTGCATCAAGATTCATTTTCAATTCTCTTTATATACAGAAGATCAATTTAGTATATATTAAGTAAAGATTTCAACAGTTTGATTGCTCATGGAGTCCATGCCTATGGTGCTGGACAGAAGTAGTTTGGAACAAAAAAGCACAAGAACTGTGCTTTACCATCCTAAAATACAGTTATTTAATACATAACCCAGGAAAGAGCAGCAGCAGTAAATTTCAAATACAATGAACCTAGCTCTCCAATAAGTATCAAAAGGTCAATTTTGTATGTAACCTTCTTTTATACAAAAGGCCAGGTGGTTGTAATTTATATGAGCAAATCAAAATGAACAAAAGGATGAGTACTGAAAAGGTCATTTAAAAGCTAGATGCCCAGAAAGGATGTTCAATACACATTATTCCTCAAAGAACAAAAATGGGAACTTGAATAATTTCAAATCTTGAAACATGAACTTGAAAAAAAATTATACGTAGCATAGCCACATGTCACAGCACACCATACACTTGCGGTATTTCCGCCAACTTAGAAGTCTGAATTGTAAGTAAAATATTTGTCCTGCTCTCAAGAAAAAGAACAAATCAGGGCCACATCTTTGACGTCCAGCAGGTGCACAATAAGATAAAGGCAACCTTGATGAATGGAAATATAAAAGCTGCTGATTATAACAGAACTGACACACTGACTCCTGCTCATGTGACAATAATTTATAACTACAGGCTCTTGTTACAATAAAGCTCAGATCAATCCTTCAGGCCCCTTTAAGAATTAATTTACTAAAGAAATATTGTTCCCCCTGATTTTTGGAATCAATACAAAGCTCAAAATTCAATTCTGAACCTACAACATGATGGCTTCTATGTTAAGAAATTCTAAATGCAACACAATACAGTTAGCTTTTTCATTTAGTGTATCAGGAGTTTGTATTGAACATTCAAGTCACTTGTAACTATGATTTTGAAATTCTTCAAGAGGTACTTAAATTTTTATGAATACATAAATGATCCAAACCCTGACATTTTACTCTTACTCAATACTCTACAAATATTCTTTCCTCTGAGGAAAATACAATTATTGGTTATTAGCTAATGAAGTCATTTTCAGTTCAATATTGAGAAACTCTAAAAATGTTCTTTTGTAAAATGTGCCCTTGTTAAGTAAGACATTTACTAATTACAGTTTTTAAAGATTATATCGGAAGATACACACACACACACATATGTATTATATTCATTGGCTAATCTGTGTGATGGATGAATATGGATGAATAGTCTTACTTGTTTTCAATGTTCCACAAAAGGAAGCATAATATAAATATTTGTAAAGACTTAATTTCTACTGCAGCATAGACTCTTGACTACTATAGAGTGGCTTTCTTATGTACTTGGAACAGTATATTAAGTCACAAAAATCAGACTGTAAGAAAGTCAGTGATCATAATACACTCATTGGATTGACTCACTCTCCACTGTTGAAGGAATACTAGGGGTCACCTGGTCCAATGTCCCCATTAAAGCAGGGTAAAGCACACCATGACCTTTCTGACAGATACCCATAAAACACTCTCAATTACATCTAGCCAAAAAACGTTTTTTAGCAAGTAGTACAATATTTTTACAAAGTTCATCTCACTGAACAAAAACTTTAAATTCTTAAGTTCTTTTTGGATGACTATGTAGCATGCTCCTAAATGCCTTCAAATACATATTAAATATTTAACATTTTTCTCATCTCTTCAAATTAAACAATTCTTATATCTTAAAGTTTTCGTTTATTATGGAACAAACATTTACAGAACACTCCAGTGTTCTGGGGAGAGGCCCAGGTACTGGCGTTAAGAGATTTTAGACACAGCTACTCTCAAGGAGCTTACATCTACTCTCATGAATATATCAGAACTGTTCTTACTGTAATGTGGTTTTCAACATTTAATTTTTTAATGTCACTCTTGAAATATAAAATGAACACAGTATTCCAAATGTGATCTAAGTTATGTAGAATATAGGAGAACTATTTTATTAATGTATTCTAAGTGAACTTGCATTTCTCTTTTTGTTTTATTTTTAGAACCATTCTATGTTGTTGGACTTAATCAACAATTCCAGGTCTTTCTGACACAGACTTTGATAAAGCCAAGTCTCTCCTACTTAGCATTTCTATCAGTGAATTTTTGAAGCCACATTTAGAACTTTACATTGGTATTTATTAATTTTCATGTTTTATTGTTATGATTATTAATTTATCTCTTCTTTAGCATAGAATGCTCTTTGAACCTCTGACCTTCCAAAGCATCAGTTATCTTTCCCAGTATTTTCGTTCATGCTGACCCCTATTTCACTCCCTTGACCAGGTCAACATCCTTTGTTGGCAAAGAGAACAATCAAGACTGTGAGTTGGTATACTTCCTAGTATTCCAAGGCAAATCGTAAAAGCTACCAACAGAATGAGATTTGCCTTTGTTCGTATTCCAAGGGTCCCTCCATAAGAAGATAGAATAGATATGTTTTCGTCTGTGTTTTTGGAACATTCAGCTTATTCCACAGACTATGTCCACACTGGGAAATAAGAGGTTTATGGTACCTAAGAAGTTCCCTAACTAGCACACTAGGCACATTTGTCTTGTCTTTATTTTCAAAGTTTTTAAATCATCCGCTGTCCGCTACAAAGACTTGTCCTCCTTAGACAACTGTTTGGGTCATTTATTGCTGAGCTCTAATTTTTTTCTTATCGTACACGTAAGGAACAGGTTCCAAACATGAGGGAATTAGGAAATGTGCCTGTATGCTTATCTCAGCCAGTCCCTCAGCAACTGATAACAGATAACAAGAAATCGCATGATCCAATATATAACCGATAAACTCTGCAGTCTCTTCCTCTGTATGTTGTCTGCTTCAACCTCACAATTGATACCTATTCCTATGGGGTTTTCTCGTTGCTGTTGTTAAAGATTTACACACACACACACACACACACACACAGAGAGAGAGAGAGAGAGAGAGAGAGAGAGAGAGACTGAGATTTCATCTGCTGATTCACATCCCAGATGGCCACAACAGTTGGCACAGTGCCAGATGAAGCCAGGATCCAGGAGTTTCTTCCTGGTCTCCCCTGGGGGTGGCAGGGGCCCAAACACTTGGGACATGCTCTGCTGCTTTTCTCAGGCCATTAGCAAGGAGCTAGATGGGAAGTGAATCAGCACTCCAGGCAGCTGCTTTCCCTGCTACACCACAATGTGGACCCTAGTACATGTGTTTTTTTTTTTTCCTGAATTTATTAATTTAGTCATAGCCTTACTAACAAGAACTCATATAACCATATTGTTATATTCCCTTTACCAAATGTATTTTAACTTCTAACCAAATATATTCTATATACTATGCAATTAACTTACAAATTCTCTTTATTCTAATATCGTTCCCTCTTCCTATTTGTCCATAAATCCCCTAAATTTTATAATCTAGCCATTTATTTCTTGGTTAGTGAAAATTTTAAATAGACTAAATAGACTAAGGGAAAGAAATGAGCCCTTTATTATGTCATTAGAGCTCTTTCTCTAGCAATGGACACTTATCTACCAATCAACAGTGAGACTATTGAGCTGTCCAGGTCTCTTGCTTGAGATGCTGAACAAGTTGATAACTAAAATGTGAAGTTAAAGGACATAAAATCATCTTTATTACCAATGCTCTTGATTACACCTAGATTTATAAATCAGGTAAGTCACTCTACTTCTTTGAGGGCAGAACAAGTGATAGGCAAAATAAAAAAAAATAGCAAGATCACTGGGCTTTAGCAAAGGCCAAGGCCTACAGGTGCAATGTGTTATGCAGGTGTAAGCATTCCTAAGCAAGTATAGCTGAAGCAACGATTTAATTATATGGAAAGAAAAGTATTTAGAAATTGTTGAGTGGAACAATATTTTCTGCTAATAAACTGCTACAATGCCAAATTTCACACATATATTACAGAACCTAAATAAGCTTTTAAATGCTCAGTGTTAGCCCTTGTAACCAGGACCAGTTCCTTTGCCTACAATTGCAATTTGTACTTCCTTCCTGACCACCCCATTAAAAATGTCAGTGACTGCCACAGACACACACACATATGCAAACACTGTCACTACCTCCTCTCCTGGTTTCTTTCTCTTTAGTATTCTCTAACATCTGGTGTGCTATATGTTTTGCTTGTTATTTGTTTAAATTCTGTCTCTTTCTTGATGGTACATGAATTTTTATCTACGTCACCTTCTCAGCATCTAGAAAGCATCTGGTACACAGTAGATGCTTGATGATTATGTGTTAAGTCAAATAATCGATTTAGGACCAAGGAGTAATCTACGTCTGAACCTTAGAATCACATAATTTGAATACAGGCTCAAAGTCACTCCCCACCATGTGGTCTTGGGTTGTCTTTAAGCTGACTAATATCACAAGAGAGCGAATTTTTCCAAGGAAATAAAGTCATAAAGACACATAGTGAAACAGCCACTGTAACTTAAAACTGATATGGCTGCAAGTTAGTCATAAGTCAACATTGGTGCTATTTGCCAGATACGGTCACTCTCAATTTAGGGTTCGAATGTAGTGTCTTGGGGGAAAGTGCATCTGGGTAAGTGTTCTTGGACTGATTCCACTACAAATGACTAAATTTTGCATCATGGCAGCCCTTTCTCTCTAAAGATAAGTATATATAAGACTAGAATTAACCATGTGCTTAGGATTTCTCCCACATGGATTTAAATACACAGGTAACAAATTTGGGAAACCTGTAGAGATTGCTGCCATGCCCCTTACCCAGCAAACCGAAAATCAAGGTCTCTCAATCTAGCCTTCTCCCTCTGATAGTATAAGTCTCTGGGATGGTGTTAGGCTGCACTAAGAGCTATGTTTAGGCACATAATTTTGCTTCAGATAACTCCTTTAGAGGCTAGGCACTGGTCTGGTTTCTAAGTTTGGTTGTTTTATTATTGATTTGTAGTTCTTAAAAAGAAGGTCCAGGGAAGGCTTAGAACTGAACTAATATTAAAATACTTCAAAAAGCTTGTGAAAATTTTAATTAAGTGATAAATTTGTTTTGGTGGTACAAAATAATTTTGAAACACATGTATAGTTTTAATAATATGGATTTTCATGGACTTTTTAAGACCCCAGTAGGCATGAATTTTAATTTTTTTTTTGCTATGAAGTAAACTTATCTTTTAATTCCATTTTCCATAAATTTTTTAAAGGCTCTCCTATAAGTGCTGACCTTGAAGGAACTTCATCCATTTTGGTGGAAAATAGATTACCCCAACGCTTCTACAAATGGAGAAAATTTGTGGGTGAGGCTGTATGGAATAAGACATATTAAGGAACGGTTTTTGGAATTTATTTAAAGAATTTAAAACTCACATAGGCAAAATGATTTTACTTGGGACTTATCACTTTAACTTGCAAACTGTTATAATTCTTCAGTAGTTAATAAGTATTCCTTAGGAATTTGATAAAATGAGGGGACTATTTAATTTGGGACATTTCTTTTTTGTTGGATGTATCTACTATTGACACACTAATGTATCTTTATGGTTTATAGTTAGATATAATTGAAGACAGGAAATAGATTTAGTGTACACTTCCAACTTCAGGTACAGACTATTATTGAAGTTCATTTTATATATGTCCTGTTCCAACCTATTTCAGAGCCTTCTGGGTGTAAAATCCAACCTAACCACCATGGGTCCCAGAAGAACTCAAATAATCAAGAACCAGAATTGGCCCTCTGCCTCTTAAAAGGGAGGAACAGTGTGGTTTTGAAACACTCCCCTGGAGTTTGCAACCACTCTCATGGTTGACCACAGGCTTTGCGGTGAAGATCAGTGGGCAAAGATTACATACAGTAGGGCAAAGTTAAAGGGAAAAGCCCTTTATTCTAATTTTCATGAGAATGTATTTTCCATAAACACTCTCCTAGCTTCTTTCCTGTGCTTTAAGCCTTGTGCTTCTAGGAGGTGGAGTAAAAAGTTTTATTGATGAATTGGGGTGTGTTCAACCCAGATCTGCCTCTTCCTCTTAGAAGCTATCAATAACGTGAATTCTACTCTGATTCATCACTTCATAACTTCTCATTCTGGGAAGGCCATCAACAGGGACACCACGCTCCAGCATTATTCATGGCAGGTGACTAGATATGTCTAATTCTAGACTTCAGAATTTGCAAGTTCATTTGGTTCATGGACCCAAAGCCAAGTTCTTATGTGGGACCTTTATCAGTAAAAAAGATGACATATTGACTGGTATTTAATTGTTTAGTTAAGATTTGTATAGCACTGAGAGTAGAGAATGCTAACTATTGCCCCCACGCCCAAGGAAACCACCAACAATTACTGTTAATTATGCATCTACTTCCAGTGAACATATTCTAAATGCCTTGCTGAGGTCTAGATGCCTTGCTGAATGCTAGATGCATCAGATCTGTAGCATATCCCTGCAGCGTTAGTCATGTTATTCTCACAAAGAGAGTTCACTTCGAGCTTTAACGTAGCTTTAGACTTTCTAACACCATTGCTTTTACTGAATAAATTAGTAAGTGACTAATTAGGATATTTAACCTCATTTTACCACCTCTTGCCATGGAATCAGAAATAGTTTTTCTGTAAAAATTCTGAAATCAGTCTTGCTAAAATCTGAGGTATGTTACTTCCCACCTCCAATCTACTACTATCTGCTACTACTATGTATAGTAGTACTATCTACTACTACTGTTACATAATCTCAAATTATATGATCATTTTTCCCAGTCCCATAGCTTCCACATTCCTAACCTGGTTGGCCATCTCTCCGTTTTACTCTGTCCTTAGAAAACTTTGCAAAGCAAATCAAGAATGCAATGGATCACACCATCAGCTTTCAATAGACTGTCCAGACAATTTCTGTGTTCCTACGATTAATCTATCTTGGCTGAATGCCAAATTTGAACCTATCTGTGGTACAAAGTTTATCACAAGTCATGTAATTGTGACTATACATACTTTCAGCTCAAGGGAGATCTCTTAGAATTAACTTAAGTGCAGTACTCATCAGAACTGCCACCTCTAGGACATAAATAAAATGGTATAGGGACAATTTTCCATTCAGTATTTCCTACTATCCACACTACCATGGCTCTCAACATGAATGATCCATGTTAGGACTATCATGTGACCAAAATCTTACTGATGAAATACTTGTTTCAAAGCTTCTATATTTCACCTATGTTTCTGTATGCTTTTGATGTTACCTTATCTTTTTTCTTTAAATATAGTGTGAGTGATTTTAGTGAAAAATGCTATATTTTCTATGCCACCATTAAACAAATGAGATCCCTCTAACAAGATGTTTTGCTAAGGCTGTAGAGACTAATAAGAAATAGGACAGAGTGTTTCTCTTCCAGATTTATATATTCTACCTAGAAAACTGAGATTTAAAGCATGAATTTTTAACTTACAATAGAAGATTCTAATGACAGAAAAAAGATATCCCCATGGATTGAACTGGTACTAAAGGGGTTCCAAAGTTTGTGAGACAAAGCTGACACTTGAAATATATGTGGGACTTGAACAGCCACATTACGACAATTAAATGGTAATTTGGTTCAGAATAACTATTTTATTGCACTATCTTTTAAGTTTTATGAGAACGAATGGAGCTATTTATCCTTCTTCAGGCTACAAATATCTGAACATTGTTCCTTCTCATTTGTCAAACTCTTTGCTTTTTCTTTGCTGTCTTCTTTCTCTTCAGTTCTCTCAAATTTTCACTTCTCTGAATTCTCACAAATCTTTTCCATCCTGTTCTTTTCACTTTTTAGTTACAGTAACCTGACAATAAATGTTCATCATTTGCGCACACTGGAATATGTGTATGATACAAGAGTTTGTAAATATAACTCATCTGCACCAATCATTGATTCGACTTAGCTCATCAAACACTGCAATCTACAGTAGGTGGACATGGAAAGTATCTCAATGTGTGGCATGCCAACAGGCACCATGAACGGTTCCACTGAAAGGGATGATTTAGGCTTTCTAATTACAAACCCACTTTCGACAAATACTCACTGACAATTTTAGCCAGGTTGTTCAAAATTCAAATAATCAAATAAATTATTGGAATGTGAATGAATTTTTATAAATGCTATTAAAGCAGACCTAAAAATTTAACTGGCTTATGCTACCTTTCAACTAGTTCTGTTCTCCATTATAACAACATAACTGAATGTAGTATAGATTACTATTCAAACACTGAATTTCATAGTTGGCAAGAAAGCACACATGTATGTATTTCCTTTTCAGAACTCTAAGTAATCAATTATAAATTATTTTTCCAATTCATTACCTACTTACTTCAAAAAGAGGTGCCTAGCCAAGAAAATTTTATTCTAATTTAAATGTTGTCTGGACCTCAAAACAATTGACCAAAACCATATTTTAATTCAAATTAGAAACCACTGTAAACTCATCAGTCTAAGTGATATCTACCACAGACATTAGCAAGAACATAGACCAGTAAGAATTTAAATGCTACCCTTTAACAATTCAATTCTCCTGCTAGCATTTCAGTTTGAACTTAACTACGACATTCATGATAATTTACTGTATCCTGCTGATTTAAAACATTTAATTGGAAATGATGCAAACATACCTTGATTAGAAAGACCAAGTGTGGTGTCACTGGAAATAATGTACCTTTCCTATAAAATGATCTCTTAGCCCTTCTAAATGAACACCATTAAAAGGGGAGAAAGAGTTTATGAATTCATGTAATATACAACTTATATACTTTTTGTTAAAATAATAATTCCCTTTAGAAAGATTTATCTTTTGAAAGAGATTTCTTGTCACAAAAACCCTGTGAGCTCAGGCTCCAATTTTCCTAGGGAAAAGTGAGTCATAGAACAAATACAGAAGTTGCCAAGAGTGAAAGGGCACAAAACACTCCAGTTAGTACTGCCATTTACTCACTTTGCCTTTTGATCACAGCACTGACAACTCTGTTCTGCTCAGAATAAGAAGGGAGAGAGCCCTAGGCTAATCAGTAAAGCAAACTGTCAGGTCCCTCCTGTAATCCCTGCCACCTTCAGAAGGCACATTTATCCTTTGAATAATTAGATTTCTTCCTCAATATTAGTGCAGTGGGTTGGATGATGATACTTTATATTAACTGTATTATGTGTATAATAATATACACAACTTAAAGAGGATTAAGAGACTGCTACTGGCATTGCCCTTCTAGAAAGCTATTTGGTAACAGATATCAAAAACATGAAATTCTCACACATCCTTTGACCCTCGTAACTTCACTGCCAGGACTTTGTGTTAATGAAATAATGAAAGACACAAGCAAAATTTATAAATCCTATAAAAGAGTTTATAATAATGAAAACTGGAGATAATTTGGTCCACTTTATACATATATGATAATATAGTTATTCCATATATTTTAGTTTTCATAGGATGATATGTATTATATAAATATTTATATGATAGTATGTATTTATATGATAAAAATGTGGTTTGTAGTGATGCATACTTTGAGGTGGGTGCTACAGAGGATGTACTAATATAAAGAAAAAAATCGATATAAAGAATTTCAATTATATATTTATATCTACAATTATACTTATATATTTTCATATCTAGAAAATAGAAGAAAGTTTTATTTTCAGTCTATAGTTGTATCTTTCCCAGCTTTTTTATAAGAGGTAAAGAAGAATATTACTCATTATTTTGATGCTTCTGAATTGTCCACACTTTTACCATAAGAATGGATGATTTATGTTTCAACTTTGTGGTACAGCAGGTTAAACTGCTGCTTGCAAATCAGTATTCCATATGAAGGCCCAGGTGCTCTGCTTGTGATCCAGCTCACTGTTACAGCACCTGGGAAAGCAGCAGAGGGGTCTTGGATGGGTTTGGCCTGTCCAAGCCCCAGCCATTGTGGCCTTTTGGGGAATGAACCAGTAGATGGAAGATCTCTCTCTCTCTCTGCCCTTCAAGTAAATAAATAAATCTTATAAAGGAATTATTTTGGAAAAAAAAACCAATAGAATAATAAGTTAATAACTTTTGTTATCTTAGAAAGATGGACTATTTGTGTCTTTTATTTATATCTTATAATACATGATGCTATAGGATGTAATGGAAAAGATTAGGACTTGCCTGAGATAAAAGTGTTAGTGAAACAACTTCTAGGAGAAATTCTGTATAATTATACCTGAAGTAAATAATTGACTATACACAATGAAATTTAAGAAACATTAGAAGTAACTGGGAAAATAGAGAATATAGAATTGGAAGAAAATTCTGTGAAACAGAAACATACTTAATTGTTGATGTTAGAGCTAGATGTTAGAGTTATCAGTTTCAGAGGCTATTAAGTAAGCTCAAAAGATAATTCTTAAAATCTGTGTGTGGTTGTTCTTATCAGATATGATCTACTATAATAAGAGTTCAGTTGATTCAAAACTGCACAGAACTATAACTGACTTTAAATGGGCATATTTAACTACTTGAACTGTTCAAATTAATTTAGATTACGACTAAGAATACAATGACAAAGTTTGCCATGTGGTGATTGGTGTGACACAAATTGGGTATCTTCGCTTAAACGTTCTCTAAATCAGAGTTTTGATCTAGGTCTAAAAATGTGAAGGAAATATAGGTACCAGACAAATTCATGTGTAAAACGAAAGCCATCGCAACAGAAAGCATATTAAGGGGTTTGGTCAAATAGTAGCTGCTGTAGTAAGCTGAATAACACCCCAAAGGTACCCTAAATGTTGGCACTGAGGAAGACTCCTCATACAGCAAAGTAGCTTGCAGCTGTGATTAAATCACAGAGATGGGGAGATTTTCCTGGAAGATCTGAACAGGCCCTAATTACAGTCACAGCGTCTTTCGAAGATGGAGGCGGGGAGGGTTGACTGCAGAAGGCCGACAAAGGCAATGTGCCCGCTGAATCGAGATGCAACACACCACTCGCTTTGAAGATGTGGAAAAGGACTAGGAAACAAGGAATGCAGCTTCAGGAGCTGGAGAAGGCAAATAAGTGGATTACTTGCTACAGACTCTGGTGAAGCAAAACTAATTTCAGAAATCTGACCTCCAAAACTGTAGGGGGATAAATTGTTTTAAGGCAGTGAGTTTATAGTAATTGTGTTACAGGAGAATACAACAGCTAAGCCTAAGAGGCCCCGAGGGTGGAATGATATAAGAAAACTTAAGAAGAGGTATAAAAAACTAACTCTGTACACTGAGTAGTCCTGAATATCACTTTATCTGTGGATGAACCATGCATTAGTCATCAAATGAATTTGGTTTTGAAGCCTGGAAAAAAGTCATCACAGTTGTTAGGAGGGAACCAGACAGAATACAAACAAACTTCTGCATAAACTCTGTGTTCTGATCAGTTCATGAAATGAAATAGTAAAATTACTTTGTAAACATTTTGGTGCTTTTCCTTAAACAATCATCGTATAGCACATGCATGTTTCACTAATCATTGTAATGTAATATATTTTAAGATGTTAAGTATTAACCAAACCAAGGAGTCAGCCCATGGGGTTGGACAGATGTAGAGTAAGATGAGGCTTGAGACAGAATTCAGTAAGTGTGACAAAGTGAAGAAATGCCCCTGATCGGAGAAGGAATAGC
Organism: Oryctolagus cuniculus; assembly: GCF_051225735.1. Lineage (NCBI taxonomy): Eukaryota > Metazoa > Chordata > Mammalia > Lagomorpha > Leporidae > Oryctolagus > Oryctolagus cuniculus. The sequence goes on from NC_142881.1 coordinate 14,563,596, forward strand.
AGATTATTCCTTCTCTTCATTCCTTGTACCAATACCTACACGATTTTAACCAAACATGCTTTCTGGGATGTGAAGAAGAAAATTCCTACATTTAATGCTAAAAAATGTCTATTAATATTTGAATCACTATAGTGGATACTTATGCTTAAAAGACAGAAGCAGGGCCAGTGCTGTAGCACAGAGGGTTAAAGCTGTGGCCCACAGTGCCGGCATCCTAAAAGGGTGTGGATTCAAGTCTTGGTATCTGCTCCACTTCAGATCCAGCTCCCTGCTGGTGCCCCTGGGCCTCTACATCCATGCTGGAGACCCATAAGAAGCTCCAGGCTCCTGGCTTTGATCTGGTCCGTCCCTGACCATTGCAGTCATTTGCGGAGGGAACCAACAGATGGAAGATCTCTCTCTCTCTCTTTCTCTGTCCTGCACCCAATTCTACCTTTCAAATAAATAAATTTTAAAAGTACAGTAAAATACAATAAAAACAAAAGCATACAGTTTAAAAAAATTCTCAGGATCCAGAGGAAATAGGGAATCTGAAAGTCAATATTTTAGATATAAGAGAAACATAAATTACAGATATTTAAGATAACTGGTTAAGTTCAATGAAAATTTACTGAGTACAGACCAGATTCTGGAACTGTGCTAGACACAGAGACTGCCTTCAAATCACAGGAATTAAATGCACAGTGAGAAGATGTCCACGGGCAGCCCGAGCAACAACAGAGAGCCATCGAACCAAGGTCAATGGAAGGCGTCTGGGAAGGCATCTGTGAAACTTAAAGGAAAAGAGGGAACTAAATGGGAGAAGAAGAAAATGAAAGAGAAGAGGGTTAGGGAAGAAGGAAAGAGGAGGAAGACACACAAAGATAGATAAAGATATTACAGGTAGAAAGACTACATAGGAAATGGAAAGACACAGAATTCTAAACCAGCATGAAGTCAGTACTTTGCTTTCCTTGGAAGATAAGGGATGTAGTGGAGATGAAGCCAGACAGGTAGGCAAAACCCCACACCCCTTAACACAAGAAGCATTCTATAGGAAAAGGAGAACCCAGATAGGTTACTTTTTACATTTAAAGTTAAAAAAATCTTTAATTTAAGACACAAAATATTTATTGTTCATAAGCTGTATTTGGCTAAAATTTTATCCTGGCAAATATTTTCCCTAAAAAAAAAATTATGAAATGTATCTTGGAAATGGAACATACAATACATTTACACAATTTGAAGAAAAAATATTGTTATGGGTTGCGTTGTGTCACCCCCAAAACATATGATGAAGTACTAACCCCAGGAATCTCAGAATGTGACCTCCTTGCAAATATATCTGGTTAAGATGCTGCATATTTACCAAGAGAACACAATGTTGAGAGACAGAGACATAAAAGAGAAGCTAAAATAAGGCAGAAGTTGCTGCATTCTTAAGTCAAGAAACGCCAAAGGTTGCAAGCAACACACTGGAGTTTGGGGAGAGGCATATGCAGCCCCCAGGAGCAAACAATTTTGCTATCTTCACCCCAAATCTAGAGCTTCTACTAGTACTATAAGAGAATAATTTTCTTTCTTTTTGTTTTCTTTTTCTCTCTCTCTCTCCCTCCCTCCCTTCCTCTATCTCTCCCTCCCTCCCTTCCTCCCTCCCTTCCTTCATTTCTTTTTAAAACAAAACAAAACAAAACAAAGAAAAAAAACCACCTGGTTTGTAGAACTCTGTTGTGGTAGCCCTGTTAATCTTATGCAATTTTATAGAGATTATCCATGTACTCAAGTATTGGATAAGAAGCAATATCACCAGTATTTTTGAAACTCATTATGTTCCCTTTCCAGACTGTATCTCTCTCCTTCCAGATGAAACATATTTCCTGGGTATTGGGTTAATTGTTATCCTTTCATAGTTTTATTGTATACATATGCATTGCTAAGCATGGTTTAGCTATGGTTGGTTTTATTCTTTGCATTTTAAATAGATACTGACATTTGCTTTTCCTGAACACGATTTTTTTTAAGATTTATTTTTTTTATTTGAAACAGTTACACAGAGAGAGAAGGAGAGGCAGAGGCAGAGGCAGAGGCAAAGGCAGAGAGAGAGAGAGGTTTTCAATCCACTGGTTCACTCCCCACGTGGCCACAACGGCTAGAGCTGCACTGATCCAAAGCCAGGAGGAGCCAGTAGTAACTCCGGATCTCCCACAGCAGAGAGCTGGATTGGACGTGGAGCAGCTCAGACTCGAACCAGTACCCATATGAGATGCCAGCACTGCAGGCAGTGGCTTTTACCCGCTAAGTCACAGCACTGGTGCCATGATTATCTTTTTGAAATTTATTCATGTTGATCCCCATTATGTAGTTAATTCATTTTTAACTCTGATAATGTCCCATATATGAGTACAGCACAATTCATTTAGAAATAGACATGTTACTTTGAGGTTTCTGCTAGCACAAACAGTATTTAACACTATTGAACATTTTTGTACATATTCCTCAGGGTGAACTCAGGAGGATGTTACATATAAATTTGGTGGATAGAACCAGTTTATTTTCCCAGGTAACACCAAGCTGCTTTCCTGCTGCTCTGTGTGGACACTAATATTTGATACTGTTCTGTTTAAAACCTTTTTTTGAATATGGTGTGTATAAAATGATTTCTCAGTGTGGTTTTGACTACATTCTAATGATGATGAATATCTTTTTATTGCTTGTTGGTCTAATATTTTGAGTACTTGTGTTTATACTTCTGTTACTTATGCTTGTTGATGTACTTTGTCTACATTTGCTATTGAATTGTCCTCTACTTGATAAATAATATTTACATATTTTAGATCCTTTGTTGATAATATATCTTACATATTCTCCCAAAATATGGCTAATTTTTCATATTTCTTTCTTCATTAGCAGCTTGTAGTTTTAATGTATTTAAATCTTTCCATCATTTTACATTATTTGATTTTGAATTAGAATTATTCTCTGTCAAAATGCACTCAGACATTATTCTAAATTTTTCAGATATAAAAATTTCGAGGCACTATATAATGATTAAGGGATCAATTCAACAGGAAGATATAACGATTATCAATGTATATGCACCTAATTACAGGGCACCGGTTTATTTAATAGATTTGTTAAGGGACATAAAGGGAGACTTGGACCCCAATACAATAGTACTGGGGGACTTCAATACTCCACTCTCAGAAAGAGACAGATCACCAGGACAGAAGATCAACAAGGAGACAGTAGATTTAAACGACACTATAGCCCAAATGGATCTAACAGATATCTACAGAACTTTTCATCCTACACAGAAAGCATTTACATTCTTCTCAGCAGTACATGGAACCTTCTCTAGGATTGACCACATACAAGGCCATAAAGCAAATCTAGCAAATTCAAAAGAATTAGAATCATACGATGCAGCTTCTCAGACCATAAAGGAATGAAGTTGGAAATTAGAAACTCGGGAATCCCTAGAGCATATGCAAAAACACGGAGATTGAACAACATGCTCCTGAATGAACAATGGGTCATAGAAGAAATCAAATGAGAAACCAAAAATTTTCTGGAAGTAAATGAGGTAACAGCACAACATACCAAAACTTATGGGATACAGCAAAAGCAGTGTTAAAAGGAAAGTTTATATCAATAGGTGCCTACATCAAGAAATTGGAAAGGCACCAAATAGATGAGCTTTCAATGCATCTCAAGGATCTAGAAAATCTGCAGCAAACCAGTAGGAGAAGAGAAATAATTAAAATCAGAGAAGAAATCAACAGGATTGAATCAAGAAAAACATTACAAAAAATCAGCCAAACGAGGAGCTGGTTTTTTGAAAAAATAAACAGAATTGACACCCCATTGGCCCAACTAACTAAAAAAAAAAAAGACCCAAATCAATAAAATCAGAGACAAAAAAGGAAACGTAACAACAGACACCACAGAAATAGAAAGAATCATCAGAAATTACTACAAGGACTTGTATGCCAGGAAACAGGGAAATCTATCAGAAATGGATAGATTCCTGGACACATGCAAGCTACCTGAATCGAACCAGGAAGACATAGAAAACCTAAACAGACCCATAACTGAGACAGAAATTGAAACAGTAATAAAGGCCCTCCCAAAAAAGAAAAGCCCAGGTCCAGTTGGATCCACTGCTGAATTCTACCAGACACTTAAAGAAGAACTACTCCAATTCTTCTCAAACTTTTCAGAACATTCGAAAAAGAGGGAATCCTCCCAAAGTCTTTCTATGAAGCCAGCATCACCTTAATTCCTAAGCCAGAAAAAGATGCAGCATTGAAAGAGGATTACAGACCAATATCCCCGATGAACACAGATGCAAAAATCCTCAATAAAATTCTGGCCAATAGAATGCAACAACACATCAGAAAGATCATCCACCCAGACCAAGTGGGATTGATCCATGGCATGCATGGATGGTTCAATGTGCGCAAAACAATCAACGTGATACAGCACATTAACAGACTGCAGAAGAAAAACCATATGATTATCTCAATGGATGTAGAGAAAGCATTTGATAAAATACAACATGCTTTCATGATGAAAACTGTAAGCAAACTGGGTATGGAAGCAACATTCCTCAATACAATCAAAGCAATTTATGAAAAACCCACGACCAGCATCCTATTGAATGGTGAAAAGTTGGAAGCATTTCCACTGAGATCTGGTACCAGACAGGGATGCCCATTCTCACCACTGCTATTCAATATAGATCTGGATGTTTTAGCCTGAGCTATTAGGCAAGAAAAAGAAATTAAAGGGATACAAATTGGGAAGGAAGAGAGTGAGACAGAATGAAAGGTCTTCCTTTTGCCATTGGTTCACCCTCCAATGGCCGCCACTGCCAGCAAATTACGCTGATCAGAAGGCAGGAGCTAGGTGCTTCTCCTGGTCTCCCATGCGGGTGCAGGGCCTAAGGACTTGGGCCATCCTCCACTGCACTCCCTGGCCATAGCAGAGAGCTGGCCTGGAAGAGGGGCAACCGGGACAGAATCCGGTGCCCCGACCAGGACTAGAACCCGGTGTGTCGGCACCGCAAGGTGGAGGATTAGCCTATTGAGCCACGGCGCCGGCCCCACATTAATGTTTATTGCAGCTCAATTCACATTAGCTAAGACCTGGAACCAACCCAAATTCCCATCAACAGTAGACTGGATAAAGAAGTTATGGGAAATATACTCTATGGAATACTATACAGCAGTCAAAAACAATGAAACCCAGTCATTTGCAACAAGATGGAGGAATCTGGAATACATCATGCTGAGTGAATTAAGCCAGTCCCAAAGGGACAAATATCATATGTTCTCCCTGATCGGCGACAACTAACCGAGCACCAAAGGTGAAATCTGTTGAAGTGAAATGGACACTATGAGAAATGGTGACTTGATCAGCCATTGTCCTGACTGTTGAAATACAATGTAATATTTTATCCCTTTTAGTATTTTGTTTGTTCTAGTAATATTGGTTGAACTCTGTAATTAACACACAATTATTCTTAGGTGTTTAAATTTTAACTGAAAAGTGATCCCTGTTAAATATAAGAGTGGGTATAAGAGAGGGAGGACATGTACAATTTGGGACATGCTCAATCGGACTTGCCCCAAATGGTGGAGTTAGAAACATGCCAGGGGATTCCAATACAATCCCATCAAGGTGCATGTACCAATGACATCTCACTAGTCCATCTCACTGATAGGTCTAAGAGTCAAAGGGATAACACAAACAAGATAGTGTCTACTAATACTAACTTATAGAATAAAAAAGGGAGAGAACGATCCATCATGGGAAGCAGGATACACAGCAGACTCATAGAATGGCAGATGTCCTAAATAGCACTCTGGCCTCAGAATCAGCCCTTAAGGCATTCGGATCTGGCTGAAGAGCCCATGAGAGTATTTTAGGCATGGAAAGCCAAGACACTCTGGAAAAAAAAAAAAAGACCTAAATGAAAGATCTCTACAAGTGAGATCCCAGTGGAAAGAATGGGCCATCAAAGAAGGAGGTACCTTTGTCTGAAGGGAAGAGAGAACTTCCACTTTGACTATGACCCTGTCGGAATAAGATCGAAGTCGGCAAACCCAAAAGGCTTCCATAGCCTTGGCAACTCATGACGAGAGCCTAGGGAGATTACTGACGCCATAAACAAGAGTGTCAAATTGTTAAGTCAACAAGAGGAGTCACTGTGTACTTACTTCTCATGTGGGATCTGTCCTTAATGTGTTGTCCAATGTGAAGTAATGCTATAACTAGTACTGAAACAGTATTTTTACACTTTGTGTTTCTGTGTGGGTGCAAACTGATGAAATCTTTACTTAATATATACTGAATTGATCTTCTGTATATAAAGATAATTGAAAATGAATCTTGATGTGAATGGAATGGAAGAGGGAGTGGGAGATGGGAGGGGTGTGAGTTGGAGGGAAATTATGGGGGGGTGAAGCCGATGTAATCCATAAACTGTACTTTGGAAATTTATATTTACTAAATAAAAAAAGGAAAAAAATTTGATTTTTACTCTAAGTGAAAATTAATTTTTTTTTTTTTTTTTTTTTTTTGCCAGGCAGAGTTAGACAGTGAGAGAGAGACAGAGAGAAAGGTCTTCCTTCCTTTGGTTTAACCCCCAAATGGCCCCTACGGCTGGAGCTACGCCGATCCAAAACCAGGAGCTAGTTGCTTCCTTCTGGTCTTCCATGCAGGTGCAGGAGCCCAAGCACCTGGGCCATCCTCCACTGCCTTCCTGGGCCACAGCAGAGAGCTGGACTGGAAGAGGGGCAACCGGGACTAGAACCCGGCGCTCATATGGGATGCTGGCTCAGCAGTCAGAATATTTATTTTAAAAGAAGTTTTGGGGGTAGGTGTGGAAGTGCAGTGGGTTAATCTGCTTCTTGGCATGCCTATATCCCACACTGTAGTGTCTCTTCCAACCTAGCTTCCTGCTGATGTGCCTGGGAGGGAGCATGTGATGGCCCAAGTACTTGCGTTCCTGCCACCTATATGTGGGAGACCTGGATGGAGTCTGAATCTGGGCTTCAACCTGGCCCACCTTTGGCTGTTGAAGGCATTTGAGAAAGTCAACCAGCAAATGGAAGAAATCTCTCTCTCTTACCCTTTTGAATAAATAAATAAAACTCTATAACTGTTTAGACATATACAAAATACCATGTATGTGTGTGTATGTGTTTATAAACACACAAATATATTATATATAAGTTGATACATATGTTATATATACCCATTATTTTAAAAGCATAAAACAATGAATACCCACAACCCAACCCAAAACTAGAAAGGTACTAAATCTTCTCTCAATTCATGTGTTTCTTCATTATTTTACCTCCCCTCTTCTTCACTCTAGAGTGAAGTACTATTATAAATAGTATTGGTTCCTTTTGATATTTATAAAAATGTTCACTGGCTGTGAATAAAATAATTATATTATCAATATAATAATTATTTATACATTTATATTATAAATATATTTATATTATTATAAATAATTTACTTACATTATTCCATTACTCATAATTTTCTAACATCCATTCATGTTGTTGTGTGGTGCTATAGTGTCTTCATTTTATTTCCAATGACTTGTAGTGAGGTAGTAGTATATTGTTTCCAGTTCTGTCTGTGTTTGCTGTTGGCCACTTTATTCTATCTTCTTAGTCTAATTGTTTATCTATCAAACAATATGTCAATTTCTTCATTACTCTAGTTTTATAATAAACCTTGTGGTCTTGAAAGGCAAGTCACCTAATCTTATACTTCTTTGTCAAGAGTGTCTTGGTATTTTGCTGTTCCAGATACATTTTACAATTTTCTTTCATGTTCTAAAAAAACCTGTCGTAATAGAACTCCATTAAATCTATGAATCAATATGAGTAGAACTGATAACTTTATTATACCTCATCTTCCTATCCATGATGATGTTATATTTCTCTATTTAATTGCATCATTCTTAATGCAAATCAGAAAAGCTTTATAAAACTTTATCTTTTTGTACCTATCATTTTCTACATAAAAATCTCAAACATAAGTTTTATCTTTTATTGTTATGAGAAATTACATTTTCTATTTTCTAATATTGTTTTTTAAATCTCAAATGATGTTGAATTTTCTCAATATACTGAGATGATCATATGATTTTCTATAAATATAATAAATACCAAGATTAAGAAGTGGGGCAGTATATAAATAATAAAACGGATTAATTATAAATGTAGTTGAAGAACCTAAACAGTGGCAGGTATTGGCAGAGTGATTAAGACACTGCTTCAGATGCCAACTGTGGGGAGCAGGGTCTGTCTTCCGCCACGAGTGGGGGAGCGACACCAACATCCCCTATCTTTTAATACTTGGGTTCAAGTCCCAGCTCTGCTCTAAAATCCAGTTTCAAAGTGGTAGGTCAAACAGTTAGGTCCCTTGCTACCCACGTGGGAGAGCTGGGCTGAACTGTCAGCTCCTGGCTTCAGCATGGCCCAGCCATAGCCATTGTAGGCATTTAGAGTGAGTGAACCCATCTCTCTCTCTCTCTTTCTCTCTGTGTGTGTGTGTGTGTGTGTGTTTTGTGTTTCTCTCTTTCTCTCTATCCTCTCCCTCTCCCCTACTCACTCTCTCTTTCAAATAAATAATAAATAATAAAGAACCCAAACACCATGAGGTTAGAGCAGCAAAAAAGAAAGCAAGAGCTTCAAATTCTGAGTTTTCAAATGTGGCATACATACTTTCCTGATTTTCGTCTTTGACCTTTGACAGCCTGTTTGACTCAATCATAGTGCTAGTTCTGCCTTGATATCATCCTTATCTGTGAAGGACAACACTTTTCTTTAAAAAAAAAAAAATTGCACCTGCTTTAATGAGATCATGCACCAGCATTTTTCAACTTTAGTTAGCAACAGGTGTTCATATCTTAAAGCTACATTTACTCAATAATTTCCTTTAACTTTTGTGGCCCCCAACCGCCTTCGACCTCCTGAAAACATAGAAATTTATAAGGAGGTGTGGACTTTTTTCCCAATAATTTTTCACAGATAGGAAACTAAAATTTCAGTAGTTTGTAGGTTACTACTTATCACAGGTGCACTTCCCAGCCTATCAACAGCAGGCACATATTCTGATTCTACGGCATTGATCTTCACCCAAACACAGAAAAGTCAATGACATAAGCCCACTATACTGTGTGGATCGTTTGAACTCAATTGTTTCCCTTTTAGAATTATTTTCATATCTTTTAACTAATTGCATTAGCATTAAATTGGCAGGCTAGTCCTCTCTCAAACATAATATTTCTTATTCTTTTTTAGGTTCCTATTCTGATAGTACATTTAATTCAGGTCTATTTCTCTGATTATTGTACAGCCAAATACACTGAAATTATGAAAGTATCCATAGAGTTAATTTGCTTCTCTGTCACCACAATGGACTTTTCAATATCCATGTGAGACAAAGCATAAGTCAAAATACTCCTTCTGGTATTTTAAGTTTTACTCGGTGTGCTTCAAAAGGGAAAAGTGGCACAATTTAGAGTTCATCAATTATATTACATTAAGTTAGACTCAATCATTGACTTAGCTAGACAGCCTTCATCTATTTTAATTTACAACTCAAAGGACAGCCAAGTACAGGATAGTAGCAATGACACGGTCAAAAGAAGCTCAGTATTCTTATTAAAAAAAGCTTTATGATAAAACTAAGATAAAGAGCTCTAATACAAAGAAACATTCAATATAGAATATAGTACAACATATCTTAGAATATTTACTTTCCTGAAAGTTGATTACAGTAGGATTCTATGTCTAACATTCCAACATTGTTCATACGCAATTTGCTTGCATAATGAATTCCAACTATGATATGGTACTCAGTTAACATGACAGAGCATATCCAGTTCTATTTTCTACTTTCGTCGCAGTTCCTTACATTATTCACCAAGCTATTTCTTCACAGATATATATTTCTAATGTATCAGAAATAATAATTTATCAACATTGTTGGATGGAGGCGGTATATCAGCCAACTCATAACACGAACTAAGAAGACTAAAACCTTTCTAATTTAGTTCACAGGAAGTAAGGCAAATGTAAACGACAACCAAGATATTTTGTGCTGATTTGTCATGCAGGTCTTGCTTTGAAATTGAATCATAAAGGCAGAAACATTAACTGACAATTCCAGAGGCAAAGTAATAGAATGTTTTGTACAGTAAGACATACTCTTATACTTTAGTTAGTAGAAAAGAAGAATAATCAAGGTGAAGATAGGTCCAATCCTAGACAGACTGTAAGAAGATAAGCCTTAGGGCTGGCATTGTAGCATAGCGGATTAGGCCACCACCTGTGACACAGGCATCCATAGGGACACCAGTTCGCATCTTGCTGCCCCACCTCTGATCCAGCACTGGATTAATGGCCTGGAAAAGCAGAGGAGCATGTTCCAAATGTTTGGGCCCCTGCTACTCACATGATAGACCTGGATAAAGCTCGTGGCTCCTGGTTTTGGTGTGGCCCAGTGCTGGCCATTGCAGTCAACTGGGGAGTGACCCAGTGAATGGAAGATTTTTTCTCTCTCTCTAACTCTTTCAAAATAAATAAATCTTTTTTAAAAAATAATAAAGAAGATAAACCTGTGTACATTTAAAAACAGTTTATTTATTTAACAAACAGTTGAACATCCTGTTACATCCCTGATACTGTGATAAATGGTACAATTATAAAACACAGCCCTGTCTTTTAGGAAACTGATAAGCTAGGCAGGAAACCACATAATTAGGAGTAATATGATAAATATAATAGGGTAATATCCCAATCTAGAGTTCCTTACTATACCACTACATTAAGATGTTTAGCAACCAAAATTGGTTATTTTTATGAGAGCCCACTGATTGAAAATATTTAGTAAATATTGCTTTACATGTTAATGTTGGATATCATACAAAATTTCATACATTCCTTTTAAATCCTTCTGATTATTTTATTTTTGAAGCATTTCTTTTCTAAATTTTTGTGTTTCAGAATTTTCACCAATTGACTCAAATCTATACAAAACTGATATAGAATTAATTACATTTTTTAATAGTTGAGTTCTCTTCTCTACAGTAGTTTTTCTCAGAAAGAAAACTACTATAGTAGTCTCCCTTTGTTCATAAGGATACATTCTAAGGCACTCAGGGGAGCCTGAAACTGCAGATGGTAACCAAAAACTGAATCCTACATACACAACGACTTTTCTTATATGTCCTGCAGAGTCGCCACACTGCTCTGGTGCCTCCTTTGACTCATTACTCTGGCACTTTGGGGATATTATTAATTAAAATAAGAATCACTTTAACACAAATACTGTGATACCATGATAGTGGATCTGAGAACTGAAGCAGCTGCTAAATGGATTACAGGGAGGTAGCAAATACAGTATGGATGCACTGGACAGTACAGTGTGGGTACACTGGACAATACAGTATGGATACACTGGACAATACAGTATGGATGTACTGGACAATACAGTGTGGACACACTGGACAATACAGTATGGATACACTGGACAATACAGTATGGATACACTGGACAGGGATATTTCACATCCAGGGCTGCACAGAGCAGGAGGGTGTGCAATGTCATCATGATTCTCACAGTGGCACACAATTTAAAATTTATAAATAGTTTTTTCTGGAATTTTCCACTTAACACTTGTAACCACAGTTGACTTCCAGTGACTGAAAAAACAGAAAGCAAACCATAGCTAAGAGAAATTACTGTATATTAAAATATTCATCCAATTTCTGTTTCTCTAAACCTAAAGACTAATTACCCATCCCTCAACAAACTTAAATATGTAATATTGTGGCCATCCTCTTAATATCATTCTTTTTCCACGGACCTTTATTTTCTTTGTGTGCATCTGATTCTCCTCTTAGTGTAGTCAGCACTCCCATTCTCCATGAATACCTTCCAGGTAACCCATCTTAACTCTGTTCATAACAATCAATACAGAAATGCTAATCCTAAATTTCAAGTTATTTCTTTAGGATGATAAAGACAGCTGGTGTGTACCAGCCCCCTTGGCATCTGCAAAACAAAATGTGGGTGCAAAAGATTTAAACCACTTACAGGTTTCTAACTGAACTCTTCTCTTTGGTGCTTAGCCAGTAGGAAGATAAGACCAAGTAGAAGCCTCAGAAGTCCATGGGGGTCTTAAGTACTGGGTGGAAGAGTCTTGCATCCCTACATCCCTACATTGCTATGTGTTTATTTGTATAATTGACACACCTTGGACTTCGTCTTGTGATAACAGAATTAATTTTGTAAAGCAGATCTAATTACTTAGTCTTATACATTTATTTGGCATTATGATTATTCAGGTGGTAGAGAGTAATTTATTTAGGAAGTAAACATCACAAACTGAACTGGACTTTGAAGTTTAAATACAAATTATAAAACATGAAGATTTTAAAAATATGTTGTGACATTCATTCTTCAATACTATGGTGTTACTATTAGATGGCTAGGAATAATTATACAATTTCTTGTTTTATAATCTTTTTCATTCTTAAGCATTAAGATACAATTTTTATTAATTTTTATTCTATTATATATCAATATAATCATTTATATTGTAGAAAATGATGATTTACTCCTTACATATGGGGTTATCAACATTAAGAATACTCCACTTTAAATGTAGATTAAAATATAATCACATTTATTCATATGTTTTATAATAACATTGTTATATTTAAAATATTGAAAGCTTGGGTTAAATACTAAAAGATTCAAATAATCAATTAAATATTACCAACTTAAACTATCATCCTTTTAAAAAGGAATGCTGAAATATTATTTATAAATACTTCATATTTTTCAAAATAGGACTGTTATAGAAATAATCTATTTTACAACAGTATTGTTTTCTGGGTAGAGTTTACATTCTTGACTTTGATAATGGTCCCTTGGGTTCACATCTGAGTAATGGGCATAGAAAATTATCTTTCCGAGTCTTATTGCTAAAGTCAAATCTCACATATGTCAAGCTGCTGACAACTGTCCCTTCCTAACCTAAGAAAGCAGTGGAAATTTTTCCCTTTTTTATTGTCAGTCGGTTGATTTTTCTTTTTCTTTTTTTTAAGATTTATTTATTTGAAAAGCAGTGTTAAAGATAGAGAGGGAGAGACAGAGAGAGAGGTCTTTCATCTGCTGGTTCACTCCCCAAATGACTGCAAAGACCATAGCAGGACAGATTTGAAGCCCAAGCACTTGGGCCTATGCACTTGGGCCATCCTCTGCTGCTTTGCCTGGCCATCAGTAGGGAACTGGATTGAAGTGGAGCAGCCAAGACACAAATGGGTGGCCATATCAGATGCTGATGCCACAGGTGAATGCTTAACTGACTGCACTACCGCGCCAGCTCTAGTTGATCTTTCTTAATGTATAGTTTTGAAAGCATCTATTTTAATTCCATCAAAACCAGTATGCCTTTGATACCCAGGAAATATAAATTAAATCCAAACTATGTTTCACAAGTTCTTTTATCTCTCAGAAGTCATATAAATGGATGAAGATTTATGATTTTGTATGTGTATGGCATTGTATAACATTTATAATGAACTGAAAAAAACAGAATGCATTCAATCACTTGAAACTGCATTTATCCCAGCTTCCACCATCCTAAAATAAAGCCAGGAAAGCAAATCTATTATTTAGACTAGTCATAACAAATGGCTTGTTCCCATCTGGGGAAATTATTTTTCTAACGCAGGCTCTTTTATATAGTACTTTGTGTTCTCTTTACAACATTGTTAGTTGTGTTGAAAATCAAGTCATATTTAAATAAGCTTTAGTATTACCCCAAAATATCATTTATTTATTATCAAGAATTTAAAAGAAAGAAATGGTATTCCATGTGTAAAAATGGATGTAAGAGTTTCTATTTCTATGGAAATGCTTTTTATATATAATGTATTATATATTATATAAATTTTACAAATATATATAATATATATAAATCCAAAGTTCTTGATTCTGCATGGCTGCTTACATTGGGAAAAGTATCCTTTATTAATAGTGTGACCTTAAGCTTACTTTAAACAAGAACTATATAGTATTTGACTCCTAAAATGTTATTTACATTAGTTCCATAATGCTAAAACTAAATTATTAAATAACTGTATTGATTCAGAACATATTTATATATTAAGTATTAAGTATAAAAGTATTTTTAATCAGTCCTATTGGAGTTAAACAGAACTTAATTCTTGGAATTATGCAACAAAGTATTATTTAAGAATGTAAATATTACGAGGGAATGGCACCTAGATTAATTCATTATACACTACTATCATATCTATCTTTTTAAAGGATGCATTTTTTTCTTTTTTTTATTTAGTAAATATAAATTTCCAAAGTACACTTTATGGATTACATTGGCTTCACCCCCCCATAATTTCCCTCCAACTCACACCCCTCCCATCTCCCACTCCCTCTCCCATTCCATTCACATCAAGATTCATTTTCAATTATCTTTATGTACAGAAGATTGATTCAGTATGTATTAAGTAAAGATTTCATCAGTTTGCACCCACACAGAAACACAAAGTGTAAAAATACTGTTTCAGTACTAGTTATAGCATTACTTCACATTGGACAACACATTAAGGACAGATCCCACATGAGAAGTAAGTACACAGTGACTCCTCTTGTTGACTTAACAATTTGACACTCTTGTTTATGGCGTCAGTAATCTCCCTAGGCTCTCGTCATGAGTTGCCAAGGCTATGGAAGCCTTTTGGGTTTGCCGACTTCGATCTTATTCCGACAGGGTCATAGTCAAAGTGGAAGTTCTCTCCTCCCTTCAGAGAAAGGTACCTCCTTCTTTGATGACCCGTTCTTTCCTCTGGGATTTCACTCACAGAGATCTTAAAGGATGCATTTTAAAAATCAGATCTTTTGAGAAAAAGAGGCCAGCCTGGTGTAGGGTGGATTGACTTCAACAGAAAGCAAAGAGTTGAGAAAGTTGAGTGTACAGGTGTTATCCAGAAAAGAAGCAATGGTTGCATCCACTCAGGGAGAGACCACCAACAGAGGAAAGGGCAGTAATGGATTGAGCATCTTCTTACCCTACTTTAAAATTTATTATTTACTTTCATCTGAACTTTGCCCTCATGGGCCAAAGAAGTTGGCAGTGATCATAAGCAGGATGTGTATGTGTCTCAATGGCTATGGGAGTGGAGGTGGCAGCAGATGAGGAAGTGAGGGATATGAACGTTATATCCAGAAAAGGAATATGACAGATGAAGGCATGCATCAGATATCAGAACTATGACTGGTTTAAATATGATATTGAGGTTAACATATGGATAGTCATTTGGTACTATGACCACATACCTTGTGGATACTCATTCGATTTTCGTATTATATTTTCCATTCAAAGACCATTTCTTAAAAACTGAGGCTTTCTGGTAGAAACATGGAGATGGAAAGATAGGAAGATAAAAGCTGGCATGGCTCTGGCCTCTTATACCCACTCCATCCCTTCCACTATAGCATTTTTTTCTTGTATTTGTTTTACATTTAAGCTTGTGAATAATTTAGTTTGGACAAAGGTTAGTGAAATTAACAAAAAAGTGTGAAAAAAATCAATGGTCAGCCAAAAAAAATGTAAAACAGCCATTGGATAAATAGTTTTATCCAGTTCAATAGCTTTCCTAATTCTCAGCCAGTGTTTACTTCCATGAAATAGTGACACATTTAGAGCTATTAAAGTACTGGTAACTACCTGAATTTAAGTCCAATTTTACTTCTACTCATAACAGGATATTTAAAAATAAATATGTGTAAGAACATTTTTATTGTAAAAACATTTTTAAAAGTAGTTATCCCTCAGCCATTTAAATAGTCACAAAGTATTACTATACATCATTTAAAAAGTTGGAAAAATGCTCTTATTTGAATAAAATTTTCTATTTTTACTCTAATACATACAAATATTCAGTTAATTTAGAGAAGAATTTTGCACAGAAATTGCTCCTCAGTATAAAAATCTATCAAATTTCAATGGTTTTGCTAAGTGCCTTTTTAAGAACATGGCAACTGAGAAGCAATAATAACGACATATGAAGAGGGACTTTGTATTTAAAAGAGGCTGCGAAAAACAGGGACTCTGCTTTACTCACAGATTATATCTGTGGCCAATGATAATGGCCTAATGATAATGTCCTAAGCACCAAGCATACACTTAGCAATAAGCTCAAAGCACTCTGCTATAAAACACCAATCTTTTCTGCAACCACTATTTGATTTTATGACTATTTTCCACATATTATTTATAGTGGATCTCAGTGAATTATAAAATAAATTCTAAATAGATGAATAAAATAGTTTTAAAAATATATTCCACTAAATTCCTATGAAGCTATATGAAGAGTGCTTTAACAAGCTAACAAATGTTGTCAAGCTAAACTTTCTTGACCATCAGAGTGACCTTTGCTGGTAAAATATCTAGAACAACATGTGCGTAGGGCTCATGGTTCTATACTGAACCTCTGTTCAGTGCCAGTATCATGTGCCAGTTTATTCTGCAAGTTCCTGCACTGTCTTTTTTGCTGACAATCATTCCGAACTCCTGTTCACACTGTACAATGCAAGAACAGTTCTTGTTGTAATGGGATCCTTAAATCTATAAATTCCCATAAGGCACCTATCTACTTCACACATTAGTAAGAGTTAAGCTATTTGTTAATAGCCAAAACTTTGCTCTACTATAGTTGAGGGAAACGGTACTTTCTTTAATTGTTCAGGGATTAGGAATTTATATTCCACTGTCATATTATATACTCTCTAGGGAAGATACTCAGAACAAGAAGTAAAAAAAATGCATCACTGCTGAAGATCAAAGTGTTATATTTTTGGCATTGGCAATGATGTCTTATATACAACCCTGAAATCAGAGGCAACAAAAATAAAAATAGACAAGTAGGATTGGAGAGAACTAAAATGATTCTACAAAAAAAAAAAAAAAGAAACAATAAAATGTAAAAGTAACCCACAGAGTTGGAGAGAATATTTGCAAACTACACATCTGAAAAAGAATTAAAACCAGGGGCTGGCGTTGTGGCGCAGTGAGTTAATGCCCTGGCCTGAAGAGCTGGCATCCCCTATGGGTGCAGTTTCGAGTCCCGGCTGCTCCACTTCCAATCCAGCTCTCTGCTATGGCCTGGAAAAGCAGTAGAAGATGACCCAAGTCCTGGGCCCCTGCCCCCACATGGGAGACCTGGAGGAAGCTCCTGGCTCCTGGCTCCTGGCTTCGGATCAGCACAGCTCTGGCCACTGCAGCCAGTTGGGGAGTGAACCAGTGGATGAAAGACCTTTACCTCTCTCCCTCTCCCTCTCCCTCTCCCTCTCCCTTCTCTCTCCCTCTCCCTCTCCCTCCCCCTCCCCCTCTCCCTCTCCCCCTCTCTCTCTGTGTGTAAAACACTGACTTTCAAATAAATAAATAAATCTTTAAAAAAAAAGAGTTAAAATCAAAAATACATGAAATGCTTTACAACTCAAAAGCAAACATAAAAAAATAAATTAATAAGCCAGTTAACAAATGAGCAATGGAACTTAAATAGACATTTCTTAAAAGAAAAGGCACAGATGAGCAATAGGGGCATATAAAAAGGTCCTCAACATCAGCAATCATCAGTTGGTAGCAAATCAATACCACAATGAGATATCATCTAACAGCTGTTAGGATGGCCATTAGAAATAAAAATAAGTGTTGTCAAGGATGTAGAGAAAAAGGAAGTCTTTTACCTGCTTGGGAAAGTAAACTGGAACAGGCTCTAAAAAACAAAAAAAATTAAACAGAGAACTGTCATCTGATTGATCTGTCGATTGATCTATCTATCTCTCTGTCTCCAAAGAATTAAAATCAGTACTTCGAAGAGATATCCACATTCCTGAATTAATTTAACAATAACCAAATCAAGGGAAGTAACCTATATGTCCATCTTTGAATGGGTGGATAAAGAAAATATTGTATCTACATACAATGTTTTGTTACTCAGTCTTAACAAAAGAAATAAACCTTCTATTTGTAAAAACACGAATATACTTAGAGGACATTAGGCTAAGTAAAATGGGTCAGACACAAAAGGACAAGTACAGAATGATAACAATAATATGAGGAACCAAAATGGTCAAATTCATAGAAACAGAGAATAGAATAGTGATTGCTAAGGGTTAGGAGAGGAAGGAAATCAGAAAATATTACTCAAAGGGGACAAAGTTTCATTATGCAATATAAATAAGTCCCAATGATCTACTGGACAACACAATGCCTATAGTTAACAATAACATTGTGTACTGATATTCGCTAAGAGGGTAGAGTTTATATTAAGTGTTATTATCATGGACATAAATATATAGGGTAGACAGCATAAAGAATGGGGAAATATTTGCAAGCTACTTATCCAGCATAGGATTGATACTCAGAATATATCAGCAACTCAGAAAACTCAACAATAAAAAAGAAATTCAGTTAAGAAGGGTAAAATAACTCAGTAGACAGCTCTCAAAAGAACTACAAATGACTAACAAATATATGGAATACTGGTCATTATCACTAGCCATCAGGGAAATGCAAATCAAAACCACAATGAAATACCTCATTCTTGTCAGAATGCCAAAAGCCAATGAGTAACAAATGCTGGAGAGGATGTGGAGAATGGGGAACTTTGGTGGGAATATAAATTAGTGTAGTCACTGTGAAAAACAGTATGGAGATTTCTTAAAAAAAGCTACAAACAGCCCTGCTACATGATACAGGAATTCTACTACTGCCTATATACCCAAAACATGAACACCATGTATCAAAGAGATACTCGCAATACCATGTTTATAGCAGTATTGTTCACAATAGCCAAAATAAGGAATGAACTAAGATATTCATCTTCAGATGAATGGATAAAGAAAATATTGTATATACATACAACAGGATATTGTTCAGCTATGAAAAATAAATTATATCATTTGTGTCATGCATCAAAATGGTTGCAACTATGTATAACAATGAAATGACATCTTATCATTTGATTATTTTTTTAGCCCTTGTCTATAGTCCTGTCGAACAGTCTACTTTTTATTTGTTGAATATTACAGCTAGTGCTGAGTTAAGCCTGTGATTTTAAAACAAATTTAAATTATGTTGTTGCAAAAGCTAAGGAAAAAAAGGAAGGGAGGAAGGATTAAGGGAAGAAGGGAAGAATGACTACCTTCTTAGAACTGTATCTATGAAATACATAAAATCTGTTCACTTTATATTATTTAAAATTTTAAAAATTAAAATGGTTGCAACTGGAATACATCATGTTGAGTGAAATAAGCTAGACACAAAGAGACAAATACCACACGTTCTCCCTTATATATGGTAACTAAAATTTTCCAAAAAAGAAGAAAGAAATGCCTGTTTGAATCAGTTTTCAAGTAAATATAGAGTTTAGTCAAACATTTTTTTTAATTTATGAAACAAATTGTTAAGAATGATATACTAGGCCGGCGCTGTGGCTCACTAGGCTAATCCTCTGCCTGTGGCACCAGCACCCCGGGTTCTAGTCCTGGTTGGGGCGCAGGATTCTGTCCCAGTTGCTCCTCTTCTAGTCCAGCTCTCTGCTGTGGCCCAGGAGTGCAGTGGAGGATGGCCCAAGTGCTTGGGCCCTGCACCTGCATGGCAGACCAGGAGGAAGCACCTGGCTCCTGGCTTTGGATCAGCGCAGTCCACCAGCCACAGCAGCCATTTTGGGGGGTGAACCAATGAAAGGAAGACCTTTCTCTCTGTCTCTCTCTCTCACTGTCTAACTCTGCCTGGAAAAAAAAAAGAATGATATACTACTCTAATCTTTAAAGATCTGTGATTATTTTAAAATACATATAACTAAATAAACAAGGTGGAGAAAACTTACAGAAGTGATAAATAGGTTTATGGCATAGATTGTGATAATGGCTTCATGAGTATATTCTTATCTTCAAACTCATCAAGTGTATACATTAAGTATCCACAGATTTTTTAATATCAATCACACCTTAACACAATGGTTTAACAAAACTTTATAGTCATTGTCCATTAAGATGCTTGGCTAGTGTGTGAACTAAATGCAATAGCCAGGGTTTCTATGAATTCTGTAATTTGGATATCAAGCCTATGAATGTGAAATTTTAAAGTGATTATTTCCAATTAATCACATATTTTGCATGTGCTAGTTTGGTCAGTTGACTGGAAATCTATTCATTTTACAAAAGTTGAATACCTACTACTGTGCCAAGCATCACACTAGATACTAAGGATGAAAAGATAAGTAAGACAGAGTACTTAACTGTCTTAGTCTATTTTGTGCTGTTGTGACAAAGAGTATCAAAGATGGATAGTTATACAGAACAGAGAATTAATTTTTATAGTTCTGCAAATTGGGCAGTCCAAGGTCAGGGAATCTGCATCTGACAAAGGCCTTCTTACTACGTCATGGCAGAAAGCAGAAGGGCAAGACAACAGGACTCTGAGACTCAAATCATTCAAAATTGGCATTAATCCATTCATGAAAGCAGAGTCCTCCTGGCCTAAACATCTCCTATTAGTCCTCACCTCCCTAGTACTGTTATAAATTAACATTGTCATATTAAATTAATCATATAATATATATTTATATAGTTATAATAATATAAATTTAATTATAAACAGTTTAATTCTACTACAGTTCTCAAAACACACTACGGATGGTAAGTCAGTGTGGAAAAAATGTGAAAAACTATACCTCATATTTAGCAATTATTTATTTTTATTTGCAGTAACACCATATAGACCTTTATCATTGTGCCTTTGACATACAGTTGCTTTAAGACATACTGAAAACATATGTGAGGGAAATTTTGATAATTAAATTTAAGTGCTAAACATAATATAAGAATCAATTGTATTTTGGGGCTTAATAAAAATATCAAAAACAAGGCTGAATTTAAAAATATAACAGGCCTTTAAAAATCTCAAAATAAAATATAGATGATGTCCAATATAATATTCAGTCTATTGCAGCAAATATATATATTTTGTATAATACTTTTGCCTTCAATAACAACCTCATATGTCTACAAACACTTTATATTTTTTAGGTATTATATCATCTGTGGCATGAGGATATGCTTTGCTCACTTTAAAAGTGATTTTGGCATAAGATGATTATCTAAGTGGATGATTTCTGCATTTTGAATGTCACAGATGAGAGATGATTATTGTAATTTTAGCTCTTTATGAAATGCTTATTGTTTTCAAGAACTGCTCTATGAGTCTTAGATGTATTTTTAATTTTATCTTAATAACAATTCATGAGGTAGTTACAGTTGGTATTCCTGTTGGACAGATGAGAAAATAATACCATAATGAAGTTAAATAACTTATCCTAAATCACACAGATAATAAATGGCAGAGTTGGCATTTTAAATAAATTTAAGAATAAACTTGGATTAAATAACAGAAAACTTCTAAAGGGATATTTTTAAAAATCACGATGTTTACTATAATTTTATGGAAGACATTTGAATCACAGCACAATTAAAAAGAACAAAATAATTATCTTCAATTAATTTAGCTTTATGAAAAACTTTGTTGGTTATCCTTATTTTTCTCATTGTAGGGTGAAAATGTAGTCACAGACCAGGATGCACCCATGAATTCACAACGGGAAATGGCTGATGTACTCCAAGTAGCTGGTTCTAACTGATGATAGCTACACACTTTCATGTGTTGAGAATTACTGTTAGAAGAAAATTATCTTAGGATATATTCTGTTATGATAGCTAATAATCAATTAAATTAATAGGAAAAATGAGGAATACGAATATTTGTTAACTACTATTACATACTAGTCACTTACCTATGCAATGTCTTATTTGATTTCCTTAACGAGTCTGTAATGAACATAACGTCCTTAGAGTTTTATATAAGAGAAAACTAATACTCAGAGAGGTTAGGTAATTAAGTTTATTGATATGGTACATAGTAGAATTTATCTTGGGAAATTTTACTCAAAAGCCTGTATTTTACCTTAAATTATATTCTACTATGAGCAACTATTTCTATTTGAATAATGGATCAGTAATATTATTTCTTAATTAAAATATCCTAGGCCAAAGATTTTTAAAAAATCTTTAGATATAGAAAACTGGGGGAAAAAGCAAACCAAACTTGTAATTTTTAAAAGTACTTGCCATAACAGCATACATACACAGAAACAACAGCTGTCATTAAAACAAAAAAATCAGAAAAATATTACCTGCTAGGCTTCAGATTCAAGTTGTAGCATACCCTTAAAATGCAATTTAAATTTTCTTAAAAATACTTAATTAAGTTCATAAATTTTATACATAAAATATAATAAGGATACATCATTTTTACAAGAAGCAGGAGGCTTAAAATCTTTATTCAATGGAAATGTATAAATTTTACAGAAATTATCAAGTTTATTAACTTTCAGTTAAACTATGTAATAAAATAATAATAATATTTGGATATGGAAATAGTTATGAGCAGTATACTAGCATTATTCCTAAAAGATCAGGAAAAGAGTAAGCACCACTCACAGACTTAACCCCCTCTTGTAGGGAAGAGATTAGTGCAGTTTATGACATTGTGGTGCAGTGTGTTAAGCCATCACTTACAATGCTGGCATCACATACTGGAGTGTGAGTTCAAGTTCTGGCTGCTCTGCTTCTAACCCACTTTCTAGCTAATGATCCTGGGAAACCAGCAGAGGATGGACCAAGTAGCTAGGCTCTGCTACCCACATGGGAGGCCCAGATGGGTTTCCTGGTTCCTGGCTCTGGCCTGGCCTAAATCCAGCCATTGCAGTCATCTGGGGAGTGAACTAGCAAATGGAAGATCATTTTTTCTCTCTCTTTCCCTCTCTCTGTGCCACTCTCCCTTTCAAATAAATAAAATAAATATATATTTTTAAAGATATAACATTATTACATAAAAATTATAAACCAAATATCTACATTATACTATCAAAATCTAACTTAGCATAGACCTTAGTGGTTAATGGAAAACTTCTTATCCCATCTTTAAACGGGATTGCTTTTTGTTGTTGTTGAGTTTTCTGAGTTCCTTATAGAAAACAGTATGGAAATTTCTTTAAAATTTAGAAATATAATTTCTACATGTTCCAACAACCGCAGTACTGAAGATACATACAAAAGACATGAAAATATTAAAAGAAATACTTGTTAAACTGTTTATATAGCTGCACTAGTCACAATAGCCAAGAAATGGCATCAACTAAGGTTGTCCACCATGAGATGAATGAATAAAGAAAATATCACACACACACACACACACACACACACACAGAGAAATATTTTTCAGCCTTAAAAAGAAAGAAATGCTGTCATGTGCAGCAAAGTGATTGAAACTGGAGGACACCGTGTTAAGTAAATTAAGACAGACACAGAAAGACAAATATCATGTTCTTCAAGTATGGAGCTAAAAGAACTCAATCTGAATAAGAATAATAATTACTCGTGGCTGGGTAGAGTAGGGGAAGATAGAGGGAGTTTGGCTAATGGGTACCAAATCAGAAATAAGGAGTCAGTTCCTCATATTATGCAGTGTAGTAAGATGACTGTAGTTCACAATAGCCTATTAAATATTTCAAGATCAAATAGAAGAATGAAGCTTCACTCATAAACTAAGTTTAAACAAAGGGAAATGTTGGCTATGCTGATTCCAGTAGAAGATGGCCCAAGTGCGTGGGCCCCTGCCCCCTGCCCCCTGGCTCCTGGCTCTGGATCAGCCCAGCGCCGGCTTCTGCAACCTTCTGGGGAGTGAACCAGCAGATGGAAGAGCTTTCTGTCTCTATCTCTCTCTCTCTGTAACTCTGCCTCTCGAATACATAAGTAAATCTTTTTTTTAAAAAAAAAAAATACAAGTTGTACATATTAAATATATACAAAATTTCTTGTGAATTCTATCTCAATAAAGTTGAGAAAAAATTTTTCTTAGGCAAAACCCATTTATATACTACATGCTTATATGTTTTATTAATATTTATGCAACTTGTAGTAAATCTTTTAAAAATACAGATCCTTATACAAATTTCAGCTTAGGAATTTGGCTACAATTCTGCAGTTCTCCATGAGTCATCTGAATTTCAATTATTTTCCCTCTCTGGGTTTCAGATGTAAATTTGGGTTGAGATTTTTCAGTACTACAATGTATTTGTTACATAATCTTAGCTAAGTATTTTTATTGGGAAATTTTCTCCTCAGTAGGGTTGTTGGGAGGTTAAATGAATGAACACATTGGATCTATTTAATATTTAGGCATGCAAAGAAAATGCCCCTGCTGTTTTTCCCACACACACCTTGCTTCCTTGTATGGTCCCTGTAAACACAGAGCACATGTCCATATTAATTGTCTAAGAGGATCTTCACCAAAACTCTGTAGGTACAGATGGTAGAAATGAAAATTTCTTTAAGGATGATGAAATTAACTTTAGAAAAATAAAATAACAATAAATTCAATACTAAAAGAACAGCCATTCTGCCTTGCTGGCTTCTATGACATGTGACACCTTTAATGACAGTTATGACATAGACAATATGGGTCTAGTGCATTCATGGCCTTTAAGATGCAAGTTCCTTTAGGAAGGAGACATGATATGAGATAAACTTTGGTATTTCATGTTAATATTTGTTATTTAAATATTATACTTGTGGGGAGCAATCCGGACTAGACTGAGTTACTGGAATTAAGACTTATTCTATGCATCTGCTCTCCCACAATATGGCGCTGGGAGAGAAGTAAACAGCTTCTGCACAGCTGCCTCCAGTTCAACCAATAAACTGTAGGACTTGCTCCTGATTAGAGGAGAGCAGCGTACTCGGCGTGTGGGCAGCCGAGTTGGGATTGGCGGAGGAGGACTATAAAGGAGGAGAGAGACGGCATGCACCAGGGAACATCTAAGGGGAACATCTGAGGGAACACCTGTGCAGCCCCCGAGAGAGCAGGCCGGCGGTGTGCCGCTCCCCTGCGGAAGTGGGGAATGTGGCCAGGGGGAACTGCCCTTCCACGGAGGTGGAAGGGATAGTAGCCAACCCGGGAAGAACCAGCAGCAAACCCGGGGAGGGCCGAGCAGACGAAAGAACAGCGCAGGGTCCTGTGTTGCTCCTCCACGAAGAGGGGGAGCGACAATACTGTATACATAAGAATGATTATAGGTACTCAAATGATATAAAACACAATTACGACTGTTTTCTAAAAGAGAAGACAGAACTGAGTTTTCCTAATGAGTAGAATGATAATGAAGGAGACGGTAATTATGATTTATTTTTATTCAGAGAATTAACTTATTTTAACATGTTCACGTAATATTCCTTAATTGATAGTAACAAATGTAGGAGAGTTTACTTAATAATTAACTTTATAAAAGACTCACAGTTCATTTCTTAATCTATAGAGATTAATATTTATTGCTCAATGGTGTTTTTATGAAACTCAAATCATGGAAAGGATCCTTAATCTGTGTAAGTGTACAGTAGTGAAACCTATCTGAATATGAAATAGTTTTAGCTTGATGTGCCTGAAAAATTAATGGTATAAAATAATGCTTGGTAAAAGTCAATAAGCTCATTTCCTCTCTTTCTTGAATTATTGTCTTTCATACTCTATCTATTGTTACTTAAATAAGCCAAAGTTGGCTCTTGCGTATTGGTTCCCAGGTTGTTCATTTCTTCAAAGCAGGCTGAGATCTAGTAGTTGAGAAGCTTACCAGCACCAAACCCAATATTTTACACATCCAACTTTAAAACACAGCCTAAAGAAGCACAGTTTTAGCTAATTAAAGCCCATCTGCTTTGCAGACCCCAGGAAATTGGGCCCGATACCTGCTGCCTCGGTATATAATATCCCAACATGCTGAGGCCCTTCAGATTTCTCTGCTCCAGAGACTGTGTACTGCTAAGGGACATCATCCAGATGGAAGCCCCTTTCTTTTGCACTTATTCTCTGGAAGTTTCCTTGCCCTCACCCACTCCTGAATGGGGGTCTCACAAGGTAGTTTCTGGATAGCTTCATGCTATAAAGGAGTTTACTTGCATCTTAGCCTATTAAAGTGTTACCCAGATAAAGCTTATGTGTGCTGCTGCCACCTGGTGGCCATAGCTTTTTCATTGCCCAACCTGGAAAATCTGGATTCCCTTACTCTTTAATTCACACAATTTATCACAGGAGACGAGATATGTATATCAATGCCGTTTATCAATTTTTCCTTTTATTCACTCATGCATTTATTCAACAAGAAGTAACTAAATACCTGCTATAGATAAAATACCAAGCTGGGTACTGAGAAAATGAAGAAGAGCAGAGTAGCAGACAGACAATGAATTCCCATGGAGGCTTATACAGTAGTCTTCCCTAATCTACAGGTTCTTTTTTTTTTTTTTTAAACCTGCAGTTACCTGTGTCAAACACAGTCTGAAAGCATTAAATAGGAAATTCCAGAAATAAAACTCATAAGTTTCAAGTTGCATGCTGTTCTGAGTAGCATGACATCTTTTTTTTTTTTTTTTTTTTTGGACAGGCAGAGTGGACAGTGAGAGAGAGAGACAGAGAGAAAGGTCTTCCTTTTGCCATTAGTTCACCCTCCAATGGCCGCTGCGGCCAGCGCACCGTGCTGATCTGAAGCCAGGAGCCAGGTGCATCTCCTGGTCTCCCATGCGGATGCAGGGCCCAAGGACTTGGGCCATCCTCCACTGCACTCCTGGGCCATAGCAGAGAGCTGAACTGGAAGAGGGACAACTGGGACAGAATCCGGCGCCCCGACCAGGACTAGAACCCGGTGTGCCGGCGCCGCAGGCGGAGGATTACCCTATTGAGCCACGGCGCTGGCCACATAATGCCATCTTACAATGTCCCCTCTGCCCCACTTCATCCCACCTAGGATGTGAATCATCTTTTGTCCAGTGTATTCACACTGTATATACCACCCACCCCTTAGTCACTCAGTAACCACCTTTATTGCTATTGTTGTATCAATGACTCTCAAATACAAGAATAGTGATGTTTGAATTTAATACAGCACAGTTGCAAATGTTCTGTTTTTGCTGATTTTTGTTAATCTTACTATGACTAATTTATAAGTTTAACATAGGTGTGTTATAGATAGGAACAACTGCAATACATAGAGTGTTCAGTATTACTCAGTTTCTGGTATTCAGTGGGGGTCCTGGAACTGATCTCCTTGTTCATGCAGAGAACACTGTGTAGATTAGTAAAGCATCCAGATATATAAACAAGTAATCAGAGGAATAAGTACTGTAAAAAAAAAAAAAAGGTACAGTGGGACATAACAGTTCATTTATCTTTTGTCTCTTACCTTCTTTAACTTAGACACTGTGTTGCAACAGAAAAAAAGACCCAGAAATGAATGCAATATTTACACAAACCTGCTATTGAGATTCCCTGTGAGTACCCCTGTTTGGCACTCGCCATAGTTTGACATCCTCCTCTGCTTTTAACTCTTTTCTTTTTTTCTCTCTCCACTATCTTTTATTCTTTGCCCCTCCTCTACATGACTTCACCCATCCACCCACCATGTTTCCTTCTCTACAGCTTTCTTTGAAAAGTATATATTTGGGGCCAGTGTTGTGGCACAGTGGGTTAACTCCCTGGCCTGAAGCGCTGGCATCCCATATGGGCGTGGGTTCTAGTTCGGGCTGCTCCTCTTCCGATCCAGCTCTCTGCTATGACCTGGGATAGCAGTAGAATATGGCGCAAGTCCTTGGGCCCCTGCACCTATGTGGGATACCGGAAGAATCTCCTGGCTCCTGGCTTCAGATCGGCATGGCTCTGGCCATTGCATTCATGTGGGGAGTGAATCAGCGGATGGAAGACCTACCTCTCTCTCTGTCTCTATCTCTCTCTGTAACTCTGTCTTTTAAATAAATAAAATAAAATCTTAAAAAAATAAAAAAAGAAAAGTATATATTTGACATGGTACACATTAATATATATTTGAAGTCAGGAACTCCAGAGTTTTGTTCTTAACTTCATGTTTACTGATCTGTATGTGTATAGATGCAGATACTGATACAGTTACAAGAACAGATGACACAGATAGATAAAGGACACCCACTCTAAATTCCATGCAATTAACC
The DNA here is from genome assembly GCF_051225735.1 of Oryctolagus cuniculus. Classification (NCBI taxonomy): domain Eukaryota; kingdom Metazoa; phylum Chordata; class Mammalia; order Lagomorpha; family Leporidae; genus Oryctolagus; species Oryctolagus cuniculus. Next base: position 14,591,774 of record NC_142881.1, read on the forward strand.
TGTCATTCATTTCCCATCCACAAAGTAAAGTTACATGAGAATTGAGATTATTTAAGTAACTAAAAATTCTACTTAACTTTAAATATAAGAAATATCACAATTTACTAAATCTAGATATGCCGAAGACTATTTTCTTTAATGGGTTAAACTAGATTCTTTCCCTAACACAATATATATGTTTGTTCCTTATCCATGATTACTTAGAAAAACTGCTTTCCTTAGTTTTATAACTTAAAGTTTTGCACATAATAATATCCATTCCTATGTGTGTGGTGTCACATATAAAGTAAATTTCATCTAAAATTAAGAATTATCCTTAGGAAACTAAAATTAAGTGCACTTTGTTTTTAACTCTTTTATTGGTTAATAGTTACTGAAATGGCTATTAAATTTTTTCCCGAAAGACTGAATTACATTTTTTTTCCTCAAGTGCTTTAGGAACAAGTACTTAGGAGTTAAAACTTGTGCTTTGCTTAGAGTATTGCCAAGGATGCTGGCTGTGCAGACAGACACACTGAATTTGAGTCATTAGCTTACTAGCTTTCTGCTCTTGGGCAAGTTATTTTACATTGCTATGCCAAATGTTCTTCATCTGTAAGTTGAGGATAACAATAACCTATATCACAAGGTTGTTACAAGAATTAAATGGAATAATATATGCAAAGCATACCCACAACTATCTGGTATACAGCAAGGACTCATAATATTACAGTATTATTAATAACATCTAGCCAGCTATGTAACCACATGGGCACAAGACTAGAAGTCCTATGGACTTTTGCATTTTCCCGTTCTTACTTGCTGTTACAAAAATAGCTGTGGTGAATAAAATGAACAATGAGCATTGGAAGTTAATATCTCTAGAGGAACATCTGTTAAAGGGACCTTTATTGCTATGTATTTCCAGGGAAACAAGAACATAAGGTAAGACAGAAGCTCCTTTAAAGTCTGTTTGGCTTAAGCAAATAAATATTATGGTCCAGGACAGAAAATGAGATTTCTTAATTTGAAAGTTATGAACTTTCTATTATATTTGGTTTATACAAAATGTTAATTTCCAAGTTGTATTGGCTTCGGAGCCAGAATAGATCATCTTTGTAGCTAAGTTCAACTTTCTCTATGCTCTACAAAAATCTGTACCCTGAGACAGAATTTGTTGATTTAAAACCATTAACATTAAATCAATAAATATATAATCAAATTTATGCAGCCAGTTTAGACTGATTAACACTATATATTATAGTCTTGTTACATTATTAAAGCATGCTCATATTTCAGGCTTTTTCCATCTTCATTTTGATGGCAGCTTTGATACAGTAGTCTTCCTTTTAAATAATGTCAAGGTACACTAATGGGAAATCCATTTTTAAATATTCATGCTATATCAAATTTTCCTCCTCTACTTTTGAAGTCCTTGATGCTTTCATGAACAAATGATGGAGGTGAAGTTCAACATACCAAGTTCAATTAGGTTGAATTCAATAAATACCACAGAAATGTAAAGGATCATAGGAAACTACTAAGAAAACGTATATGCTAACAAAATGGAAAACCTCAAAGAAATAAATAACTCCTTGGACACACACAACTTACAAAGATTAAATCAAGATGGTAAACAAAATCAAAACAGACTAATAAAAACCAATGAGACTTAAGCAGTAATTAAAGTCTCCCATCAAAGAAAAGTCCAGGACCTGACAGTTTAACAACTTAATTGTACAAAATATTTAAAGACCTAACTTCAATACTTCTCAAACCATTTCAAAAAACTGAAAAGGGTGGAACTCTGACAATTTATTTTCTTTGAGTCCAACATTACTGTGACAACAAAAACCTAACAAAGAAACACAAAAAAGAAAACTGAAGACCCATATCCTTGATGAACACAGACGCAAAAACTCTTGACAAAATATTAGCAAACCCAATTAAACAACATACCAAACAGATCATACAACCATGATCAAGTGAGATTTATCTCAGGGATGGAAGCATGATTCAACATTTTCAAATGAATAAACATGATAAATCAAACCAACTGAATGAACAAATAAAACCATATGATCATCTCAAAAGAGGTTAAAAAAAGGCATCTGGGGGTGGGCACTATGATGTAATGAGCTAAGCTGTCCCTGGTGATCCTGGAATCTCACATCAGAGTGCTAGTTCGAGTCCTGGCTGCTCTGCTTCTGATCTACCTCCCTGCTAATATGCCTAAGAAGGCAGTGAATGATGACTTAAGTACATGGATCCCTGCCATCCTTGAGGGAGACCCAGATAGAGCTGTGGGCTCCTGGCTTCAGCCTGGACCAGCCCTGCCATTGCAGCCATTTGTGGAGTGAACCAACAGATCTTTCTGTCTCTCTCCGTCTCTCTCTCTCTCTCTCTCTCTCTCTCTCTCTCTCTCTCTCTCACATCCTCTCTGCCTCCCTACCTTCCAACATCTCTTCCTCCATCCCTCTCTCAGTCTACATTTCAAATAAATCTTTTAACAAAGATCAAATATTTCTTCATAGAAACAATTTGCAACAAATTAGGTATAGAAAGAACATACTAAAAATAATAAAGGCTATGAACAACAAATCCACAGCCAATGTTACACTGAATGGGGAAAAGCTGAAAGCATTTCCCATAAGATCAAGACAAGGGTGTCCATTTTCACCAACATTATTCAATAGTGTTTTGGCAGTATTAGTAAGAGCAATTATGGAACTGAAGAAATACAGAGAACTTGCAAAGGGGTAAGTCAAAATATAGATTGTACAGATGGCATGGTTTTATACATGAAAAAACCTAAACACTCTACCAAAATTTTGCTGTTTGAATTTAAAAACAAATTCAAGGATACAAAATCAACATACAGAGACTACTAGCATTTTCATACACCGATAACAATTTTGCTGAAAAGGAATTCAAGAAAGCAATCCCATTCACAGTAACTACCAAAAAATATTTAGGAACAAATTTAATCAAATGACTGAAAGATACCTACAATGAAAATTACAAAACACTATCTAGGGACTGGTATTGTGTGGCTTAGTAGGCTGAGCATCTGCCTGCAGTGCTGACAACCCATAAGGGACTGGTTTGAGCCTCAGCTGCTCCACTTCTGATATGGCTCCCTACTGATGGCTTGGGAAACCAGTAGAAGATGGCCCCAGAGCTTTGCCCTCTGTACCCACATGGGAGACCAGAAAGAAGCTCCTAGTTTTGGCTTTGGGTTGGTTAAGCTCTAGCTGTTGTGGCCATTTGGGGAGTGAACTGATGATAGAAGACCTCTCTAAAGTAAATAAATATTTAAAAAACTTTTGAAAGAAATCATAGAGGACACACAAAAAATATAAATAATGGAACATTACTGAATCATATAAAAGAATGAAATTCTGTCATTTATAGCAAATTGCATAGAAATGGAGAACTCTGTGTGATCTTATATGAAATAAGCCAGATAGATTAAAGACTTCATATTCTCCCTCATATTTGGAAGTCTAAAAAGATCAATCTGAACATAAAATAGTAATTATTAGAGTCGAGGAAGGATGGGAGGATAAACATAGGTTGGATAATGAGTACAAAATCAGGATTAAAAGTAATAAGTTCTAGGTGTTACACAGCATAATGTGGCATGTATTACCTGTTTTATGAGCACATTAAAAAAAGGAGCCCCAAGATTCTAATCCTAAAGTAATGTCAAAGACAGTAAAATGCTGATTACCTATATTTGATCAGTACACATTGCATATATGTACTGAAATGTTGAACCATATCCTATAAATAGGTACCTTTGTGGTCAATAAAATTTAAAATAAATGAATACATGTGTGGAAGATTTATTCTAGATGGGATATAGAATACGCATATATATATATATATATATATATATAAAATGCACACACTCCTTCACAAGGAACTTCATATATATATATATATATATATACACACATATATATATAAACACTCCTTCACAAGGAACTCATGGCTGGTTGTGAGGGTATACAAACAGACATACACTGCTTCTCAGGTTTTAGAAGAGGACTGTATCATATTTAGTGAGACAAATGTGGAATATTTCATGAGGGGATGATATCTAAATGGGGTTGGTAAGGGCGAATTGATGAGCAGAAATAATGGTGATCATTTTCGGCCAGGTTACCAGTGTATGAAAATTGCAACAATCTAGAAACACAGGCCATTTTTAAAGAAAAGATTTCTGGTGCTGTTGGACTGAGTTTAAGGACTGCAAGTATTATTAGTGGGATCACATTAGAAAAGCTTTGCATTCTAGGCTGAATCGCTTGGATTTTCAAAAAAGATCTCTTGGAGAAAGTGCTGTGGCATAGTGGGCTAAGCCCCTGCCTGCAGCGCTTGCATCCCATATGGGTGTGGGTTTGTGTCCCGGCTGCTCCTCTTCTGATTCAGCTCTCTGCTAATGGCCTGGGAGCATAGTGGATGACGGCCCAAGTCTTTGGGCCCTGCATCCATGTGGAAGACCAGAAAGATGCTCCTTTATCCTGGCTTTGGATCATCCCAGCTCCAGTCATTGCGGGCATTTGGGAAGTGAGCCAGTGGATGGGAGACCTTTCTCTCTCTCTCTCTCTCTCCCTCTCTCTGTCTGTAACTGTGCCTCTCAAGTAAATACATAAAATCTTTAAAAAGGTTTTTTTTTTTAATTTAAAAAAGATTTCTTCCTGGGGCTGGCAGTGTGGCACAGGTTAAACTGCCAGCAAAGCTGGCATCCCACATCAGAGTGCCAAGTTCAAGTTCCCATTGCTCCACTTTGGATCCGGCTTCCTGGATGGGTCTGGGAAGGCAGGGGGTGATGGCCCAAGAACTTGGGCCCCTGCCACGCATACAAGAGACCAGGATGCAGTTTCTGACTCCTGGCTTCAACTGGCTCAGGTCTGGCTGTTGAGGCCATTTGAGGAGTGAATCAGCAGATAAAGACTTTGTGTCTCTCATTCTCTTTTTCTGTTACTCTTTCAAATGACTAAATCTTTAAAAATATCATCTGGAAAAAGTTTTCAAATGGAACAAATAAACAATTATTTCAAAAAAGTCACCGCAGGGCTGGCATTGTGGCATAATGGGTGAAGCTGCCACCTGCAATGCCAGCACTCCATATGGGTACTGGTTTGTGTCACGCTGCTCTGCTTCCTATACAGCAACCTAATGGCCTAGGAAAGGCAGTGGGATATGGCCCACGTGCTTGAACCAGCAGATGGAAGATACTCTCTCTCTCTCTATGTGTAACTCTTTTAAATAAATAACAAATCTTTACTTAAAATAAAAAGGGAAGAAAAAGTCACCACAAGACTATGACCACTTAAGAACTGAGACCATATCTTATTCATCTTTTTATTCCCTCGATGTAGTTGCCACATTGTAGGAGCTCAGGAAGTGTAATGAGTTAATAATTAAGACAAATGAAGTAAGTAAGAAAGTATATTACTCAGGAATATGCTAGGTAGCTTGCATCACTATATTTATTTCTCATTTACACTACATGTCTAAAACAAGTTAGCAGGGCTATCTACTCCAAATAGTGATTTAAAGATCCAGGCTATCTAAAACTCCATCTGAAATGTCACTGTTTATTCATATCTGACCTTCTCTGCTATGTTCAAGAAGTGACATTTATCATGCTGCTCACAGCCTACTTTTCAGGATTCATTACTTGGCCTCAATTAACTGAAAGAGGTCTAAGAAATGTGGGAGAACAAACAGAATTATGAGCACTGTTATCTCTGCCTCACTACATCATTTCAGTTACTGAAGATCTCTTTCTGTTCTTTGCACATGAAGAATTTCACTCATAGGCCTGAGACCTAGTTTCGGATGACTTGAAGGATGGGCCCATTTGAATATGTCAACTGGAATGCCTGCCTGTGGCCGGAACTTCTGATGTGATTTGGTGATGGCCAATGTGCATGAGGAAGGAACAAAAATGAATCCTTAGTCCCTTAAAGACTTTCAGTTCCTCTGAGAGCCATGAATAAACAAGGGCCTTGGAAAGAGAGGTGAAGGTGGAGCTAGACTCAGAAATGGCAGGTGAAGTAGAGGAAAAGAAAGTTAAGGAAGAACTGGAGAGGAGGAGACTAATAATGTGAAAATGTAGTAACAAATAAGGATATGAGATCCGTTCAAAAATAGCTTATTCTACAAACATATGAGTATCCATCAAGAAAAATTTGCTATTCCTAAAACCAAAAGTTGAGTTGGAAAGAAACAAAAAGAAAAGCATGAGATATGCTAGTACTTCAAAAAGCTCATGGATAAATTGAATGAAAGATAGAAATAAGAATTCAAGCTTTATTTATGAACATAGGCTCCACCAAGTTCAATAGCCACTTACTCCATCCCTAAAGAAATGACTTAGTCATGTCAATGCAAATCTATTTATTATTAACTGAAGAATAATGGATTCCCTTTAAAGATTTTTGAAGATTAGGAAGCAATGGGGCTGGTGCTGTGGCATAGCAAGTAAAGCCAATGCCTGCAGTGCCAGCATCCCATATGGGTGCCAGTTTGAGTCCCGGCTGCTCCACTTCTGATCCAGCTCTCTGCTATGGCCTGGGAAAGCAGCAGAAGATGGCCCAAGTACTTGGGCCCCTGAACCTATGTGGGAGATCTGGAAGAAGACCTTGGCTCTTGGCTTTGGATCAGCATAGCTCTGGCTGTTGCGGCAAACTGGGGAGTGAACCAGCAGATGGAAGACCTTTCTCTTTCTCTGCATCTCCTTCTCTCTAATTCTTTCAAGTAAATAAATGAACAAATCTTTTTTTAAAAAAAAAAGATTAAGAAACAAAAAGTAGTCCTAGTGAACAAAATCAGGATTGTAAGGTGAATGCCTAAAGATTTCCCATTGGAACTCTCGAATGAGAGGTTGGGGCTCCCATATGTGAGGAAGAACAGGCAGTTTGTCTTTCTCTGTCTGTATTATTTCACTTAATATAATGTCCTCCAGTTACATGAATTTTACTGCAGGATTTTATTTTTTATGGATAAATAGTATTCCATTATGGATATATGTGACATTTTCCTTATCAGTTCATCTGACAATAGACATTTTGGATGATTCCGTATCTTGGCTATTGTGAACAGTGTTGCAATAAACATGTAAAGCAGGCATCTCTTTGATACAATGAGTTCATGCCCTCTGAAATGACTTGCTTTACCAAGAATACAAGATTTCAGTATGTATGGCCATTTAAAAAGCTTTATATTTTCTCTTTTTTTCCCTCAAAATGAGATAGGAACATCAGATAAAAAAATAATCTAGGGGGGGCCAATGCTATAGTGTAGCAGGTAAAGCCACCTCCTACAGTGCCTACATCCCATATGGGCGCTAGTTCGAGTCTCAGCTGCTCCTCTTCTCATCTGGCTTTCTGCTGTGGTCTGGGAAAGCAGCAGAGGATGGCCCAGGTCCTTTGGCTGCTGCTCTCCTGGCGCCTGGCTTTGGATCAGCTCAGCTCTGGCCATTGTGGCCATCTGAGGAGTGAGCTAGCAGATGGAAGACCTTTCTCTCTGTCTTGCTCTCCCTCTGCCTCTCTGTAATTATTTCAAATAAAATAAATAAATTTTTAAAAAACTATAATCTAGGAAATATAAAAATTGCCCAATGTAACTTATTCAGTAAGTTGGAGACATTAAAAACAGATGACTAATCTCCCCTACCCTTTTTATCTTACATAATATGAACATTTTCTGCAATAGGAAAGGTTATTACTTTGAAAATCTAAGAAGCTTATATTCTTAACTGCTTAACGTTCAGCTTAAATTTGCCTAAATTAATACTATTGCCTTGGGTAATTTTTATCCTCTTAATCATTTTTCTTTGCACCACTCCAAATATGTTTCACTTTTTATAAACTATATTATAAAATGCTATAATTTGATTCAACTTATGATACTATAAATATAGAATTAATAGGAGATGCTTCTGAGTATCTCCTAAAATAAGTTGTGTTTCTTCCAAAAGAACATAATAAATTGGAAAGAAAACAAAGTTTCGAGTCAACCTCAACTGCAAGTCTTAACTCCGCAACTCTCCAGGCTATGCTATCTGGGGCACATCCATACTCAAGGAGCTCCCCTCCACGCCTTCTCCCATCTTTAAAATGAGGGCTTCACCACTTAATCAGGCTTCAAGTTACTGTTAGGATCAGATGACATAAAATCACACTGAATGATTATAGGCTAGATCCTCATAAATAACATGAATAAATGTTTTTATCATCAACAGCCCAACAGAGAGTATACAATTATGTTTTATTTTACATCTTTCAATTACTGACATATATAGAGGTTGTAACCAATAATATTTACAATTTTATTTAAAATAAATGTTATATAAAAATCTAATGATTATGACCCCATATTTGGTTCATTTCTTTATACATCTATATATGAAATAAATTAGGCTATCTTTTTCTCTCACCTTATAGCCAGTCTCTCATAATATCCTATCCAAAAATAACTCTAAATACTCATAAATCCAACTGAAATACACTGATGCCAAAAATGAAGGTTCCATGATGGTTTCTTTGGGATAGGAAGGAGGAATTACATTACCTACAAACACACTTCGTACACAGTCTTCTTTAAGTCTCTTACCCCAGAGTCCTACTTCCTTTGGAACCTGCCCCATTGTTCCCTCACTCCCTGTTCAGTCAGTGGTCTGTCTTTCCTCTTCTGCAAATTCAATTTCCCATGCTCCCATCTTCATCCTTACCTAGCATCCTGATTAGGAAAACCATGGGCCTCTTTCAGGTAGCATGGGAATGAGGGATATAGATACTTTTATGATATCTGTCTTTCCTCGCATCACTGATAGTCCCAAAATGTGAAGGACAGCACAAATTTATTAAAGTAACAGAAATATTTTCCCTTCTTCATTTTATTTGTAAAGCAGAGAGAACAGAGACAGAAAGATAAAGTGAGATCTTCCATCTGCTCCTTCACTCCCCAAATGCCTGCAGCAGCCAGGGCTGGACGAGTCAGTCCAAAACCAGGAACCTGGAACTCACAGCCAAGCACTTAAACCATAGTCCCTTGCCTTCCATGGTGCACAGGAGCAGAAAGCTGAATTGAAAGCAGAGTAGCCAGGACTTGAACTGGGCACGCCCATATGGCATGTGAGTTTCCCAAGAAGCAACTCAACAGCTGCACCAAACACCCACCCAGATTTCCCTTTTCCTTTTTTTTTTCTAAATTTTATTTGTTATACAAGATTCATATGTTTCACATATAAAGATTTAGGAACATAGTGGCACTTCCTGCCCACACTCCAACCCTTCCTCCTCCTCCCTCTCAAATTCCCACTCCTAATTTTTACAATAATCTATTTTCAGTATACTTAATGATCATATAGTTAACTCTATTCTAAGTAAAATAATTCAACAGATAGTAAAAAGAGAAAACCAAACAAGCAAAAAAACAGCAAAAAAAAAAAAAAAAAAAAAAAGCAAAAAAAAAAAAAAAAATCTCTGCTCCTCAATGGAAAAGACAGGAGCATTAAAAAATCTTTGATTCTCAGGCCGGTGCCGCGGCTCACTAGGCTAATCCTCCGCCTAGCGGCGCCGGCACACCGGGTTCTAGTCCCGGTCGGGGCGCCGGATTCTGTCCTGGTTGCCCCTCTTCCAGGCCAGCCCTCTGCTGTGGCCAGGGAGTGCAGTGGAGGATGGCCCAGGTGCTTGGGCCCTGCACCCCATGGGAGACCAGGAAAAGCACCTGGCTCCTGGCTCCTGCCATCGGATCAGCGCAGTGCGCCGGCCGCGGCGGCCATTGGAGGGTGAACCAACGGCAAAGGAAGACCTTTCTCTCTGTCTCTCTCTCTCACTGTCCACTCTGCCTGTCAAAAACAAAAAAAAAACAAAAAAAAAAAAAACAAAAAACAAAAAAATCTTTGATTCTCAAAATGTCTATTTCACTCCAATACATTACATTTCAGGTACTCTATTAGTTACCTAAGATCAGGGAAAACATGATATCTGTCTTTTGGGGACTGGCTTATTTCACTAACTATAATGTTTCCATTTATGACATTCTTGTTCCAAAACACAGGATTTCATTTTTTTTTTACAGCTGAGTAGTACTCCATACTGTATATGTACCATAATTTCTTTATCCAGTCAAAAGTTGATGGACATGTGGGTTGATTCCGTATCTTAGCTATTGTGAATTGTGCTGCAATGAACATGGAGGTACAGATAATGCTTTCATATGCTAATTTCTTTTGGTTTGGGTAAATTTTCAGGAGTGGGATGGCTGGATCATATGGTAAGTCTATATTCATATTTCTGAGGTATTTCCCTTTTTTATATAGTGCTCAGATAATTTTTAAAAAATTTCATCTACTGTATCCATATTTTTTCTTTCCTTCAGGCTATATTCTGAAGCCATCAGAACCATTAACATCTCCACCATGGAGAATATGGATGAAAAAGAGTTACAACAGAAAGCTATACATTTTATAATTTATTAATAATTCTTTCAAACATATTTGGACAGAATAGGATACTTCTAAATTATCTTTTGGATATCTGACCTCTAGGTTGGATCACTTCTATATTCGCCACTATGCTTTCCACCACACAGTCCAAGTTGCTGTCCCATCATAAGAATTAGCTGGATAGGGGCCAGCGCTGTGGCTTAGTGGGTAAAGCACCCCATATGGGTGCCAGATCCAGATCGGCTGCTGTACTTTCCATCCAGCTCTCTGCTGGTGGTCTGGGAAAGCAGTGGAAGATGGCTCAAGAACTCGGCCTCCTGCACCCACATGGGAGACCTGGAAGAAGCCCCCAGCTCCTCGTTACTGGCTTCAGATCAGCCCAGCTCATGCCACTGCAGCCATCTGGGGAGTGAACCAACAGATGAAAGATTCTCTTTCTCTCTCTCTCTCTCTCTCTCTCTCTCTCTCTCTCTCATTGCCTCTACCTCTCTGTAACAATGCCTTTCAAATAAATAAATAAATCTAAAAAACCCAGAGAATTAGCTGAATATCATCACTGTCCCTTCCCCTAAATATGGACATAAGCATTTTTGGCAGTACCCCCAAAGCCACATCTTCACAATACATATTAAAACCAGTTTTGGGGCCAGCGCTGTGGTGCAGTGGGTTAAAGCCCTTGCATGCCGCACTGGCATCCCATATGGGCACCGTTTCAAATCTCAGTTGCTCCACTTCCAATCCAGCGCTCTGCTATGGCCTGGGAAAGCAGCAGAAGATGGTCCAAGTCCTTGGGCCCCTGCACCCACATGGGAGACCCGGAAGAAGCTCTTGGCTCCTGGCTTCAGATCAGCTTAGCTCCGGTTTTTGTGGCCATTTGGGGAGTGAACAAGTGGATGGAAGACCTCTCTCTATCTCTCTCTCTCTCGTTCACTCTACCTCTCTACATAACTTTCAAATAAATAAAATAAATCTTAAAAATAAAAAATAAAAAACCAGTTTCACCCTAAACCTCTTGTGCAAAGTTAGAGAATATTCCAATAAGAAACTAATAAGAATGATACTTTTCATTTCTATGAAGTTTTCAGTATCTAACATGCTTTTGTATTAATTTTCATATTTGATTTTTACAATAATCACAGAGTTAGCTGATGGAGAAATTGTGAGTCACAAAGATAAGAGAACACAGCCAGGACCAGCGCTCAGGCGCTTCGCCTTTAACGCCGTTGCTCATTAGTATATCTCACTGAAGCACAAGGGCATTCTCACCCTCTGCTTCTTAAAGAAATACATCTTTTACAGCTACAACAAAGTTTTTGTCTCTAGTAAAGGTGAGAAACAGAAAAGTGTCAACTATCACATTCTTAAACATTAACATCTACATGGCTTCCAAAAAATGGTCTGATTTTAGGGAGACTGCTACCCTGGTTAACACAGTGATTTGTTCTGCATGGTTAGACAGGTAAGTCTCTTAGAATACAGACATTACACACATTGGTATTTAATTTCCAGTAAACATTCTATTGTTAAACATTATGAGACACTTGTCATATAAACATAAAATAACTAAATATATATATAAGAATGGCAAAGAGGTCATTTTTCATTTTTCACTCCATTTCCTTTTTAACTACATATAGACCACTTCCTTTTTCTCTGCAGGAAAATAAAAATGAAATCCACTAATAACAAGGGGAACACTTAAATGAGCAAATGTGGTATCATTTTCTTTCAATAGTGATAATGACAAAAAAAATTACTATAGGAATTTCGCTATTTTAAGCACTTTACACATGCTAGATGCTTATCCTCACAACAAATCCATGAGGTATTATGATTTTCATATGTATGGAGTGATTTTTATTTCACATACAAAGAAACTGAGGCATTGTGGGAGTAAGTAACTTGCACACAGTTATGAGATTTAAAACCCACGCTGTCTGGCTCCAGAGTTAGAACTCTTGACCACAATGCTAGTATAATCCTTCTCATAGTATTCTATTTTTTGCATATACCAAATGTGAAAACCTCTAGGAGTATAACACTTTTCTAAATCAAAGGAAAGGAAAATGAGAAGTTATGAAATTGGAGAGCTGTTAAAACATCTCTAAGTAATAACACCTCTTCTTGTTCTCAGTTTTAATGTTCAGCTGGGAATTTAGGTGAAAATATAATAATATAAATATGCAGTTCAGAAACATCATTATATTTGGGAATTACATACCTGAAATTCTACCAAAGTTGTACAAGAAAGGCAACTAATCAGAACCTCCACATCACCCTACCAACTTTACCTGATGAGTCACTGAAATACTTTTGTGCTTTGGTGAACATATAGATGACTTATTGCCTGCCATAATGTCCCTGGCCTATTATTACAAAGTATTGTTTTGCTAGAAAGCTTATGCACTTGCATTATGCCAATAAAAAAGACACTGTAGTCCACAAGGAAGAGATTCTCTCATGAAAAGAAATGACGGGAATATGTCAGGAACACAATGAACCTGAACACAGAAATGCCTGTTACAAAAAGTGAAACATGCAAAGTTAGCATTTACCTTTTGGTTATAATTTTATTACAGCTGCAATGAAATATCAGAGGGATGTGATCTCAACTTGAGAGATCTAGTATCAAGGTACTTTTTGATTCTAGGGTTTAGCATATTAATATGCTTCATCTGCTACCTCCCCTTTTATAATATTATACATCATTCAGAGACGATAAAATTCTACCAGAAACATGTGTTTAAAAAATTCAGATTTCAATAACATGCCATAAATGTGTTCAATTTTTTAGGACCTGAATCCCCTTAAGTCTCAGGGTAATAGTCCACTTTAAGTTTGAGAAGGGTTTGTTTCTCTCTGTTAACTGGAATGAAAAATAAAATTTAAGGGGCCTATGTTGTGGCACCACTGATTAAGCCACTGTAAGTTAAGCCACAGACTGTGAAATGGCATTCCATGTAGGAGCACTGGATGGAGTTCTAGATGATTCACTTCCAATCCAACTCCTTGCTTGTGTGCCTCAGAAAGCATCAGAAAATGGCCCAAGTACCTACATGGGTGCCATGGATGAAGCTCCTGGCTCCTGGCTTCAGCTTGCTCCAGCCCCAGCCATTGTGGACATTTGGGGAATGAACCTGCCATTGGAAGATTCTCTCTCTTTCTTTGTCTAACTCTCCCTATCTGTGTACCTGCCTTTCATATAAATAAATCTTTTAAAAATTTTTTAAAAATACAATGTCACCACTTATTTATCAACAAAGTATTCATTTTAAAATCCATATTTTACATGAATCAAAAGTGGAAAGCTGTCCTCATTTTTTAATAGGAAGTTTTGTTTCTTTTTCTGGGTCTTGTTGTTTTGAACCCTAAAAAAAATTAACACCAAGAAATTAGTATGTCTAGGAGGTAACAACGAAATTTATTTTTGAAAATGCCAAATCCTTAAAAGACTGAGTGACCATATGACAATCTGGTTTAACTTCAATTGTTCAAACAGAAATCAATCAATGAGAATAGGAAAAGGGCATACTGTTGAGGACAGTGAAGGCAGTGAATTCCAATGGACATGAACGATATAAAAATGTAAAGATGAAATTCTTGGTGAAATACTTAAGACACAAAAGCAAAAGACATGTAATCATAGAACTAAGTGGACATTTTAATGTATGGCTGTTGAAACTGAACATAAACTGAGTGATGCAGTTACAAATCATCAATGATTGTTTATAGATGTTATTAAAATGAGAATTTAAAATCTAAAAAATGGTTTATTGATATTAAACTTAATATTCATTCCTAGATAATATTATGCATTGATATATAAAAACATAAAAGTCAAATGCAAAGCATATTAAGAAGAAATTCTTGTACATCATGATTGCTCAAAAGCAAACTAATATAAATAAATTGATGTGAAAGTTGGTAGCATAAAGAAGTATAAATAATTCTTAGTGAATATACTAAAACAGAGTCAAGGAAAAAAAAGGAGCTTTCCCTCTGGATTATTTGAAACTTATTCAAAGGACTATTGATCAAGGGATTTACAGGTATAAAAAAGTCACAAAGGGTCATTCATTGGTTGGTATTGGTAAGAACTGTAGAGTCACGCCACCCCTGGGCTTGGAAGGTTAAAAAGAACCAGTGGTTACCAGGAAATCTGAAGCACAGATAAGCCGCAAAACGTGGGGATGGTTTATTATACAACAGATAACTGATACACCTTGTGTTGTGCATCATAGTTCCCCGAGGAAAGAGAACTGAGGCATAAATATACTGATCTGCTACCCGACACCAAACCTCTCAGAAGAGAGAGAGAGCATGAGAGTCTACTGGCATGGCGCCTTTAGGTCTGCTCCTAGGGAGGGAGCAGTATGGACCAGGAGCAACACACAGAAAAATCCAGCACACTTACCAAAATGCACATGTTCAAATAAAAGTTGTACTGCTCATCTAAACTCACCTATTACTCCTCAATTACATCTATGAGGGACTTCATAAAGTTCTTGGAAAAATTGGAATTTACAAATAAGTTCATTTTGATGCAAATATTTTTGATATTCATGCATTTTCTTCATAATACGGGTTTTCCGTGAATGTTTGCAGGGAGGAGGAACCTAATCGAATAGATTTCAAACAATTTTTGAAGCAAAAGAAGCCAATATTTTAATTCCATTTCTATGAACATTTTATAGTACCCTCTATATCAGATATTTCTCAAAATACTTTAGAACATTGAGTTTTCCTTGAGCCCATGGCAAAAATATTTGACATATTTAGTTTGGTAAGCTCTTTGAATCTTTGAAAGTGGGTGTGAAAATTCCAGAGATAAGTCTTATGAATAAGGTAGATAGTTAATCTAGATGGTGGAAATGCTCTGTATTGACGCTGCTCAATACAGTAACTACAAAATGCTTGTGGCTGCTGAGTTGTTGGTTTGAGCCGAATGTACTGAGTAAATTAACATGACCAGTGGCTACTACATTGGACTACTCATAAACAGATATCTTTTTCGTGACAAAGATGATACACAGCTATAAGGCAGTGAGGTTTTTTTTAATTTTTAGGAAAGCTTATTATCAACTCTGCATCTAATATGCTTTCTACTAAATTTCTTTTCTTTATCTTCCCTTTTTTACATAAAGGGAACAAATCCCATGTATTCCATATAAGCAACTTTAAAGTCTTAATGTTGCTTCACACCTGCTCATCTTCCCTTCCTCTCCTCCTTATTTTCTAATTTTTTTTAATTTTTTTTTTTTTTCTTGACAAGCAGAGTGGACAGTGAGAGAGAGAGAGAGAGAGAAAGGTCTTCCTTTGCCGTTGGTTCACCCTCCAATGGCCACCGCGGAGGCGTGCTGTGGCCGGCGCACCACGCTGATCTGGTGGCAGGAGCCAGGAGCCAGGTGCTTTTCCTGGTCTCCCATGGGGTGCAGGGCCCAAGCACTTGGGCCATCCTCCACTGCACTCCCGGGCCACAGCAGAGAGCTGGCCTGGAAGAGGGGCAACCGGGACAGAATCCGGCGCCGCGACTGGGACTAGAACCCGGTGTGCCGGCGCCGCTAGGCAGAGGATTAGCCTAGTGAGCCGCAGCGCCAGCATCTTTCTTTTAATTTTTATAATGACATACTTTCAATTTATTTTATAATCACAAGCTTAATCCTCCACTAAATAAAGGATTCAACAAGTAGTAAGTAGAAAAGCCACTGTTTCTCAAGAGTATAGTAAGGGTCTATACACAAAAGACAAATATTATATTTTCCTTGATTTGTGGTAACATGTATACAAGCAAAGTTGACATTTTAAAATTTTGAGTTCTAACAAATTATCTCTGAAGGAAGTTCCAAATAATAAGTTCACTATATTTTAATTATAGAATGATAGTCATTGAATTGCAGAAATATTGTTTTCCAAAGCAAGCACTCCAACTCTCATTAAATAAGCCTAATAGGAGTTAAGGAACTCTGTAATTAACACACAATTATTCTTAGGTGTTGAAATTTAACTGAAAAGTGATCCCTGTTAGCAATTTGGAAAACATTATGTGAGTGAAATAAGCCAATCCCAAAGAGACAAATACCACTTGTTCTCCCTGATAGGTGACAACTAACTGAGCACCAAAAAGGAAACCTGTTAAAGTGCAATGAACACTAGGAGAAACGGTGACTTGATCAGCCCTCTCCCTGACTGTTGATGAACAACTTAATATGTTATCCCTCTTAGTATTTTTTTTTGTTTGTTCTACTTAATACTTTTGGTTGAATACTGTAATCAATACACAATTCTTCTTAAGTGCTGAAACTTAACTGAAAAGTGACCGCTGTTAAATATAAGAGTGGGAATAAGAGAGGGAAGAGATGTGCAATTCGGGACATGCTCAAGCTGACTTACCTCAAACGGTAGAGTTAGAAACATACCAGGGGATTCCAATTCAATCCCATCAAGGTGGCATGTACCAATGCCATCTCACTAGTCCCAGTGATCAGTTTCTGTTCACAATTGATCATAATGATAGGACTAAGAACCAAAGGGATCACATAAACAAGACTAGTGTCTGCAAATACTAGCTGATAGAATAAAAAAGGGAGAGAATGATCCAACATGGGAAGTGAGATACACAGCAGACCCATAGAATAGCAGATGTCCTAAACAGCACTCTGGCCTCAGAATCAGCCCTTAAGGCATGCGGATCTGGCTGAAAAGCCCATGAGAGTATTTCAGGCATGGAAAGCCAAGACACTCTGGGGGGAAAAAAAAAACCTAAATGAAAGATCTCCATGAGTGAGATCCCAGTGGAAAGAACGGGTCATCAAAGAAGGAGGTACCTTTCTCTGAAGGGAGGAGAGAACTTCCACTTTGACCATGGCCTTGTCTGAATATGATCAGAGTCAGTGAACTCAGGGGGCTTCCATAGCCTTGGCAGCTCATGACAAGAGCCTAGGGTGATTACTGATGCCATAAACAAGAGTAAGTATCAATTTGTTAAGTCAATAACAGGAGTCACTGTGCACTTACTCCTCATGTACGATCTTTGTCCTTAGTGTGCTGTGCATTGAGATTTAATGCTATAACTAGTACTCAAACAGTATTTTTCACTTTACGTTTCTGTGTGGGAGCAAACTGTTGAAATCTTTACTTAATGTATGCTAAACTGATCTTCTGTATATAAAGAGAATCGAAAATGAATCTTGATGTGAATGGAAGGGGAGAGAGAGTGGGAAAGGGGAGGGTTGCGGGTTGGGGGACGTTATGGGCGGGAAGCCATTGTAATCCATAAGCTGTACTTTGGAAATTTATATTCATTAAATAAAAGTTAAAAAAATAAACACTAAAATAAAAAACCTAAAAGCAACAACAAGTAAAAATATTGTATAAAAATGAACTGAATATAAGCTTTTAAACCTATTCATAACATCCAATATTTAGATAGTACAGATCAGTGCTTTCTAAACTTAGGATATGCAACAGGAATGTTGCTTTAAAACTGTAAATTCCTAGGTCAGAATTCATGAAAATGAGACTTAAGAATGTCTACTCCTGTGAGTCTTTTTACAGCTATCTTTCTACTTTCTCAGTATCCCCTCATTTTCACTGTGACTTAGAACATCAAATCTGGGTTTATATTTACCACAATTAAAGAGATATATCAATATCATTTCATCAATGTTTTCACAATGAAATTCAAGTAAATAAAGCCAAAACATAGACTTAATTTAAGAATCTTTTTCAAAAACTTACTTAATTATTTGAAAGGCAACTGGCAGGTAAGGGAAGTTGGGTGAGGGAAGGAGATTTTTCATTCACTCCACAAATGGCTGCAACATCAAGGTGTGGGCAAGGTCAAAGCCATGACCCAGAAACCCAATTTTCCTGTGCCTACCCGAAGGCAGGAGCCAGGACCTTCTGCCTGGTCTCCCACACGGGTGCAGGGGCCCAGGGACCTGGGCCATCCTCCACTGCTATCCCAGGCCACAGCAGAGAGCTGGACGGGAAGAGGAGCAGCCAGGACTAGAACTGGCGCATATATGGAATGATGGCACAGCAGGAGGAGGATCAACCTGCTGCACCACCACACTGGCCCCAACAGTCATCTTTCAATAATAGGGCTAGAATATTAAGACATATATAATGAACTTAAAACTACATCTGTATCTTACACAAAAATTAATTCAAATGGATTAGAGATCTAAAGATAAAAGATTGAAAATATAAAAACTCTAGCTTCTAGTAAGCCACAGTCAAACATTTCCTGATTCTATCTAACCACTGCAAAATAAGGTAGTTTGATTTTTAAAGATTTTAAATTCTTAAAGCCTCAATCATGGAATTACTGACAGTACCGAATTTGCAGTAGGTTGGGCGCAATATCTTATGTATTACCAGATGTTTGTGAGTATCTTTGTAATCTACTTATTGGGTACCAGTAGCACTAAGCCATCTCAACATAAAGACACTCCAAAACATCTCTTATGTGGGGAGCAACTCGGACTAGACTAAGTTACTGGAATTAAGACTTATTCTATGCATCTGCTCTCCCACAATATGGCGCTGGGAGAGGAGTAAACAACTTCTACACAGCTGCCTCTCACCAATTTGACTGAGCTGCAGGAGCTGATCCTGCTCCTGATTGGAGGAGAGCAGCGTGCTCGGCGTGTGGGTAGCAGAGTTGGGATTGGTGGAAGAGGACTATAAAGGAGGAGAGAGACAACATGCACCAGGAACATCCGGATAACATCTGAGCAGCCCCCGAGAGAGCCGGCCGGCGGTGTGCCGTTCCCCCGCGGAAGTGGGGAAAGTGGCAGGGGGAGCCGCCCTTCCACGGAGGTGGAAGGATCGGCAGCCAACCAGGGAAGGACCAGCAGCAAACCCGGGGAGGGCCGAGCAGACAAAAGAACAGCGCAGGGTCCAGTGTCGTTCCTCCGCGAATGGGGGAGCGACACTCTTAAAAGTCGAATTTACAGTAATGCCCTCACTGAGAACTATATTGATTTAACCAGGCATGATATCATACATAGGTCAAATATTATACACAAAGCAAAGACAAATGTTTTCACAAAGTCCTGATGATCTCACAGTGGTAATGTTCCATGCGGTAAATTACTACCATATAGAGAATAGTTTCCTAGGATTGTCTGAAAAATTATGTTACATACAGAGGATAGCCAACTAGGGGAACAGACTTTGATTCATATTCCCAAATCAAATGTTAAAGTGAGCAATAAAAATGTTGATTCTAAAAATCTTAGTTATTTGTAGTAAGGGTTTATTTATTAATATAAAATTATAAATATATTTTTTATATATTTGAAGTTTAAAAATATAGAATTGACTTGTTTTTTCTCCTCCAAAAATAACAATCTTAAGTTTCTTGCATATATTTTCCCAATTTCATTGCAAATGAAACTATGTGTGTTTCTATTCTTTTAAAGGTCCAGTTAAATTGACCATATGCTAGGCCATAAAGTGAATCTCAGAAAATTCAAAAAAATTGAAACCAAACCATGCATCTTTTCAGAACACAATGTAATGAAGCTGGAAATCAACAACTCTAGAATCTCTACATAATATATAAACACATGGAGAATGAACAACATGTTTCTGAATGAACAGTGGGTCATAGAACAAATCCAAAGAGAAATCAAGAAATTTCTGGAAACAAATGAAGACAACAAAACAACACAACAAAATCTTTGGGATACAGCAAAGCAGATTTCATAGAATATACAAAAAAATGGAAATATCTTGCACGTTCATGGGTTGGAAGAATCAATATCAGCAACATGTCCATTCTTCTGAAAGCAATTTATAGATTCAATGCTATATCAATCAAAATGCCAAAGACATTTTTCTCAGAACTAGAAAAAAATGATGCTGAAATTCATATGGAGGCACAGGAGACCTCAAACAGCTAAAGCAATCTTATACGACAAAAACAAAGCTGGATGCATCACAATACCATATTTCAAGATATACTACAAAGCAATTACACTCAAAACAGCCTGGTACTGATACAAAAATAGATGGATGGATCAATAGGACAGAATAGAAACACCAGAAATCAATCCAAACATCTACAACCAACTTATATTTGACCAAGGAGCTAAAACCAATCCCTGGAGCAAGGACAGTCTCCAACAAATGGTGCTGGGAAAGCTGGATTTCCACATGTAGAAGTAAGTAGCGAGACCCCTACGTTACACCTTACACAAAAGTCCACTCATCATGGATTAAAAATCTAAAAATACGACCCAACACCATTAAAGCAATTGAGAACATTGGGCAATCCCTGTAGGACACTGGCACAGGCAAAGGCTTATTGCAAAAGATTCCAGAAGCACAGGCAGTAAAAGCCAAAATTAAAAAATGAGATTACTTCAAATTGAGAAGCTTCTGTATGGCAAAAGAAAGAGGAAAGTGAAGAGGCAACTAACAGAATGGGAGAAATTATTTGAAAGCTATGCAATTGATAAAGGATTAGTAAACAGAATCTAAAAAGAAATCAAGAAACTCCACAACAACAAAATAAACAACCCAGTTAGTAGATGGGCCAAGGACTTAAAAGATGTTTTTCAAAAGAGGAAATCCAAATGGTCAACAGACACATGAAAAAATGTTCAGGATCACTAGCTGCCAGGGAAATGTAAATCAAAACCACAATGAGGTTTCACCTCATCCCAGTTAGAATGGCTCTCATACAAAAATCAACAAACAAATGCTGGAGAGGATGTGGGGAAAAAGATACCCTAATCCACTCTTGGTGGGAATGTAAACTGGTAAAGCCACTATGGAAGAAAGTATGGAGATACCTCAAAAATCTAAATATATTGGGCCAGCACTGTGACACAGTGGGTTAATCCTCCGCCTGTGGTGCTGGCATCCCATATGGCCGCTGGTTCAAGTCCCGGCTGCTCCTCTTCCAATCCAGCTCTCTACTATGGCCTGGGAAAGCAACAGAAGATGGTCCAAGTCCTTGAGCCTCTGCACTCATGTGGGAGATGTGGAAGAAGCTCCTGGCTCCTGGCTTTGGAACAGCAAAGCTCTGGCTGTTGCAGCCATTTGGGGAGTGAACCAGTGGACAGAAGACCTTTCTGTCTCTCCCTCTCACTGTCTACAAATAAATAAAAAAATCATTTTAAAAAATCTAAATATAGACCTATCATATGGCCCAGCTATCCTACTCCTGAGAATTTACCCAAGGAAATGAAATCAGTCAACAAAAGAGCTATTTGCATCTCCATGATTTTTGCAGTTCAATTCACAATAGCTAAGACATGGAATCAACCTAAATGCCCATCAACTGAAGACTGGATAAAGAAATTATGGGATATGTACACTACGGAATATTACCAGCAGTGAAAAAAACGAAATCCAGTCATTTGCAACAAAATGGAGCAATTTGGAAAACTTCATATTTAGTGAAATAAGCCAGTCCGAAAGGAACAAATACTATATGTTCTCCCTGATCTGTGAGGACTAATAGCACACCTAAAACAAAAGCTGTAGAACTGAAATTGACACTTTGAGAAACAATGACTTGAACAGCCATTACCTTGACTGTTAAAGAACAGTTTTTTATTTTGGATTTTTTTTCTCTTCTTCATACTATATGCTGAACTCTTAACATAGAGTTTATCATATGTATATAAAGTCAATTGAAAATAGATATAAGTAAAAAATAATAGGGGGAATAAGAGAGGGAGGAGGAAGTTTGTAACTGTAAAGCTACATTGTACTGATATATTCCTATGGACTTACTTCTAAGGGTACAGTTTAAAAACTTGTCATGGGAATCCAAATCCCATTTAAATCACTGGTAAAAATGCCATCTTAATTGTTAAAGTGATAATATTAAGTGTTAAAGTGAACATATAGATAGGATTAAGTGTTAAAGAGAGAATACAAATAGCATCAAGTGCCTGGTAATAATAGTAGAATTAAAAAGGAGGGAATGTCCAACATGGGAAGAAGTCCACACAGCAGACTCATAGAATGACAATCGCTTTAAGTAACACTCTGATCTCAGAATCAGCCCTTAAGTCTTTTGGATTGGGCTGAAAAGCCCATGAGAGCAGTTCAGCCATGGAAAGCCAAGACTATGTGGCAGGAAACATCCTACATGAAGGAGTTTTGTGAGACCCTAGTGAGAAAAAGGTGGCATCAAAGAAGGATGTACTTTTCTCTGAAGGGAGGAGAGAACTTCTACTCTGTTTACGGCCTTGTCTAAATACTGATGGAGTTTGTGGTCACAAAAGGCTTCCATAGCCTTGGCAGCTCATGGCAATATCCTAGAGTGATCCCTGAAGTCATAATTAAGAGCGTTAATTTTTAAATTAACAACAAAAGTCACTCTGCACTTAGTGACCATGTAGGACCTCTCTTCCTTAATGAGTTGTACTATAAGAATTAACTGCAAAACTTGTTCTCAAATAGTGCTTTATACATTGTTTGTGTGTGGGGGGGTGCAAACTGTTGAAATCTTTACATAGTATAGAGTTGGTCTTCTGTATATAAAGTTAATTAAAACTGAATCTTAAGAGGAGAAGGAGTAGGAGGTGGGTCAAGAGTACATGGGAGGGTGGGTATAGGGGGAATAACCTCTATATTCCTAAAGTTGTACTTATAAAATTTGCATTTATTAAATAAAATCTTAAAAAAGATCCAGTTAATACTAGCTGAAACACATGAAATAGATTCTTAGTGTTGATTTATTATTAACATCCTGTCTTATATTGGATAGGTCATTTACTTTCTTTGTACATCAGTATCCTTTAGGAAAATGAGTTTGTACTAGAGATCTTTGAATACCATTAGAGTTATAATAACTGATGACTCTGCAATATATTTTTATAAAAAACAGTGCCTCAATCTCTCTTCCCAGCTCCTCCCTCCGACTCCACAGTAGCAATCTTTAGTTTCTTGATAACTTTTATTTTAATGCTGGCCATGGCAACAAACATATTGCCTCTTGTATAGCTGCATTCTCTGGATTAATGAGAAAACATTAGATGTTTTCCCATCTGGTCTTTGGTTTCAGTAGCCAAATGACCAAGTAGTAACAACATTTATGGGATAATATTCCTACAGAGAACCAATTTATCTGTAGCTTTATAATTAAATAAGCAAAAACTCAGAATTTCATATCTAATGACATAGATTTTTTAAATATAGAAACACTTAAGAATTGGAATAGCCTGACATGGGTCAAGGTGACCTTGAGCTGGCAGAATTCACCACTGGATAAAATTACAGTTAGGTAAATTAAAAACTAAGCATTACAAGAAAATATCTATGTTTATATTCTAACCCAAGAAATGAAAAGAAAAATGAAAAAGATTTCTGATTTTTCCCACACTTAAAAAATAAACCTTGAAATGTGAAAAAAACAGTTTTCTATTTTATTATGTAATTTTCATACACTGGAAGGTGATTAGACCTTAATGATATAAATGAACTAACTTGAAAATGTACAACTATTTTATGTCTGAATTTTATCTTATTGTAAAACATTAAATTGTTTCAAAGTGGTATGTTTACTTATATACATTGATGACATGAAATTAATATGCATAAAATGACTCACTGCTTTCAACAAAAATATTTTCCTTCCTTGTACGCATTACTCAAAGCAAATTAGAAATACAAATTATTGAGAACTCACATATATTATCATAAACTATAATCATCCATATCCAACAGCACCCAGCAAGGAGTGGGTGTCGTGGCACAAGGTTATACTACTGCTTGGGATGTCTGCATTGCATTTCGGAGTGTCATCTGGAGTCCCAGCTACAGTTTCTTATGCAGTTCTCAGCTAACATGCCTGTGGAAGCAACAGATTTTTGGCTCAAGTATGTGAGCCCCTGTCACCCATGTGGGAGACCCTAAAGTAGATCCTGGTCCCTGGCTTTGGCCTGGCCAGGCTTGGGTGTCACTGCCATTTGGGTACTGAACCAATGGATGGAAGATCTTTTTTTCTCTGTTTCTCTGCCTTTCAAGTAACTAAACACACATTTGAAAAAGAAATAAAGCATGTGGAACAAAATAACATTTGAGAGTTATAACAGTATCATGATTCATTGACTTTCTTTGCTATCGTTTTGCCACCGCTATTCTTGCAATTAAAATTCAAGAGTTCAGATTACCTGACTCTGCCACGGAGAACACAGCATAACACTGACTATAAGGTTCCCCATAAATTATTTCAGGGAGTCAGCAAGTGCTGGGCAGCTAGCACAAGAGCTGCAATGGATTAAGTTATCTCTTCAATGGAGAGCATTGGTAAAAAGATCAGGAAGGTAGGCTCAATGAGAACAGGGAAGCAGAAATGGATGATAATGGAAGAAGCTTAAGTTTAGGCAAGAATATGAATCAATGAGCCAAGAAGTGTAAACATTCTAAACAAAATTCCTTGGCTACAGTCACAAAGCATACAGATTCACGGAGTCACTGTGTTAAAAGTACCTTCAGAACCAGAAAACCCATGGCCCTATGAGGTTAAGAGAGATCTTATCCTGAAGCTATGGATCTCAGCAGGTCCATTTTGTGATTCCAAATCAATTCAAATATTGCGCTTCCATCTATTCTTGGTCCTCATCCCCTCCAAGAAGCTCTCCTTGATGACATATACCTATCCTCATCTCTTCTTTTTAAACTGTTATACAATACCACTGTCTCAAACATATTTTTTGCATATAATAACATTATGTAAAATATATAGCATACAATTTGGACTTTACTATTCACTAATTATTTTACTCATGTATATCATTCCTTTCTACTAGACTGAATATTCTTTGACAATAGAAAGTGTGTAATACCTTTGTGTAATCCTAATGTCTAGTGTGTTTCTAGGCATAATGGTGAGAAGACATATTCTTAAATATATTTAAAAGATACAATTAAATATAGCTTATTTCACATGCTTGCATAAATAGTACACCTAAAGTGTAAGTCAAAACATTACAAATTATCAAGATTATAACATATAAAATAAGGGTCAATAGCATAGGCTTCCCAGTCAGAAATTACAAGTTTGAATCATTCTTTTGCCTAGTTACTATCTTGTGATCATGTCAGGTTACCTATAATGTCCAAAACCTCTTAACTCATTGTTGAAACGGAAACAATAAAAACTCATAATGGTTATTTTTTTTTGACAGGCAGAGTTAGACAGTGAGAGAGAGAGACAGAGAGAAAGGTCTTCCCTTTCCATTGGTTCACCCCCGAAATGGCCGCTACTGCTGGCACTGCGCCAATCCAAAGCCAGGAGCCAGGTGCTTCCTCCTGGTCTCTCATGCAGGTGCGGGGGCCAAGCACTTGGGCCATCCTCCACTGCACTCCCGGGCCACAGCAGAGAGCTGGACTGGAAGAGGAGCAACCGGGACAGAATCCGGCACCCCAACCTGGACTAGAACCTGGGTTGCCAGTTCCACAGGCGGAGGATTAGCCAAATGAGCCACGGCGCTGGCCCATAATGGTTATTTTGGATACAAAGCACTTAACACAGCCCCTGGAATATTCTACAGGTGTTACAGGAATACAACCAGCTTTAAAACTACATTAAATTTTGATTTATATTATAATAAAAAATTGAATCACTCTTCAGAAGAGATAACGGTATTTATTCACTTCACGTGTTTAAAATTATTTACTTGAAATGTTATCAGTAGATGTCAAGGATGTGTCCTTTGTTTCTTTTTCCCTTAAGTACTCTGAATATATGAATCTTAAGTTAGTATACGATCAGTCACAAAATTAACATGATTTTAAGTGTTATTTTTCTTATCAGAGCATCATTTTTATGACATATAAAAATCAATTTCTCTCCAGTTAATTCTGCCATTAGTATGATCAGGTAGTTGAAATAAGTTTTCCTATTATTTAAAATGAAATATCTTTATGTATTTTGAAGTTTTGGTATGAGGGTTAGTATTTAAATTGTAAATCAAATGCTATCCCAAGTAAGTATTTTACCCAAAATTCTCAAAAGGTAAAATCATTTTAAGAAAATGTGATTATTTGATATGCTTCAGAAAGTATGACAGATATGTTTCATGCAATTGCTCAGAGTATACCTCCCATTCCACCAACATAATTACATGAAATTTCATTTTAATTGATTCATCATAACCAAGCTTCACAGCATATATCATGACTTTTTATTATGAAATCTAGATTACTTATATCATTCATTAAATTTGAAACTTTTATATGCGAGGAAACCATGTGGCTAGTATACAGTTTAATCTAATACAAAGACTTGATTCTCTTGAAATAGGATCAAACAATAAAATAACAACAGGTGAGACACAGGATCATGAAAACAAAAGCTATCTGTACATAATCATC
The DNA here is from genome assembly GCF_051225735.1 of Oryctolagus cuniculus. NCBI lineage: Eukaryota > Metazoa > Chordata > Mammalia > Lagomorpha > Leporidae > Oryctolagus > Oryctolagus cuniculus. The sequence goes on from NC_142881.1 coordinate 14,618,568, forward strand.
TTGCTCTTACCATTGGAGCCTATATATTGAGGAAGACTTTGTAACATATGTTGATATTACCATAGAAATAATCTAAGGTCTTCAGCTTGTATTTTATTAAATTTAACCATATTAATCAAACTCATTTTTCATGTATCACTCTTTTTGCATTTAGTGCAGAACAAAAAAGCACTGAAATTATACTTAGTTATAATTCAAAATTATTAGTCATTATTTAATGTACAAAACGGATAACTTAAAAACACTTCTATAGATAAAATCCACAAAGGACATATGATTGAGGGTTTTTGAAGCTGAGAAACAATGCAAATATTGGCCAAGAATCTTGAAAGAGTTGTGAGATAAATTAACTCTTAACAGCCTTCTGGTCCTTTTTCCTTCTACTAAAATATAGGATATTCTAGTGTTCCCTAGGTAACATCTTAGGTGCTGAGGATACGAAGGAATGTAAAGCCTCTCCCGTTTTAGAGCTCATGACAGTAGAAAAAAACAATATAAATGGATAATAATGATATTGCTCCTCTCCTATCTCCTCTTGAATCTTGATTGTTTTCCTTTTTCTGAACCTTTAACCCACTCCCTATTGCCTATCAGCATTTAAATCCCCATCATATAATCACATTAACATACATAGATGCACTTGCTTAATTTACATGATGCATAAATGTACTCACACATGTAAATACATGCATAAAATACAATCCATGTCCATGAGCCACCATTATACCTTCACAAATTTTGACCCAATGTTTCTTTCAAAGAAAACTACTTGAGTTATATGTACTCTCTCTACTTTCCTACTCATTCCTTTTCTTTAAAACAAAAAAAGATTAAATTATTTATTTGAAAGGCAGAGTTAGAGAGAGTCAGAGAGAGAGAGAGAGAGAGAGAGAGAGAGAGAGAGGTCTTCTATCCGCTGGTCCACTCCCCAGATGGCCACAATAGCTGGAGTTGCACCAATCCAAAGCCAAGAGCCATGAACAGGGGCCCAAGCATCTGAGACATCTTCTACTTCCTTCCCAGGCCACAGCAGAGAGCCAGTTCAGAAGCAGAGCAGCCAGGACTCGAACCAGCACCCACATGGGATGCCAGCACTGCAGGCAGCAGCTCTACCCCGCTACACCCAGTGCCGCCCCTCCCCCCATTCCTTTTCTAATCTAGGCTTCCATTTCTACCTCTCCACAGGGACTCTTTTAGTGAAGGTTTCTTTGTGAACTTGTTCATTTCTTTATCTGAACCTTTCTTGAACATTATTTTTTGTCATCCCAGAACATTCTTAAAATGTTCTTTTCTTAGCCGAGGGTACAAGCATATTCTTTTTCCTTACCTCTGTAGTTGCCCCATCTTAATTTCCTTTGCTTCCATGGTCACCTTATGTTGAGATGTGCATCTACATACACTCTCTATAATGATATTGTTCTTCTCCTACCCTGTCATTAATCTAAATCTATTGCTTATTTTCCTTTCCCTGAATCTTTAATCCACTTGCTATTGACTATTTCTATCAGCATTTAAACCTCCTAAAACTAATTTTTATATGTGTTCAATATAGTTAGCCAGTTTCACTTTAAGTCACCACATCCAGTGCCATATACATTATTTTTCCTCCAAAATCATTTGAATAACACTGTCAGCCAACTGGTTGGCCATAAACTTGGAGGTTTATCATTATGGTCTCCCATTATCTGTCGGTTTTGAGATCCATATTCCCCAAATTCCAGGAAATCACGTGTTGTACACATTGTCTAAAACTTCTCTGAAATCTGATCACTGTTCTTCTACACTGCACAATATAAGCTGGTTCAGTTCAGCAGCACAGCCATGGAATCCAGTCTCCTTCTCTCCATTCTCTAACATTTAATCAGGTTGATATCTCCAAAGTTAAAACCCATTTATTTTATTCTTGTAGCATCATTGGATCTTCATTAGAGTAAAGGCAGACTTAGCACAACTTTAATGACTTTCACAATCTGCTGTATAGTTATTCTGCAGACTCATCTGTTGACACATCAGTGTTTACCCTAAATGCTCTAGTATGTTGTGATTTCATTTTCAGGTTTTGCGTGTTTCTCTGAGCCTAGAACAATCTCATCTCATATCCAGCACCCTCTGTGGGACCAATTCCTAATCATCTTTCTAGTTTTAGCTTCAATTTTCACATTCTTTGAGAAAATTTCTCCAATGTGTGTAAGTAAGGTAGGAGTCTTTCTTGAGAGCTTCTACAACACTATGAATATCTCTATGAACAGAGCTCATTAAATTAAATAAAAACTGCCCATCTCATAGCATATAACTGCCAGCTAATGCTAGCATAACTTAAGTGGATGTACATGCTATGCAGACCCAGGAGAATTCCTGGCATTTACTGGATACATAATAAACATATATTTAATTGGATAATAAATAATCAAATAGAAAAACTATATGCACAATGTCTTGGGAACACCAAGAAGAGAATTCACTGTGTTTAGAGGGTACATCAATCAGTCTCCTAAGAGGAAACAGATGACACACTCAAATTAGGATAATTTGAGTAAGCTTACAAAAGATTTTTTTACAAATGTGAGAGCAGAATGTGACAAAAGCACACAAGGTTGTGTAGTAAGCTGCAAAGCCCACAGAGAGGGGAGGATGTGGTTATTAGAAATCAAGTGAGTAAGATGTGTAGAGAGCAACCCTGAGAGAAACTCTGCTTTCATGACAAAAGATGGGCCAGTCTGAGGCAACCTTCCAGGGAAGAGGCTGAGGGAATAACTACTCTTAACCTACTAGTGAGTGTGCTTTTTACTCCAAGCTGGTGCCCTGAACGGATGTCCTCCCATCCAGGTGGAGAGAACATTGCCTCAGGGAGGTTTTCAACACTGTAACTAAAATACTTGATACAAGCCAGCTAGAGATACAACTCAGTTACAGTTTGGAGGTTCACAGTCCAAAATTGGTGGCATCTGGTGGAGGCCGGCAATGGCAGAGTGTGCAGAGAAATGATCACATGGTGATCCAGGATGCAGGGATGGAAGCTAGACTGGACTCTACTTAAATAACCATCTGCCTATTAGAACTGTCTTCAGAAGGCACACTCCAATTGACTAGAGATCTCCTATTAGGCCTACCTCCCAGAGGCAATAATCAGATCAAATCTCTACCCTTAATACATTAATGTTAGTCCACTGACCATTAACATAAGACTACAGTGTTGAAACACATGACTTTAAAGTCATGGAAAACCAAATCCTGTTCAGACCGTAACAGGCATTATTCCCACTGGCACTTTCTCATAAGGGAGCAATGAAGCCTATTTGAAACAAACTGTTTTAAAATGATTCAAATTATTCCTATGTAATAAATGGAAACATCCAAGAGTCACAATTACCCATGGAAGAAGAAGGCTAAGAAAAGTCCATTTTTCATGTATCCATTCAGTAAATCTTACAAATACTACATGTATGTGAGGGATCTTCATAAAGTTCTTGCAAAACATCTATTATGAAAAAACTATTACTTTATGAGATTTATGCTCTTGTGTTTATAAAGCTTCATATTACAAATAATTACACATATATAGAAAAACCATAAGAATACAAATTAGAAAGTATACAATATGATAACTAATATTAGCTAAATGGTATAGCATAATATTTACATGTGAAACTTTATGTTTATAGAATATATTAAGATATTTAATAAAGAAGGGATGGAGTGTTTGGCACAGAAGTGAAGTCCCAACTTTAGATGCCAGCATCCCATATCAAGAGTACTAGGTTGGGGCCAGTGTCATGGCATAGGGCATAAAGCCACCACCTGCAATGCTGGCTTCCCATATTGGTGCCAGTTTGTGTCCTGGATGCTCCACATCTGACCCAGCTTCCTGCTAATGTCCTGAGAAAAGCAATAGAAGGTGTCTCAGGTGTTTGGGCTCCTGACACCTATGGGGGACACCTGGATGAAGCTTCTAGCTTCTGTCTTCTGCCTGACCCAGCACTGGCCATCGCAGCCATCTGGGAGGTGAACAAAAAGATGGAAAATCAATCAATCTCTCTCTCTCTCTCTCTCTTTCCTCTCCCTTTCTCTCATTGTAACTTTTTCAAGCAAATAAATTAAATAAAAAAAAAACCAGTACTAAGTTTGAGTCTCAATTCTACTTCCTATCCAGCTGTCTAGTAATGCAAACCCTGGGAGGCAACAGGTGTCGTCTCAAGTATTTGGGTCCCTGCAACCCACAAGGGAGATCCAGTTTGAGTTCCAGCTATTGTGGGCTACTGGGGAATAAACTAGAGGATGGATGGACAATCAATCAATCTCTCTCTCTCTCTCTCTTTCTCTCTCTCTGCTTTACAAAAAGCATTAAAGGATATTTATAATTATGTCATTGCATAACTTGGGTAGTATTTTGCACTATATTTAGCAGCAGAAATTAAATGTGCTAATCCAGGGAATTCAGAGGAAAAAAATGTACTACAAGCAAGATCTGAGATAGAGGGGGGTGGAGCCAAGATGGTGGAATAGTGAGGGCGGGCGCACACCGATAGTCCAGGAAAAGATAGTTTAATAAAAGTGGAGTTACTGTAGCCTCAGGAAAAGGCTCAGGAAAAAATTGCAGAGGAAACTCTTTCGGATCTAGTGGATGTGGCACAGAGGACCTATGGGGTGAGCAAGGTCGCCCACTGCGTGGAAGCCGAGCCACGGGAGCCAAGCCGCAGAGTCTGCGCACCAGCGCTGGAAGGGGAGGTGAGAGAAAAACCCCAGTAACCCCAGACACTGGCGGGGAAAGGCAGAAAGAGCCTACAAAGAACGAGGCCTGAAGCCCCACTGGGGAAAGTTCACCAGGCTGACTGGAGGAGAGAAAAAATCGAATAAATAAGGGGAACTGGCATGGACATTAGCCTCTCTCTCCACTCACCTTACAAAGCCGAGCAAGACAAAGAGCAGACGCCATTTTACGTATGTAAAGCAACGCCTGTCATTAGCCAAGCAGAAAAACCTGACTCTGGAGGGGAGAAATAACAGGAGGTTAACACCTAGTGAAAGTGTGGAGCTAACGAACTGAGACTGGGAAAATCTGGGGGTGGGGGGTGGGGGGGGAGAACTCACCGAGTACATAAACTTGATAACCTGGGCAACCCGGTGAGAGACTGCGGAGACATTGAGACCACACTGAGGGCTGCATAAACTCTTTGTGTGGTCCTAGCAGTAAGCAGACGAATACCCACAGGGGCCAGATTTCATACATCAACAACTCTAAATTCCACTCAGCTGTGTGGAATTACTTCCCAACTGAGTCAAAAAAAAAAAGAGAGAGAGAGAGAGAGAGAGAGAGAGAGAGAGAGCAACAGAACAATCTGGGTGAATCACCTTTGGCACACTCTTCGCCCTGAAGAACCAAACAGAGCTCTCTGGCCACACCCTTCACAGCCTCTAAGGATCCATCAAAAACAGACAGTCCACTTAATCCAGAGTCACAGTATAATGAGAAAAAACACCAAACTGAAGAAATTTCCAATATGCCAAACAACAAACGCTGAAACCGAGGTAACAAGAACAAGGAAGACACTATGATGCCCCCAAATGAAAAAGACACCCCAATTCAAGATTATGAAGATGATGAGATAGAAGAAATGCAAGAAGCAGATCTCAAAAAATTGATAAGAACATTAAGAAGTTCTCAAAAACAAATTCTTGAACTACAGAAATCCTTAATGGACAAGATAGAAAATCTCTCTCGCGAAAATGAAATATTAAGGAGGAATCAAAATGAAGTGAAACAACTAGTAGAACATGAAACTGTGATAGTGACGAGAAATCATAATGAAATGAAGAATTCAATAGATCAAATGACAAACACATTAGAGAGCCTTAAAAACAGAATGGGTGAAGCAGAAGAGAGAATATCGGACTTAGAAGACAGAGAACAGGAAAATATACAATCAAACCAAAGAAAAGAAGAGGAAATTAAAAATCTAAAAAATATTGTCAGGAATCTTCAGGATTCTATTAAAAACCCCAACATTTGGGTTCTAGGAGTTCCTGAAGGCATGGAGAGGAAGAAAGGATTAGAAGGCCTTTTTAGTGAGATATTAGCAGAAAATTTCCCAGGTTTCGAGAAGGACAGAGACATCCTAGTACAGGAAGCTCATAGAACCCCTAATAAAAATGACGAAAAGAGATCCTCAACAGGACACATTGTAATTAAACTTGCCACAGTGAAACATAAATAAAAGATCCTAAAATGTGCAAGAGAGAAATGTCAGATTACTCTCAGAGGATCTCCAATCAGACTCACAGCAGACTTCTCATCAGAAACTCTACAAGCTAGGAGGAAATGGCGAGATATAGCCCAGGGACTAAGAGAGAAAAACTGCCAGCCCAGAATATTATATCCTGCAAAGCTCTCATTTGTGAATGAAGGTGAAATAAAGACCTCTCATAGCAACAGAAATTGAAAGAATTTGTCACCACTCGTCCAGCCCTGCAAAAGATGCTTAAAGATGTGTTACACACAGAAACACAGAAACATAGTCATCAATATGAAAGAAGGTAAATGAATGAAACCTCACACCAAAAGATCACAAGAAGTTCAAAACATATATTAGAAAATATCTTTGGCAAATGGCAGAGCAAAGTTACTACTTATCAATAGTCACATTGAACATTAATAGCCTGAACTGTCCAGTTAAAAGACACCGATTGGCTGATTGGGTTAAGGAACAAAACCCATCTATTTGCTGCTTACAAGAAACACATTTTTCCAACAAAGATGCATACAGACTGAAAGTGAAAGGCTGGAAAAAGATATACCATGCCAACAGAAATGAAAAAAGAGCAGGCGTAGCCATCTCAATATCAGACAACATAAACTTTACCACAAAAACTGTAAGGAGAGACAAAGAGAGACACTATATAATGATTAAGGGATCATTTCAATAGGAAGATATAACGATTATCAATGTTTATGCACCTAATTACAGGGCACCGGTTTATTTAAAAGATTTGTTAAGGGACTTAAAGGGAGACTTAAAGCCCAATACAATAGTACTGGGGGACTTCAATACCACACTCTCAGAAATAGACAGATCAACAGGACAGAAGATCAACAAGGAGACAGTAGATTTAAACGACATTATAGCCCATATGGATCTAACAGATATCTACAGAACTTTTCATCCTACACAGAAAGCATTTACATTCTTCTCAGCAGTACATGGAACCTTCTCTAGGATTGACCACATACTAGGCCATAAAGCAAGTCTCAGCAAATTAAAAAGAATTAGAATCATACAATGCAGCTGCTCAGACCATAAAGGAATGAAGTTGGAAATTAGAAACTCAGGAATCCCTAGAGCATATGCAAACACATGATTAAACAACATGCTCCTGAATGAACAATGGGTCATAGAAGAAATCAAAAGAGAAATCAAAAATTTCCTGGATGTAAATGAGGATAACAGCACAACATACCAAAACTTATGGGATACAGCAAAAGCAGTGTTAAGAGGAAAGTTTATATCAATAGGTGCCTACATCAAGAAATTGGAAAGGTACCAAATAGATGAGCTTTCAATGCATCTCAAGGATCTAGAAAATCTGCAGCAAACCAGACACAAATCTAGTAGGAGAAGAGAAATAATTAAAATTAGAGAAGAAATCCACAGGATTGAATCCAAAAAAAATTACAAAAAATCAGCCAAACGAGGAGCTGGTTTTTTGAAAAAATAAACAAAATTGACACCCCATTGGACCAACTAACTAAAAAAAGAAGAGAAAAGATCCAAATCAATAAAATCAGAGATGAAAAAGGAAACGTAACAACAGACACCACAGAAATAAAAAGGATCATCAGAAATTACTACAAGGACTTGTATGCCAGCAAACAGGGAAATCTATCAGAAATGGATAGATTCCTGGACACATGCAACCTACCTGAATCGAACCAGGAAGACATAGAAAACCTAAACAGACCCATAACTGAGACAGAAATTGAAACAGTAATAAAGGCCCTCCCAACAAAGAAAAGCCCAGGACCAGATGGATTCACTGCTGAATTCTACCAGACATTTAAAGAAGAACTGACTCCAATTCTTCTCAAACTATTCAGAACAATCGAAGAAGAGGGAATCCTCCCAAAGTCTTTCTATGAAGCCAGCATCACCTTAATTCCTAAGCCAGAAAAAGATGCAGCATTGAAAGAGAATTACAGACCAATATCCCTGATGAACACAGATGCAAAAATCCTTAATAAAATTCTGGCCAATAGAATGCAACAACACATCATAAAGATCATCCACCCAGAAAAAGTGGGATTTATCCCTGGCTTGCAGGGATGGTTCAATGTGCGCAAAACAATCAACGTGATACACCACATTAACAGACTGAAGAAGAAAAACCATATGATTACCTCAATAGATGCCGAGAAAGCATTCAATAAAATACAACACCCTTTCATGATGAAAACTCTAAGCAAACTGGGTATGGAAGGAACATTCCTCAATATAATCAAAGCAATTGATGAAAAACCCACGGCCAACATCCTATCGAATGGGGAAAAGTTGGAAGCATTTCCACTGAGATCTGGTACCAGACAGGGATGCCCACTCTCACCACTGCTATTCAATATAGTTCTGGAAGTTTTAGCCAGAGCTATTAGGCAAGAAAAAGAAATTAAAGGGATACAAATTGGGAACTATCCCTCTTTGCAGATGATATGATTCTTTACTTAGGGGACCCAAAGAACTCTACTAAGAGACTATTGGAACTCATAGAAGAGTTTGGCAAAGTAGCAGGATATAAAGTCAGTGCACAAAAATCAACAGCCTTTGTATACACAGGCAATGCCATGGCTGAGAAAGAACTGCTAAGATCAATCCCATTCACAATAGCTACAAAAACAATCAAATACCTTGGAATAAACTTAACCAAGGATGTTAACGATCTCTACGATGAAAATTACCAAACCTTAAAGAAAGAAATAGAAGAGGATACCAAAAAATGGAAAAATCTTCCATGCTCATGGATTGGAAGAATCAATATCATCAAAATGTCCATTCTCCCAAAAGCAATTTATACATTCAATGCAATACCAATCAAGATACCGAAGACCTTCTTCTCAGATCTGGAAAAAAATGATGCTGAAATTCATATGGAGACACAGGAGACCTCGAATAGCTAAAGCAATCTTGTACAACAAAAACAAAGCTGGAGGCATCACAATACCAGATTTCAGGACATACTACAGGGCAGTTTTTATGAAAACAGCATGGTACTGGTACAGAAACAGATGGATAGACCAATGGAACAGAATAGAAACACCAGAAATCAATCCAAACATCTACAGCCAGCTTATATTTGATCAAGGATCCAAAACCAATCCCTGCAGCAAGGACAGTCAATTCAAAAAATGGTGCTGGGAAAATTGGATTTCCACGTGCAGAATCATGAAGCAAGACCCCTACCTTTCACCTTACACAAAAATTCACTCAACGCGGATTAAAGACTTAAATCTATGATCAGACATCATGAAATTATTAGAGAGCATTGGAAAAACCCTGCAAGATATAGGTACCGGCAAAGACTTCTTGGAAAAGACCCCAGAAGCACAGGCAGTCAAAGCCAAAATTAACGTATTGGATTGCATCAGATTGAGAAGTGTCTGTACTTCAAAAGAAGCAGTCAGGAAAGTGAAGAGGCAACCAACAGAATGGGAAAAAATATTTGCAAACTATGCAACAGATAAAGGGTTGATAACCAGAATCTACAAAGAAATCAAGAAACTCCACAACATCAAAACAAACAACCCACTTAAGAGATGGGCCAAGGACCTCCACAGACATTTTTCAAAAGAGGAAATCCAAATGGCCAACAGACACATGAAAAAATGTTCAAGATCACTAGCAATCAGGGAAATGCAAATCAAAACCACAATGAGGTTTCACCTCACCCCAGTTAGAATGGCTCACATACAGAAATCTACCAACAACAGATGCTGGCGAGGATGTGGGGAAAAAGGGACACTAACCCACTGTTAGTGGGAATGCAAACTAGTTAAGCCACTATGGAAGTCAGTCTGGAGATTCCTCAGAAACCTGAATATAACCCTACTATTCAACCCAGCCATACCACTCCTTGGAATTTAACCAAAGGAAATTTAATTGGCAAACAAACAAGCTGTCTGCACATTAATGTTTACTGCAGCTCAATTCACAATAGCTAAGACCTGGAACCAACCCAAATGCCCATCAACAGTAGACTGGATAAAGAAATTATGGGACATGTACTCTATAGAATACTATACAGCAGTCAAAAACAATGAAACCTGGTCATTTGCAACAAGATATAGGAATCTGGAAATCATCATGCTGAGTGAATTAAGCCAGTCCCAAATGGGACAAATATATCATATGTTCTCCCTGATCAGTGACAACTAACTGAGCACCAAAGGGGAAACTTGTTGAAGTGAAGTGTACACTATGAGAAACAGTGACTTGATCAGCTCTTGTCCTGACTGTTGATGTACAATGTAATATTTTATCCATTTTAGTATTTTTTTGTTCTAGTACTATTGGTTGAACTCTGTAATTAACACACAATTATTTTTAGGTGTTGAAATTTTAACTGAAAAGTGATCCCTGTTAGGAATTTGGAAAACATTATGCTGAGTGAAATAAGCCAGTCCCAAAGGGAGAAATATCATATGTTCTCCTTGATTGGTGACAACTAACTGAGCACCAAAAAGGAAAGCTGTTAAAGTGAAATGAACACTATGAGAAACGGTGACTTGATCAGCCCTTGCCCTGACTGTTGATGATCAACTTAACACGTTATCCCTCTTAATATATTTTTGTTTGTTCTACTTAATACTTTTGGTTGAATACTGTAATCAATACACAATTCCTCTTAAGTGCTGAAACTTAATTGAAAAGTGATCACTGTTAAATATAAGAGTGGGAATAAGAGAGAGAACAGATGTGCAATTTGGGACATGCTCAAGCTGACTTGCCCCAAACGGTTGAGTTAGAAACATACCAGGGGATTCCAATTCAATCCCATCAAGGTAGCATCTCACTAGTCCCAGTGATCAATTTCTGTTCACAATTGATCATAATGATAGGACTAAGAACCAAAGGGATCACATAAACAAGACTAGTGTCTGCAAATACTAACTGATAGAATAAAAAAGGGAGAGAACGATCCAACATGGGAAGCGAGATACACAGCAGACCCATAGAATGGCAGATGTCCTAAACAGCACTCTGGCCTCAGAATCAGCCCTTAAGGCATGCGGATCTGGCTGAAAAGCCCATGAGAGTATTTCAGGCATGGAAAGCCAAGACATTCTGGCAAAAAAAAAAAAAAAATGACCTAAATGAAAGATCTCCGCGAGTGAGATACCAGTGGAAAGAACCGGTCATCAGAGAAGGAGGTACCTTTCTCTGAAGGGAGGAGAGAACTTCCACTTTGACTACAACCTTGTCTAAATATGATCAGAGTTGGCAAACTCAAAAGGCTTCCATATCCTTGCCAACTCATGACAAGAGCCTAGGGAGATTACTGATGCCATAAACAAGAGTGTCAATTTGCTAAGTCAACAAGAGTCACTGTGCACTTACTCCTCATGTAGGATCTCTGTCCTTAATGTGCTGTACATTGTGATTTAATGCTATAACAAGTACTCAAACAGTATTTTTCACTTTGTATTTCTATGTGGGTGCAAACTGTTGAAATCTTTACTTAATATATACTAAACTGATCTTCTGTATATAAAGAGAATTGAAAATGAATCTTGATGTGAATGGAATGGGAGAGAGAGCAGGAAAGGGGAGGGTTGCGGGGGTAGGGAAGTTATGGGGGGAGAAGCCATTGTAATCCATAAGCTATACTTTGGAAATTTATATTCATTAAATAAAAGTTAAAAAATAAAGATCTGAGATAGAAACACAAAAGATGCAAAAGAAAAGGGAGAGTGTTTCAAGCAGAGGTTGTTAACTGGAGGACATGCTAGCCTCCCCATGGTGATGTTATGCAAACTTGTCAAGTGTGTGTCAGCAGGTGTGAGGATTGTCACAATGATTGGGGAAATGGCTGGGATGACATTTAATGGGCAGAAGCTAGGAAATTCTAAAGGTTTTGCAATGCCCCAGGCACTTCCCATACCATGTACTGTCCTGATTCCTGCATGACATTCAAATGTCATTCTAGTCACCTGTTTATAAGAATCAAAATCCAAGATCTTACTACACTTCATTCACACTGCCTCATCATTTTAAGTTTATATAAACACCAAGTATGGTTTGCACAGTGGTTAACACTGAAATTTTCAGGATTCCAAGTTCCATGCATTTTAAGAAAAGACCGTCCTTTGCTTTGACCCTAACGTTATTATGAGTCATTCACCCTTTCAGAAAATCACCTCACTGAACTGCAGTGTTGCTCCTGGTGGATAAGTCACCAATACAGCAAACCTGTATCTGTCAGCACCTGTGGCTACTATATTTGCTGATTCTGTGAACAGATGCAAGCATCTGACTACATCATTATGTCTATAGTATAATCATGTAAGCTTTTGGCTATATTTACATACTACATGTATACTTATATTGTATTTATATATTACAAACTGATAAAGTATTATAAATTATTTTCATTGTATATTTCCTTTATATTGAGTAATTTTATTCTTTTTTAAAAATCATATACAGTATAAGTTATATTGGTGATAAATTTCATTCCGTGCTAACTATGAAATATTTATAACGGCGCAGATTTGAGAATTGTGGGTTTAAGTTTGTGAAAGCACAAAATGGATATGGCCAAGAATACTGTTGGAGATCAATTAAGTACAGCGGAATGACACTGAATTCTATCCTCTACTGTTAAAGACCAGTTTGACCATAAAATTCTCAGTGTCATGATCCCTGAGTTATGCTAAAACATCACAAGAAAGAAGATTTGTGCAAACCAAGAGTACTTAGGGGCAGCAGTACAGATGGTCAGGCATGTTGTCCCACTTAGTGTGTGGGGTAAGGAGAAACTTGGGAAGCAATTTTTGCAGTAAACAAAGAATAAAATTACAAAGCAAAGGACCTAGTTATAAATAAAAGAAAATGGATTGAGCCTAACAACTGAAAGTGTTTCTTGGTTCTACCACTGATGTGATCACTGTCAGGGTAAATAAACTGAGTTTTCATTCATATGCCTCATCATCTTAACTTTTAATCATTAATAATATATGGTAATTGCCGGCTCCGTGGCTCACTAGGCTAATCCTCCACCTACAGTGCCAGCAATCCGGGTTCTAGTCCCTGTCGGGGTGCCAGATTCTGTCCCTGTTGCTCCTCTTCCAGGCCAGCTCTCTGCTGTGGCCTGGGAGTGCAGTGGAGGATGGCCCAGGTGCTTGGGCCCTGCACCTGCAAGGGAGACCAGGAGAAACACCTGGCTCCTGGCTATGGATCAGCGCGGTGTGCCTGCCGCAGCACGCCAGCCACAGCGGCCATTGGGGAGTGAACCAACAGAAAAAGGAAGATCTTTCTCTCTGTCTCTCTCTCTCTCTCACTGTCCACTCTGGCTGTCAAAAAAAAAAAAAAAAAAAAAAAAAAAAACAAACTAATATATGGTAACATTCTCAGATTGACTGGCGTTAAAAGCAATTTGCATCAGGCTGTTGCCTTCTTTGTGTTCCCTATTCTTGCCTTCCTAAGTGGGCTGGGCTGGCCCAAAAAGTGTAAAAGTAATTCTAATAAATAACATGCAAACCAAAGAAAGTGTTTACAAAATTCAGAAGAGATGATTATCATAGAAAAAGATGATCATTTTGGATTCCACTTTAGCCACTAAAATTTATTCCTTAGGAGTTGCAAACTTTTTTCTTCATATGAATCTATCGAAAAAAAGAAAGAACTTTGAAGAAATGACCAATTAATAAAAACATGAAAAAGAAGCCTTCATTTCTTTGTTTCTCTTTGTTGGCAACATATGCTCCAAAATATACTAAAGATATAATTCAGGAGCTACTCTAGGCTATATCATGAAAACACTATCGTCATCTTTTTTTTTTTTTTTTTTTTTTTTTTTTTTTTGGATAGGCAGAGTTAGACAGTGAGAGAGAGAAACAGAAAGAAAGGTCTTCCTTCCGTTGGGTTAACCCCTAAATGGCTGTTACAGCCGGCGTGCTGCGCCGATCCAAAGCCAAGAGCCAGGTGCTTCCTCCTGATCTCCCATGCAGGTACTGGGCCCAAGCACTTGGGCCATCTTCCACTGCACTCCCGGGCCACAGCAGAGAGCTGGACTGGAAGAGGAGCAACCGGGACAGAATCCGCCGCCCTGACCGGGACTAGAACTCGGGGTGCCAGCGTCACAGGTGGAGGATTAACCTAGTGAGCCACGGTGCTGGCCTCATCATCTCTTAAAAGTTGTTTAAAAAATACAATAGACTTGAAAATAACATATTTTATACTTAATATTCATGAATTGTTGATTAAACTATGTTAAACTTCTACTATGTATTTGTTCTATCAAAGCATGCTTTGTTCTATTTGGCTGTCTACTGTCGCATCACAAAGTATATTAGTACACAATTCACAACTCTGATTCAGGAATTTTGGAAGAACATGTATAGGTAGTTCATCCTTGATTCATCTTGTGTCAGCTGGGGGATTGGGAATGGAAAATTCAGTTTCAATATGGATTCACATTCTTCATTTATATATCTGGTATCTTGATGTCTGTTGATATCTCTCTCTCCCTGCTTCTTCCTAAATGCCTTGAGCTTCTCACAGTCAGGTGATATCAGGGAAAACAGACTGCAAAACAAGAGAGCTGACTTACCCAGAGCAAATATTCTAAGAGCCAAGAGGTAGATGTTTTCAGTCTCTTAAGGGAACTGGCACAGCCAACTATTGGATAAAACCATCACAGAACCTGCCCCGATTCAAAGGAATGGGACATAAGCATCATCTTTCTTCTGAGTGAACAATGTGAAAGAATTTGTGGTCACCTTAAACTTATTTCTTGTACAGCAATAATGAAAATAACTCTAGTTCCTATCATTATTTAACTAAGCACAAATGTCAACTAAATGTAAAACCAAGAGATTTCTAAAATGTAGGCCCTTCTCTCAAGGAATGTACATTTTCACTCAAAAAATGAAAAATTCAATTATAGGTGGTTAAACAACTCATTTTCCAGAAAAATATTTTAATCAATGATTAAAGGAGAATGATGGGATGAGAAACAGACTTATTAGAAATCTACAGATTTTTTAGTCTATCTACAACAGCAATGCCAAAGTCTGCCATTTGTAAATAACTGGAAAATACTCCTCACATTGACAAAATATGGATAACTAATGTTTCAGGTTGTATATGTTATACTCAGTTCCAAGGATAAAATAGATTTCCTAAACAATTATGCTGGATTATCCACACATCACAGATAACCACAATGATTATTAGTATCCATGACATAGTATCTAAATCCCAAAATCATGCAATGAATAGATGCTGTCATAGACACATTTAAGGTTGCATTTGCTAATTCAAAGAGGCCGTGCTGTGGCAAAGCTGGCTAAGCCTCCTCCTGCAGAGCTGGCATCCAATATGGGCACCATCTGCTCCACTTCCAGTCCAACTAATGGCCTGGGAAAGGAGCGGAGGATGGCCCAAGTGCTTGGGCCCCTGCAGCCATGTGGGAGACTTAGAAGAAGCTTCTGGCTCCTGGCTTTGGCTGGCTGTTGTGACCATTTGGGGAGTGAACTAGTGGATGTAAGATCTTTCTCTTTGTCTCTCCTTCTCAAACTTTGCCTTTCAAATAAAATAAGTATATCTTTAAAAAAATAAAATATTGCCATTTGTAGGTGGACTTTTGTGAATGATGTTGTTAAGGAAATAAACATTTATTGTTTGTTATGTATCAGGTATTGTGCTGCATTGTTTCCCAGATATAAAGTAAGAAAGACAACAACAAAGGAGCTTAGAGTTTGGGAGCTGAAGATGAGTAAAAAGGAAATTCTGTAACAGTATGAGCAGTACTTCCACAAATGTAAACTCAGGTTGCTGGGAAGACACAGGGGACAAACTTAGCCCCAAAGGGCTGATATTCCTGGATAGGCCTGGAGAGTATATTGATAAACTGAAAGATAAGTGTCTACTAGGAGGATACAGTTACTGTTGTTTGAAAATGAAGTTAGTTTTGCTAATAGAAGAATTAGTAAATATTCCACAGAGGGACAAAGATGATGAACAGATTTAGAAGAGACAACTTAGGGTAGGTTTATGGAGAAGCAGTTTGGGGTGAAGGGAACTTCTGAACTCAGAGCCACACTGAGAAATAAGCCTGGGGAAGGTAACTGCGATCACATCACTTGGTGCCTTACAGCTGAAGTGAATGAGTATGGATTTCACACTGAAAGCCAGGAGACAGCACCTCTGAACAAAATAAATGTAAAGGATGATTTTAAATGAATACTTACACATGCACAGCTTCATTTATAAAAACATATTTATAAACAGCAATATAATACTTGAAATGTCACATATCAGAGTTCAAAATTAAAGCACATGGAGGCTTTTGAATTTAATGTCATAAATCTGAGGGGTTTTATTTATGACTCAAATGTGCTTTTATCACTTCCTCACATTTATTAGATTACCTACTTTTATTTACAGTTTTAGTGTTATAATTATTTTATCCATTGACAAGTAAAACTATTTTTTTAAAGTGACTAAATCAAAACCTCCCATTGTAGCTTTCTATAGAACTACAATATTTTAACTGGTAATAGACTTTATCTTCTACTAGATTGAAGAAAAGTCCACATGCACAACAATCTTCTAATCATCTATCTATAATAAATGACAAGTGGTTTAGAAAAATAAAACATAAATAAATAGCAAACATTTCTTGTCTAATAGTGTTCAGCCTTAATAATATTGCCTCTTAAAAACAAAACGTGGCCAGCGCCTCGGCTTACTAGGTAATCCTCCACCTGCGGTGCCGGCACACCGGGTTCTAGTCCCGGTCAGGGCGCCAGATTCTATCCCGGTTGCTCCTCTTCCAGTCTAGCTCTCTGCTGTGGCCCGGGAGTGCAGTGGAGGATGGCCCAAGTGCTTGGGCCCTGCACCCCATGGGAGACCAGAAGAAGCACCTGGCTCCTGCCTTCGGATCAGCGTGGTGCGCCGGCTGCAGCGCACCGGCCTAGGCAGCCATTGGAGGGTGAACCAATGGAAAAGGAAGACCTTTCTCCCTGTCTCTCTCACTGTCCACTCTGCCTGTCAAAACAAAAAACAAAAACAAAACAAAACAAAAATGTCTGCAGGCAGTGTACTCTTGTTCTGACACTGTCAGAAGGAGACATTGAACACACTCTTTCCAAAGTGAAACCTTGAGCATATTCTACTTCTTGACAATCTTTCCCACTAAAACTTAGATTTATTGTCAATTAACAAAAATGGTTACATACATGTTTTTCACTTTAGGCTAGCCCTCCTAAGTATGTTTTTCATTCTGCAATTCATCTGTCCATGTTCACTTGTCAAGGACAGGTATATCTCACAAATAACTAATGGGAAACAGGTATGCTATGGCTAGAGTAGGGACAAATTGTGCACCAGGACCTATTAATATTAGTCAGTAGAGGAAATGTTTTAGTATCTGGCTTTTAGCTTAGGTTGTACTCAGTGAACTACTTTCCAGCAATGAAAAATGATAAATGATTTCATCACTTCAAATATATAATGAGAAAAATTTAAAGTAGAAAAAACTCAACTTTCCTTAGACTATATCTGTCCAAGGGTAAAAAAGAAATAATTTCTGATGGTTTCATTTGGGTAGAGAAATGTTAACAATCATCTTTTTTTTAAAGACTTATTTATTTTAAAGTCAGAGTTACACAGAGGAGAGTCAAGAGAGAAAGACAAAGAGGTCTTCACTCCCCTGTTGGCCACAATGGCCAGAGCGAGCTGCGCCAATCCAAAGCCAGGAACCAGGAGCTCCCCCAGGGTCTTCCACATTGGTGCAGGGGCCCAAGGAATTGGGACATTTCTACTGCTTTCCCAGGCCATAGCAGAGAGCTGGATCAGAAGAGGAGCAGCCAGGACTCGAACAGGCGCCCATATGAGATGCCAGCATTGCAGGCGAAGGCTTAACCCACTACGCCACAGTGCTGGCCCCAACGATCATCTTTATATCAATGAATATATCCAAAATTGTATAAAAGCAAAAACAATAAAGTTAATACTTACTAACAATGGTTTATGATTCTCATTGCAACATCAATTAACTCATCAACTAACTAAAAATCCATAACAGGGGCTGGTGTTGTGGCATAGTGGTAAAGCCACTTGTGATAGCAGCATCCCATACGGGCGCTGGTTCAAATCCCAGATGCTCCATTTCTGATCCAACTCCCTGTAAATTCACCTAGGAAAGCAGTGAAAGATGACCCAGGTGCTTAGCCCCTGCACCCACAAAGGAGACCCAGAAGAAGCTCCTGGCTCCTGGCATTGGACCTGCCTAGCTCCAGTTATCACAGCCATTTAAGGAGTAAACTAGTGGATGGACTCTCTCTCTCTCTCTCTCTAACTCTGTTTTTCAAATAAATAAATCTTTTTAAAAATCCATAACAAACATATGGACACAACGGTCCCTTGGTATATAGAATGAAGGATTCTTTTTTTTGACAGGCAGAGTGGACAGTGAGAGAGAGAGACAGAGAGAGAGAGGTCTTCCTTTGCTGTTGGTTCACCCTCAAGTAGCTGCTGTGGCCGGCGCGCTGCAGCCGGCGCACCGTGCTGATCTGATGGCAGGGGCCAGGTACTTATCCTGGTCTCCCATGGGGTGCAGGGCCCAAGCACTTGGGCCATCCTCCACTGCACTCCCTGGCTACAGCAGAGAGCTGGCCTGAAAGAGGGGCAACCGGGACAGAATCCGGCGCCTCGACCGGGACTAGAACTCAGCGTGCCGGCACCACAAGGCAGAGGATTAGCCTAGTGAGCCTCGGCGCCAGCCCAATGATTCTTACAATCCAGTTTATAAATCCTTTAAATGAGAAAACCACAGTTGCCATAATGACCAAATGGAAGTTAATTAAATAGTTCAAACTAGCCCCTATTTTCTATAGTATTTTTTGGTTGGCAAATTTGCAAACCTTATATGTACTTTTTATATATCTTGGCAATACAGAAGGCTGATACATTCAGTACTAATCGAATGGTAGATAAATGAGAATAGAACTAGAAAACTCTACTTCAAAACATTTAAAGAAAATTGGTCAAAGAGACCTTACCTAATAGAAAAACATTTAATAATTTCCAGCAAGAAAACTCTTCCTGATTTTTCAGCATCTGTATGAACTTAATGAATGTTTTTGTTCATCTATTCAGCACATCCTTTTGTTTATATCATGTCTTCCCTCGGGATACTGACTTCCCTCTTCTAAGCTAGGTGGTGGCCAATAGCTGCAGTAGTGCTGGTGGAGCAAGTCCAGGAGACATTCAAGCTGACTCTCATCCTGCCTGTAGATACTCTTACAGCACATGTGGATACTCTTAAACTGCACGTGTTCCACATGGGTCAGATTAAAATTTGTTCAGGGTATACATTAGGAAACTTATTTCAGTGATTGCAGAGAGCCACTGCCAGGTGAAATTATTCAAGTGGGAATAATCAACTATCCCAAAGGTAGAAATGAGGATAAGTAAAAAAGGGATAGACCAAGTATTATGTTAAGCTATTTCTTGCGAAGCAGCATTCAGTGTTTATCAGATAGTTAACTTAAGCATGTCATTTGATTTGTGCTGATGAAAGAAAGCAAAATGATAGAATAAAAAGGAGATAAAACAATAAATCCAACTTCTTTCCTCTCTAGTTTTAAAGATGTTTAAAAATATGTATGGTCAATTTCCCTATTCAACTAACTATAACATGTGTGTATATTTACCATTCCATTGGGAGTTATTTGCTTTGTTTACCCATTTCAATGAGTAGCAAATTATCATACAGATTTTATGCTTCTGTAATCATTAATAATAAATTCTAAAATATGTTAAATTCAACCAGTAACTGGATTTCAGAAAAAGTATTCTAACATATAAAAATTTTACTTATATATAAATCATGCTAAACAGAGACAAGACAAACAAAGCCCCCATGACTTGAACAAACAGCATACAGACTGAATTACCAGGGTGTTTACAATTACGTTCGATTGCATCAGCTCTACACGTACTAGGGTTTCAAAGTCTTTGAACATATTGGAAAGAAGGTCATTGAACTGATTTATCCTGCATGTGCACAGCTTAAGTACTATAATAATAAAATCATGTTCGCTTGGAAGAAAATTGTCCTGTTAAGTTGCCATTGGCCATATTAAAAAGGCTTTCCACCTAACTTGGCTGAAAGAAACTTCAAAGATCAAATACTATTAATTTGTTTAGTAATTCTAAAACTCACAAGTAAAGAAAGGAGGAGAGATGCTTTCTACAGAAGCATAGATAATTCAGGAGATCTATTGTTGTTCTTCATAACAATAGAGCTTTTAGTTCCATTCTCTAATTTACTGTCACTTTATCACTTTTATCTTCCACTTTAAGTCTGTTTCTTTTATTGGACTATCTATTCAGCTGATAATTCATTTAGACTTTTGAAGTTCCATGACATAAAAATTCCATTTAACTGCTTCCTTAATGGTTGTTAATCTGTACAAATTTTTAAATTTGACCTTAATGGAACAGCTTATTCCTAAAGTTATGAGGACACTGGGAAACAGATCACGTCCTTAAAATGTACAGATTATAAAGGCTTTCTTTTTTATTCACTAAATGAATTTTGCACAGAGATATTTGCAAAGTGCTTCTTCTTACAATAAAATGCAGAGTCATTTTCTCATCTGAATTCCATATACACAGTTCAGAATTTCACTCAAGTGTCCGATGAAGTGTCAAAGTGCTTTGTTAACAAACGTATTTCCCAGATGTGGACAGAACAGGGACAGAAGGCTCAACTGCTCGAACATACCTAACAATTCAATTACAGTTATCTTACAGTGCCATCACATATTTTTCTTCAACAAACAACCTCGGCTGGAAACCTCTAGCAATAACATAAATAAAGGACCATCTGGCTAGAATAATTAAGGAAGGCTAGAAATAAAACATTAATTAGTGCAGTATTTCAAATGACCTTCAAAGGCCTTATTATGAAATTATATCCAAACAGGTAATCGTTTATTTCATGTCGCTATTATATTTAACTAGACATGAATAAAAACAAATACCAAATTTTTACTCTTTCAATGGGGACTATGATTCAAACCAATAACAACATATTTCTTAAGCATAAATAAAGGAAAGTAACAAATGCTTAGGTGAAATAAAAATGTCATTGCAAAATTTTTTAAATTTGCATCACTCAAATACCACACATTTTTAACTTATAAAGCCTTTGGAGATCAACACCTTATATAACCTTCATTTAAGGAGAGGAAACACAGGCTCAGAGACAATGATGATTTTCCCAAGGTCACACATCTAAGCAGTGGTGGAGATTAGAGGTAAACATGGGTCTGATGCTCATTCTAGAAATACTGTTTGTATTAGTGATGAATATTTACACATAAATGTTCTATCACAAAATAGCAAGTAAACAGCACACTACAAAGTATGATGGTTATTTTCTCACTTTATTGAAATAAAAAAGTCCACAAAATCTGCTAATATACTGCATTTCAGAGCCATATGATAAGACAATTCCCAAAGTCATAAACTGCCTTGAAGGGAGTTTGTGCAAGAGATGAGGAGCTGTCCACACGTGAGTCCCTCTGCTTGGGAGGAGTGGGTGTTAGGGAGAAGCTGCCCAGAAAAGATCTGCATATATGAGGCCTTTCGTCACCAGGTGTGACCACGAAATTGCTGTCTCTTGCTAATGAAATGCAGCCAGTGTGGTTATCTATTACTTCAAGGTCACTGTTTTCAAGAAGAAGATTAACTTTCTCACTGTCTGTTTACCATTCCGCTGTCTATAAGGCAGAGAGAATGAGGAAGCCACAGAGCATGGAAAAGGATTCTTTGAGTCTTCATATGGAGAAAAATGGCTTACGTGGCAGGAATCTCCCATAATAATACAGATCAAGAGAAAAATATATTCCTCTAGTTATTAGTTATTATTACTACATTATCTAATAAGTAGTAAAAATCAGACTTGGCAGACATTATAGCAACCAGTATTATAACAGTATCTCAATGGAGAGTTTTAAAGGAATAATAAAAAAAAGCCATATAGAAAACAGTATGAGGACCAGTGCTGTGGCGCTGGGGTTAACGCCCTGGCCTGAAGTGCCGGCATCCCACATGGGCACCGGTTCAAGACCTGGCTGCTCCACTTCAAATCCAGCTCTGTGCTATAACCTGGGAAAGCAATAGAAGATGGCCCAAGTCCTTGGGCTCCTGGTCCTGCGTGGGAGACCCGGAAGAAGCTCCTGGCTCCTGGCTTCAGATTGGTGCAGCTCCAGCTGTCACAGCCAATTGGGGAGTGAACCATCGGATGGAAGACCTCTCTCACTTCTCACTCTCTCTGCCTCTCCTCCCTCTGTGTAACTCTGACTTTCAAATAAGTAAATAAATCTTAAAAAAAATAAAAAGAAAACAGTATGAAGGTTTCTCAAAAACTAAAACCAGAACTATCATATGATTTAGCAATCCTACTACTGATTACATATCTAAGGGAAATTCATTATTAATGTCAAAGAGACATTTGTATCACCATGTTTAATGCAGCACTTTTCACAATGGCCAAGAAATGGAAACAAAATCTAAATGTCCATCCACTGAAATTGATAAAGCAAATGTGGTATATATACACAATGGAATACTACTCAGGAGTAAAAAGGATGAAATTTTATTGTTTGCAACAACATGGATGGAACTGGACGCCATTATGATCAATGAAAAAAGTCAAGCACAGAAAGAAAATTAGCACTTGATGTAATTTATATGTTGAATCATAAAATAAAAAAGTGATCCCATAGAAATTAAAAGCATAATTGTGGTATTACCAGAGGCTGGACAAGGGAATTCAGGAGAGAAAGTTGAAAAGATAGACTAATGGGTAATAAATTACAGTTAGATGTAAGAAGTTCTGGAGTTCTGTTATGCAGTAGCATAAGTACAGATAAAGTTAATGTACTTTATATTTCTATATAAAAGAGAAAAACTAGAAGATAAGATTTTGGATTTTTATGCCATGAAGGAATGATAAATGATGGAGGAGACAGATGTGTTTGCCCTGATTAAACATTACACAATATATACATATATTGAAACATATGGCCGGCGCCGCGGCTCACTAGGCTAATCCTCCGCCTAGCGGCGCCGGCACACCAGGTTCTAGTCCCGGTAGGGGCGCCGGATTCTGTCCCGGTTGCCCCTCTTCCAGGCCAGCCCTCTGCTGTGGCCAGGGAGTGCAGTGGAGGATGGCCCAAGTGCTTGGGCCCTGCACCCCATGGGAGACCAGGAGAAGCACCTGGCTCCTGGCTCCTGCCATCGGATCAGCGCGGTGCGCCGGCCGCAGCGCGCCGGCCACGGCGGCCATTGGAGGGTGAACCAACGGCAAAAGGAAGACCTTTCTCTCTGTCTCTCTCTCTCTCTCTGTCCACTCTGCCTGTCAAAAAAAAAAAAAAAAAAAAAAGAAACATATGGTACCCCATAAATATATTTACTTTTATATATCCTTTAAATTTTTATTACAATTTTTTAAATTGCTATAGAAGATTTTAAAATAAACAAGTACTATAATAAAGTCATGTCTCATTTAAAAATTCAACATAACCTTAATTAAGGCTCTTTCAATAAGGATCATTGGTAACTTCTAATATTCCCTTGGTTTAAACACATGTATAATGCAAGTTTTAAACAAAAAAACATGCAAAAGAGAATGGAATGAGCATGGTAAAAGAATATAGCATCTGAAGGCAGAGATCCAGTTTCAGTATCAATTTGCCTTCAGATTGCAAGGACTAAGCCATGTCTGTTTTCATCTTCACCATTCCCTCTTCAACTTTCTAATTCAAACACAATTGCTTTGTGGTGGCAGGAAATGAATGGGATTTCAAGAACAATTCAATAAAAACTCCAGACTAACTCTACCCTAAATCACAGCCAGAGACAAACAGAAGAAATAAAATCACTAGATAAACATTCAGAATATGTTTCTAATGTCTGCTGTTGTCAAGTCTCCCAGTAGGTATACCAGGAATCCATAGGATTTAACACCGAATCTTTTATCTTGATGTTTGTGCCAAGAACTCAGTTTGGTTAACTGCCAAAATTCTGAGCAAATCATATAGCACTTGGGCATACATTTAAATAGGAGAAATCTCTGGAAGACTACATAGAAAACTAACAATAGTGGGAATCCACTGGGAATGCGATGGGAACTCTGTAGATGAGGAAAGGCGGCAGATTTTCACCATATTCTTTTTATTTTTCTGATAACTTTTTCAAGAGGGATTTTGTATTTATATTAAGAGACTAGATTTAAAAGACAGTAGGTGAATTATATAGGTGTAACTAGGAAAGTGTTCTATAAAGTTTCTCATTTACGTTATAAAATCTCATGTGTGAATGGGTTGTGCATATTGTTGACGTGGAAATGCACAGAAAACAATGGAAATCTTATTAAGTGTATTTCAAAGCCTCTTAGGAGAAAAAAGTATTTTAGCTTGCTCATTAAGCTTGAATGATGAAGCCAAATCTTGATATCTCAGCTATCACTGACTACATATTATCTAAATGTAACTCAGAAATGTCAGCATGATATTTGATTCTGTTGCAAGAAACTGCTTTAGAATTGTGACTGTTATATTTTAGAAAGATATGCAGAATATAAAAATGTGTCTTCTAGAACAAAGGTTTCCTCAAATAATCATGTACAGAAATGCAAGAATATTAATCATAGTTACCATTTGTTTGCTAACAACATTCCAGATATGTTGTTTCTAATTATTCTTACATAGTTTTCTAATGACCACAAACCCCCCAGTAGGTACAAATGAGGAGAGACATAGACCCCATAATAGTTAACATTTATTTAGTGTTAACTTTGGACCAAACTTTATATTGCTCATTTCATTAAACCTCACAGCACTGTGAAATTGGTACTATCCAAATTTCCATTGAACGGCAATCAAATCTTAACAGAACTGAGAGGCTAAACAAGGATATGAATCCAGGTCAGTCTGACTCACCAGCCTGTATAACATAGGAAAAAGTAGACAGGATTTGGAATAAGAACTGAATATGAAACTCTTTTGCTTAGTAACTTTGGGAAGTTTACTTCAACTTTTTGATACATATTATCTTCATCTATAAGAATGACTTAAAACTCTTACACACAATATTGTGGGAATTTTGTAATGTTTGATGTAGTGGGTGGCTTAAAATTGATGTATTAACGTTAGTTGTTGCAAAAAAGGATTTTTTTTCTATATTGCAAAATGATCTTAATTTGAGTGGTTAAGGCTACCAGCCCTGCAATTTATGACCATTCAGAACTCTAGTTTCCCTCCAAGTTATTGTTCTTTCATGTCTTTGAACAATAATTCTGCCTCATTTTGGTCTTCAGACCCTCTTCTAAATACACTGAGTTTCCAGAGAGATTTTATTTAAATGTGAGTTATATCTATAGATTGATACAATCATTCCACAATGTGTACTAAACACGTTCCCTCATTTACAACTTTGCAGCCATGACAGTGCAATATCATACCCATATAACCATTCTGTTATTCCCTTTCAGTATAGTATTCAACCAGCTATATGAGATATTCTTCATTATATAATAGTTTTATATTAGATGACTGTCCCACTGCAGACTAACATCAGTGTTCCAAGCAAATTCAAGGTAGGCTAGTCTAAGCTTTGATTTTTGGCAGGTTAATTGTACTAAATGCATTTTCAATGATAATTTCAATCTATATGGGTTTATCTAGACATAACAGCATTGAAAATCAAGGAACAACTGTACATTATAGCATCATATTATAATTCATAAAGATGTAAAATTATTGTCGATTAAAAAGTCCAAAAGAACTAAAAAATTGAGCCCTTAAAATATTTATTCATTTAAATAACACCAATATATTTTTATGGAGATAATGGTATCTAACACAACAAAAATTTGTGAGAATGGCATTCTTTTACGTTTGGAAATCTCTTTACTGGATAGTTCAAGAAAGAGGACCGCAGTCTCTAATCTGCTTCTATTTTCAATGTATTGTGACTCACTGTTTGGACTGAAGTATGTGGAGAAAATCAAGATGCATACAAATATGCAGTTGGAAAGAAGCTTAAGCACTTTGTTTATGTATCTCATTTCTACTTTCATTAAATGAAAAAATTGGTCAGGTTTCATATTTATTACTTTTAATAATGTGTGCATTTTTTGAATTGTTAACTTACTGAAAACAGTTTTATGAATTTTGAAAATATACAATTTTGTAAACAGTAACACAATTAAAAAACAGAATAGTTGCATCACATTAAAATATTGTCTCCCTTTTCGTCCTTTCTCAAATAATTCTTGCCCCTGCAATGAGCCCCCTTGAATCACAGTCTGTTTCTGTTGCTATAATTTTGACTTTCCCAAAATTTCATATAAATGGATTCAGATGGAATCTTCTGAGTTTTGGAGTGCTGCTTCTTCGACTTAACATAATGCATCTGAGATTCAACCACACCGTTGTATCAGCATTTTTGCTTACTTTTTGTGCCAAGTAGCATTCCTTTATGTGGGCGTACCACATTTTTCATGCATTTACCAGGTGATAGGTATCTGGATTGTCTCATGATTTATGAATAAAGCCTTATAAATGTTGACAACTTTTTTGTGCACATTGGTTCTTACATTTTTGGGATAATACACACACACACACAGACACACACACACACAATTTGCTTAACAATCTTTAAAAAAAACTACCTGTGTTTCCAAAGTGATAGTATCATTGTGCATTCACAATAGCAATTTATAGGAGTTCTAGTCTGCATTCCCATCTGATATTTTAAGGGTTTTCTATGTAGGTTTTAGTATGTGTGTAGCAGTAGTGGTATACTAAAATGGCTTCCATTTGCATTTTTCTGAGACTAATGTGATATTTTGAATATCATAAAATACTTAATGATCATCCACAGATCTTCTTTGTTGAACTGTCTCTTCAAATTTTTGGTCCACTTTAAAAACTGCATCAAATGGCCCAAGTCCTTGGGCCCCTGTACCTGAGTGGGAGACCCAGAAGAAGCTCCTGGCTCCTGGCTTCAGATCGGCACAGCTCTGGCAGTTGCAGCCAAATGGAGAGTGAACTACCGGATGGAAGACCTCTCTCTGTCTGCCTCTCCTCTCTCTGTGTAACTCTTTCAAATAAATAAATCTTTAAAAAAATTAAAAATGCATCATTTGAGTTTTGAGAATTCTAGGAAAATTTTAGATTCAAGTTCTTTGTCAGATACGTGCTCTGAAAATATTTTTTCCAACTTAAGGTTTGTTTAGCTATTTTAAATAAGTCTACTTATTATTTTTTCTTCCACAGATCATGACTTTAATATCATATCAAAAAATTTCCTAGCACAGAAAATTTCCTAGCTCACAAAGTTTTGCTCATATGTTTTACTTAGGAAATTTGTCATTTTAGATTTTTGGAATTTAGGCTTATAATAAATTTTGAGTTAATTTTTACATAAGAATGTAAAGTACAGTTCAGTGTTGTTTTGGGTTATTTCTTTGTTTATGTATGTCCAGTTGTCCCAGTACCATACGTTGAGAAGTCTATCCATTATTCACTGAAATACTTTCACATCTACTTTGAAACCAATTGAACATATATATGTATATAGGCATATTTATCCATTGTTCTATGGATCTAACCTTTAATCAATGCTGCATTGGTTACTGTAAGTTAGGGTAGGGTTTCTCAACCTCATTTTGGGCTAAATAACTCTTTGTTCAGAGTATATAATGTGCATCTGGTTTATCAGCATCCTAGGACTCTATTCACTAAATGTCAGTAGCAGCTTCATTTATAAGTAACAACATGGTCTTAGACATTGCCAAATGTTCTCTGTGTGGGCAAAAGAGCTGAAAAACACTACTTTAGGGTAAGACTTGGAATCAAGCATTCTGTATTTTCCAAGTTTGCTATTTTTCATCAATTTTTATTCTATGTTAGTTCCTCTGCATTGTATATAACTTTTATTATCTCATTAATTTATAAGAAAGTATTCTAGGTTAGTTATATTTTGAATCTATAGATCAACTTGAGAAGGACTAATATTTTAACTGTACTAATACTTCCAATCCATAAAAAACATATTTCTTTTTTAGTTCTCCTTTTTTTGACTTCATCAATATTTATAGTTTTTATCACATTTTGTAAAATTTATATTTAAGTATTTTACATTTTTAGAAGTAGTACAAATTTCCATTTTTTATTGTTAACTGAGATTACGTACAAATACTCTTAAATATATTATCTTTATATCCTCTAATCTTGTTTGAAATCTTTTAGCACTATAGTGTATAATATATTGATAATAAAATTTCAAAGTTCAAATAAAACATAAATATATACTGCTTCATGAAATTATTTTGTAATAGTGTCAGTAAGCCTTTTTACTTAAGTAATCAATCTCATATTTTCCAAAAGGTCCAAATTAACTGTTACATTAAAGTATTAAACAAGCATGTTCTTAGTTGAATTTTGAGTAAAGTTGGATAGCTTACTAAAGAAAGGACATTGTTATTACATTTCATATGCCATTTAATAGAGAAGTAGTAACACATAGGTGTTTGCAATTATGGAGTCAACTGTTGTTCTATCTAGGTAGATCTGCCTCTCAAACAAGCAGGTTTACTTTCTCAAATATCAAATTAAGAACCATATCTACAAAGGTGATTCATTTGGGCACTGAAACAATTATTCATAAACTTAATTATAAAAAACTTGGGACAGGTATGACTTCTCTTTAAGAGCCTTTCCTGTGAAAGTTAATAGAATTAGAGATTCTTACATAAGTAACATGGTAGCTCTATTATATTCCAGCCTGGCCAGCTACAAAGAGAACATACAATAATGAAATGATCAAGATGAGATCAGATTTAGAAAGGATGCTATGATTATTATCCAAGCAAAGAATGACATAGTTTTGTATTAATTTTGTAACTATCTACAGTATGAATTAGTTTATTGTTTCTGCTGACTTTCTTATAGCCAAGTTACACTGGCTCATCTTGCAGAACAGTATACAATAACAACAGTGGATACAAGGATCTCCATTTTGTTTCCACGTTTTAATACTCTCTAATCACTAAGCATAATATTCAACAAGTTAAAAGTAGGAAGACCACAGTTACACAGGCATATAAACAAGGACTAAAAACAACAATCATATCACAATATGTCTGCCTCATTCCTATACATTTTTTGTATTCTATGTTAACTTTCACATATCACAGAAAACAAATGATATTTGCATTTTTGAGACTAGCTTATTTCACTAAGCATAATCATTTCCAGTTTCATCTATTTTGTTGCAAAAGATAAGATTTCATTCTTTTATGGCTGAGTAGTATTCCATAGTGTATATATACCACATTTTCTTTATTCAGTCATCAGCAAATGGACATCTGAGTTTATTCCTTATCTTAGCTATTGTGAATTGAACTGAATAGACATGGAGGTACAGATAACTCTTTAATATGCTGATTTCATTTCATTTGTGTAAATTCCCAAGAGTGGGATATCTGGGTCATATGGTAGATCTATTTTCAGATTTCTGAGGAATCTCCATATTATACTGCATTATGGTTGTACTAGTTTACACTCCCATCAACAGTGTATCTTTTTCTCCACATCCTCTCCAGCATTTATTGTTTTTTTGATTATTGGATGATAACCATTCTAACTGAGGTGAGGTAAAACCTCACTGTGGTTTTTATTTGCATGTTCCCACTTTTCCAAAGTGTAAATTTATCATTTCATTCCTCTCTCTCTCTCCTCTTGTCTCCCTCTGGGAAACATGAACATATTTTAGTAATCTATTTGATTTACTGATATTATTTTGAGTTATAGTTTTGAGTGTTTGTAGTTTTCAAGAAATTCTTCTAGATACGGTTATTTATACTTGTGTTTTAAAACAGAACACTGAAATCAATATGTTATCACCTAAGAGTAGAGGGTGTAAACTCACTTCCAACTTTACCTTCCTCTTTTTCAATTGGGATTCTAGCTGGTATCAAATTGTATTATACTTTTACCTTCAATCATTAAAGTTTGTAAATCTTATGAGGAAAAGAATAGTCTAATGTATGTATGGTATGCTCTAAACTTTCTTTGTTATTTCCTTTCCATTTGAAGAACGTATTACATAATTTTTTTTAATTTTTATTTTTTATTTTTTGACAGGCAGAGTGGACAGTGAGAGAGACAGAGAGAAAGGTCTTCCTTTTGCCGTTGGTTCACCCTCCAATGGCCGCCGCTCTGCGGCCGGCGCACCCTGCTGATCCGATGGCAGGAGCCAGGAGCCAGGTGCTTCTCCTGGTCGCCCATGGGGTGCAGGGCCCAAGCACCTGGGCCATCCTCCACTGCACTCCCTGGCCACAGCAGAGAGCTGGCCTGGAAGAGGGGCAACCAGGACAGAATCCGGCGCCCCGACCGGGACTAGAACCCTTTTGCCCAATTTGAGAAGTTTTCAGCTATCATTTGTTCGTATTCTCATTTAGCTCTACTCTTTTTCTCCACTCCTGAGACTCAAATGATGTGAGTGCTGCCTTTTTGGTTTTTACTGCACAAGTACCCAAGGCTCTAATTAATGATTCATGTCTTAAGAAATCTTTGTCTGATCCAAGTTCATGAGAGGATATCTTAATAAATATTTTCCTTTCACATTTATAATCTCTTTAAAACTGGTCAAATGGGCTTATTTGTTAATCTCTTGAATATAATGTACACTTTTTTTTTTGATAGGCAGATTGGACAGTGAGAGAGAGAGAGACAGAGAGAAAGGTCTTTCTTTCCATTGGTTCACCCCCCAAGTGGCCACTAATGCTGGTGCACTGTGCCAATCCTAAACCAAGATCCAGGTGCTTCCTCCTGGTCTCCCATGCGGGTACAGGGCCCAAGCACTTGGGCCATCCTCCACTGCCTTCCTGGGCCACAGCAGAGAGCTGGACTAGAAGAGGAGCAACCGGGACAGAATTAGCGCCCCAACTGGGACTAGAACCCGGGGTGCCGGCGCTGCAGGCGGAGGATAAGCCTAAAGTAAAAATTTAAATAGTTTAAAATAATTTACACTAGCCTCTTCTCTAAATTTTATTACAATAGTATATTGGATAATATTTACTATCCAATATAAAATTTCACTCAAATTCTTTGGTTTATGTATAATATAACTCCATTAGTCTTAAGGGACTATAAATTATATGAATTTTGACATCTTATTTGCTTACTTTCTGATGGTCAATTAAACTCATTGTTCTAGTTTAGTTTTACTATCCATAAAATATGCTAGTTTTTACCAGAATGTAAGCTATCAGTGTCCAAAAATATGTTTTACTATTCTTAACCATCCTGGAAGTGCTTAATATGGTTGATTGAATTCAACTGCTATTATAGACACTAATGAATTGCTACTGTGTAGCACAAAATGGAAAACCTATTTCATTAGAGTGACTTAGCAAATGGTAAGGACAATTTGTCAAAGATAATAAAACTATATAATAATAATGCTAAACTGCATATATCAAAAGTTGGTTTCAGGCAGCTAGTAGGATGCCACCAATAGTAATTCTCACAGCCAGAGGAGACACCATCTTCTCAGACCAATGAAAGAAGAAACTGCAGCAACCCATGCACTACTGATGATCTCATCTAAGGGAGAACCTTAAGGTCCCCACTGAGTGGCCTGCAGAGCTGCCAGCAGGGCAGGATTCCCACCTGACCCCGAGAAGGGAAGGGACATCAATTTCCTTCCTTCCCCGTAACAAGGCAATGAGAGATCAGTGGGGAGGAAGCACTATCTCCTCAAAATAAAGCAAGGGAATGCTGCTGTGGCCAGCAGCCACTGTTGGATTTTGTCTAATGGAGAAATCTACAGTCCCCACGGATTTTGGGTCTAGCCTGGAAGGCCAGGTGCACACTTGTTTTCTTGAAGAGTGGGCATGTTGTTCACATCCTGTTCCTTCACCTAACCAACCTTTGTATGGCAGGCAGCTGGCTCCAGAACAGGGTGGTTTTCTCTGTGGATGGAGAGGCTTACAGGGCAGAGAATGAATCCCCTGCACCCAATGACTTTGGGATTCCTGTAATTGCACGATAGATCAGGAAATTGAGATGTGGATGGGGTGTGGCTAGGTCTCTGGGAAATTGTTCGGTCTAACTGTAAAAGCTACCTGAGTGACAGGGAGAGTCACTGCAGAGGGCTCTGTGCTCAAACTATGGAGAACACAGATCCTTTGTTTGGTTCATGTGCCTGAGTGGGTGGAGTTTGCCGGCACTGAGGGCATTAACTGGGTAGTAGGCTTACCATGGCAGAGAGGTACTGAGGTTATGAACAAGCCAACCAGTATGATCACACCATTCCCCTGCTGACAATACAGATCTACCATGCCCAGCTCGGGTGTCACTCTGCACTCTGGCACCATCCTTGAGCTCTGGCCCGAGCTCCCTACGCCCACCAAGCACGTATCTCTGGATATTTTCTGAAGAAGCAGGCATTCCACTAAGCCACAGAGACATATTTCAAAGAACAAACCCTTCAGTGGAGAATTCAGCAAGTGTTTACCCAGATGGGTAAAAACAAATGTAAAAACACAAGAAACATGAACAAGGAAGATAATATGATGTCATAAAACAAACACAAACATACTTCAGTATTAGACTCTGAAGATGAGGTTGACAAAATGCCTGAAAAGGAATTCAAAAGAATGATGGTAAGATTACTCAACAATACATAGAAATAAATACAAGTAAGAAAATCCATATGTGAAATGGATGAGAAATTCAGCCAGGAGATATATTAAAGGAAAATCAAACTGAAATATTAGAAATGAATTCAATATGTCAAATAAAGAAAACAGTGGAAAGGCTTAACAACAGACTTGATGAAGCAGAAGAAGGAATATCTAATGAAAAATTTTTGGAAAATCTCAGACAAAGAAAAGAAAAATAGAAAAACCAAAAAGAATGTTCAAGCTATGAGACACCATCAAACAACCAAGCGTACATGTCTGATCAGTTCCTGAAGGTACAGAAAACCAAAATGGCTTATAAGACATATTCAGTGAAATAACAGCAGAAAATTTCCCTAATTTGAAGAAAAAAATATAAAAGTACAGAAAGTTCACAGAACCCTGAGTGGAAATGAACAGAAAATATAATCCACAATATGCATTACAGTCAAGCTCAAAAATAAAGTATAGAAAAAATTCTAAAATATAAAGGAGAGAAATTCCAGATTACCTTTAAATGAACTCAAATTAGATTGACTGCAGAGTTCTCATCAGAAACCCTACAGGCTAGGAAAGAATGGATAGGTATAGACCAAGTCCTAAAAGAAAATAACTGTCAACTTGGAACACCTGTATCAAGCAAAGCTCTCATCCATAAATGAGGGTGAAATGAAGATCTTCCAAAACAAACAGAAATTCAACAAATTTGTCACCTTCCTTGCAGTATTAATTGATACCTAATGGTGTGTTCAACTTGTCAAGGTGGAACAGCAACCAACATCTATGGGTTAGGCAGCTGTTTTCGTTTTTGAGAGGGAGGCTTGTGTGGCTGAGCCTGGGTCTCTGTTCCTTGTAATGGTGAGAGACCTGCACCCTGTGACTGTGGTTCTGCGATAGGGCATGCAGTAGAGTGTGGTTGGGTCTTAGGGCAATGACTGTATATGGCCCCAGAGGTTCAGGGCTCTGTGCTCACACTGACGAGCACACAGAGACTTTGTGAACTTCATGCACCTGTGTACTATGGGCTCACCCTGGGTGACTGGTTCACCTTGGCAGAGAAGGTCTGGTGCTGTGTTCGTGTCAGCTGATGTGATCATATCCTCCTCACTACAGACAATAGAGGAGATCTGCCATGCTCAACTTGGGTGTCACTCTGGACTCTTGCCTCACCCTCAAGCATTGGCCTGGGGCTACCTGGCCCCAACCAGTATATGCCTCCGTGGAAGGATCAGATACTCCACTAAGCCACAGACATACATTTCAAAGATAAAGCCATCAGAGGAGAAAATCAACAAGTATTTCCACAAGTGCCTAAAAATAAAAGAAATACAAGAAACATGAACAAAGAAGATAACATGACTCCCCAAAGGAACACAACACTTCAATATTAGAATGTGAACATGAAGAGATTGGTGAAATGCCTGAAAAGGAATTCAAAAGAATGATCATAAGATTACTAAAACACACAGAGAAGCAAATACATGACATGGATGAAAAATTCTGATGAGATAGATATTGAAGAGAAAACAAATGAAATATTAGAAATGAAGAATTCACTATGTTAAATAAAAATACAGTAGAAAGCCTTAAGGACAGATTTGTTGTGGCAGAAAAAAGAATTTCCAAGCTATTAGACAAATCTTTGGAAATATCTGTCAGACAAGAAAAAAGAAAGAAGGGAAGGGGAAAGGAAGGGGAGAGAGAAGAAAAAATTTAGAAACACCAAAAATAGCATTTGAGATTTATGGGATATTATCAAATGATGAAACATACGTGCCTTAGAGTTCCTGAAGGTGTGAAAAGAGAAAAATGAGACAGAAGATCTATTCAGTGAAATAAAAGCAGAAAAATTCCATAATTTGGAGAATGACAGGGATATCCATGTGCTATAACTGCATAGAACTCCTAACATGTAGAAAAGATCTTCACCATGACGCATTAAACTTTCAAAAGTAAAACATAAATAAAAGATTCAAAAATGTACAGAATAGAAGGATCAGATTACTTTTAAAGAGGATCCACAATAGACACCTGATTCCTCAACAGAAATCCTCCATGATTGAAGAGAAGGGAGAGACATAATCCAAATCCTTACAGAAAATGACTGTCAACAGACAATACTATAACCAGCAAAGCTCCCACTTATAAATGAAGGTGAAATGAAGGCATTCCAAAACAAGCAAACTGAAATAATTTGTCACTACTCGTTCCACCCTTACAAAAGATGCTTAAGGATGTGCTACACAGAGAAACAGAGAAAGATAGAATCTTTAAAGTATGTAAAGTTAGAAAATCCCCTGGTAAAAGTACAAAGGAGATCCAAAAAAACAATAGTAATATCTATGGACCAAGTCATTACTTATCAATAATAACCTTGAATGTAAATGGCCTAAATTCTCCCAAAAAAGACTGGCTGAACACATTAAAAAATAAGGCTTATCTCTTTGCTGCCTACAATAAACACATCTCACCAACAAAAATGCACACAGTCTGAAAGTAAAATTATGGAAAAAGACATTCCACACTAATAGAAAGCAAAAATGAACAGGAGAAGCCTTTTCAATATGAGTCAAAATAGACTTTAATGCAAAAACTGTTAAAAGAGACAAAGACTGGGGGCCGGCACTATGGCGCAGCAGGTTAAAGCCCTGGTCTGAAGCACCAGCATCCCACATGGGCGCCGGTTCAAGACCCAGTTGCTCCACTTCTGATCCAGCTCTCTGTATGGCCTGGGAAAGCAGTAGAAGATGGCCCAAGTCTTTGGGCCCCTGCACCCAAATGCAGACCCGGAGGAAGCTCCTGTCTCCTGGCTTCACATCAGTGCAGCTCTGGCTGTTGCAGCTTTCTGGGGTGTGGACCAGTGGATGGAAGGCCTCTCTGTCTCTGCCTCTCTCTGTAATTCTGTCTTTCCAATAAATAAAAAATAAATATTTAAAAAAGAGAGAGAGAAAGATTGGCATTATGTAATGACTAAAAGATCGATTCAACAGGAATATGTGACTATAGTAAATGTATATTCACCCAATGCCAGGGGGACTGCTATTTAAAACTAATGCTAACAGATCTAAACAAAGACATGGCTCCAGCACCCATATGACCCAGCCATCTCCTGGGATTTTACCCAAATAAAATGAAATGAGCTTATGGTGGACTTCTGTACCCTCATGTTTTTGCAGCT
Source organism: Oryctolagus cuniculus (assembly GCF_051225735.1). Classification (NCBI taxonomy): domain Eukaryota; kingdom Metazoa; phylum Chordata; class Mammalia; order Lagomorpha; family Leporidae; genus Oryctolagus; species Oryctolagus cuniculus. Next base: position 14,654,722 of record NC_142881.1, read on the forward strand.
CAATTAACAATAGCTAAGATATGGAATCAACTCAGATGTCCATCTTAATCCATTTATATAGAAAATATATGTACGCTATAGAATATTACTCAGCCATTAAAAAAGATTGCAACCCTGTCTTTTGCAAAAAAATGGATACAACTGGAAATGATTATGCTTAATGGAATAAGCCAGTCCCCAAAAGGAAATCTCATATGTTTTGTCTGATATATGACAGCTAATATAGAATACAAAAATTGTATAGGAATGAAATGGAAAGCTTGTGATTTGATTGTTGGTTTTAGCCCTTGTTTATACCTCTGTGAAACTGTTGTCTATAAGACAGCATCACCTTAATTAAAAACCAGAAAAATTTACAAAAATGAAACAGAACTACAGACCAATACCCATGATGAAATACATGCAAAATCCCCAGGCAAATACTGTCTAACTGAATCCACAACTCATCAAAAAGATCAACTACCCTGAAAAATGTGATTTACCCCTGTGATGCACTGATGATTCAACATATGCAAATCAATAAAGGTGATGCATCATATTAACAAGTGAAAACTACATGATTATCTCAATAGATATGGGGAAAAATGATAAACTATAATATCTTTTCATGATCAAAACCTCAAACAGGGACCAGCACTGTGGCACAGTAGGTTAAGCCCCTAGCTGCAGTTTTGGCATCTCTTTGGGTGCTGGTCGTGTCCTTGCTGCTCCTCTTCTGATCTAGCTTGTTGCTAATGGCCTGGGAAAGCAGTAGAAGATGACCCAAGTGCTTGGGTCCCACCACCTGTGTGAGAGACCTGAAAGAAGGTCCTGGCTTCAGATCAGCCCAGCTCCAGCCATCAAGGCTATATGGGGGAGTGAACTAGCAGATGGAAGACCTCTCTCTCCCTCTCTCTCTCTGTCTCTTCCTCTCTCTGTCTGTAACTCTGCCTCTAAAATAAACAAATAAATTTAAAAAAACTTAAGTAAATGGGGTATAAAAAGAATATACCTAAAAACAATCAAGGCAATATATGGCAAGCCCCCAGCCAGTATGATATTAAATGGAGAAATGTCCAGAGCATTTCCAATAAATCTGGAACCAGAGTAGGATGCCCACTCTCACCATCACTAATCCATATAGTTCTGGAAGCTTTAACCAGAGCCATTAGGCAAGAAAAAGAAATACAACGGATATCAATGGGAAAGGAGGATGTTAAAATACCCTTGTTTGTAGATGATAAGCTCCTGTACATAGGGGAACGATGACTCCTCTAAGAGATTACTGGAACTCTTAAGAAACCTTGGCAAAGTTTCAGAGTATAAAATCAACACACAAAAATGAACAACACTTTTATACACAAAAATACATGGTTGAGAAAGAACTTGTAAAGTCAGTTCAAATCACTATAGTTTAAAAAAATTCTAAATACTTTGGGATAAATTAACTAAGGATGTGAAACGTTTCTATAATGCAAATGATAAAACATTAAGAAAAAAATATAAGATAAAATATTTAGGAAAGAATCAGAAGAAGAAATAAAAAATTTCAAAAAATCTTCCATGTCCATGTATTGAAAGAATTAATATCATCAAAATGTCTGCATTATCCAAAACAATTACAGATCAATGTGATCCCAATCAAAATACTAAGGATATTATTCTCAGATCTAGCACAAAAAAAGCAATGCTAAAATTCATATGGAAATACAAATAGCTAAAGCAACCCTAAACAAAAAAAAACAAAGCAGAGGTATCACTATACCAGATTTCAAGACATATTGCTGGTAAGATATCATCTAATAGCATGGTACTGGCACAAAAATATAGACATATGGGCTAATGGAACAGATTAGAAATCCCAGAAATTAACCTTTACATCTACAACCAACTAATATTTGACAAACAACTAAAATAACTCCCTGTAGAAAAGATAGTCTCAAGAAATTGTGTTGTGAAAATCAGATCTCTGCATTTATAACCATGAAGCAAGACCACTATCTTACACCCCACACCAAAGTCAGCTCACAATGGATCAAGGATCTCATCCTAGGATCTGAAACCATCAAACTACTAGGGTAAAGCAGGGAGAATATTGCAAGACATTAGTCTAAGAAAGACTTCTTGGGTAAGATCCTAGGACACAGGCAATAAAAGCAAAAGCAGACAAACGAGGTTACAGCAAGCTATGAACATTCTGCACAGCAAAAGAAAGACTCAACACAGTGTATATGGACCCAACAGAAAATATTTACAAGCTATACCTCTGATAAAGGATTTATAACCAGAATATAGGAGCTCAAGAAACTCAACAACAACAAAACAAATAATCCAGTTAATAAATGTGCTAAGGATGTGAAGACATTTTTCAAAAATGTTATAGAAATGGCAAACAGACTCATGAAAAGATGTTCAAGGTCACTACACATTAGGCAAATGTAGATAAAAAAACCAAGACATATCATCTAATCCCAGTAAGAATGGGTATCATCCAAAATCAAAAAATAACAAATGCTGGCGAAGATATGGGGAGAAGGTTGCCTTAATACAATTGTGATCTGAATGTAAACTAATACAAATATTATGGAAGACAGTATGGAGATCCCTCAGAAAGCTGAAAATAGGTCTACCATGTGACACAGCCATCCCACTCCTGGATATACCCAAACTAAATGAAACCAACCTAGGAAAGAGTTATCTGTACCCCCATGTTTATAGATGCTCAATTCACAATAGCCAAGATATGGAATAAACTCAGATGCCCATCAACTGATGAATGGAAAATGTAGTATATAGAGATGAATAAAAGGTAGACTACTACTCAGCCAAAAAATAATTAAATCCTATCTTCTGCAACAAAATGGATGCAATTGAAGACCACTATGCTTAGTGAAATCAGTCTCTGATTTGTAGTAACAAATATATGTAGTACAAAAATATTTAATGTATATAAGTGAAATTGGCATCTTGATATTTGTTTTTTATAGCCTTCATATGTACTCCTGAGAAACAGTGGTGTTTGTACTTACTACTTGTTGAATTCTCTATTTAGTAGAGGATGAACTTTGTGATTACAAAGTAATTTGAAAATATATCATTGCAAAAATTAAAAGAAAATAAGGAAGGAAGGAATAGAAAGTGTGGAAGCAAGAGAGGGAGAGTGGAAGAACCATTAGTTTCATAAAACTGTACATATGAGGTACATATAATCAGTTCCCTATATATAAATAATAAAATGCAAATAAAAGAAAAATTGACTTCGGATGTTTTATAGGATAATGTTGTTTTAGCAGACTTTTTGCATGGATAAGAATTTTAATTTAGAAATCTTGCTATCATTAATATTTCATTATCAAAACATTACATATATTATTGCTGTTTGCCTCTTACAAGGATTTTAATGCTTAAATTGTGAGACTCAAGAATTCTCCTTTTCCTATTATAGTACTGAAAACAAATTTGAAACTAATATAAATAAAGGTAAATTTATTTTATAATAAAAAATTTTAGCCACAGATATTATAAAATATGGTACCCTTCCTATGTCTACGGTGGGAAATATGAAATGTCTCACTCTCTACAGAACTATTGGTTTTAAAGCTCTCTAGGTGTTCTATTGATGTAATTTGTGACATTCATTGATTTTCAAATGTTCCACCCTGGTATCTCTGGAATAAATTACACTTGATTGTGATATATGATCTTTATGATGTAGAGTTTAATTCAGTTAGTTAATATTTTATTGAGAAGTTTTGCACCTGTATTCGTCAAGAATGTTTAGCTAGATTGTGCTCTGTATTGTATCTTTGGTTTTCATATCAAAGTGGCACAGCCCTTGTAAGAAGAGTTTGACATCATTTTCAATATTTTGGAATAGCTTGAAAGATACTTGAGTTAGTGCCTCTTTAAATGTGTTGTAGCATACAGTAGCAAAGTCATAAGGCCTTGGATTTTTCTTTGATGGGAGACTTTTAATTACTGCTTTAATCTCATTGCTTGCTATGGGTCTATTTTGATTTTCTATATCTTCTTGATTTGATCATGATAGATTATATGTATTCAGGAATTTATTCAATTCTTTGAGGTTTTCCAATTTGTTAGTTGCTTATATAGGTTTCTTTTTAAAACAAAAAACGATATGTTTATTTATCTATTTATTGGAAAAGCAGAGTTATATATAGAAAGAGAAAGACAGAGAGCAAACAAGAGAGAGAGATTTTCCATCTGCTGATTCACTCCACAAATGGCCACAATGGCCAGGGCTGGTGCCAGGCCACAGTCAGAGCCTAGAACACCATCTGGCTCTCACATGAGGTGAGAGGTCCAGGTGCTTAAGCCATATTCTGTTGCTTTCCCAGGTGCAGAAGGGAGCTGGATGAGAAATGGAGCAGCTGGGACTGAAATTGGCCTTTCTATGAGATAGGGGCTCTTATGGGATACTAGTATTGCAGGGAGTACCTTAACCTGCGTCACCACAACATCAGCACCCATAGTAGATTTTTATGACTCTTTGTATTTATGTGGTATCAGCTGGAATTTCTCCTTTGTCTTCTCTAATTTTATTTATTTTTTCTTTTTTATTACTCTCAATAAATGTTTATTTTATCCTCTCAAAAACAGATTTTCATTTAATGGACCTTTTGTATTGTTATTTAGTTTCATTGATTTTTCTCTGATCTCTATTATTTATCACCTGCTAATTTGAGTTTGGTTTGTGCTTGTTTTTCTAAGTCACTAAGATGCATCATTAGACTGCTTACTTAAGATCATACACTGCTTCATTTCTAGCTACATTTATTGGATCTTTCAACTGCACTATAATTAACCTTATAAGTCTGACAGTATTACCCAGAAAACTGGATTATTTGCCTCCATGGTCTCCTTGCCTCCATCTAATCCCTAAAGTAAATCATTTAACACTGTGAGATTATATAATTACATTATGCACTGTTACCCAGAATTAATTACTATGTTCCTTTTACTAATAAGATGCATTGAATTTAAACATGTACAGGGATGTATAGCTGAAACCCATATTTCTCAGAATTCATTTCATCTAGTATTTAAATTTTAGTCAGTGGAATGCTAACAGACTGATTAATGCACTGAGAGCCAACTTCAGCCATGTAAATAAGAACAATGACCTATGAATGGCAGAGAAAGAAGAAAATGAACTCAGCCTTTGGGTGAGTGGTGAAACAGAATTGCCCGCTACTGCTGAACACTTACCAGGGCAGGGAAATATTGTAGACAAGTATATTTCTATCATGTTGGTTTTAGGACATCTCCACTGTAGCACTAAGTTTATACCCTAAAATATGTTATGTGTATGCTACAACAAGTTAAGCTGTGAAATATTTACTACAACTTTGTTAACGGCTTCCTGACACACCATGCTCATGTTAGTGAGAGCAGTCAACACAGCTCTGGAGAACACTAATGCTTATGTAATAAATATGCACATTTCTGAAGTACTATGTTTTCCAAAAGATCTTTTGTGGGGAGCAACTCGGACTAGACTAAGTTACTGGAATTAAGACTTATTCTATGCATCTGCTCTCCCACGATATGGCGCTGAGAAGGGAGAAACAGCTTCTACACAGCTGCCTCCAGTTCAACCAATAAACTGTAGGACCTGCTCCTGATTGGAGGAGAGCAGCGTACTCGGCGTGTGGGTAGCAGAGTTGGGATTGGTGGAAGAGGACTATAAAGGAGGAGAGAGACAACATGCACCAGGAACATCTATCTGAAGGAACACCTGTGCAGCCCCCGAGAGAGCCGGCCGGCGGTGTGCTGCTCCCCCGCGGAAGTGGGGAAGGTGGCAGGGGGAACTGCCCTTCCACGGAGGTGGAGGGACGGTAGCCAACCCGGGAAGAACCAGCAGCAAACCCGGGGAGGGCCGAGCAGACAAAAGAACAGCGCAGGGTCCTGTGTCGTTCCTCCACGAAGACGGGGAGCGACATCTTTCTGCATAATTTCACAGCAGAATTTGCTCTAGAATGAGAGGTATCCAATAAAGCATGGGGTACAATTTTGAGGAAATATAATGTTTTTAACCACCAGAATCTCTATGGGGAATGTTGAGCTTTACTTGTTTATAAAAATACTACAGCCCAGAGGAGAATTAAAGCAAACAGGACTACAAAATTTTATTTTTTATTATGCAATGATATAATCAAAGGACTATGGAGTAAGACTCCAGGTCTAAAAGCTACTTGCTCTGTGACATTGGGAAAATCACATTCACTCTGAGTCCTCTTCATCGACCAGATGAATAAATCATTTCCTTTGTCATGGTTCAATGGAGGTAAGAGAGTTACATAACCCAAGGACATGGGTTAGTTGCTGAAGCAGATCTTTTTGCAGGTTAACCTCAGCTGTACCAATATAACCGAATCTGGAGTTCAATTGTATAGATCCAGAAAAGCCTTTTTTAAATCCATGTGTCAGGAAGGATCAGGCTCCAGATTAACTAAATACTAATAAAATAGTTATTAGAATACCATTTATTGACTGCTAACAGGACCTAAATCTATGACACAATATCATCAAATTACTAGAGAAAATTGTGGAAACTCTGTAAGACAATGGCATAGGCAAAAGCTTCTTGGAAAAGATCCCAGATGCACAGGCAATCAAAGCCAAAATTGACAGCTGGGATTACATCAAACTGAGAAGCTTCTACACTACAAAAGAAACACCCAGCAAAGTGAAGAGGCAACCAACAGAATGAGAGAAAATATTTGCAAGCTATGAAACTGAAAAAGATTACTATCAGAATATATGGAGAATTCAAGAAATTCAACAACAGCAAAACAAACAATCCAGTTAATAAATGGGCAAAGGACCTGAACAGGCATTTTTTAAGTTAGAAAATTCAAATGGCCAACAGCCATATGAAAAATTGCTTAGGATCACTAATCATCAGGGAAATACAAATCAAAACCAAATATTGTGATTAGGATCTAAAAAAAATGAAATGGATTTCTCTGCTCTAATTATAATAATAAATTGTCAGGAAATTATGAGCTCACATAAAAGGAAGACCAAAGGTATATCAAGATTCAGAGTTGATTAAATCAGTGGATCAATGATACCCTTAGGACCCAGTTTATTTTTTATTTATTTATTTATTTATTTTTATTTTTTTTGACAGGCAGAGTGGACAATGAGAGAGAGAGACAGAGAGAAAGGTCTTCCTTTGCCGTTGGTTCACCCTCCAATGGCCACCGCGGCCAGCGCGCTGCGGCTGGCACACCACGCTGCGGCCAGCGCACTACGCTGATCCGATGGCAGGAGCCAGGTGCTTTTCCTGGTCTCCCATAGGGTGCAGGGCCCAAGCACTTGGGCCATCCTCCACTACACTCCCTGGCCACAGCAGAGAGCTGGCCTGGAAGTGGGGCAACCGGGACAGAATCCGGTGCCCCGACCGGGTCTAGAACCCGGTGTGCCGGCGCCACAAGGCGGCGGATTAGCCTAGTGAGCTACAGTCTCAAGCTGGCTCCATGAATAAAGTACCATCTGGGAAACTTTTCCACATTTAATTATTTAAACATTTCCAATTTTTATTTTTATAGAAATATTTTAGAAAGATAAACATACAGTACTAAACTATCTTCTGTATATATAGAAAATTGAAAATGAATCTTGATATGAATGGAAGGGGAGAGAGAGCGGGAAAGGGGAGGGTTGCGGGTGGGAGAGAAGTCATGGGTTGGGGGAGCCAATGTAGTCCATAAGCTGTACTTTGGAAATCTATATTCATTAAATAAAAGTTAAAAAAAAAAGATAAACATACAGACCAATCATATAGAAATGTGAATGCTGAGATAGACTCATACATCCAAAGCCAATTGATTTTAGACAAGGGAGCCAAAATGAGTCAGCTGAGAAAGACTAGTGCAGGGACAACTGAATAAGCTTATGCTAAAAGAAAAAAAAGAAAAAGAATAGCTGAACCCACCTCAAAATATATAAAAGATTAACACAAAGTGGATCAATGACTTATACAAGAGTTGATGGGGCCAGCGCTGTGGCATACAGGTAAAGCCGGCACCTATGTTGCTAGCATCCCATATAGGTGCCAGTTCGAGTCCCGGCTGCTCTACTTCTGATCCAGCTCTCTGCTATGGCCTGAGACAGAAAAGATGGCCCAAGTCCTTGGGCCCCTGCACCCACGTGGGAAGACCTGAAGGAAGCTCATGGCTCCTGGCTTCCGATAGGCACAGTTCTGGCTGTTGCAGTCAATTGGGAAGTTAACCATCTTTTAAAAGAAGAGTGAGCTCTTTTTTTAAAAAATGAAAAAGAGTTGAGACAAAACTCAGAAAAGAAAATATATAGGTAAATCTTCATCACTCTGGATTTGACAATTAAGTCATAGATATAACAAAAGTTCATAATAAATGAAAAACATAAAATAAACTTTTTGCATATTAAATGCAAAATACAGCATGCAAGAAAATATATATCATATATGCGAATACTTCAAAAATTTTACAGAAAATGGTTTTGAAAGATAATTTTATTTTGGTATAATTTTAAAAATCCATGCATAAACCGTTGAAATCTTTACTTAATATATTCTAAATTGATCTTCTGTATATAAAGATAATAAAAATGAATCTTGATGTGAATGGAATGGGAGAGCGAGCGGGAGATGGGAGGGTTGTGGGAGGAGGGAAGTTATAGGGGGGAAAAAGCCACTGTAATCCAAAAGCTGTACTTTGGAAATTTATATCTATTAAATAAAAGTTAAAAAAAATCCATGCATAAATTTATTACAAAATGCAGTTTTCCATGAACTTTATGAAGTATCCCCTCATATCTGATAAAGTTCTAGTATCCAGAGTGTATAAAGACTTCTGGGGTTGCCACTGTTGTGTAGAAGTTTAAACCTCCACCTGCAGTCCTGTCATCCCATATGGGTGCCGGTAGGAGTCCTGGTTGCTCCACTTCTGATCCAGCTCCCTGCTATTGCACCTAGGAAAGCAGTGGAGGATGGCCCAAGTACTTGGGTCCTTGCATCCATGTGGGAGATCTGGAAAAAGCTCCTGGCTCCTGGCTCCTGGCTCCTGGCTCCTGGCTTCAGCCTGGCCCAGCCCCGGCCTTTGCAGCCATTTGGGGAGTGAATCAGCAGATGGAAGATTCTTTCGCCCTCTCTCTCTATCTCTCCATCTCACTATGTATTTCTGCCTTTCAAATAAGTAAATAAATCTCTTTTTAAAAAAGGCTTCTTATAATACAACAACAAAAAGATATTCCTACTAAGTACTAAGTAATGGTCAAAGGATTTGGATATATGTTTCTCCTAAAAAGCTAAACAAAGGGTCAATAAGCATGTGAAAAGAGGCTTAATGTTATTAGCAATTAGTAAATCAACAATGAGATATCACTCCATACACTAGCATGGTTATTAATTTAAAAATGGTAAATAAGCATTGGAAATAATGCAGAGAAGTCGAAACTCCCATGCATTACTGTTAGAAATATAAAATGGTTCATTTTGGTCTGCGGAAAACATTTTGGTGTTATGTCAAAAATTTAAATATAGAATGACCTTAAAAACCAGTAAACTCACTCTTAAGAACAAAGTAAAAAAGTGAAAACTGGTACTAAAATAAATACATTCATATTCACAGGACTGTTAATGATAGCCAAAAGATAGATAGAGCCCAGATAATCAATGGAGGTGTTGATATGCAAATTAAGGTATATACATATAATGATAGGCTAATACATTTTATAACAAGAATGAATCCTGAAAACCTTATGCTAGGTGGCAGAAACCAAACACAAAAGGTAACACACTGTGTGTTTCTATTTATATGAAAATTTCAGAATATGAACATCCAAAGATACAATTTAGATTGGTGGTTGCCAGAATCTGGTAGAGAGTAAAATGGGGAACAACTATGTAGGGGCCATTTTGTTTCATTGCTTTATTTTGTGGTGATGAAAAAGTTCTGGAACTAGAGAGAAGTAGTAGTTGCCATCACTGTGAATGCAGTGACCCTGAACTGTTTCCTTTAAGTTGGTTAATTTTAGGTTTGTGAATTTTACTTCCTTAAAAAAATTATCTAAAAACTGTCTCATTTATCTACCCAATTATATTTCTATCATCACAGCAAGAAAAATGGAAGCAAAAAACATGTTAAACATCACAGCATGGAAACATACATGTGCTGAGTGGCTAATTAAGAGCATAATATTTACTAGTGATTTCTTAAATACATGCAGATGCTAGATCCCCTCATATTCATATGTAAGCTCAAAAATGTCACAAATTGAGTTATGGCAGATTTATTTTTATATTATAGCCAAATAAATATATCAGTAAAATTTCTTCTTTTTCTGTGATAATTCACCTATTTTTGTTTCAACTTGTACCTAATTTAATTTGTGCAGTCTGAGTAACTGATTTACAAGTTCATTGCTAATATCAAATCAGAATAAGATGAAAAACAGATTTATTAAGAACAACTTAAAATAATTTGCTGCCTATCTGAGGAAACATATTAAATATTATCCAAGGACTACTTAGAAAATCTAAGGTTTTTATTTCATTATTGTAACAGAACCAAATATGCCAAACATGAACCAGAACATATTGAAACATTACAAAAGCTAATTCATGGACAGATGCTTATGTAATATAGGCCAAAAACAAATTATTGAGCCAAATTACTGTTAACTCTAAGTATGATAATTACCAGGACAGCTGATGTTTCAGATGAACCTGTGCAGCTTTGGCGACCCAGCAATTTACAAAGCATAATTATTCCTTACTTCCCCTTTCACCTTCTGAAACAACAGTTGACTCATGAATAAGAAAACAAATAACTCTTCTCACAACAGACAGATTATGTATGCCATCATTTTAATATTTTCACTAATTAAAACCAATATGTTCTTAAGAAAACTAGTTTGTGTGGGGTGGAGCGGAGTATGAAGATGATGAGTGGGCAACTATTTCAGGTGAGTACTCAGTGTGGCTGAGGTTTCAGGTGGCTGGCAGTACTGATACGGAGTACATGTAGATACACCCTCTAGTAGGAGTTACCATTGATAAAATGCTGCAGTGTAAGGCAACATCGAACAAACTTAAGAGGTGAAGGAGAACGCGAAGATGCGTTAAGGGCGCACAGGCAAACACCATCTTTATATTAACAGAGGGGTAAGCTGGAGCTGCCTGGGAGACGTTGATTATGAGGCTTTCAAGTTTCCACTGAAGGGAAGAGGCTGCTAACTGAACTACAAAATGTCAGCATATAGGGTCATTCCTATGCTGGTCAGCATAGTAGCATCCTAATTCTAGGTTCTCCTGTATTAAATGACTCTCAGGCGAAAATGGAGACTTGAAAACTCAGGAACCTAGGTATTTTCCTCCCAGCACAAATACTGGCGCCAGAACTTTAGAAAATATCGTGAGTAATAAGGTAGATGGTGATTACTGCAGTATTGTACAACTCTTATTGAACACTAAATGTATATAATGATATCTGTTATAGAAAGACTAGAAAAATGATTGCTTAAGTAGATCCAATTAGAACAATATATACGCTACATTCTTTCTAAGGTTGTCATGCCGGTTGCCTAAGGCACTTGGCTTGAAAACAAAATATACTATTTCAAATATATTCATATTTTCCTCATTGAATGCAGCATCCCAAAAACTTTAACACAGCAGAGAGGACAACATTTTTAATCCCATGATTTTATAGCATTCCTGTCCAGCATTTGGATAGGTTATATAATTTCTCTTTCTGCCTGGCTACATAGCTGGTTTTCCAATCTCCCTCTGAACAAGTGTTTGGGACTCTGCAACCCATGTGGGAGACCTGGAAAAAGGTCCTGGCTCCTGGTTTCAGCCAGGCCCAGCCCCGGCCACTGTGGGAGTGAACCAGTCGGAGAAGAGCTCTCTATCTCTCCCTTTCTCTCTATAACTCTGACGTTGAAACAAACAAATAAATATTTACCAAAAAAAAAAAAAAAAGGGGGCACTGAGGTTATTGCTATTAAAAGGTTACAGATTCAGATATCACAGCTTTCCAGTTAGGGAAAATAAACTAGCAGTGAAGGTTTTCTATCTTCATCACTTGAAACGCTTTCTGTTGTAAACTGCATTTTACATGATTCTAACACAACCATATTATTTTTTTAATTAGAATTTGCTTAGCATTTTAGTCAGTGTTTCACCAAACAAGATGCACACTGAACCAGGTAATTGCGGTTATTTTATTAAATGTATTTGTTTATTATTATTAAATGTGTTTAACAAAGGATGGGCAAGATGAAGGTAACCCTAACTTTCAGTGATAAATCTAATGGCTAGCAATTTAAGATACAAGGGAAAGAGAAGATATAAGAACCCAGGGATATAGCTATTGAAGGACCTCCTGTAAGATCTCTGGTGGGCTGGCGCCGCGGCTCACTGGGCTAATTCTCTGCCTTGCGGCGCCGGCACACCGGGTTCTAGTCCCAGTTGGGGCACCGGATTCTGTCCCGGTTGCCCCTCTTCCAGGCCAGCTCTCTGCTGTGGCCAGGGAGTGCAGTGGAGGATGGCCCAAGTGCTTGGGCCCTGCACCCCATGGGAGACCAGGAGAAGCACCTGGCTCCTGCCATCAGATCAGCGCGGTGTGCTGGCTGCAGCGCGCTGGCCACGGCAGCCATTGGAGGGTGAACCAACGGCAAAGGAAGACCTTTCTCTCTCTCTCTCTCTCTCTCTCTCTCTCACTGTCCACTCTGCCTGTCAAAAAAAAAAAAAAAAAATCTGTGGTGGCTTGTGGTAGGGGAACACAGCTACTTCCAAGATGTGACCATTCAAGAATGGAGCTGAAAAATAACATCTGGCCTCTCTCTAATCATACAAATTCCTGTAGTTGTTTCCCATGGCTTGAGCCCTTCAAAAGCCAGGGGGCAAGTGTTTGATTGATGTAGTATGTATGGTAGATCAGTCACCAACCATAGCTGACAGCTGAACAAGTGGTGGCTGCAGGAAAGAGAAAGGTTCAAATAATTCTAGAGAGCCAAACTGATCCACCATATCTGGCATAGTGTTTTCCATACTTTCATTTTCATCAGTATCATTTATGTTCTAGTGATGTCCTGGTGAACCAGAGACAAATACACATTTATTACCTAGTCTCCTAATCCATGTATTACCTTGCAAATATTTAAGCTATTTTCACTTATCATGTTTACTGTTACACTTGGATTTACTTTTATTTTCTGTTCCTATCGTTCTACTTTTTTTATTGTTTGAATGTATAGATTCTTCTCTCTTGCCCTTTGCCAATGGTTCTACCTCCCCCTTCCAATGGTTTATCTTCCCTCTAATGGTTTGTTGGAAGAAAATAATACTTTTATTGGTTAAACTAGATACGTTTTATTCATACTTCATGTCAATGGGTATCTTCTGAACTTTGTAAGGACAGAGGAATTCTTTAACAGGATAAATTTCCCTCTTGCCTTCTAGATGATATTCTACAATATTTTAGGTACAACTTTTCTTCCCCTACCATAACTGCTATCTTATTCTTTATCTTTGTATTTGACTTTTTTTTTTTTTTGAGATTCCATATCCATTCATTTGTTGACAAAGTTTTTTTTTTGATGCTTCCATTTTTGGAGATAATGAATAGAGCTGCTGTAAATATCCCTATATAGGTTTTGTATGAATATATGTGTTCTTTGCTCTGGTACATATATGACTGGATCATATGATACACATATGTTGTATATAATTAGTCATTTTTCAGATATATACACATATTACATTTTCCACACATATCAAACCTTTTACCTTCTATCAATTTTCTTTTCCTTAAAGCATATAATCTTTAGAATTTCAATTAGTTGATTATTTAATTTGTTGGTGTCATACTCACGTTAAATTATTGTATTTTTCATCCCTAAAAGTTTTATCTGGTTATATATCAAACTTGATGGGAAGTTTTTTTTTTTTTAGTTTTCTATTACTTCTATATTTTTCTAAACTTTCTTTTATCTCTTTCAACACAGTAAGCATGGTGCTTAGTAATATATAATCTTCCGATATTTTATATCTTCAAGTCTTGTTTTTCTCAGCTGTCATTGCTTCTGGCACTTTATTTCCTATATGCTTGCTAATTGTTGAATTGTGCTGCTTATTTTTCTCAAAAATATATTAGGAGATTTTTTGAAGCTTGGATGAAACAATATTCCTACATAGAGGATTTCCTTTTTCTTCTATAATTAACCACTATAAACTAAACTCATGGGTTAAGATCTTGTTGCATCCTATAGTAAGAAGGTAGAGTCTGTGGCAGGATGGTGGCATTGCAGGCTGACCTCCAACTCACCCTTCCCCTGAGTCTGTGTCCTGGAGACTGCACCTTACTGTGGTGAACATTGTCTATCAGATTCCCAGTGTGAATCAGGGCTTGTGCTTTTACCTGCTCCCTGTTACACTCTTAGGGAAATAAACTAAATGGCAAGTTTGATTTATGGACAAATGTCATCAAGGCCAAGTAACGTCAGTGTTCTTTTCACTTCTTAACTTTCCTTTCCCTGTAGTTTTTTTTTTTTTTTTAAACAATGTTTTATTTAAATAAGGTGAAAATTTTCATGTATTTCACATACAGATTTAGGAGCATCGTGATACTTCCCACCATATCTACCTTGTTGACTTAGCCTGTAGATGCTATTAAGAAATTTTTTAAAATTATAACCAGTATTTTGGGCCGGCGCCGCGGCTCACTAGGCTAATCCTCCGCCTAGCGGCGCCGGCACACCGGGTTCTAGTCCCGGTCGGGGCGCCGGATTCTGTCCCGGTTGCCCCTCTTCCAGGCCAGCCCTCTGCTGTGGCCAGGGAGTGCAGTGGAGGATGGCCCAGGTGCTTGGGCCCTGCACCCCATGGGAGACCAGGAAAAGCACCTGGCTCCTGGCTCCTGCCATCGGATCAGCGCGGTGCGCCGGCCGCAGCGCGCCGGCCGCGGCGGCCATTGGAGGGTGAACCAACGGCAAAGGAAGACCTTTCTCTCTGTCTCTCTCTCTCACTGTCCACTCTGCCTGTCAAAAAAAATAAAAAAAAAAAAATTATAACCAGTATTTTAAAATCTAGTGGAGGGTCTGGTGCCATGGCACTGTAGGTTAATCCTCCGCCTGCAGCGCTGGCATCCCATATGGGCACAGGTTCTAGTCCCAGCTGCTCCTCTTCCAGTCCAGCTCTCTGCTGTGGCCCGGGATGGCAGTGGAGGATGGCCCAGGAGAAGCACCTGGCTCCTGGCTTCTGATCGGTGCAGCTCCCGGCATTGCGGCCATTTGGGGAGTGAACCAACAGATGGAAGACCTTTCTCTCTGTCTCTCTCTCTCTCTCACTGTCTGTAACTCTACCTGTCAAATAAATAAATAAAAATCTTTAAAAAAAAAATCTAGTGGAAAAGTTGATGTGACTAACTCACCCCATGAACAATGTCACTGCACTCCTGGCCCTGATTTTTTTTTTTTTGATAAAAAACATCCTAAATGACAAATGATACATGAAAGAATTTTACCAAATTTACTATTTATGTCTATATGCATTAGATGATAACTGGTTGCTTTTAATGGAATATATCATACCATTTAGCTACTTAAAATTGGCCTTTGACATCAATAAAAATGGATATTACAAAGCCTTCATGAGTTTACTGAACTTAAGATATGTCAAGCTTATTGAATTATATAATCCCAAAAGGATATGCAATAGCCATTTTTATCAATTTTCACTTTCTAATATGTCATCGTTTTTAACATTTTTTAAAAGATTTGTTTTTATTTATTTAAAAGTCAGAGTTACAAAGAGGCAGGAAGGGGAAGTGAGAGTTAAAGAGAGAGTAAAAATGAGAGTGAGAGAGAGAGAAAGAGAGGGAGAGAGAGAGATATCTTCCCTCTGTTAGTTCACTCCCCAGATGACCATAATGGCTTGGGCTGGGCCAGGCCAAAGTCAGGTGTCAGGAAGTTCTTCCAGGTCTCCCGCATGGGTGGCTGAGGCCCAAGTATGTGGGCCATCTTCTGCTTTTCCCAGGCCATTAGCAGGCAGCTGTATTTTTTAGAGGAGCAGCCAGGATTTGAACTGATGCCCACAAGGGATGCAGGAATAATAGCTGGCAGCTTTATCCACTATGCCACAAGCTGGACCCCATTATTTAACTTTAAAGGTTATACTCTGACAAGGTACAATAAATGACATGTGAAATAGAATCTAAACACCTCAGCTAAGTAAAATAAAAATTATCCATCTCTATATATTATACATGTAGCAAGTCTCCAAATACTACTTTTAAAGAATTGCGCATTTTAAATAGAATTATTTTTGAATGTTCTTATTATTTCTGTTCTTTATCTTACTTACATTAATCTGCTTATTTAACAGCTCAATCTCATGGACAATTAAACAATACCCACAGAGATATACAAATGTCCAATCCAATCAGTTCCACTTTATTAAGCTCTTCTTTCACTATTTCACTGTATCAAGATATACAATGTAAAAGAAAAGTCATTTGAAAATTATTATGTTTGATGGGGAGAATCTATATTTTGAAACCCTAAATTTGTGTAATACATCATCTACATATTTCAAGTTATAAAACAAAATGTTACTGTTCATATTTTTTTCTTTTCATGGTAATCTTCAGTAACCCAAAGTGTTACCACAAAAGTAGTGCTCATTCTGTCAGCTTGAATGACACTTAAGTATGTAACTCAAATTGGTAATAATTAGTTGAACTTGATTAAAAATAGAATTAACCTTGGTTACCATAAGTTTATATGCAATACTTTTTAACAATTGCTAAACATTAATTGCATGCCTAGACAACATAAGCACTGTTCTAAGACTGTTACATATAGCAAATTATTTACTGCTCACATAAATTTATAATTTAGGTATTATTATACACCCTAATTCACACATGAGAGAACTAGGCCTAAATACATTCAGGGCTCAATGCCTGAGCTCTGAAATCAGACAATCTGGCTCTAAGCTACCATGCTATTCTAATTCTCTCTATTAAAAATTAACTGTAACCAGCATTAATTCACTTATAAAAACCAAATTATAAATAGCTACAATTAACATTTTGGAGAGTCCCTAGAAATAAGATGAAAAATCTTCATGAATGTTTGGTTCATTACTAAAATTGACAGCCTTCGCCCTTTACCTGTATTCAATCTAGTCAAATGGTTGACTGACATCTACCCCTCTGCCTTGTATTGCTGGTATGAGACAGGGGCTCAAGCCCTTGAGCCTCAGCTGCTGTATCTCGAGATGCATTAGCAGGAAGCTGGATAGGAAGCAGAGGAGCTAGGACTTGGAGTGGCACTGCAATATCGGATATGCCCATCCCAAGCAGTAGCTTAACTTCTGTACCACAATGCCTGTCGCAGGATTGAAACAATTTTGACAGCTGTTATAAAATGGTAATTCACAAAATATTCCATCACTCATTCTTTAAAACTCTAAATAAATAAAATACTCTTCCATTCAGCACACACTATCTCATCTCAGAAATTAAAGAGTCCTAGAGATGCAGTCTCTGGCAGGTGTGAGAAGAGCACCCTTCTTCAGATTTCACTGTGGTTCCCCGCAGAGCTGTCTGCACACATCCTGACTATCTCATCACTAGCTTTCAGTGCGCTTCACATCCTGTCAGCAGGGTGCAGTGAAACAGCAAGCAGTGATATTTGTGGACAAAGCCAGATAAGGTCTAGAGTGAAGATTCTATAGTCCTATTAAAATACATACCTTTTTAAAAAATTCAGAATCTTCACCAATCATTTGAACTTAACATCATATTTTATTTAAAAAACGTACTGAGTCTGAAGTATTTTATATTAGCAATTCACTTATAAGTATATATATATATATACACACACACACACACACAAAATCAATACATTCATGCTATCACAACAATTGAAAAGTCAAAAATAATCCCCAATAAATATTACCATCATAAAAGTAAATCACACAAAACTGGAAGCAATTTTCTTCCAATTTTGTCTAATGGGATTTAAGCTACCAAGGACTTCATTACTTCCAAACAAAAGTTCAAATAATACTCTTTTGGAAGTGAAAGCTGAGGGGAAAAAAAAAAAGCCAAGCTGTGTAGCTTTAGCCTATGGGCATTCTTGCAGAAGCTAATCCTTTTAGGAATTTAAGTTTTAACATCAGCAAAAGATCTTAAAAGTTCTTGCAAAGGAAAATTTTCTATTTAGTTAGAGGAATAATTTTCTTCATATGTTATGCATTTTTACTTTACTTATCTTTAATCAGTAATAAAAATCCCATACTGGAGTGCTAGTTTGAATCTCAGTCATTTCACTTCCTATCCAACTCACGGTTAATGCATCTGGGAAAGCAGTGGAAGGCGGCCCAAGTATCTGAGCCCTTTTAACCCATGCAGAAGACCCAGATGGAGTTCCCGGCTCCTAGCTTCAGCCCAGCCCTGGCCATGTAGGCATCTGGAGAGCAAACAAGTGGATGGAAGATCTCTCTCTCTCTCTCTTCTCTCTCTCTTCTCTCTCTCCCCCTCCCCCTCCCTCCCTCTCTCTCTCCCTCTCTCCCTCCCTCTCTCTCTCTCCCCCTCCCTCACTCCTTTCCTCCCTCTCTCCCTCTCTCTCTCTATTGTCCATGAATCATAACTGAAATGACTGAAAGTATAAAAGCACATTTTGAGTAACAACTGTGAATCCACTGTGATATATTTGGGATACTACAATCCACGGTTATAATGAACTTTTGTTCAAAAGTATCTGAGCATCTATATGGTGTTCCTAATTCTTGATTTTCCATCTACATAGATCTTTAAAATCCAACATTCTGATACAGAACTTCATGATTCAGATATGTGTTTCAAATTACCTCTTAGTACCACTTCCACTGACATAATAATGTTTGAACGTCAGAGTTTAGTTTTCTGAATTGTAAAATTCATTCTTTGGGCCTCTTTGCAGAATGATAGCTCAATGTAATGAAAGTTAATTGATGCATATTATTGCTAATAACTCAGAATTTAAAAGTTCTTCTAACTTTGCTTGAAAGAAGCCATTTGTTATTGTGACTTTCAAAGCAAATTATCAAGCTGTTAAAAAGTCTAAAAATACTACAAGGGGAGATTAAAGATCATTTATGACTTAAAGTTGGTTTTAATTGGAAAGATAGTTGCTATTAAAGCAATAGCATATATTGGTTCCTAATAAACCACTAAAATGAAATTATCCCACACCAACATTTATGAGCAAAATATGCTCTAGTCAGTGAAACTGGATTAACTCTATCTAGTTAATGAAAATCTATGAACAAAGTCTTCTCTTATCTGAGTAAATATTTTTAATGGAAAAAGGTTGTGATTTGCATATATGAAGTAGGAGTAGATTGGCAATAAACCATGAAGTTTTGTGAACAATGAAATTACATCACTAGAGTGGTGATTTAGAAAGACTAATCTAGAAGCTGTGAATATTCAGTTCTACTATTGGTAACGTTACTATTACATTGTAATATTTATAACAGTGATGTGCATTTGTCAGATTGTCAACAAATGTGAAAAAAATAAGAATAGAAGACAAGACAATAGAATTAGAATGAAAAAGTCTAGATATAAGCTTAAGCTGTGTTATCTTAAGATTATAACATCACTGAGTTCAATTTTCTCATCTGCACAATATGAGGATAATAGTTTCTCCCACATAGAATTGTTACCAGTATGAAAACAAATATTGCTTGTGGCAAACTTTAAACTATTATATTAGTAAGAGATTACTATTCAATAAATAACATGAGCAAGTATCATATAATGATTATTTTAACAATAATTTTCATCTCAGAACATAAACAGAATAATTCAAATGGATCAGAGAAATCTAAAGTTATACCTTAAGTTAAATTTACATATATCACAATATAAAGAACTAATAACTAAAAACTGTTTTATTTATTTTAAAAGATGAACTGAAAAAATCATAGCTGATTATTTAAAATACAATTAGGGAAAAATAGGATTTCTTTAAGTGTCAAGATATTTTGCCTCAAAATTTGGAAAGTATCTAATAAACTTAAGGAGCGAGTCTAAGGTGAAAAATACATTGATTAATAAACAAATTGTTGAAAAATACAGATGAAGCTTGTTATTTTGACCTTGAATAAGAAGTCACTGGGAAATATCATCGCTGTATTAATACATTTAGCAGTTGAAGGAAGACAATGTCCCTCACACTTTATCACGCATCACTGAACTGTAACAAACGCTGACAGTTAGAGAGCATACCTCTAAACATTAGGACACTATCTTAGTGACAGCTAAAGAAAAAATTGAGTACAATCATTGTTTCATATTACTAGAACAGGCATGGCTAGAAAATATAAAGTACAAATTTATTTAAAGCATTTAGATAAACATCTTTAATTCTGGCATGGTATAAACAAAAATGGTAATGTATTTGATTAGTTTTTTACCATCAGTAATTTATCTTTAGGTCTTATGAATAATACTGTCAAAGAGAGACTATTTAAAAAGTAATATTCAATAACCTTGCTCCATTACACAGCAATTCATGACAAAGGTCTTTTGCAATAGCAATAATATTTGCATAGTAATTGCAAGCACAAAACAAAAGCTTGAAATGCTGCAGCCATATTCCAAGAGTGTTCTTTTTCACAAATTAAATTTTCCAAAAGAGCACTTAAAAACTGCAGTATTTTTTTTCTGAAATTTCTTACTACATGATTCACTCCTAACAGAATATAACATTTTTTGTACCTTGAAAATGAAAAGCAGATGAAGAACAATCTTCATGGACATTTTTGATCGCATTTATTGAACAGAAAGGGAGATGTTTTCAGCATAGCAACAGCGTAAGCATGCAGCTCCAATAAACAGTTTGGTGGCAGCTGTTTATTTTATCCTGTGAGTACCATGCTGAACATATACATTGCCGGAATCGAACATGCAAAGCCTAATCTGTACAACTCTTATACATTTGCGTCTCCACAGGGCCTACATGAAAAACATTTGTAAAAAAACACGATTGTGCATTTACAAAATGACAACTTAAACCATCTGTTATAAATTCCAATTTTTTCCTTCAGTCAATGACAGGGAATGAATCTTGAATTTTTAACATATAGAGATACAATCAACTCAGAATTTTAAAAAATCCTTAGCTTTTTCCTCTTTTTCCTTCCTCCCACATTTTTATGTTCCTTGAGTATGCAACTTTCTTGTTCATGTTATAAAACTCATGACATTTACATTTTTATTTATTAAAACTAAATAATAAGTCTGTAGGAATTAAGATTAAAATTAAATCAAAATTACAAGGCATAGAAAAAAATTTCATATTTGATAAATGAGATCCAATGATATTTTGCACATGGGCTTCTGTATTTAATTATTCACTGTGCTACAGTAAAAATGTGTTTGAAAGATAAAGATGAGAATAAATTTTGTAATCTATGTGGAGGTATAGCATTTAAATATAATAAATATATGTTAACTGCAGCTACAGAACATTACTATTATTAGTTGCCATGGATGTAGATTCTTCAAGAAGTAAGTCTAATCCACCTTTTTTTTTTTTTTTTTTTTTTTTGGACAGGCAGAGTGGACAGTGAGAGAGAGAGACAGAGAGAAAGGTCTTCCTTTGTCATTGGTTCACCCTCCAATGGCCACCGTGGCCTGCGCACCGCACTGATCCGAGGCCAGGAGCCAGGTGCTTCTCCTGGTCTCCCATGGGGTGCAGAGCCCAAGCACCTGGGCCATCCTCCACTGCACTCCCTGGCCACAGCAGAGAGCTGGCCTGGAAGAGGGGCAACTGGGACAGAATCCGGCGCCCCGACCGGCCCTAGAACCTGGTGTGCCGGCGCCACAAGGCGGAGGATTAGCCTAGTGAGCCACGGCGCCGGCTTAGTCTAATCCATCATTAAGATTTAATATATTATTTGTAAGCAAGGGAAGTTCCTACTACCAAATGGAGAGGAAAATCAACAATCCTTCTCAATTTCTAGGGATAAAGATGATTGATCCTAATGAACAAAACACAGCAGCAATATTGAATCTATGAAACCTTCAGTAAATACTTAACATTGATCTATAGTTATAAAATTATGCAAAACCACACTAAATAAATGAGTAAATAATATCATATTTGGTAAACTGCTAGTTTATACATTTAGCCATTTCCTAAAATTCCTTAATGTTTTTCTTATAAAAATGTTGACACATTAACAAAATGTTGCAATCCAATTAATATTAATATTAACAAATATATATATGTATACAGTGACTATATTTGACTATAATTAAGAACAAATAAAGCAGTGAAAAGCAAGACCCAGAAAATACACCTCAAGCAGGACAAATCACGTGCAGAAAAACAAAGACAAATGACAGATACTCCTTCCCATCAGAAATCAGGCAAAGAAGATAAGGGTAAGATATTTTAAAGGACAGACAGAGGTCAATCTATAATTCTATACACAATGAAAATATTTTTGAAAACTTAGGCAAAATAAAGTTTTTCCAGATGAGGCAAAACAAATTTGTTGTTGGCAAATATGCATTAAAGGAAATGTTAAAGTTGTGCAAGAGTAAGGAAAATGATGTTACTTGTACCCTTGGCTCTAGACAAAGTATTGAGAAACACCAGATACAATTAATATTTGGATAAACACAAAGGGTTTTTCCCCTCAAGGTGACTTATTCCTGTGTATTATGATGTTTATAAAATATATATAATGAAAATGAATGGCACAATCAAATAAGGGATGGGTGAGGAAAAATGGAAATATATTGCTGTTAAGTTACCTACATTGTATGTGAAGTTACATAATTTGAGGGCACGTGAGTGTGACATAAGAATACATTTGGTCTCTGCCCCACTAAGGCCTTTGTGATTTCCTAAGTGACAGGGTTCTAGGAGCATCTTTTGTGTTAAAATTTGGTCTTTTAACTGAAAAGTGATCGCTGTTAGGAATTAGGAAAACATTATGTTGAGTGAAATAAGCCAATCCCAAAGAGACAAATACCACTTGTTCTCCCTGATAGGTGACAACTAACTGAGCACCAAAAAGGAAACCTGTTCAAGTGAAATGAACACTATGAAAAACGGTGACTTGATCAGCCCTCACCTGACTGTTGATGAGCAACTTAATATGTTATCCCTCTTAGTATTTTTTTTGTTTGTTCTACTTAATAATTTTGGTTGAATACTGTAATCAATACACAGTTATTCTTTTTTTTTAAACTTTTATTTAATGCATATAAATTTCCAAAGTACGACTTATGGATTACAATGGTTTCCCCCCCATACCGTCCCTCCCACCCACAACCCTCCCCTTTCCCACTCCCTCTCCCCTTCCATTCACATCAAGATTCATTTTCGATTATCTTAATATACAGAAGATCAGCTTAGTATACATTAAGTATGGATTTCAACAGTTTGCTCCCACACAGAAACATAAAGTGAAAAATAATAGATGATTTTTTTAAATGATGATGAAATCAGAGCAGACCTATTGTCATGTTTAATCCCAGTGAGAGTCAAGTTGGGAATTGATAATTTCTTTTTTTTTTTCTTTTTTTTACAGAGGATCAGTTTAGTATGCATTAAGTAAGGATTTCAACACACAGTTATTCTTAAGTGCTGAAACTTAACTGAAAAGTGATCGATGTTAAATATAAGAGTGGGAATAAGAGAGGGAAGAGATGTGCAATTCGGGACATGCTCAAGCTGACTTACCTCAAACGGTAGAGTTAGAAACATACCAGGGGATTCCAATTCAATCCCATCAAGATGGCATGTACCAATGCCATCTCACTAGTCCCAGTGATCAACTTCTGTTCACAATTGATCATAATGATAGGACTAAGAACCAAAGGGATCACAGAAACAAGACTAGTGTCTGCAAATACTAGCTGATAGAATAAAAAAGGGAGAGAACGATCCAACATGGGAAGTGAGATACACAGCAGACCCATAGAATAGCAGATGTCCTAAACAGCACTCTGGCCTCAGAATCAGCCCTTAAGGCATGTGGATCCAGCTGAAAAGCCCATGAGAGTATTTCAGGCATGGAAAGCCAAGACACTCTGGGGGGAAAAAAAAAACCTAAATGAAAGATCTCCGTGAGTGAGATCCCAGTGGAAAGAACGGGTCATCAAAGAAGGAGGTACCTTTCTCTGAAGGGAGGAGAGAACTTCCACTTTGACCATGGCCTTGTCTAAAAATGATCAGAATCAGTGAACTCAGGGGGCTTCCATAGCCTTGGCAGCTCATGACAAGAGCCTAGCGTGATTACTGAGGCCATAAACAAGAGTGTCAATTTGTTAAGTCAACAACAGGAGTCACTGTGCACTTACTCCTCATGTAGGATCTTTGTCCTTAGTGTGCTGTACATTGAGATCTAATGCTATAACTAGTACTCAAACAGTATTTTTCACTTTACGTTTCTGTGTGGGAGCAAACTGTTGAAATCTTTGCTTAATGTATGCTAAACTGATCTTCTGTATACAAAGAGAATCGAAAATGAATCTTGATGTGAATGGAAAGGGAGAGGGAGTGGGAAAGGGGAGGGTTGCGGGTGGGAGGGACGTTATTGGGGGGAAGCCATTGTAATCCATAAGCTGTACTTTGGAAATTTACATTCATTAAATAAAAGTTAAAAAAAAATTGGTCTTTGAACCAAGCTCATAAAACACAGCTAGTAAAACCCTTGGAGTTTCCTAGAGTTCAGAATACCTTTTTTCATAGTGAAGTGATTCTTGGTAGGCTCTTGAGTGACTTCAGGTTGGGAGCTGGTCACCAAAAGATGAAGACAGGATTAAGAGTATGGGATTTTCAGCATTCCCTATCCCTGCTTTCCACCATCCTCCAGGGAGAGGAGACAGGTTGGAGACTGAATTAAGGAACAGTTATGCCTATGTGATGGAGTCTCTATTCTAATCCCTTAGTACAGAGTTTGGAAAATTTTCAGATTGGTGATGTACAGCCTTAGGAAGTGTTTAGACAAGAAGTGAAATAGAATATTGTGCAGCCCGGGGCGAGTGCTGTGGCTCAGCGGGTTAACACCCTGGCCTGAAGCACCAGCATCCCATATGGACGCCAGTTCGAGTCCTGGCTACTCCTCTTCCAATCCAGCTCTCTGCTATGGTCTGGGATAGCAGTGGAAGATGGCCCAAGTCCTTGGGCACCTGCACCCACGTGGGAGACCCAGAAGAAGCACCCAGCTCCTGGCTTCGGATTGGCACAGCTCTGGCCATTGCAGCCACCTAGGGAGTGAATCAGTGGATGGAAGACCTCTCTCTCTGTCTCTACTTCTCTCTGTAACTTGACCTGTCAAATAAATAAAATAGATATTTAAAAAAAAAAGAATATTGTGCAGCCCATTTAAGTAGAGTGGGCACTATTCACCTCTTGCTAATCTGTTGTTTTAGACTAGGTCTATTGTTCTTATGTTTTACAAGTTTTTCATAGAAGCTAGATATTTGGGTTTTTATGTTGCGTTTATTAAAAATATTGGTTAGGCCGACAAAAGAACTAGAAGACTTAATATAATCAATATACCACTAGTTTGCAAGTTCAGGTATATGAATATACCTCACGCTGCTGCAGAAAATGAATGCCAATTTTTTGAAAATATCTTTGTTTAAAGAACCCACAAAATGACAAGTTTCAAGTCATGGTTTCAAAGTATTTTCTAATATTTTATAACAAATTTTTCAATATAATTAAAGCATTTTTGTATTCAATTGCCATTTTAAAATAATTTTTCAAATTTCATAATACTTTAATTTTCTTTATATATTTTTAAGGTGAACGAATTTCATGCATATCATATATACAGATTTCGCAGCATGATACTTACCACCCTATCTTCTCACCTGCCCACACCCCTACCTTCTCTCCTCCTTCCTTATTTTTCTTTTAATTTTTACAATGACATACTTTTAGTTTATTGTATAATCACAAGCTTAAATTCGCAAAAAAAGAAGTATGAAGTAGTACAGAGTTGCTTATATACTGCACACCCATCTTCCCCTATTATTAACATTTTAAATTAGCATGATGCCAGGCCATCGCTGTGGCACAGTAGGTTGATCCTCTGCCTGCGGAGCCTGCATCCCATATAGGCGCCGGTTCTGGTCCCAGCTGCTCCTCTTCCAATCTAGCTCTCTGCTATGGCCTGAGAAAGCAGTAGAAGATGCCCCAAATGCTTGGTGCCTGCACACACATGGGAGACCAGGAAGAAGCACCTAGCTCCTGGCTTCGGATTGGCACAGCTCTGGCCATTGCAGCCATTTGGAGAGTGAACCAACAGAAGGAAGACCTTTCTCTCTGTCTCTCCATCTCACTGTCTATAACTCTACCTCTCAAATAAATAAATAAAATCTTAAAAAAAATTAGCATGATGCATTTTTCACAAAACAGAAATTCAGTAAATCTAAGAATATAAATCATATATATAGACACATAGACATTATTATATTTGCTTCATATTATTTCTTAAACTTTAAAAAAAACTAAGAATTCTGTAGAGTATTACTATGCTACTATATTAATATTTATCAGTTTTAAAACTTACATATGACCAGTACTTTGTGTTATTTCTTCCATGATTCACTAGAGCTTCAAATCATTTAGGTAACAATGAAACTAAAATCTGATTTCACCTTTCATACTAAGGAAAAATTTTTAAGCAGTAGCTTATATTTAAAATAATTTAATTATTTATTCTCTGGGGTAAATAGAATAAAATGCTTTATCAGATTACTTAAAGTAAGATAAATTAATTTACGGCCAAAGTATTTTGTTAAAAAAGAGTTATAAATATCAAAAGTAGTTACACAGTGAAGAATATAATTTCTTTGTTTTGTTGTTTTTGGTCATATTTGTCAACCAACAATAAAAAATTATAATCAGCACAGAAGAGAAGTATAGTGTTGAAAATCAATTACTAAAAAATAAAAATTAAATTAAAATCAGTTATTGTGTTGAATAATGTAATTTGATTTAGTATATCAATAATGTACTCCTATTTGACATAGAAAGACTGATATCTTTTAGATCTCTAACATTCAAATCAATGGATTAATAATAATTGCATATTATGTTAAAGCTTGACAAAGTGTTTTTTTTCATCTACAATCTTCCCATTGCTCATCATGATGAATTTCCACTCATCTGAAATTCACATGTCTCCAGTAATGTCATAGGTCTACCGTTTACTGAATTCCAACCAAACTGGACTGTAAAAATTGGTCATTTTTAAAAAAAAATTGTAAAAGAATCTGAAAATGCTATCCTATCCTAATAATTCTCTTTTTAATTTTATATAAAGATCTAAAAATTGAAACAAGTCTTCAATTTACTATTTAAGATTTATTTATTTGGGGCCGGCGCTGTGGCATAGTGGGTGAAGCTGCCACCGGCAGTGCTGGCATACCATACGGGCGCTGGTTCGAAGCCTGGCTGCTCCACTTCTGATTCAGCTCTCTGCTGTGGCCTGGGAAAGCAGTAGAAGACAGCCCAAGTCCTTGGGCCCCTGCACCAGCGTGGGAGACCCAGAAGAAGCTCCTTGGCTCCTGGCTTCAGATCAGTGCAGCACCAGCCGTGGCGGCTAGCTGGGGAGTGAACCAACGGATGGAAGACCTCTCTCTCTCTCTCTCTCTCTCTCTCTGTCTCTGTCTCTGTCTCTGTCTCTCCTGTCTGTGTAACTCTTTCAAATAAATAAATAAAAATTTTTAAGAAAAAGATTTACTTATTTGGTTTTTTTTTAAAGTTTTATTTTATCTGAAAAGTAGAGTGACAGAGAGGAAGTGACAGAGATAGACAGAGGTTGGAGGGAAGAGATCTTCCATCTGCTAGTTCACCCCCACAAGGGGCAACAGCAAGAAATGGGCCAGGCCCAAGACAGGACTCTTAAGTTCCATGCAGGTCTCTCACATTGGTGGCAGGGACCCAAATACTTGGGCCATTTTCAATGGCTTCCCAGGTGCATTAGCAGGAAGCTGGATCAATGCAGAGTAGTCAGGACACTACCCTGTACCCCTGTATAGGATGTAGGTGTCCTGGGAGGCAGTTTAACCCAATGAACCACAATGCCAGACCCAAGGTCTTCAATTCAAGTCTAGTAAATCTGCCAATTAATTGAGCATGACTTCTCCTCTAATCCTTTATATTATCCAATTTTACCTACTATAGAATTTTAAATGAGCTTACTAAAACAGGAAAAGTACAAAGAATTTCTTTTCCAATTGTCACTCTTTGTACTTATTCATGAAAATCCAAGAATATCATTGTGTTCAGCATGAGTTGACAATAATTTGGAGTGTAGAGGGGCAGGCATTTAACCCAGCAGTTAAGAAACTAACTAGGATAACCATGTCTCAAATTGGAGTACCTAGGATTGATATCCAGTTTCAGTACTAACTCCAGCTACCTGTTAAAACAGACCACGGGAGACAGTGGTGATGACCCAAGTAATTGGGTTCCTGCCACTTCTGTAGGGGACTTGGATTGAATTCCTGGCTCCTAGCTTTGCCTCTGGAATGGTTCCAGCTTCTGTGGACATTAGGTGAGTGAACCAGTGAAAGGAAATATACTCATTCTCTCTCTCCATATCTCAGTGTCTGTGTGTGTGTATGTGTGTGTGTGTTATTTAAAAAACAGTAGGTGGACAGATATTTAAAGAATAACTTATGCTAAATGACACAAATGAGAATAATGACATAAAGTACAATATTTCCAAATACAAACTATTATCACTGTTACTATTATACCTATTATAATTCATACCTATTTTCTAGTTTATAGACTACAAAAATGAAAAATGAAGCATAACTTAAAGATAGTGTTGTCTTTAGACACTGGCTGAAGTAGTTATGATTGGTGATTGATGTATTAGTTAAATTCTTAGCCTATTCACACAGCTTCACAATAAATATATTGACATTTTGATTTCAAGCCTATTTATCAATCATTAGTGCTACGTTATAATTAATTCTAACCTTTCAAACTGAGAACAAATTGTAATATTTCAAGCAAAGAATCAATGGCTGAGTCATAAATATAAAAATCTGAACTACTGCCATATTGCTATTTCACATTTACAAAGATTCAAAAGAACCAAATGTTATTCTGATAGTCAAATCTTTTTTTTTTTCAAAAAGACTTATTTTATTTACTTGAAAAGCAGAGATACAGAGAAAGCAAGTGAGAGAGAGAATCTTCCATCTACTGGTTCACTCCCCAAGTGGCCACACAACCACCAGGCCTGGGCCAAGCTGAAGCCATGAGTCAGGAGCTTCATCTGGGTCTCCCAAGTGGGTGCAGGTTCCTAAGCACTTGGGCACCTTCCATTGCTTTCCCAGGAGTATTAGCAGGGAGCTGCAACCGAAGTGGTGCAGCCGACTTTAACCAGTGCTCAGATTGAACGTTGGTGTCACAGGCAGTGGCCTAACCTGCTGGGCAACTATGTCAACTCTGATGGTCAAATCTTAAAGGGGAGAAATAATAGTTAGCTCTAGCTACTCAATAAAATAACTGGAAGTACAATATATGGGCATTAAGGAAATCAAAACCTCCTATTTATCTTTTATTTTGCATAAAAATTGAACTCTTAAATATTGACTTAGAAAATGTCCTAAATGTTAACAAAATACTGCTTTGAAATGAATAAATTACTTAACAAAAGGAGCACAGCTTATTTTAACAACTATTATTTAACAACTATTTTTACTGAATAAAACATATTACAAATATAACAGAGGTCTGTATTCAAAGTGGGAATATTATTAATTTATGCTTGATAAAGGTTAAAATTTAAAAATGACAGGAGGAAAGGAGGGAAGACAGAGGGAAGATTTTCTGTTACTCAAAATATCAATAGATGACTTAAAATCTAAGAACAGTAATCATTTCTGAGAGGACTATGCTTGGGAGGAGTCAAGAGGACAGTCTTGTTGTAGTAGGTTCTTTTCCTTCATATTGATGTTTGTGGATTATGATTAACAATAATGTTCACTCTGTGAAAAGGTGTCACGCTATATGCTTCTGATTTGTTTACTGTCCTGTAATGAAATTATAGCTCACTAGAAAGTTTATATAATGAAGGGATTAAAATAAAACAAAAATAAATCAAAGAATTGCTAAGCATCCCTAACTAGAGACTTGAAAATGGAAGCTGGCTCCAGCAGGATGATGTGTACTTTCCAGTGCTCTGCTTTGACTTGGAGCCAAAAAGTCATCTGGTAATCTTATCAGGGATCATGAAAATAGGATTGCTGAAGAATTATTTTCATATTCTAGTTTCTCATGAAGATGTACACATACAGACCCATCAATGTTCTTACTACCTATGATTGCTTAACTCAAATTTGGGGGTTCCTTGAAGTTTACTGAAGCAATGCTCAAATTCTTCCAGAGTAAAAACATATATATATAATAAAATATATATATAATATATATATAAATTAATATAAATATATATAATAAAATCAGCTAAAATTTAGCTTAAAATGAATATATTATATGCTCAATAAGTTAGAAATAATACTTTATAGTACAAAATTCATATGTGATATCATGTACTTGTATTCTTTATAGTACTTAAAATCTTGAGGCATTATTTATCTCAGATACCAAGGAATAGCTAAATGTTTGTTCTTCTAGGAAGAAATACAAATTAGCTATAAACACAAGAAAGTATAGTTTTAGTCCTTCTGAACCAATAAAAGACAAATATTGTCATAGCTGATAAATATAGATCAAATTTATGGAATATCTTACTAACCAAATAGTATCTCTTGGAGTTTATTTCAGAGGAAGGTATGAAAATCCATCTCTTTCAATTCATTGAAATAGATTAAACAAAGAATAAATACGGGAAGGGGAGATGGTAGGTGTTTTTGCCTAGCAGTTAAGATACCTCCATCTCACAAGGGAGTGTTTGGGTCCAATTCCCTGCTGTGGCTCATGATTCCAGCTTCTAGATAGTGTGGACCAGGAAGTCAATGGTGATGGCTCAAGTAATTGTGTTCCTGTGACACACGTGGGCCATGAGAGTATTCATTCCACCCTACTAATTTGGAGCTTGATCACATGATTTGCTTGGTCAATGAAACGGGTGGAGACATGACATATGCCATGTCATGACAATATTTAAATGTAATTGCATGAAATGTCTTGATACCTCTGTTACCACTGCCATCTGCCTTAAAACAGCATATGCTCCCAGATAAATGTTGTTCCTACAATAAAAGTCTTAAGCTAAGAAGACATATACAACCTGCTGAAACAATCTGTCTCCTGGAATAGGGCCACAACTAACTACCCCAGTTATTATATAACAGGACTGGGCTTTTGTTATCTACTGCGATTTGGAGGTTATTATGCAACAAAATTTAGTTAATAAAATAAAGGATGAATACCGCTACAATGAATTAAAATATGAAGTACTGGATTCAGAGCTATTTGGTAGATAAGAGGTCAGGGTTATTAGAGACTGGAAAAAGGTAACACTGTTACACAGTTGGAAAACAGGTGATAAAACCATAATCTGTTCATAATGAGAAAAACATACTGTTTGATGTATAATGAATATGGAGATATGGACAAAAAGGTCACAGGATACAGTATTACTACTGTGACATAGTTATTATTGTTAAAGATGATAAGCTAATATAATAAGAGGTGTGAGCTCAGAACAAAAAAAGGTCTTGTCTTTGGGGACAAATTAAAGAGAAAATAAGTCAGCTATTCAACGACTTAGCCTCATTTTATTAATGCCTGTGGTTGGATTGACTTGCTCCCCCTCCCCACCCATTCAGTTAAACAAAATGTCTTATGGAAGACAGATCAAGGGTATGATACTAAAGAAACCTATTGAGTTCAAAGTACCTGTAATTAGACAGAGAGATAGAATAATTGGTTAAATTGTTCCTCACAAATATAACTTTCCTCTCTCCATGCTTCATGGGAATAATGCATTTTCTTCTTGTATTCACTAACTTATTGGACTTATAACACAAACAATGATATGTACAAGTATAAATGTTATTAAATATCTACCAAAGGAAACCCAAATAGTAAGCAAAAGTTAATACACAAAAAGAAATGAAAATTCTAATGCAAAGAACTTTTAAGATTATGATAAAAAATGGCAACACTGAAGTGCAAGTCTGTTCAACACGGAGAACAAAAGTACAATCCACATGCTTGAATAATTCTACTAATCTTGTTAGAATATGTATTCATGCAAAATTAAAGTCTGCATTTCTGTCTGAAAGAAGCACACAGATCTTTTGAATTTTGTGGCCTATGGCAGTAAATGATTGTAATCAATTAATAATGAGACTCTACTATTCAGATTTATTCTTAAGGTTGATAGTTGATACTTTAACTAGCACAACACTGTGTTCATTTATTTTGGCATGGTATATTCTATACCATGGATTTCATAATACTAGAGTAAGCTGCAATATTAAAACTGACTTAAATAGTCAACACAAAGCCATGTCAAATATAATTTAATTTTATATAGAAAATGACAAACAGCAACAATGAAGACGGCTTGTTTCCAATGGTGGGCTGATAAGACTGCTACTGACTACTGATTTTTTTCCATTGGAAGACTCACAGTCTCTTCTTTCATCAACAGCCAATTTAACATTTTGATCCAAAAGACTTCAAGAAAAATGTGGATAATAGTAACTGTAATTTAAAACAATGACATTTAACATTAAAATCAAAATTAATGAAAGTTGCCTCATCTTCCACTCAAATAATGAAAGAGGGAGAGAAAGTTCATTTGACTTTTTGAAGGCATTCCAAAATCGTGTTTATATAATGAGAATTTAAGACCAGTTGTGTGAGGTCTAGAGCTCTCACACAATTACTGTCAAAGGACCAGATATTAAAATACTGCCCCATGACAATTCAATGTGTTTTCCTCATTACGCAAATGAGAATGCAATGACAAAGCAAGGATATAAATTTTAAACTGTGCATAAATATTATATTACTATACTAATATAAGAAACCCTATTAAAGGTAAGGGCATTTTAACCAAAATTATTGCTCAAAGAGTGAATAATTTTAAACTGATCATTTAAACAGTTCTCTAGTTTCTCATAATAAGCATTACACACAATTCCTCGATATTATTGGCAGAATTTAATTTGTGTTATAGATCACAAGTATGCTAATAATCTTCAAAAATAAAAAATATCTTAATATGCTTTCATCATAGTCTAATTTTATTCTGAATTATTCATCTTGTCTAGAATTCACCATCACAACTAGAAAGACACACTTTTCCTTTTATTTTTTATCTTGCTTGCCATCCACAAGCAAACACTGATCAACCAGCACAGATCAATTTACCATCAGCTATAATAATAGTAATAACATTTTGGTACTCAACATTAATGTTCTAATTATCTTCAAAAAGTGATCTGAATAGATAATGCTACAAATGCAACTAAATCACTTACATTTGTTTAAATCTACCTGAATGTTGCATCAGGAATGGCTGCGGTGGTGATGTCTGCAGGAGGACTGAACATGAGGCCCCGGACTGACCCTCCTCACACGGATATACCGAATAAACACCTAGATTTCAATCAATTACTTTTTAGAAAAAGCCAGAACGTATTTGAGGGATTTCTACATATTAGGAAAATGAGAAAAACATCTATAACAAAAAAGAAGTAAAAGCTAAGACAAACTCACACACACAAACTCCACTAGGGGATAGCAGTTAAAAATTGAGAGAAACAAACAAACAAAAAACTCCTCCCACGTATCCACAAGGAGGTAAGGGTTTAGACTACCACATACAGAACCCAACTTTTATGATTTCTCCAGGAAGGCGTGGCTATTATACGCCCTGGAAGTGACTCTGTGTTCATAGGTCTACCTATATCACAGAGCACAAAGAAGTGGTTTGAAGCGGTACACTTCCAGAAGCTCTCCCCCCTCCGAAGCAGTCATTTCCCACAGAACCCCGACTAGGCTAGTACAGAGCAAGTAGGAAGTAAAGTCCAACTCTTGGCTTATCTCTGAGAATAGAAGAGAAGAGAACACATTTAACATGTTACTTTTCCAGGAGCATATTTAAGGACTGACTTCTATCTTGCCTGTGCTGTCACAATGACAGGACTTAATACCTTGATATCCTGCGGACCATTAAGAAAGTCAGAAGTTTGGACAAGCACAGGTGTTTGAGAGGGATCTACAGTCTATCTGGACTGCCCGACCAGAAGTCAATATGAAAATACAAGCGATAATTGTCTTGTTAATGTACAAAACACAATACAGATACTCAGTGAAAGTGAAGAAATAGGGAACTATGTTCCAAATAAATGGAAAAGATAAATCTCAGGAACCGAGTTTGATAAAAGAGATATGTTATTTACCCAATAAATATGCAAAAGAACAGGAATTAAAGATTCTCATAGGTGGAGAAGGCTCTGAGGCATAGTGGGTAAAGCTTCCACCTGCAGTGCCAGCATCCAATATGGGTGCTGGTTTGAGTCCTGGCTGCTCCACTTCCAATTCAGCTCTAGGTTGTAGCCTGGGAAAGCAGTGCAAGACAGCCAAAAATGCCTGGGCCCTGTACCCACGTGGGAGACCCAGAGGAAGCTCCTAGCTCCTGGCTTTGGAATGGGTGCAGCTCCAGCCGTTGCAGCCATCTGGGGAGTGAACTAGTAGATGGAGGAACTCACCCTCTCTCTCTCTCTCTCTCTCTCTGCCTCTGCTTCTCTATAGCTCTGCCTATAATATAAATAAATAAATATCTTTATAAAAAAAGATATTCATAGGAGGGGGATTCAAGACTTCTTGTAAAGAAGTCAAGTACTTGCCTCCTCCTGCACCAAGATACTCAAGAGTAGCTATGTGTAAAAGACAGTGTCTGAGGAAGAGCACAAGAGACAATAGGGGAGAAGAAGGAAACAGTGGGGCATCTAGTAGAGGCATAGCAGCTTAAAAAGAGGAGGAAGAGGAGCAGTGTGGCGCCAGAGGATTCCCTGTTGTGGCAGAAAACCGTGAACAGGAGAGCATAAGCAGAGTCCATCTGTACAGCCCTTTCACCTGGGCCGTCCTTCCTGGAGAGGAGGAGACAAAAGCATCACCTACAAGCAGCTCAGTGATGAGAGTTCCCTAGGAAACTCAGTGCTCCTGGACTTCAGAGCAGACCTACATGAGCAGAACTGTGTGGGGAGGTGCCATCTTGGGAAAAGAACTACCCCTGGAAGTTGTTGCCTATCTTCTTTCAGGAGCCCTGGAGACATTATTACATTCTAGCAGGGCAAAATGAACCCCATGGGGGTACAACTGGGCCTAACAGGGCAGCATCAGCCCAAGGGTCCAGGCCTCCACAGTACTCTGCACTGTGACAGACATTAGGGGCAGGGCATCTGGGCAGCCCCTGGACTCTGGAGGTAAAAAGCAAACCTCAACAGAATTGACATCTGTCATCTGTTCCACCGTCTCCCCTCCCTGACCACTTAAAAATTTGCAGGTTGTTCTGGGTTTGAAAGCACCCACCAAGTCTGAATTAAAAGATTCAGAGCTCCCACTGTGGATGGATCTCACAGTGAGGCTGGGGGACACAGGTTGGAGTAAGTCAATGTTCTAGGACACTAGGAAGGTGAAGTGTACAGACAGCACGAGCTCACTCTGAGCTCTGAATCTGCTAGTTCACTCTGGCACACAGAGAAGCTGGGACTTCAAATACACTAGTCAGCTCCAACATCTCATTTTTCTGACTAGCCAGAGGTGCTCCACCTCTCCCATCTTGATTGTCAATCCAAATTTTTGCTCCATCCACAAATGGTGACCTGAGCCTCCCAAGTTCATGCAAGGAACACTGTTGGAGCTCTGGTAAAAGACTAATGTGCCCCACTAAACCTCAAAGGCACATTTCCAAACTAAACCCTTCGATCAAAAAGCAAATCCTCCAGAAACGATACAAACAAGAGATCCCCCAGATGCACAAAAATCAAGTTAAAAACACAAGAAACATGAACAAGGCAAGCAATAAGACTCCCCAAAAGGAATACAATAATATTGAACTGTGAAGAAAGGGACACTGACAAAGTGCCTGAAAAATAATTCAAAATAATGATTGTAAGGTTACTGAAAAATAGAGTAACAAGTCAACAAAATTGGGAAATCAATACATTAAATTGATGCAAAATTCAGTAAAGAGATAGAAATACTGAAAAATAACAAAATATAAATATTAGAAATGAAGCATTCAATAAGCCAAATAAAAAACACAGTACAAATCCAAAAAAGACTTGGTAAGGCAGGAGAAAAAATATTCTACCTAGAAGACAGTTCTTTAGAAATCTCTCAGACACAAAACAAAAAAAGGAAGAATAAAAATGTGTGTTAATGATCTATGGGATACCATCAAGTGATCAAATATACAAGTCTTAGAAGTTCTTGAAGGAATGGAAAAAAAAAGAATGGCTTAGAAAATCTATTAAAAGAAATAATAACTGAAAGTTTTCCCAATTTGGAGAAATATATAGACATCCAAACACAAGGAAGCACATAAAACCCCAAATAAGTATGATCACCAAAGAGGCTCACCATAATACACAATAGTCAAACTTTAAAAAGTAAAATGTAAGGAGAATATCCTAAAATTTGTAAGAGAAATGACAAGTCATTTTTATAAGCACTCCCATCACATTGATTGAAGATTTCTCATCAGAAACTCTACAGGCCATGAGAAAATGGAAAAATACCATAGTCAAAGACATAATGGAAATAAAAACTGCCAACCCAGAATATATTACCCAGAGAAGCTCTCAATCATAAATAAAAGTGAAATAAAGACCTTCCAGACAAGCAAAAAGTGAATTTGTCACTACCTAGTCAGGATTATAAATGATACTTAAAGATGAATTACATCCAAAACAGAGAAAGATAATCAGCATCATGAAAGAATGTGAAGGCAGAAAGACTTCTAGTAAAAGAACAAGGAAGGGGCTGGCGCCGCGGCTCACTAGGCTAATCCTCTGCCTTGTGGCGCCAGCACACCGGGTTCTAGTCCCGGTCGGGGCGCCGGATTCTGACCCGGTTGCCACTCTTCCAGGCAAGCTCTCTGCTGTGGCCAGGGAGTGCAGTGGAGGATGGCCCAAGTGCTAGGGCCCTGCACCCCATGGGAGACCAAGAGAAGCACCTGGCTCCTGCCATCGGATCAGCGTGGTACGCCGGCCGCAGCGTGCCAGCCGCGGCGGCCACTGGAGGGTGAACCAACGGCAAAGGAAACACATTTTTTTTTAAATATTTATTTATTTTTTGAAACACAGAGTTACAGAGAGAGATATATAGCCAGAGATCACCCATTCATTGGTTCAGTGTCCAAATGGCTGGGCCAGACTGAATGGGTGCTGGGTCAGAAGCACTAATGCCATCTTCTGCTGCTTTCCCAGGTATATCAGCAGGGAGCTGAACCAGAAGTGAAGCACCCACAATTTGAACCAGCACCCATATACGATGCTGGCATTGCAAGCAGTGGTTTTATCCACTATACTACAACACCAGCACCTGGGACATGATTTTACAAAATAAATGTTAATGGATCTAAAAAGGAACATAAATTTCAATATAGTAATAACAGGGGACTGCAACACCCCACTTTAGTCAATGGCCAGATCAACCAATGAAATAGCAGAACTAGTTAATACTACATATCAAATGGACCTAATAGATATCTACAGAACATACACCTCTCTTTAGAAAATATTTTAATTAAAACATTAATATACATAAAACTTTACATATATTACAGTAAGTATGTGAAGTTTCATTTGTATACAATGTGCAATGTCCAATCAGAGTAAAGTATTTATTCATACTGCATACTTACTTCATTTTCTTTATCGAGTCATGAGCTGATCGACACTTAAGTCATTTCCATTTCCTGAGAACAGTGCTGAAATAAACATGGGAGTGCAGATGCCTCTTCAACAGATTTATTTCATTTCTCTTGGATATACACCCAGAAGTGACAGTGCTGGATTACATGGGAGTTCTATTTTTAGTTTTTGAGAAACCTCCATATTGTTTTTCACAACAGCAGCAGCAATGTACATTCCAAGACATCTTGTGCAGCAGTTCCCTCTTCTCCACACGCTTGCCAACTCTTGTTATCGGTTGCCAGTTTTACACTATCAGTCTTACTGAGTGAAGTGATTATCTCACTGTGGTTTTGATTTGCATTTTCCTGATGATTAGTGATGTTGAGCATTTTTCCATGTACCTGTTGGCTGTTTATATGTATTCCTTTAGGAAATACGCATTTAGATATATTGCTGATTTTAAAATTGGATCTTTTATTTTTGTGATTGAGTTACTGGGTTCTTTATATACTCCAGATATTGGCAGGTATATAGTTTGCAAATATATTTTCCCATCCTGTAAGTTGTCCCTTTGCTCTGGTGATTGTTTCCTATGCTGTTAAAAACCTTTTTTGTTCGATGAAATTTCATTTATCTATTTTTGTTTTTGATTCCTCTGCTTATGGGATATGATCCAGAAAATTCTTGCCCATTCCAATGTCCTAAAGTGTTTTTCCTATATTTTTTTCTAATAGTCTCAAAGTTAAACATTTTTGACCTGATTTTTGTAATAATGAGACATAGAGGGTTCTAATTTGACAATAAAAAAGACATATCACAAAGTTACAGTAATTAAAGCAGCATGGTACTGGTATAAAGACAGATACACAGAACAAAGGATGAGAACAGAGACCCTAAAAATAAACCCACACATCTACAACCAACTGATTTTTAACAAAGGTGCTAAGAACATACATTCGAATTAGTATAGACTTTTAATTAAATGATGCTGGGAAATGTGGACCTCCATACACATTCTTTTCACCAGTGAATGGAACATTCTTTGGATAGACCACATACTTGGCCATAAAATAAATTTCCACAAATTAAAAAAAAATGAAATCATCTCATGTATTTTTTCTGCCAACAATGGTATAAAGCTGGAAATCAACATCAAAAGAAACTCCAGAAAATATATAAGCACATAAAGACTGAACAATATGCTCCTGAATGAACACCGGGGCATAGAACAAATAAAACAATTCTTTGAAATGTATGAAAATGAAAACACAACATATAAAAACTAGTGAGATACAGCAAAAGCAGCATTAAGAAGAAATTTTAAAGGAATAAGTGCCTATATAAAAAATTAGAAAGGTATCAAATAAATAATTCAATAATGCATCTCAAGGACTTAGAAAAGCAACAAAAAACAAATCAAAAATTATTAGAACAGAAATAATAAAATTAGTGAGTGAATGGACAAAATAGAAAAAAAGTATTCAAATGATCAGTGAAATTAAGAGTTTTTTTTTTTTAATTAAACAAAGTTGGTACACCATTGGCCCAGCAAACGAAAAAGGGGAGGAGAGAGAAGACCAAAATAAATAAAATCAGGTTAGAAAAATGAAATATACATTGATGAAACAGAAATACAAACAATGATTAGGAATTATTACATACCATTACATGCCAACAAATTGTAAAATACAGAAGAAATGTATAAAATATACCATAATTTACCAAAAATGAGGTACAGAATCATAGAAAACCCAACTAGAACAATGACCAAGCTTGACACTCAGTAGTAATAAAAAGTCTCCCAAAAAAGCCCAGGAGAGGATGACTTCCCTACTAGTTTTATCAACCTTATAAGGAAGAAAAAATATCAATTCTTCTTAAATTATTCAAAAACAGTTGAATGGAAAGGAACCCTCCCAAACTCATTCTATGAAGCCAGCAACACCTTAAGTCCAAAAACAAAGATACAACAATAAAAAGATAACTATAGACTAATATTCCTGGTAAATACACAAGCAAAAATCCTC
Source organism: Oryctolagus cuniculus (assembly GCF_051225735.1). Taxonomy (NCBI): domain Eukaryota; kingdom Metazoa; phylum Chordata; class Mammalia; order Lagomorpha; family Leporidae; genus Oryctolagus; species Oryctolagus cuniculus. Next base: position 14,694,629 of record NC_142881.1, read on the forward strand.
AACCAAATACTAGTAAATCAAATCCAACAATAAATCAAAAAGATTATATACTCGATCAAGAAGGATACAAGGATGGTTCAATATATGTTATCGATAAATGTGATAAATCACATCAACAGAATGAATGAAGGATAAAATCTGTATGATTATCTCATTAAATACAAAAAAAGCATTTGATAAAATAAAACATCATTTCATGATAAAAACTTAAAAAAAAAAATTAGAAGGGGCCGGTGCTGTGGCTCAATAGGCTAATCCTCCGCCTTGAGGCACCGGCACACCAGGTTCTAGTCCCGGTCGGGGCGCCAGATTCTGTCCCAGTTGCCCCTCTTCCAGGCCAGCTCTCTGCTATGCCCCGGGAGTGCAGTGGAGGATGGCCCAGGTGCTTGGGCCCTGCACCCACATGGGAGACAAGGAAAAGCACCTGGCTCGTGGCTTCAGATCAGCGCCATGCGCCAGATCAATGAACCAGCTGCAGCAGCCATTGGAGGGTGAACCAACAGCAAAAGGAAGACCTTTCTCTCTCTCTCTCTCTCTCTCTCTCTCACTGTCCACTCTGCCTGTCAAAAAAAAAAATAGAAAAAATAGAAGGAACATACCTCAACAAATTATAGGCGATATATGACAATCCCATAGCCAGCATCATATTGAACAAGGAAAAGTTGGGAGAATTTCCACTAAGATCAGGAACCCAACAAGGATGCACACTCCCACCACTATTATTCCGTATAGTTCTGGAAGTTCTACCCAGAGTTATTAGGCAATAAAAAGAAATCAAAGCAAAATAAATTGGAAAAGAGAAAGTGAAATTATCCTTGCTTGTAGATGACATGATCTTTTATATAAGGGAACCAAAAGACTCCAATTAAGACTATTAGAACTCAGAGAATTTGGCAAAGTTGCGGGATATAAAATCAACACATGAAAATCAATAGCATTCTTACCAACAATGTTCTGGCTAAGAAATAAAAATATAGGACCAGTCTCATCCACAATGGTTACTAAAAATTTAAATACTTTGGGTAAACTTAACCAAGGATGTGTAAGATCTCCAAAATGGAACTCCTAAGACATTAATGAAAAAAAATAAAAAATATAAAAAAGGAAAAATTTTCCATGTTCATGGTTTCAAATAATTAACATCGTCAAAATGCCCATATACCCAAAACAATTTACAGATTCAATATAATTTCAACCAAAATTCCAAGAAAATTCTTCACAGAACTAGAAAAGTCAATCCTAAAATGCATATAAACACACACACACACACACACACACAAAGCAAAACACAAAAGACCCAGACTAGCCAAAGAAATCTTAGACAATACAAACTCAAAGGCAATTCAATACCAGATTTCATGATGCAGTTTAGGTCTGTTAGAATCAAAACAGCCTGGTACTGGCACCAAAATTGACGTGTAGACCAACAGAACAGAATAGAAACTCCAGAAATTAATCCACACATCTAACCTTTGTCAAATGAACTCAAAGCATAACCTGGAAAAAGGACAGTCTCTTCAACAAATGGTTTTGGAAAACTGGATTTCCATATGCAAAATTTTGAAACAAGAACCCTACCTTACACTATACAAAAATCAACTCATAGTAGATCAAGAAACTAAACATAATACTTGAAGCCATAAAATTACTACAGGAAAACAGAAAAAATGCTGCAAGACATTGCCCTAAACAAAGACTTCTTGTATAAGATTTCAAGTACAGGCAATACAAGCAAAAAGTAAACAAATGGGATTACATCAAGCCAAGGAGCTTCTGCACAGCAAAGAAAGAGGGAAACTGCATAATGAGGGAAACAATTGCAAACTATGCATCCAACAAAGGATTCATATTCGTAACACATAAGGAGCTCAGGAAACTCAACAATAAAACAATCTGGTTAAGAAATGGGCAAAGACTATGAACCGGCATTTAGCATGAAATACAGATGGCCAACAAAAACATGAAAACATGTTCAGGGTCACTATCCATCAGAGAAATGCAAATAAAAGCCACAATAGGGTATCCTCCCACTCTAGTTATTACCTCAAAATAAATAACAAACATTGGAATTTTAGAGAAAAAGAACCTAATACACTGTTGGCAGGAATAGAAGTTGGTACAATCGTTAAGGAAGACAGTATGGAGATTCTCAGAAAACAAAATAGATCTACTATATGATACAGCAATCTCACTGCTGGGAATATATTCAAAAGAAATGAAATCAACATTTGAAAGAGATACTTACATCTCCATGTTACAGTAGTTCAATTCACAATAACAAATACATGCAATCAACCTAGATGTCTATCAACTGCTGAGTAGGTTTTAAATATGTAGTGTAAATCCATGATGAAACATTAATCAGACAAATAAAAGAATGAAATCCTGACATTTGCAACCAAATAGATAGAATTAGAGGTCATTATGCAAAGTGAAATAAGCAAGACCCAGAAAGATAAATACTATATTTTCTCTTATTTTAGAAGTTAATATCATTTCATATCATTTCATATTTAGTTATAAAAATCGTTGCACTGAATAATATCATATAAATTACAGCACATTCTTCTTTCCCCACATTATGGTCCTTGTCATGAATTGTATCCTCTGTTGTTTATTACCAGTTTTCAAGAAAAAGTAATAGATATGTGTGTGTCTGTGTATAAATATATATAAAAATATATATACAGTGTCTACATTAGATGTAAATGCAGAAAAAAGTTTTAAAAATTGTAAAAGAAAAAACAAACTCATCAATTAAAAAAATCATTAAGAGAAAATTTCAATAGATATAAAACATAAAAATTACAACAACTGAAGTAAAAAATTCAACAGAGGAGTTCAAGTAGATAAAGTTGAAGGAAAGTAATACAGAAGATATTTTGTCAAATTTTTGCCCTGAAATAAACATCTGTGAATTTTCTGAAGTATACTTATGTGTATATATATGTGGATATTGATAGATGGAGAGAAAAGGAGAGAGGGAAGGAGGAAAGGGGCAGGAGAGACAGAGAGGGAGAGAAATATTTAGTCTTAAGAAAGGAATTACTGTCATTTGTGGTCACATGGATGAACAAGCTGGACATTATGCTACATGAAATAAACCAAACACAGAAAGAAATTTACTACATGATCTCACTTACACATAAATCTACAAAAAGTCAAATACATAAAAGTAGAATGGTAGTGACTAAAGAAAGGAGGGGGTAGAAATTAAAAGATGTAGATCAAAGGGTACAAATTCACAGTTAAGAGACACAAGTCTAAAGATCTCTACAGCAGGAGGCTACACTTAATAATACTGAACTGCATATATAAAATATGCATTATAAGTGTTCTTATAACAAAAAAGGAAACAACTGTGGAAGAAAATGAATGGATATGTCAATGTACTTACCTGTAATAATTCAATTTATAAATACAAGGAATATATATTATAATAAAATATTACACAAGATATATGTATATAAAACATATTACATGCCTTAAATATATACGATAAAAAATTTTAAATCACACACACATGTGAATTTAAACATATATTTGCAAAATGTAGTTGTGGCAAGTTGGTGTCATTAGCATGCAAAACAAGAAAGGTTTCTAACACTTGAAAAACATTAACCAGAATGGCAAATGGCTATGTGATAAACAATGAAAAGAGAGTAAAACACATTATAAAACAAATTGGAAAATATTCCAGATGTTAACAACACTAAAACTTCAGAAATTCAGATAATAATAAATGAAACAACGTACAAAGAGTTTGTTTTTCAACTCAATCCTAGTTAGGACGGAATTCTGACACTATTTGCTGCTTCATTGCAAATGAACATGAACATTCTTTAATTCAATGCATTCTGTTTTAAAGGTTTTACTACCCACATAATTGCTCAGATCTGTTTCAGCTTAGTAAACAAAATGTCATGAAAGAGAATAGTTCATTAACTGTATATATTTTCTAAAACTCAAGATTAAGTGGAAAAAAGATAAATATTTATTATATGCTGTACCTAACTCACTTTTCAAAACCATATATTTTAAAATAGAATATTTTATAAATTTTTGAGATAAAGAGAATTTAAACAATTAAGTAAAGCAATGAGATTAATACATTCATGAAAAAAACCAGCATATTTACCTAAATTCTACTTTTAAATTATATCAGTGAGTTATGTTGTATTATTTTCATCAAGCCAGGCCTAAAATCCTACATACTACTTTGAAATATCATCTCAACAAATTTCCACAAGTCACAGCCCTTTCATAATTACTTACATCTGTTTACTATCGATTTTATTTAATTAAATATTGCTTCTAGTTATTGACAAAAAAAATAGGTTATGTATAATATGAACAAGCAAAGAGGTAAAGAAATGGAAAGTCATGTCCCAGAATCTCATTTTTAGAAAAACTGGCTGTCAAGAGCAGGTTTGAACAAGTTTTATCTGCCTTTATTCCAACAATAGACACAGAATTTCCAAGAACACTGAAATCTACATGCAGAAATCAACTTGGAGCATCTGGTGACTAAGCAACATAGGATTTAAATATGATTGATACTGAAGAAAATGGTGATGCATTCAGCAATGAATTTCCGCTAAATATTTAGCATAGGTTGCAGAAATACATAAAAGTTGGAGATTAGAGGTTTGATATTAAATATCCTTGATAGCTAATGATATACCAGTCACTATTTTGATTTAAGTTCATAAAAACAGGGTACATTTGAATAAACTTATTTCTGTGGATGTAGTAGCAACAATAATTTATTTATCCGTGCTCCTCATTTCTACAAGTTTTTGTACTAACGGACACAGAAGTATTTTTCTCAGCTTCATCTTTCAACTCCTTCTTAACCACATATCTACATTTATTTTTCAGTATTTTGAAAACAATGGGTACTGTCACATCTGCCAGTGTTTTCCAGTGGCATTCTCTGTCTCCATACTGACATTTACTAGTATCCTGACCAGTTTCTCCATCAAGTATTACTTCTTGATTGTGCTTTTTTCCAAATCTTCCTATTTGGTGAGTTCTAGTCTAAACACCAGCCTCCACCTGTTTGTAGAATTCAGCACAGTTTGTATGTAACCACTTTTGCTCACTAATTTGGGAGCTCCCCAAAGACACTATAACCTCTGCTTTGATGAGAAAACAAAAGCAAAAAACAAAAACAGGCAAATAACATTTACATTCACCCAGTCTTAGGCCTTAAATGTTTTTATGTAATCAATATTCAAATGAAGATATTCATCCCAGAGTACTCTCTGGGAATCCAGACTGTAAGTCCAACTGATTTTAATTCCAACAGCCTTTATGAATCTTCTCTACTTAAATATCTTTGAGGAATTTCAACTCAAGACCAAATAGTCTCTAACTCTTCTCACATTTCTTTTTTCTCTTCCAGTTTTCATCATTTCAGGTTATGGTACTACCACATACCCAGTTGTTTTAAGCAAAACCATAGGTCTCAGGATGAAAATCAGTCTTTCTTCCTCACCTATTACATCCATTACAATGACTATATATTCTACTTCTAAAACAAAATTTAAATTTGCCTCTATCGCTCCAACTCCGCTAGTCTACCACCTAGTCCAAACCACTATCATTTCTTTTTTTTTTTTTTAAGATTTTATTTATTTATTTGACAGAGTTTATTTATTTGGTGGAGTTACAGACAGTGAGAGAGAGAAAGACAGAAAGGTCTTCTGTCTGTTGGTTCACTCCACAAATGGCCACAAAGGCCAGAGCTGCGCCGATCCAAAACCAGGAGCCAGGTGTTTCTTCCTGGTCTCCCACGCGGGTACAGCGGTCCAAGCACTTGGGCCATCTTCTACTGCTTTCCCAGGCCACAGCAGTGAGCTGGATTGGAATAGGAGCAGCTGAGACTAGAACCGGAGCCCATATGGGATGCCGGTGCTGCAGGCAGAGGATTAACCAAGTGAGCCACAGCCCTGGCCCCCACTATCATTTCTTTTATGGATTGATAGTCTCACCTCCAGATTGGTCCCCCTACTTCTTCTCTGATTCCCCTAAGATCTCTTTCCCACATTCTGGCTAGAAATACCTGATTTTCTTTCATAATAATACTTCTACTGTAATGTAATATACACACACATACACACACACTATAAAATTCACCATTCTATCTAATACAATGAATTTTTATAGACCTGTGCAACCATCATCAAACTAATTTTATAATATTTCCATCACTCCAGAAAGCAATGTCTTGTCCATGTATTGCCATTTTTCAATCTAACATCCACCCCATTTTATATACAGTATTTACCTTTTCATATCTATATATAGGTCTTGTGTGTGGCTTCATTTACTAACCCTATCGTGTTTATTTCTTATCTAGTAGATGGATATCTGGATTGATTCCAAGTTTTTGGCCACTGTGAAGAATGCTGCTATAAATATTTACAGACACATCTTTGTGTGGAGAAGTGTTTTCATTTCCCTTGGGTGGATAAACAGGAATGGAATTGCTGGATCACATGGTAACTCTATATTTACCGTATCAAAAACTGACAAACTATTTTTCAAATGGCTGCACCATTTTATATTTCATTAACAATGTATGAGTCTCCAATTTGTTCTCAACCCATTATTGTCTTCCTTTTTAACTGCAGCCTTCCTACTGGGTAGAAAGTGATATTTCATTTTATGTGTTTAAAAATTTTATTGTTCTAAAATATATATAATTTTCAATTTTAGTTATTTTAAACATATAATTCAGAAGCAATAATTACATTCATAATGTTAGATAACCATCATTGCTATTTCCAATATTTTTATCACCCTGAACAGAAAGTCTATACTTAGTTTGCAATTGGTTCCTGTGCCCCAGTCTCCTTGTGATTTGAATATGCATTTCCTTAATCTTACTGGTATGGTACATCTTTCCATAGGCTTATTGGACGTTCATATACATTCTCTGGAGAAATGTCAGTCAAATCATTTGCTTTATTATTGAGTTGTTAAAGTTCTTGACATATTCTAGACACTAACTTCTTTTTCCTTGTTACAACACATTTCATGTTTTTTGTTTGTTTGTTTGTTTGTTTTTTTGTGACAGGCAGAGTGGACAGTGAGAGAGAGACAGAGAAGAGAGAAAGGTCTTCCTTTGCCGTTGGTTCACCCTCCAATGGCCGCCGCACTGCGGCCGGTGCACCGCGCTGATCCGATGGCAGGAGCCAGGTACTTATCCTGGTCTCCCATGGGGTGCAAGGCCCAAGTACTTGGGCCATCCTCCACTGCACTCCCTGGCCACAGCAGAGAGCTGGCCTGGAAGAGGAGCAACTGGGACAGAATCCGGTGTCCCGACCAGGACTAGAACCCGGTGTGCCGGCACCGCAAGGCGGAGGATTAGCCTAGTGAGCCACAGCACCGGCCCATGTATTTCATATATACAGATTTAGGAGCAAAGTGATACTTCCCACCCTACTGATTACTTATTTTCATTTTTGAAAGACACACACACATACACACAGAGAAAGGGAGGGAGGAATAGAAAGAGAGTGGAGAGAGGAAGAGAGGGATAAAGACATAGAGGGAGAGAGGAAATGAAAGGGGGGGGGGGAGATATCCCTTTCACCCAGTGTTTCACTCACTAAATGCCTGTATCAGCCAGAGCTAGACTAGATTGATGCCAGGAGTGTGGAACTCAATTCAGTTTTCCCACATGGATGTCAGCAGTCCAAGAACTTGAGCCACGATCTACAGCAACCCAAGGTATGCATTAGCAAGAATGTGGATTGGAAGCAAAGAAGTTGGGGCTCAAACCAAGTACAGTGACTTACCAGGTACTTAAATACTCACACTTGCATATTAATTTCTTATCAGACATATGATTTGCAAGTATTTTCTCCCACTCTATATGTTGCCTTTCATTTTATTAATAATGTATCCTGAAGAGCAAAACTTAACTTTATTAATGTCCAAATTATCGTTTTATTCTTGAATCACCTCTTTTTTTTGTGATAAGAAAGCATTACCTTACCAAAGATAATGAAGATTTATGCCCATGCTATTTTCAATAATTTTTATACTTGTAGTCTTAGATTTATAGCCTTGATCCATTGCAAATGAAACTTTATTTATAATGTCAGGTATGGATCCAAATTCATCATTTTGCATCTGGATATCCAGCTTTTCCAAAACAATTGGTTGAAGACTTTTTAATTTTTTATTTTAATTTTAATTAACTGATTTAATATGATTTGTAGATACAAGTCCAAGAATATAATGATATTTTCTTCTTCTTTCCCATCTTCCTTATTTTTTTAGTTTTTGAGATAATATATTTTAAATATCACAGTAAAGCACTTTAATATTTCACTGAATAAGAAGTTTAACAAATAAAAAACAAAAAGACCCTAGTTTAGTAGGAATATGGACAATGGCTACAAACAATGAAAATTCATTTATCCCATAAAATTCTGTTGATATTTTTGTCAGAAATCAATTACCCTTAAATGGAGGGGTTTACTAGTCAATTCTTTTTTTAAAATATTTTTCATTTATTTATTTGACAGGTAGAGTTACAGACAGTGAGAGAGAGACAAAGAGAAAGACCTGTCTTCTGTTGGTTCACCCCCCCAAATGGCCACCAGGGCCGGCGCTGTGCTGATCTGAAGCCAGGAGCCAGGAGCTTCCTCCTGGTTTCCCATGCAGGTGCAGGGCCCAAGCACTGGGGCCATCCTCCACTGTCTTCCCGGGCCACAGCAGAGAGCTGGACTGGAAGAGGAGCAACCGGGACTAGAACCCAGTGCCCATATAGGATGCTGGCGCTACAGGTGGAGGATTAGCCAAGTGACCCAGGGTGCCAGGCCCCCTACTAGTCAATTCTAAAAACTAGTCCATTGACTATGTCTATCATTATGCTTGTACCACACTATTTTTTTTTTTTGAATCAAAAATATATGTTCTTCATTTTTTCTAGATAGTTTTGGCTTTTCTGGATCCTTCTATCTCCACATGATTTAGTATCAACTTTCCATTTCTTCACAAAGTCAGCTTCTGATATGGATTGCTCTGACTCTGTACATCAATGTGTGGAGTACAGAACTGGCTTTAAAATGGAATGTTTATGAATGCAATTGACATCTTGTAATTTGATTATTATTTATAGCCCTTGTCTGTAATCCTGCTGAACGGTGGTCTTTCTACTTTTTCTTGTTGAATTCTTTATTTAGTGGAGAATTAAATCTATGATTATAAAGTAAATTGAAAATGTTCTTAAAAAATTAAAAAAGAAAAAATAAAGGAAGGAAGGAAGGAAGGAAGGAAGGAAGGAAGGAAGGAAGGAAGGAAGGAAGGGGGATGGTAGGAGTAAAATGTCATTACAATCAGAATTTTATCTATGAAATACATTTGTTCTCTTTAATAAAAATAAAAAGCATAAATAATATCATGTAATGTTCTTGCAAAAGCCTACTATCTCCCTACTTTACTTTAAATGATTTACAAGTTTAATGAATAAATGAATTCAAACGGGGCGGGGTGGGGGGGGGATTCATGTGGCAAAGTGTCTTAAGTCTTTATTAAAGTAGGGACATTGGAATGGGGACTGAATGATAAATAGGCTATTTACAGATGAAAGGAGAAGAAATGCAACTAACATTAGCTCTCCAAGAGAACAGCAGGTATGAAGACCTTAAGCCCTGCCTGAAAGTCATCCTTGGGGTTCATAGTTTCATCATAGAACTTTGGGTTCACCTTTTATTGTCACTTACTTTCTATTTAATTAATTAGTGCCCCTTTGTTCATTAGTTTATTTCTATCCATTTTATTCGACTTTAATTTTGTTCTTTCCCTGACTTTTGACATGGATACTAATTCCACTGATTTAAAGTCTTTTTTTGATGTAAATATTTGAAACTATAAATTTCTTGCTAAATAGTGTTTTATCTACTTGCCACAGAATTTTAATGTGCTGTATTCTATTTGTCATTCCATAAACACTGTCCTTACAATCATTTTGTGATATAATCTTGAACTCAGGGATTATTTAGAATAGAGTTTTAACCTACAAATACATAGAAATTTCTATTTAAACTCCTGTTTTTTAGCACTAACTTAACTTTGACTAATAAATTATTGTTTTATGAGTTTGTATCTATTTAACATACTATGCAAATAATTAAAATTATTCGAATAGTTCTCACAAAAAGAGTCTAACAATTTCCACAGAAGAAAAAAAATATATCAAAACTGACTGCCAAAAGCAACAGTTCAAACATTTTGACAGAGTAATTCTACTAAATCTTTAAATAACAGCAATTGCAATGATATGTAGACTATTCCAGAGTGGAAAATGAGAAGGAATGTTTCCAAATGTCATTTGTGAAATGAGTGTTAATATTAAAACTAAAGGCTGAAAAAAGAATACACAGAATGTGAAAATCCCAGACCAATCATAAACTTTGATGCAAAATTTAAATTTAAAAGGCAAGAGGAAACAAGTAACACAGTTAAAAAATAATTTACCAGGACTTTAAGGATTTATCACAAGGGAGGTTAGATATTAGAAAATATATTATTATCATGTAACATATTATTTGATGTAAAAAAAATGACATGTTTCCACAGATACTGAAAAGATATTTGATCAAATACAATATAAATTATCAGTAAAATCACTTAATAAAAATTAGCAATAGAATATAATACTATTTTGAAGAAAAATACATTATTCAATCAACTCAAAAAGCTCAAAACATCTAACTTAATGTGGAAGGATTGGAGACATTTCCATGAAAATCAGGAACAAAGCATGGATATCTATAATCACCACTATTATTTCAATTATACTAGATATTATCCCAGTACAATTAGACAAAGAAAGAAATCTGAGGTATAAGCATTAGCAAGGAATAGGTAATCCTATTTTAATTAGTATGATTGTATGCTTAGAAAACCCATAGGATGAGCTAAAAAACCCATTACAAACAATAAAAATTTCACAAAAAACTATAAAGTTAACATTTGACATATTAAATAAATATAAATAATAACCTTTCTATTTATGTTTGTATTTGTAAACTTGAAAGAGAATGTGCAAAATCTATTTCAGGGAAACTTAAAACAATTCCTTAACAACACAAAAATAGAACAGATGTTAACACAAAGAACGGTGCCTCATAAGGGACAGTGTTGTGGCATAGTGGGTAAAGCTGCTGCTTACAATATCGACACACTCTATGGGCACCAGCTTGTGTCCCAACTGCTCCATTTTTGGTCTGGCTCCCTGCTCATGGCCTGAGAAAAGCAGCAAAAGATGGCTCAAGTGTTTGGGCCCCTAGTGAAGTAGGCAGGCATACAGGCTAAAATTGATTAGGCTTGTGAGCTGGAAGACCACGCCTTCGCCACGCCCCTGTGTGACCTTACACCCTACCTGATACCCCCACCATGCCCCCATGTGACATCAGGTTCTACCTGAGCATACCTGAGCGCCTACCTGCCCACAAGCCACTCCCTTGTGGAAAATATATAAAAAGGCAAGGAGGGTCCCAAAATTCTCTCTGCCTCTGCTTTGCTGACCATGATAAGTGGTGGATAGCAGCTCAAGGCGCTTGCTGCACTTTGGCCTGCTCTTTGAGTGGTATGGACGCTACCCTAGTTTCCAGACTTTCCCCTTTCCCCTACCTGAACTAAAGCCTCACTTTCCTAGATACCTCTTGCACTAAATAAAAGCCTAAAATGTACCATGCTGCCTCATTTATCTGTGCCAGTATTTAAAATTATACTCTAAATATTAGGCAAGAACCCTTTGGGCTTATTAATATTGGGGATTTATTAGTAAGCATATGGTGAAATCGTATGGCACCCCAAATCTGGTAGCATATGTGGCACCCCAGATAGCACTTCTGGGGAACTTTAAAGGGCCACACTTTTGTATATATTTTCGGGGGCCATGTCTGATTTCACTAGCATCCACGTGGGAGTCCAGGATGAAGCTCCTGGCTTTAGCCTAGCCAAGTGCTGGCAGTTGTAACCATTTGGGAGTAAACCAGGGGATGGAAGCTCTCTCTCTCTCTCTAATTCTTTCTGTCTTTCAAGTAAATACATAAATCTTAAAAAAAACTGTCATATAAAATAGAATTTTATAATTTTATAAATAATATAATTTTATAACAATAAGCATATATTTTATAATTAAGATTATATATAGGAAATATATGAATAGAACACTCAAAATCATAAAGATAACAGTTCCACAAAAATTATTTATAATCTTAATTGTATGAATAAATATATCAATAATCTATTTTTTCCATAAACTGAATATAAAATCAATTCAGAAAAATAATTATATCATAATGAGTAATACTATAAACACAGGAGAATGAGAAGTAATTAGCTTACTAGACAGAAAATATATTGTGAAGTCTCAATATTTCCAACAAGATGATAGTGGCATATGGCCAAATGGAGCAGTAGAGCCTATTAGAAAGCCCAGGGAGATACAGGAATTCAGAATGTGCTGGTAAGAGCATCTCAAAATATTAGGTGCCAAGAATTTGTTAATGAATTGTTTTAAAGGGAGTAACAAATGCTGGTGAGGATGCGGACAAAGGGAAACATTTATACATTGTTGGTGGGAATGTAAATTAGTGTAGCCACTGTGAAAAACAGTTTTTCTTAAAAAACTAGAAATAGACTTGCCATATGTTCTGGCAATTCCACTATGGGTATATACCCAAAAAACTTGAACACAACGCATCCAGGAGATACCTGTACCACCATGTTCACAGCAGCACTGTTCATAATAGCCAAAATTTAGAATCAACCAAAGTGTCCTTCATAAGATACATGCATAAAGAAAATGTGGTGTACATATATACAAAAGAATATTATTCAACTACGAAAAATGAAATTCAACCATCTGCAAAAAATGGATGCAACTGTAGTACATCACGTTGAGTGAAATAAGGCAGACCCAGAAAGACAAATACTGCATGTTGTCCCTTATGTAAGGGAGCTAAAATTAAAAAAAAAAAGAGAGAGAGAGAAAAAATAAAGAAATGTTGTATATATCAGTATTGCTGCAAATATAGTTTTTTGTTTTATACGTTTGTGAAACCAATGGTTAAGAATGTTATACTATTATAGTTTTAATGATCTGTGATTGCTTTGAAATTCATGGTATATGGGTGAAATGGTCATTTCTCCATTCAACTACTGTTTATTGCCACTGTATATATCCCCAGTAAACTAGGGTCTTTTTTTTTTGTTTTTTTTTTTTGTTTTTGTTTTTGTTTTTTTTTTTTTGACAGGCAGAGTGGACAGTGAGAGAGAGAGAGAGAGAGAAAGGTCTTCCTTTGCCGTTGGTTCACCCTCCAATGGCCGCCGCGGCCGGCGCGCTGCGGCCGGCACACCGCACCGATCCGATGGCAGGAGCCAGGAGCCAGGTGCTTTTCCTGGTCTCCCATGGGGTGCAGGGCCCAAGCACCTGGGCCATCCTCCACTGCACTCCCGGGCCACAGCAGAGGGCTGGCCTGGAAGAGGGGCAACCGGGACAGAATCCGGCGCCCCGACCGGGACTAGAACCCGGTGTGCCGGCGCCGCTAGGCGGAGGATTAGCCTAGTGAGCCGCGGCGCGGCCCTAGGGTCTTTTTGTTTACTTGTTAAACTTCTTACTTGGTGAAGTCTTAAGCCTTTGTACTGTAATGTACACTTAAAATGTTATCTCAAAAACTAAAAAAAAAAAAAAAAAAAGGACAAGGAAAAAGCGTGGGAGATAGGGAAAAAGGAAATACCACTATATTCTTAGAACTGTATAAACTAAGCACACTGAATCTTTAAAAACTAATTAGAAATTAAAATCGAATAAATTAATTGTGTTAAAAACAAACTGATAGCCACCTGGAAAAAAGCTGAATCTAACATTTAAGCATTAAAGAGTAAACAACTATGCAACCCTGTTTCCATGAAGAGGTAGCACAACTGGATTTGCTACACCTTTGAATTTGAGCTGGTCCAATACTACTTTTTCCTATACAATACAGTGCGGATGATTGTATGACAATCACAGGCTCAGCTTTGAGAGGATTAGCATCTATCACTTCTCTCATCTTAAAACTCAGCTGTCGTGCTGTAAGAAAAATTAGCAGTCATGTGTCTAGGCTGGTGAGGAGGAAAACTGAAGCCAACAGCCCCACCTAACCCCTTAGCCATAACCAGTCCACAGGTGAGGCTTCCTTGTAAAAGACTGTCCAGCCCCAGTGAAGCTGTGTCAGCCTATGCCATTTGAGACAGAGATGAGGTATCTCTGCTAAAGGTTGCCCCAAATTAACAGCAAATAAATGATTTTTTATATAGTTTAAGTTACTGTGTGAAATAACTTAGTGGCTTAAAGTAGCATGGAATTCCCTCCAAAAATTCATTATGTTAACTAGGAAGTTCTGCCTCCCTTGGTGTCGGCTTGGGTGCTGGGTTGGCTCTAACCAGCTAGAAGCTCAAGTAAGAACTCCCTGGGACTGGAAGGCCCCACACACCTCATACCCTGTGTCATCAGGAGGCCCAACTATATCAGAGAGAATCATTGTCTAGCAGTGTTGTTTCTCCCTGATTCAGGTCTCTTCCCTGAGACGACCAAACTGTAAGGTGGCTGGGTGCCAAGAAGGGACAATTAGGAAGCTCCCAATAAGGAATAAAAAGCATTCCAAAGAAATTTAAGGAAACATCCAATTCCTTTATATATGAATGTATATGCTTTATGATTAATATTAACTGAAAATATTGCCACCAAACTGATGGTGCTGGTATTTAAAATCTTTAATAAACAAAATACTAGAACATAGCTTTCATAATTGGACATCTTATCTTGAAATGAAACATTTTTAGCACTCCTTTATTCAGATTATTAAGTTTACTTTCAATATTAAATTTTTGTTATAAAAAGATGAAGTCAATTACAATTTATTCTGTTTCTTGTGAACTTCAATATTGAGAAAGGTCTTACAATATCCTCTTTTTCCTCTAGCTGAAAAAACACATATTACTACAATTTAATAGCCTGCACAAAGTATGCTGGCCAATTACTATGTATGACAATAACCTCTGCCAGACATGATTCTATGTACTCACATTTATAAGAAGTTATGCCACTGTTATCATCAACCGCCAGCTTTCGATATCAAAGTCACCTTCATTTGAAATCCAACAAACATTTATCTTAAGAAAAATAAAAAGTAATTCTATGCACAGTAATGAGGCATATTAAGTAGAGTAACAACTAGATAAAGGATGATAATACTCAAGCTGCCACCAACCATTTCACTCATCAGGTAGCAAGACTATAAAGGTTAAACAAAAAGAGATCACAGACATTCTGATTGTAACTTATAATGCATTATTCTCCTTGCTAGCATTTTCTGGAGAATTTAATTGGTTTTCACTATCTTAATTAAACCAAGTGTTATTATAATTACCTCCAAGTTGTTCTGTAATGAGCAGGCAATTTGCTAATTAGGACACAGAAAAAATGAGTAAATGCTAATAAAATAAAGAAAAAAATATATTTCTCAATTGGTCAAAAAGTATACCTCTATATCGAATTTGAATCAGTATGTGATGAAAGTTTTAGTTTAAAAATAGTGAAAACTATTAACAAATACAGAAACAGTGAAACGAATCTTAATAATTCTTGTCTTTTAATAGTTTGTTGACATGCATGACATCCATGACAACATTATTTGATATATATTTTTAATTAATATAAGTTTTTCTTGATTTAATAGAATCAGAAAATTAAATGGAAAACAAATTTCACTAGGCAAACTCTAATTTTGAGTTAAATTCCAGGAACAAATGAAATATGTTTTCATCTGGAAAAAAATTATCCCAATATACCTCAAGTAATAACTGAAACACAGCAGTTCATTTTATCACACATATTAAAGAAAAAAAAGTAGTCTAAAAAGCATTAGCCTTAATTTATTAAATATAAAGACTACTAAACTGTGACCTGAGATATTAATATTCTGGATAATAACACCTAGCAAATAAGTTTCCAATCACCACAAGATTCTACAATTTTATATTCCTAAAAAAAAAAAACTCTGAAATTGTCAGTTTTAAAACTAAAAGCAATAAAGTTGTTTACCCAATATTGAATAGCTGCTAAAAAATATAGTTTTTTTTTTTTTTTTTTTTTTTTTTTTTTTTTTTTTTGACAGGCAGAGTGGACAGTGAGAGAGAGAGAGAGCAAGAAAGGTCTTCCTTTTTGCCGTTGGTTCACCCTCCAATGGCTGCCACGGCCGGCACGCCACGGCCGGCACGCTACGGCCGGCGCACCGCGCTGATCCAATGGCAGGAGCCAGGTACTTATCCTGGTCTCCCATGGGGTGCAGGGCCCAAGCACTTGGGCCATCCTCCACTGCACTCCCGGGCCACAGCAGAGAGCTGGCCTGGAAGAGGGGCAACTGGGACAGAATCCGGCGCCCCGACCAGGACTAGAACCCAGTGTGCCGGCACCGCAAGGCGGAGGATTAGCCTAGTGAGCCGGGGCGCCTGCCAAATAGAAGGTTTTTGACAAATACTTTTTGTATTACCTGGCTGGGCATTTACCATATCTTCTATCAAACAGGATTTCAGTTGCTGGGAACCAGTGTATGATTAACCAATGAAAGTACCATTAATTGGACATAAATGTGTTGAAGCCCAGAATTCTTGGGCAGCCTTGTGGGGTCTGTGTTGGGCAGAATACCTACAGACACAATCATCCACACTTACTAACCTTAGTGTATCTTACGAACTTATTGGACTAATGCATACATTAACTTAAAGTAGTTAAATGACATAATATAATAACAATAGCCTTGTTCCTAAATATAGTAAATATAAGAAAAAAAAACCACTCTAAGTACTTTGACAGTTTCCTTTGTTTCTACTGATTGATATAATAACCCAGAATATTCCAGAGATTTTTATTTAGCTTCCTTACATACTCCATTCAAACTCCCCAACTGTTCAATAGCATTAGTAGTAATCATTAAGCACTACTTTCCTAAAATAATAGTTCATTTTCATCAGATTTCACATTTCAAAACACTTTTTATATAGGAAACAATTTTCTGTAACATATCAATACTAAGATAAAATTACCAAAATTATATATAAATCATTAATTATCTAAAGGAAGCAATATTGATTTACAGCTTAATTTATGTTAGCTCATCTGCTAGTCAAATAACTACTCTGAAAGCAGTAACAAGTTCTATACATCTATTTGACAAATGCTTCATATGAAACATTAATGTTGGGTCGGCGCTGTAGTACAGCAGGTTAAAGCCCTGGCCTGAAGCACCACATCTCATATAGTCACCGGTTCTAGTCCTGGCTGCTCCTCTTCCAATCCAGCTCTCTGCTATGGCCTGGGAAAGCAGCAGAAGATGGCCCAGGTCCTTGGGCCCCTGCACCCGTGTGGGAGACTCAGAAGAACCTCCTGGTTCCTGGCTTTGGATGGGCGCAGCTCCGGCCGTCGCGGGCACCTGGGGACTGAACCAGCGGATGGAAGACCTCTCTGTCTCTACCTCTTCTGTAACTCTTTCAAATAAATAAATAAATCTTTAAAATAATGTAATTTGTAATACAAAGCCAGCTTATAAGAATAATATATTTTTCTAACTTTGATTAGAAAACCATAGGCTTATATGAAATTTTTTAAACAATTATGTATGGGTTTTGAAAGTCAAAGATAATGTTTCAGTTACAGTCTTCACTGGAGTCCACAATATCAGTACTTTAAGATGAACTTAGAGAGAAACAAGCTAAAACTTTCACTAAAGTACTTTGAAAGAATCAGACCAAGCAGGATCTTGCTAACTTGTATGCCTACGGAAGTTAATGCTAGCTTATAGTGATGACTTGAAAAATAGTTATACCAGTAGAAAATTTGACAGCTATAATTAAAATTAATATAATCAAAATAGAAATTCTTAAAACATATGATTTTGTTTTAGGCCTTTAATAACAATTTTACATATTTTGCTTGATAATATCATCCATATGCAAATGAGCTATGACTATTTCAAAAGTATGTATTTTAAATTTATCATAATCAATTTCCAAAGCATGAAATCAGGGTCAAAGTTGTAAATACTATGTATTCTTAAGGATCAGGTGGAAGACCAGTACTTGAGTGCCATAAGTAGCATCATTTTTAACAGAATAATATGGTAAAAGCTATAATTGGATAATACAATCACCATACAATAATATATACTTTCTACACTAACATAAAAGTAGTTGTTAACATACACACATGTACTTCAAAACACCTGTGGAAAAGTGGATTAAATAAAAAGTTTATTTTGATACAAAGAGTATTGGGAATTCATGTATATGGGGGGGTATCTTCAAAAAGTTTGTGACAAATACATATTATACAGGGTCTTCACTGTGACACAGCAGGTCCAGTGCTCTCTGCAACATGGAAATCCAATATCAGAGCACCGGTTCCAGTCCTAGCTGCTCAGCTTCCAATTCAGCTTCCTTCTACTTCACCTGGGAAAGCAATGGAAGATAGTCCAAGTACCTGAGCCCCTGCCAGGCACATCAGAGACCCAGATGGAGTTCTGGCTCCTGGTTTAGGCCTCTTGCAGATCCTGCCATTGCAGCCATGGGTAGTGAACCAGTGGAAGGAACGTCTCTTTCAGCCTCTCCCTTTTTCTCTTTCACTCTTTCAAATACATAAATAAATATTTTTAAAATATGTGTTATGCAGAAATAAAAAGAATCATCAGAAATTACTACAAGGACCTGTACGCCAGCAAACAGGAAAACCTATCAGAAATGGATAGATTCCTGGACACATGCAACCTACCTAAATTGAACCATGAAGACATCGAAAACCTAAATAGACCCATAACTGAAACAGAAATTGAAACAGTAATAAAGGCCCTCCCAACAAAGAAAAGCCCAGGACCAGATGGATTCACCGCTGAATTCTACCAGACATTTAAAGAAGAACTAATCCCATTTCTTCTCAAACTATTCAGAACAATCGAAAAAGAGGGAATCCTCCCAAATTCTTTCTATGAAGCCAGCATCACCTTAATCCCTAAGCCAGAGAAAGATGCAGCACTGAAAGAAAATTACAGACCAATATCCCTGATGAACATAGACGCAAAAATCCTCAATAAAATTCTGGCCAATAGAATACAACAACCCATCAGGAAAATCATCCACCCAGACCAAGTGGGATTCATCCCTGGTATGCAGGGATGGTTCAACATTCGCAAATCAATCAATGTGATTCACCACATTAACAGACTGCAGAAGAAAAACCATATGATTATCTCAATTGATGCAGAGAAAGCATTTGATAAAATTCAACACCCTTTCATGATGAAAACTCTAAGCAAATTGGGTATAGAAGGAACATTCCTCAATATAATCAAAGCAATTTATAAAAAACCCACAGCCAGCATCCTATTGAATGGGGAAAAGTTGGAAGCATTTCCACTGAAATCTGGCACCAGGCAGGGATGCCCACTCTCACCACTGCTATTTAACATAGTTCTGGAAGTTTTAGCCAGAGCCATCAGACAAGAAAAAGAAATCAAAGGAATACAAATCAAGAAGGAAGAAGTCAAACTATCCCTCTTTGCAGACGATATGATTCTGTACTTAGAGGATCCAAAGAACTCTACTAAGAGACTATTGGAACTCATAGAGGAGTTTGGCAAAGTGGCAGGATATAAAATCAATGCACAAAAATCAACAGCCTTTGTATACACAAGCAATGCCATGACTGAGAAAGAGCTGCTAAGGTCAATCCCATTCACAATAGCTACAAAAACAATCAAATACCTTGGAATAAACTTAACCAAGGACGTTAAAGATCTCTACGATGAAAATTACAAAACCTTAAAGAAAGAAATAGAAGAGGATACCAAAAAATGGAAAAATCTTCCATGCTCATGGATTGGAAGAATCAACATCATCAAAATGTCCATTCTCCCAAAAGCAATTTATAGATTCAATGCAATCCCAATCAAGATACCAAAGACATTCTTCGCAGATCTAGAAAAAATGATGCTGAAATTCATATGGAGGCACAAGAGACCTCGAATAGCTAAAGCAATCTTGTACAACAAAAACAAAGCCGGAGGCATCACAATACCAGACTTCAGGACATACTACAGGGCAGTTGTAATCAAAACAGCATGGTACTGGTACAGAAACAGATGGATAGACCAATGGAACAGAATTGAAACACCAGAAATCAACCCAAACATCTACAGCCAACTTATATTTGATCAAGGATCTAAAACTAATTCCTGGAGCAAGGACAGTCTATTCAATAAATGGTGCTGGGAAAACTGGATTTCCACGTGCAGAATCATGAAGCAAGACCCCTACCTTACACCTTACACAAAAATCCACTCAACGTGGATTAAAGACCTAAATCTTCGTCCTGACACCATTAAGTTATTAGAGAACATTGGAGAAACCCTTCAAGATATTGGCACAGGCAAAGAATTTCTGGAAAAGACCCGGGAGGCACAGACAGTCAAAGCCAAAATCAACTATTGGGATTGCATCAAATTGAGAAGTTTCTGTACTGCAAAAGAAACAGTCAGGAGAGTGAAGAGACAACCGACAGAATGGGAAAAAATATTTGCAAACTATGCAACAGATAAAGGGTTAATAACCAGAATCTACAAAGAGATCAAGAAACTCCACAAAAACAAAACCAACAACCCACTTAAGAGATGGGCCAAGGACTTCAATAGACATTTTTCAAAAGAGGAAATCCAAATGGCCAACAGGCACATGAAAAAATGTTCAAGGTCACTAGCAATCAGGGAAATGCAAATCAAAACCACAATGAGGTTTCACCTCACCCCGGTTAGAATGGCTCACATACAGAAATCTACCAACAACAGATGCTGGCGAGGATGTGGGGAAAAAGGGACACTAACCCACTGTTGGTGGGAATGCAAACTGGTCAAGCCACTATGGAAATCAGTCTGGAGATTCCTCAGAAACCTGAATATAACCCTACCATTCGACCCAGCCATCCCACTCCTTGGAATTTACCCAAAGGAGTTTAAATTGATAAACAAAAAAGCGGTCTGCACCCTAATGTTTATTGCAGCACAATTCACAATAGCCAAGACCTGGAACCAACCTAAATGCCCATCAACGGTAGACTGGATAAAGAAATTATGGGATATGTATTCTTTAGAGTACTATACCGCAGTAAGAAACAACGAAATCCAGTCATTTGCAACAAAATGGAGGAAT
Organism: Oryctolagus cuniculus; assembly: GCF_051225735.1. Taxonomy (NCBI): domain Eukaryota; kingdom Metazoa; phylum Chordata; class Mammalia; order Lagomorpha; family Leporidae; genus Oryctolagus; species Oryctolagus cuniculus. Next base: position 14,715,896 of record NC_142881.1, read on the forward strand.
CTGGAACACATCATGCTGAGTGAAGTAAGCCAGTCCCAAAGGGACAAATACCATATGTTCTCCCTGATCGGTGACAACTGACTCAACACCAAAAAAGGAAACCTCCTGAAGTGAAATGGACACTATGAGAAATGGTGACTTGATCAGCATAGCTCTGACTGCTAATGGACAACTTAATACATTATCCCTCATAGTATTTTTTTTTTGTCTGTTCTACTTAATATGACTGGTTTAATTCTGTAATTATCACACAGTTATTCTTAAGTGTTGAAAATTAACTGAAATGTGATCCCTGTTAAACATAAGAGTGGGAATAAGAGAGGGAAGAGATGTATAATTTGGGACATGCTCGGGCTGACTTGCCCCAATTGGTAGAGTTGGAAACATACCAGGGGATTCCAATTCAATCCCATCAAGGTGGCATGTGCCAATGCCATCTCACTAGTCCAAGTGATCAATTTCAGTTCACAATTGATCATAATGAAAGGACTAAGAGTCAAAGGGAGCACATAAACAAGTCTAGTATCTGCTAACACCAACCGATAGAATAAATAAAGGGGAGAGTGATCCAACATGGGAAGTGAGATACTCAGCAGACTCATAGAATGGCGGATGTCCTAAATAGCACTCTGGCCTCAGAATCAGCCCTAAAGGCACTCGGATCTGGCTGAAAAGCCCATGAGAGTATTTCAGGCATGGAAAGCCAAGACACTCTGGCAAAAAGATCTCTGTGAGTGAGATCCCAGTGGAAAGAACAGGTCTTCAAAGAGGGAGGTGCCTTTCTCTGAAGGGAGGAGAGAACCTCCACTTTGACTATGACCGTGTCTAAACAAGATAAGAGTCGGAGAACTCAAGGGGCTTCCATAGCCTTGGAAACTCATAACTGGTGCATAGGGAGATTACTGATGCCATAAACAGGAGTGTCAATTGGTAAAGTCAACAACAGGAGTCACTGTGCACTTACTCCTCATGTAGGATCTCGGTCCTTAACGTGCTGTACACTGAGGCTTAATGCTATAACAAGTACTCAAACAGTATATTTCACTTTGTGTTTCTATGGGGGTGCAAACGACTGAAATCTTTACTTAATGTACACTAAACTGATCTTCTGTAAAAAAAAAAAAAAAAAAAAAAAAAAGAAAGAAAGAAAGAAATTTTCAATTCCCAACTTGACTCTCACTGGGATTAAACATGACAATAGGTCTGATCTGATTTCATCATCATTTAAAAAAAATCATCTATTATTTTTCACTTTATGTTTCTGTGTGGGAGCAAACTGTTGAAATACTTAAGGTATACTAAGCTGATCTTCTGTATATTAAGATAATCGAAAATGAATCTTGATGTGAATGGAAGGGGAGAGGGAGTGGGAAAGGGGAGGGTTGTTGGTGGGAGGGACGGTATGGGAGGGGAAGCCATTGTAACCCATGAGTCGTACTTTGGAAATTTATATTCATTAAATAAAAGATTAAAAAAAATATGTGTTATGAAAACTGCATGAATTTTATTTTTTCTATTACTTCTTTTATTTTTTATGACTTATTTATTTATTTATTGTAAAGTCAGAATTACAGAGAGAAAGAGACCTTTAATACTCTGGACCAGGCTGAAGCCAGGAGCCAGGAGGTCCTTCCTGGTCTCCCATATGGATGGCAGGGGCCCAAGCACTTGAGCCACCCTTCATTGCTTTTCCGAGACCATTAACAGGGAGCTGGATAGGAAGAGAAGCAGCCAAGATGAACCGGTACTCCAAATGGGATGCCAGCGTCACAGGAGCAGCTTCACCCACTATGCCACAACACAGGCCCTATGAATTTCTTTTTGTACCAAAATAAACTGAACTTTTACTATTTTTCCACAACTGCTGAAGTCCCATCTAGTGTGTACAAATGTGCATTTCATTTAAATGAAAGGAAAAGTAACCGAAGCCAATTTTTATTATTGTCCTCCCTTTATTTTCATATTTCAAAGAATTCACAGTAAAATCTTAGCAGTTTGCCACCTTTTAATTTAACCCTCTGAGACCACAATTTAGCTTTCTGCATGCTGCATTTCTTATTGAAATACCCAGGTATTTTCTTTTTATTACTAATATAAACTTGATTAACAGCCATGAGAGGTACTCCACTGATGTACTATTTTAAAAACCATTTCTCAGAATTACATAGCTGGATGGGGAGTTGGAATTCTGCAAAGTTCTCTCTAAAAGAATATCCCAAGTGCATTATTCCAATGAATACAAAATGGTAAGGACAAATAAGGATATAAAATGGTCAAAATGTGATGTATCATGGTATTGGTTCATACATTTTTGACTTCTGAACAATGGTTGTGAAATAATTTAAGATGGTTAAAATGTCCATCTTTAAAATACTGTTAAGATATTAGAGTTCTAAACAATATAGAATGATCAATTATCAGAATTTTAGTAAAATGCAAAAATCTGTAAATAGGTTATAATAATTTAGAAAAGGAATATATGTTAATATTGATTATGTATGCACAAAGAAAAACATGGCTAAAAAAAAGAAATGTAAGAAAAAAATCATCTTCATCTCTCGCTACTCAAGGAACAAGAACTAATTGTCCATACAAAATGAGTTCGCATGGGTTGTGGGAATAAAGAATTGAGCTTTAATTGACTGCCCTTCTTCAAAATACACAAATACTTGATATTGGTTACAACAACAATGGATTTTATATTCCAATAGTTAGTGTACTATAGTAGTAAATATTTTCAATATCAGATTAGTAAGTGAATCTAATTCTATGCTCATTCAATATACTATAATAATGGTTTGCCTAAATATCACAATTAAAATGTACAAATCAGGCACAGCCATTTGTCCTAGCAGTTAAGATCTCTGTTAGAATGCCAAAGTCCCATATTAGAGTACCTTGATTCAACTCCTGGTTCCAGTTCCTAACTCTAAATTCCTGTTGATTGCAGAACCTGGAATCAGTGGTAATGGTTCCAGTAATTGGGTGCTTCCCACCCATGTAGGAGATCTAGACTGAGTTCTCAGCTCCTGGATTTCAGCCCAGTCCAGATCATTGTAGGCAGTGGAGGAGTGAACCAAAGGATGGGAGTTCCTCTTTCTCAATAGCCCCATATCTATCTCTATTTCTCTGTCTCTAAAATGAATAAACATTTTAATGCACAATTATTCCAATGAATGACAATAAAATTATACCATGATTATACCAGCATCAAAAGAATTTAAAAATAAATATACAACACAGCAGAAATACAGGCACCTTCTAGATAAGAACAGTACATGCCAAATACCAGTTTAGCATGATTTCCAATAGTGTTCTGATTCTTGGAGCTGAGAAGCAAAGTAGAACTGCATTTCTAAAGAGGATAACCAAATCAAACAGAGTAAACCTTTTTCCTAATTATACTATTTGAAATACCCTCTTTGGTTGAATGTTACTGTTAAATGGAACTATCATGAATTATGGAATGTACACACATCTGCAATTCTGGCTCCCAGCTTCAACTTCAGCCCAGCCTTGACCACTGCAGGCATTTGGTGAGTGAATCAGCAGATGGGAGTTTTACCTGTAAGTTTCTTTGTCTCTCTCCTTTTTAACGGCTTTCTTGACTTAAAGTTTACATACTATATAATTAATGCTTTTGGAGTATTCAGTTTGGTATTTAGTTTATTCATAAAGCTGTACAACTATCATCATAGTATTAAGTTTTTAACATCATCTGCTGCCTTCCAGGATGTGCACCAGAAGGAAGTTAGATGGAAGTGGAAAAGCCAGGATTCAAACTAGGAACTTAGGCATGATATGTTGGTGTCGCAGGCTGTGGTTACCACGCTGCACAACAATCCTCACCCAAATTTACTTATTTTTAAAAAACTTCATTTCATATTATATTGTTTGCTTAAAATTTACATTATATTCAGCCCACATTTAAAGAATGGAAAGTATTGCCCCACTTTATTGAGAGTGAGGTAGTTATATAAATTAGCTGGAATTCTTCTACATGAAATAATGTCATTGTATTATACTTATTTATTTCATTTAGTCACTTGTTTATGTTAGTATGAACTCATGGATATTATTTTATACTCTGGCTTATAATATAATATCACATTATTTTATTGCTCAAATTCCCCAGTTTTGTTCATTGAGAGCTCTTTCCAATAGCTCCTTTGTCTCTTCAACATACTCCCCTTGTTATTGCTGTTGGTATGTGTGTCTACATGCTTATATTTTGGTTCAAGAAACTCCAGACTTGGGGCTGGCTCTGTGGCATAGTGGGTAAAGCCATGGCCTGCAGTGCCAGTATCCTATATGGGCACCAGTTCAAGTTCCAGCTGCTCCACATCTGATCCAGCTCCCTGCTAATGTACCTGAGAAAGCAGTGTAAGATAGTTCAAGTTCTTGGACCCCTGCACCCACGTGGGAGACCAGGAAGAAGCTCCAGGCTTCAGATCAGCCCAGTTCCTGCCATTGTGGCCATTTGGGGAGTGAACCAGTGGATGGAAGACTGGGGTGTGTGTGTGTGTGTGTGTGTGTGTGTGTGTGTCTATCTCTCTCTCTCTGCCTCTGCCTCTCTGTAACTCTGCCTTTCGAACAAATAAACCTTTAAAAAAATAGAAACTCCAGATTCATCTTGTATATTTCCTTCCTCAGTCCTAGAATTAACTGTTTCTCTGAGCAGTCTTGTTTCCTTTTTTTAGAGAATGATAGTAGAAAGTAAGACCAGTCACTAGACATGCCTACTGTAAAATGAGATACTGATGTACACAGTGGAAACGCAAAAATCATATATGCAATCTTTTTGCTTGTCATTGGTCAAGTTTTACATCTCTTCTTGAGTAAAGTTTGGAAGTTGGTACCAACTCCAGAGATGACGGTAGAGACACCAGCAGCCTTGAGATGACTGATAACTCCATCCATTTTCATGCAGTGTCCTTCTTCAGTTTCCAGGAGCTCACAATCACTTAGTTTTTCTCGATTTCAATGACAGCCACCTTCCACTATTCATGGCTAATTTCTTTCTTTTTTTTTCTTTCTTGCATGAAGACAAGGACCCTTTGCTTCTCTGGTAACATTTATATATATAATTTTTTGAAAAACAAATAAATATATATAAATGCTCTGGGCTGAGCCTCACGTACATAAAGTCTGATTCCATAGGCCCTTGGGTGACTGGAAGGCAGGGTGACAGGAAAGGATATGTGCACATGAGTGAGTGTAACTTGTTTAAACATCCATAGATGACTCTAAGGGCTCTCTAGATTGAGGACCACTTAGAGTAGATATCGATGAGAAGAGTACTCCAAGGACTTGCTATTAGTAATATTAATGTAGGACACAATGCTAATCATCAACGAAATCAACAACCATAGCATCTACATTTATTGAAGCCTCATAAGTAATAGGCAGTGGGTGAACAGTTAACATTCAGTAACTCTATGCTAAGAACCTTATAAAGTAGACCCTACCATATTTTACTGATTCTATGCGAGACACTGGCATAGGCAATAACTTCTTTTTTTTTATTTTTTATTTTTTGACAGGCAGAGTTAGACACAGAGAGAGAGACAGAGAGAGAAAGAGAGAGACAGAGAGAAGGGTCTTCCTTTTTCTGTTGGTTCACCCCCCAAGTGGCCGTTACAGCTGGAGCATTGCGGCCGGCACACTGTGCCAATCCAAAGACAGGAGTCAGATGCTTCTTCCTGGTCTCCTATGCAGTTGCAGGGCCCAAGGACCTGGGCCATCCTCTACTGCACTCCTGGGCCACAGCAGAAAGCTGGACTGGAAGAGGAGCAACCGGGAGAGAACTGGTGCCCCAACCGGGACTAGAACCCAGGATGCCACTGCCGCAGGTGGAGGATTAGCCTAGTGAGCCATGGCGCCGGCCCGGGGAATAACTTCTTGAAAAGGACCCCAGAAGCACAGGCAATCACAGCAGAAATAGATAAATGGGATTTCATGAATCTAAGAAGCTTCTGATACTGCAAAGCAAACACTCAACAAAATGCAACTGACAGAATGGGATAAAATATTTTTCAAACTATGCAATTGATAAAGGATTAATATGCAGGATCTATAAAGAGCTCAGAAAACTCAACAATAACAAAATAAATAATCCAGTAAAGAAATGGGCAGCTGGCGCTGTGGCTCACTAGGCTAATCCTCCGCCTTGCAGCGCTGGCACACCGGGTTCTAGTCCCGGTCGGGGCACCGGATTCTGTCCCGGTTGCCCCTCTTCCAGGCCAGCTCTCTGCTGTGGCCAGGGAGTGCAGTGGAGGATGGCCCAAGTGCTTGGGCCCTGCACCCCATGGGAGACCAGGATAAGTACCTGGCTCCTGCCATCGGATCAGCGCGGTGCGCCGGCCGCAGTGGGCCGGCCACGGCTGCCATTGGAGGGTGAACCAACGGCAAAAGGAAGACCTTTCTCTCTGTCTCTCTTTCTCTCTCACTGTCCCCTCTGCCTGTCAAAAAAAAATTAATTAATTAAAAAAAAAAAAAAGAAATGGGCAAAGGACATGAAAAGACATTTTTTCCAAGGGATGAAATTTCAAATGGCCAACAATTACATAAAAAATGCTCAGGAACACTAGCAATGAGGGAAACAAGTCAAAACCACAATGAGGTTTACCTCACCATAGTTAGAATGGCTATCATTCAAAAATCAAAAAAACAATAAATGCTGGAGAGGATGTGGAGAAGAGATACCCTAATACACTGGTGGTGGGAATCTACTAAAACCATCAGGGAAGACAGAATGGATATTCCTCAGGAATCTGAAAATTGATGTATCATAAGACCCAGCCATCCCACTCCTAGGAATTTAACCAAACAAAATGAAATTGGCATATGAAAGAGTTATCTGTATCCCCCAAGTTTATTGTGGCTCAGTTCACAATAGCTAAGATATGGAATCATCCCAGATATCCATCAACTGATGACTAGATAAAGAAAATACGGTATATATACACCATGGAATACTACTCAGACATAAAATGAATGAAATCTTGTCTTTTGCAACAAATTGGATGCAAATGGAAATCAATATGCTTAGTGAAATAAGCCAACGAAAAATATCATGTTTTCTCTGATATATGTCAGTTAATATAGAATACAAAAAAATGTATAGGAATTAAGCAGATATCCTGTGATATGATTATTGTCTTTAGCCCTTGCTTATATTCCTGTGGAACTGTGGTCTTCCTTCTTTTAACTTGTTGAATATTATGGTGTTGAATTAAGCCAGTGATTATAGAGTGGATTGAAAGCATGTCTTTGCCAAAATGAAAAGACAAAAAAGAAAGCTGGGAAGCAGGAAGATTGAGGGAAGAAGTGGGAAAGAGGTAAGCCTGGTTATCTTCTTAGCATGGTGCCTATGATATAAATTAATCTCTTCTGTTTATGTTAACAAAATTTTTCAAAAGACATTTGAGTTTAATCTATAGTAATGATTTTTTATAATCATGAATATGAAACAGATTTAGTAGTACTAAGAAATTCTACAAAAAGCCACATGTAGTATATATTCAATTAGTTTTCATTTCTCAAGCCCAAATAACATTTTTCATTACTATCTTCACCCTGCACCCACTCCTTCTCAATAAATAAGTTGAGTGTCTAAACGAGATTGAGTAGCTCAATTTGTAAAACACGGCTGCACTGCATTAATAACATTTAGATGAGAACCCACTTGCCAGAAATTTAGCACCTCTGAGAATATTATATCATAAATTATTTACTCATGAAATAGTATTAATACAGTATAATTTAATGATATTATTATTTCTTGTCTACCTTTAAGGCCATAAAATAATTATGTATATAAAGAAAGAACTAACTAATGTATTTGCCTCTAGAAAGCAATTTGTTACTCAAAGCTACTATAATGCTCCTTAAGGAGTAATAGCTTTAATATTTTAAATTCAAACTGTATGTTGAAATCATAAGTTCAAAACTAGGTTTTATACTTTTTGATTATGAAATGTTTAGGGAAGTAGCATATCAAGAACACAACTTTAATCATTTTATGCTAGGTAATTTTATACTGATTTTTAAGCATAAGGATAATATACTAAAAGAGATTAAAATATGATAATGTTCTATGTTAATACATTTTGAAAATTTTAAAGAACTGTAAGTTTAAAAGAAGAATTGAAGAAAGAAAAATGGCAGGCATAAATAATGTAGTGATTATTCAAATACACATACTCACTAGTAATACAAGGTTGATGTAAAAATAATCCTACCTTTTCCAATAGCCCTATTTGTCTATGGACTTTTCAGTCAGATTTTAATTGAGACAAATTACAGTTAAATAACTCAAAAAGTGTGGGAAAAACATAACTTCTTTTAGTTATTAACATTTCATGATATTTTCACTCTTCTAATCAAAATATGATTAACATTCATTTCTAGGCATAATATAATACCTTGATAAACATTAAAATTCCAGTTTAATAAAAAATTAAGCATGAAATATTTCAAGAGATTCCTTTAACATATTTGCTCCCATTAAACATTTTGGTGCCATGAAAACTAACTAAAATTGAATGTGCCATTGAAGGTAAATGTTTTCAATACCTCTGTGAAAAGAATAAGCTATATAAATGAATTCATCCCTCTAGTGTACCATAATATTTTCACTGATCAATATCCACTTATCGTTTCCATTCATTAGCACATCTCAAAGCAAAACTTTCATCTTCTTAACAGATTTACCATAGAAATAAATTTGGGGTTCCTATATAAAGCTGTAATGGCAAAATTGAAATTCATTGTGGTTTCATTCTTTTTGTTCTGCTTTTAAGAGACTCTGCATTCTCAGTTGTATTATTTAAAAAGCATAACATCAATAATAAGCCTTTGATATTAATATTATACCACACCAATATATGTGTTTGTGAGAAACCAAGGTTTCAAATATTTAAAAAGCAATATACCTGGCTAAATTAATGCCATATATTTTTAAGTGTTCAAAGATTATTTTAATTTTAAACAGTTCTTATATATCAAAAACATGTAGTATGATTGTAACAAAATTAAAGAGATTGTAAGGAAGAAGCCTTTAAATAATTTTCATTAACTATACAGATAAATTGTCATTCTACATATCTGCCTTCTGAGGTTCATGGTAGCTGATATCTTAATGTTTTGGAGAGAGAAAACATGTTCCACATACCATCTTTACTTTGAACATCAAATATAGGAATGGTTTCTAAAACATTTAGGATTTTGCATTTAAAGGAAATTAGTAAAATTAAATTTGAAGAAAGCACTCAAAATATTTTTAATATATTTATATAACATGAACTCTCAATAAGATTTGTTTTTATTCTAGTAGTGGTAGCAAGTTAATATTAACTTTATTAACTCCTTTAAGGAATGAACCAGCACTTAAATGAGCTTTAGAAAGAGCATCCTAAGATGAATAGTATATTCAGGGAATATTCTGAGAACATAGTACTATTTACAAACACAGATTACAATTGGCCAGTGGCCCCTACCCTAATTCTCCTTGGTTAGTTCTTCCTTTTCTACAACAGATATTTTGAAAATTTTTGACTTCCACTTAAAAGATAAGTTCATACTCAATATATTTAAATTACAATCACCTTTCAGAGCATCTGAATATGTAACAAATAGCATTACTATTACTACAATATTAATAAATATCAATTTGTCATTTTGGGGAAAGTGAACATATTATAAGTAAATAAACAGTCTTATTAGGTTTTCATACAGTGAATACCTGCATTATTTGTTCACTGTAGCTAGCATATGTAAACATTTTCAGGGCTCTCAAGACCACCATTGGGATATTATGAACTTTCTTTTTAGAGGTAAGAAAATTCAACTAGGCCATTTAATTGTATTCAGATGCTAGTTGAAGGCAGATTTATATATTGATTTTTTCACTATATTTATTAAAGTTAGATTCATAAATTTTGTAGATACTATACTTTTTTTTATAGTGCATACTATAATGCATTTGGAAAATTCATTCCTTGTTAGATTCTGATTTCTTCAATGGTTTGCTACATAGTCACGTGCCCCATTGTGTTATTGCAGACCTACATAAAGCTTGTCATAATTTTGGGTTTTCTTCCTTCCTCAATCTTGAATTTTGCTCTAATAGATCGCCTAACACATTTAGAAGTTTGTTTACCTTCATACAAAATTCACTTTTTGCCAAATATTTACATATTTATATTTAATAAGCATTTTTTCAATGAGTTTCCCCCGTCATGGGGAAATTTTCATTGATGTTGCACTGATCAATATAGAAAATGAGAGAGGTAAAGAAGATTTTGATGAGTGATTTATTGGAGGGGCTCAAGTTTACAAAAATAGTTACTCAGCTTTGATAGATGTTTAAAGACAGTATAAATAAGAAAAGCATGCCATTCACTGATTCTGCAGCCTTGAATACACTGAATTATTTTTAGATATTTTAAGTATGATCTTTATCATATGAAAAATTATACAAGCAGAAATATACTGGTCAATGCAACAGAAAAATAAAATACTTACAATAATAATACTAATAGAATATTAATAAAAACAGAAACTTGTTTTTTCCTTACTTGAGGTATAGAATAATAAATCTACTGGATGTTTTGCTATTAAGATGATTGTGTTTCTTTATTCCTTTTAGTTACTAATACATACAAAATTAAGAAACTGCTTACTAATATAATGCTGTCATCAGTTGGTGTTTTATAAGAATAATACTGTTTATCAATTTTAGGATTATAAGGTACTTACATGATTAATTCTGTTATGGAAATGTATCAAATTGATGTGTTCTTTAAACATATTTATCAATCAAATAATCATCAGATATCAATAAATGGAAATGGTCTGATTACCAAAAAAGAATATTACAGTAAATTTCTAGGGGTTAAACTTTTTCTAAAAATAAAAATTATTAATGTTTACTACTTTGAATTTTCTTTTAAACTGCAACATATAAATTTACAAAAAAGTTTCAGAACATAACTAAATACTGAAAATAAAGATTATTACATCAAATTTAACTGAGAATATTTGAATTCACTATACATTCTAAAACTACTAAAATAAAAACTTTGCAACTAATCAAAGCTCCTATAGGTACTGAATTAAAATGACAATAGTAAAGGTTGCTCTAAAACATTAAAGAAAAAAAACTAGATAGATGTGTTCAATATTACTATGTAAAGTTTATTATAAAATATGCATTTAAAAAAAGCTTGTTAATTAACCAAAGAAAGACCCAAGTTTGCTTAAAGATTAAATAATATCACCAATACCTCTCGGCGTCGAGAAGCCCAACAAGTTTGTTTAATCTTCCATACCACAGCAGCCACAAGTAACAAGGATAAAAAACAACTGGAAAATAAATACAAATAAATTTTATACAACATATTTGAAATATGTACTGAGATTTTAAAAGCACATGGAAGACTAAAAACTATACAGATGTAATCATTCTGTCTCAGTAACTAATTTGAACAAATAGAACACATTTATAGTTTTTATGATATTTTCTCAACTAAAATCAAAGTTTACAGTTACAAAAAATTATATTTCTTGATACACAGTATGGTTTATTTCCAAGATTTCCTGTCAGAAAGAATATAAATTTATAATTTCATTAGTCTTGTGAAGCAACTAAAATCTATTTAAAATGCTATTATGAGTCCTAAAACATGACAATTTTATAAACTGTTCCTTCATTTGTTATTATTAAATATTTGTTTTGAGCATATTCCAATGGTTCTCAACCAAAACTGATTTTTGCCTTCTGTTCCTAGGGGTCATTTGTCAACATCTACAGACAATTTTGATTGTTGTGACTGGGAGTGGAGTGTAACTCACCCCACGTGGGCAAGGCCAGGGATGCTGCTGAACATCCTACAATGGACAGAACACCGCCAAACACAAAGACTTACCACTCCAAAAAGTCAATATTACTGAGGTCGAGAACCCAATATATACTAGTGTTTCAAAAAAAAAAAAAAAAAAAAGGAAACAATTCAGTTAAAATATGGCCTAATATTTTAAGTATCATAGGCAATATGTTATGGTAATACATACTATTTTGTTAGCACCAATTTGAGACTGACAAATCTCACAATAACAGACTTAAGTAAATCTGATTAATCAGTCCCAACCTTATATCACTGTTTATTTTATCTCCTATTGTGCTACAGTCACAGATTGTGCTATGAGGAGACCTGAAGATGAGTAGACCCCACACTATACAAATTTACTGGTCATTAGCCATTACAAAGAAAATCCCTGGTTTTCATCCTTAATCGATAACACAATATATGTCAATTGATTCACTACTATGCAGTGGCAATTTCTGATACTTTCCATTCTTTTTAAAAGTAAGTCCTCAAAAGTTTTTTCCATTACCCCTGCCTCACTTGAATCAGAAGACCTTAAACTTCAGTGATAATTATTCTAATATTTATGCATTGAGTGTTGAGCACATTTCAGATGCTGTACTAGAACTTTCACACTGATGATTTAATTTGTTTTATAAAAATACTTCCAGATAGAATATATACACTCATTTTCAAAAAAAAAAAAAAAAAAAAAAGAGGGGCTGGCGCTGGGGCGTAGCAGGTAAAACCATGGCCTGCAGTGCCAGTATCCCATATGGGTGCTGGTTCTAGTTCTGGCTGCTCCACTTCTGATCCAGCTCTCTGCTATGCCATAGGAAAGCAGTAGAAGATGGCCCAAGTCCTTGGGCCCCTGCACCTGCGTGGGAGACCTGGAGGAAGTGGCACAGCTCCAGCTATTGCAGCCATCTGTGGCGTGAACCAGCAGACGGAAGACCTCTCTCTCTTTCTCTCTCTCTCTCTCTCTCTCTCTCTCTGCCTCTCTCTAACTCTGCCTTTCCAATAAATAAATAAATCTTAAAAAAAAATATGGATTTGGGGAATTGGTTTGTTCTCTGGCAGGCCACTATCAATGTTGGTAGGCAGAGTAGAGACAGTTCCTGACAAGAGGCTTAAAGTGCTAAAGATTTCACCAGTGGTGACCAGAGAAAATGTCCTTAAGGAGCAGACACTTTAGTGGGTACAGTGATTTAAGCATTCAAATGACGGGAGAAAATACTTTCAGAATAGTGGAGTTGGCTGATTACTGATACCTGCACAGGAATAGTGAGAGACTGATGGCCATCAAGAAGCAGCACTGGCTAAGTACAAGACCCCGAGGTCTATTTTCTAGCTTTCCGGGAAGCCCTGAAATATAGGACAGGAATATGTAGATGGGTGTTTCTAATGATGTTGCTTCCACAGCTCCCTTCGCTTGTAATAACTACACTCCTGCCATGCAAAAACACACTGAATAATTGTCTTCCCTCTGAGGCAACAGGTGTAAATATCAAACCTACCACTACTTCATCTGCTAGTGGCCAGACTGATAAGTAGGGTTAAATCCCAGGCTAACCCATGTGGGTTTTATAAGAGAATAGACTGCAAACTTGACACAGCAGCGAGAATTAGCCATAATATACTGAGTGGGTAGGACACATGGGATTATGAATATATTTGGATTTTGGTGATATTTGATCAAGGGAGATGAAACATAAGACTGGATAAATAAAACTTAATATTTTGATGTATAATTTCAATACCTTAAGAGATGTAATATCCTTTTTTTTATTTTTTTTCTTTTATTTACTAAATATAAATTTCCAAAATACAGCTTATGGATTATAATGGCTCCCCGCCCCCCATAACTTCCCTCCCACCCGCAACCCTCCCCTCTCCTACCGCCTCTCCCATTCCATTCACATCAAGATTATCAAGATTCTTTTTTTTTTTTTTTTTTTTTTTTTGGACAGGCAGAGTTAGACAGAGAGAGAGACAGAGAGAAAGGTCTTCTTTTTTCCATTGGTTCACCCCGCAAATGGCCGCCACAGCTGGTGCGCTGTGCTGATCCAAAGCCAGGAGCCAAGTGCTTCCTCCTGGTCTCCCATGCAGGTGCAGGGTCCAAGCACTTGGGCCATCCTCCACTGCCTTCCTGGGCCACAGCAGAGAGCTAGACTGGAAGAGGAGCAATCGGGACAGAACCGGTGCCCAACCGGGACCAGAATCTGGGGTGCCAGCACCGCAGGCAGAGGATTAGCCAAGTTAGCCGCAGTGCCGGCCAAGATTCATTTTCAATTATCTTCATATACAGAAGATCAATTTAGCATATATTAACTAAAGATTTCAACAGTTTGCACCCACACAGAAACACAAAATGTAAAATACTGTTTGAGTACTAGTTATAGCATTAATTCACAATGTACAACACATTAAGGACAGAGATCCTACATGAGGAGTAAGTGCGCAGTGACTCCTGTTGTTGACTTAACAAATTGACACTCTTGTTTATGGCATCAGTAATCACCCTAGGCTCTTGTCATGAGTTGCCATAGCTATGGAAGCCTTTTGAGTTTGCTGACTCTGATCTTATTTAGACAAGGTCATAGTCAAAGTGCAAGTTCTCTCCTCCCTTCAGAGAAAGGTACCTGCTTCTTAGGTTTTCAATACAATTCTAAATAAATTGGTAAAATATTTATTGCATGGGCCAGTCTTGTGGCGTAGTAGGTTAAACAGAAGAGATGTAATATCCTTTTGAGGACTCCAGGAGATTGGGCAAACTTGCTGGAATGACTCTCAGAAGCCAGGAAAAAGCACTAGTCAAAACAAAATGAATGGGGCCAGCACCATGGCTCACTTGGTTAATCCTCCACTTATGGTGCCAGCATCCCATATCGGCTCTGGGTTCTAGCCCCGGTTGCTCCTCTTCCAGTTCAGCTCTCTGCTGTGGCCTGGGAAGACAGTGGAGGATAGCCCAAGTGCTTGGGCACCTACACCCACTTGGGAGACCAGGAGTAAGCATCTGGCTCCTGGCTTTGGATCGGCACAGCGCACCAGCTGTAGCAGCCATTTGGGGGGTAAACCAATGAAAGGAAGACCTTTCTCTGTCTCTCTCTCTCTCTCACTGTCTAACTCTATCTGTCAAATAAATTAAAAAAAAAATGAACTAGTAACACTTGAAATGCCCTCAGAGAGGAAAGGAACACAAAGCTGAAGAGGGGAATATGCTGGAATGGATATATTGTATAAGGCCAGAAGAACTACCAGATGCTTATATTCCATGGGAGGGTCCAAGGTACACACCATTTGACAATCCCATTAAGAATACAGAATCATAAAGACACTTAGTGTTGGCTCTCTTCTGGTACCAGAGCTGAAAAATAGGAGGGGAAAGGCAGTCAGAGAACTGCCATGAAATGATGGGGGCCCCAAGTAATAGAGACCAGGTGTCAGTGCTTCCCTGCCAAAACCAGGAGCCACAATTACCATTACCTTGGTAAAAAAGGCTAGAGAAGTTGCCAGGGGCGTTGGACCAAAAAGAGTTACTGAGGGGCCGGCGCCGCGGCTCACTAGGCTAATCCTCTGCATTGCGGCGCTGGCACACCGGGTTCTAGTCCTGGTCGGGGCACCAGATTCTGTCCTGGTTGCCCCTCTTCCAGGCCAGCTCTCTGCTGTGGCCCGGGAGTGCAGTGGAGGATGGCCCAAGTGCTTGGGCCCTGCACCCCATGGGAGACCAGGAGAAGCACCTGGCTCCTGCCATCGGATCAGCGCAGTGCGCCGGCCGCGGCGGCCATTGGAGGGTGAACCAACGGCAAAAGGAAGACCTTTCTCTCTGTCTCTCTCTCTCTCACTGTCTACTCTGCCTGTCAAAAAAAAAAAAAAAGTTACTGAGGATGATTAATAAGGCACTGTGTCCTATTTAACATTTGGTTTTATTTTAAGTATGCACAGAGGAATAAGAGGCTAAGGTTGTTGCCTCAGTAGAAAGTTCTGCTCAGTTCCCAGACTTGAGCTATTTTCAAATCCAGCTCCCATTGCCTAAATAAGTGGCCATGTCTACAGAAGAAAGGACTCGACATATCTTCAAAAGTGTATAAAATGATCAATAAAGTGATTTATACCATATACTTCAAGATATTCAGTTAGGGGCTGGTGGTGTGGCGTAACAGGTAAAGCCGCCACCTGCCTGCAGTGCCAGCATCCCATATGGTCGCTGGTTTGTGTCCCGGCTGCTCCACTTCCGATCCAGCTCTCTGCTATGGCCTGGGAAAACATTAGAAGATGTCCCAAGTCCTTGGGCCGCTGCACCTACGTGGGAGACCTGGAAGAAGCTCCTGGCTCCTGGCTTCATATTGGCACAGCTCCAGCCATTGTGGCCATCTGGGGAGTGAAGCCGCAGATGGAAGACCTCTCTCTCTCTTTCTCTCTCTCTCTCTCTGCCTCTCCTTCTCTCTGTGTGTAACTCTAATTTCAAGTAAATAAATAAATTACAAAAAAAATACAGTTATAATGGGGATACTCACTGAGCAAGGTCAATGAAAAGACATTGTGAGTACTATTGAAAACAAGGATAGAAGGGACAAAAAGAGGTGACACAGATTTCCCAACAGTTCAAATGTTGTTGTGGCTCCTTATTAGAATTGGGACACTGTGGGTAGGGGACACAGAAAACAAATTCTGGCTAATTTCTGGTTTATAGTGTGCTAACTGTTTTTATGGACCCATCCACTAGTGATTTCCCTTGGCTTTGATATTAAACTTTAAATGACATCTAACGAAGCTAAAGTAACCCCCACACTGTATCCTTGGCCTATAGTGTAAGATCAATTATAGTGGAAAAAAACAAGTGGCAATGTCTGAAACTGCACCCACTAGTCAAGATAGTAAATATGCTCAGTGCTTTAGTGACCATTAATGCCACCATGGAAAATCTAAAAGATGAAAGGTGGTTGTCCCTACCATACTTCCATACCATTATTCCTGTTAAACAAATAATTCAGAAATTTCAGAGTTAGCCATATTTACTTATCCATTTTACACAACAGAAAAGTATTTGTTGAAAAAAAAATTCCTTTCAGTTCTCTAATCATTTACTATGTTATAATGTTGTAATACTGTTACAATACACACAGATACTGCCACCAAAACTCTTTAATTTTATATATGAAAGAACTGAAATTTAGAGAAGCTAGATTATCTACTTAGGCAGACTAGATGTATAGTGATTTCTGAATATTGGATCAATTATATTTAACACCAGAACTATGTACAATATAGAGGTTTAAAAAAAAAAAAAACAAACCTGCCAGAGGTTGAGAATGGTCCCCTTAGAACTATGGCCAAAATAAAAACTCATACATTCACTTCTGCTACTCAAGTAACTGGTTGGAAATGGGGATGACAGCAATAATTGCCTGACTGGTGTGTCTCTAAATGCTAACCTGTTTAAAACTCTTTAAAATTTAGAACTGGCCTTATAAAATAATTAGTAAACTTCAAAATATTCTGTCCATTTTTTTTCTTAACAATGAGGTGATTTTAAAATGATCTAATTTACATTTCAGTACTGGGAGGAATTTAAATGACAAAAAAACCATCAAATATATTTTATCTCACCTACTGACTACAATATTTTATTTCACTTTGTCCATGATGACAACCTAATAAATAAGATCATCTCCAAGACATGGTACATATTAACACTAATTTTATCTTACATAATACAAGAACTATTGAATTTAAATATGCACACAAATTCAAAAAGTTAAAACCCCATTTAATTATTTACATATATATGCAGCTTTGTGAATTTCTACACATAACCAAAATTATAGTACATTTTCATCCACACTATTGTGCATCAAAATATTTTAATGCATTAAGTAGTGCTCAATTATAATTTCTAGTCCTTTATAAAAACATATTGTGACCTTGTTAATAGCCTAAAAATTCATTTATATTAAGAAGCATAGTCATAAAAGATTAAATATATTTAAGATGCCTCTTCAAATTTAATTTTGTAAAGGACACATTTAAAGTATGAGTTCTCTTTCTATACCTATTTGTGATAAATATGCTTATAGAACTAAATTCTAGAAAGCATAATTTTTAAGGGACATAGACAAACATGATTGTTTTCAAAGCTAAGTGACCAACATGGCAAGGTCCTGACAAGAGAAATGAATAAATGAACAGGGAATATGCAAATTGGAGAAAGAAGTTTAAAAATGTAAAGGGCTATAAATGCAGATGAGAGTTTAAATTTGTTATATATGGGTCCATATGGATGAATTAGAGGAGATATTAAAGAGAGACAGATTTCAGATCAATTATAAAGAACAATTAGTTATCTGATGATAGAAAATGCTATCTCAGGAGATGGCGAATTTCCTGTCATTAAAGGCATTCAGGCATAAGCCTGATCGGGGTTCGGCAAATTATGTCCACAGGCTGAATTCGGCCCACCAGATGTTTTTATAATAAAGTTTTATTGGAATATAGCCACTCTAATTTGTTTCCATATTGGCAATGGATGCTTTAACACTACAGCAGCAGAGTTGCATAGATGCACCAGGGACTCTATGGCCCACAAATTTAGAAATAATTACTACCTAGTCCTAAAAGAAGACTTTTTCAGATCCCTGTGGAGAAAGTATTAGACTTAGGTATACTGTGGGTATCTGCACAAGACAACCAATAAGTTAATGATTACTTGTTGCCTAGGAGAGTGCCTGACAAACCATGTGTGTCACAGGTTGAATTCTGCAGGTTCTTTACTGGATAAGTTAGCCTCACCAAGTTGGTAAGTGGTGGTCAAAATCTGCAGTGCACTGTTTTCAAAGTTGCATGCCATGATGTAGGGCTATGTCTGCCAGGAGAAGGAGTCCCATCTATGTCATTTGCACAAAAGCAGCCAAGGAACCAGCACAAATCCATAATAACATTAACAACAATAACAAGAAGTTCAGAGGTTCTAAGATGCTGCAAAAGATATTCTTTTACTGAAACTCAAATTCTTCTCCTGTCCTAGAATTTATTTACATCCCATGGAAATAAAAATAAGTTGTTCCCTGAAGGAGAGTTTTTATGTTTTGACAAATTATTTAAACTCTACCCTCTCTTTCAGAAAAACATATTAGAAATTAGCATATTAAAAACTCGGAAGAGTTATGTAAGTTACAATAAAAGAGCCCTATTTAACTTCAGTATACCCAGCATTTTCCAAAGTTGTTTAATTATGGAACCTTTGCTTTGTGAACCTACAATTAATGTCTCACATAAGTAGTGTTCTAGGGATTGATGCCCTCTATTCAAAGCTGTAATAGTACTTCCAGATTACAAGCTTCACGAGAGAAAATACATACTTTTTCTCATTTATTACAGACTTTGGCATGCTGCTAAGCACATATGATAATTAGCTAAGAAATAATTGAACTGATTTAATTCTAGTAGAAGTAGATATTACTAATCCATGTGGTGCATGTACTGTTAATTAACAAAAATAGGCTTTAATTATTTAGGTGAGAGAGGGAGAGTTACCTCTTTCCACAGAATCTATTAGCTATTAATTTATAGAACAATAAAATAATCACACATTGGGCTAGTGTTGTGGCAGAGCAAATACAGGTGCCTCCTGGGATGCCAGCATCCCATGAGGGCACGGATTTGTATCCTCGCTGCTCCACTCGTGATCCATCTCCCTGCTAATGCTTGGGTATTTGGGCCCCTGACACCAACATGGGAGACCTAGAAGAAGCTCCAGGCTCTTGGCGCCACCCTTCCTCAACCCTGACTGTTGTTACCATCTGTTGATGAACCAGCAGATGGAAGCTCTCTCTATGACTCTGCCTCTCTCTCTGTTACTCTGATTTTTAAATAAATCAATCTAAAAAAATACAAAAGCAATAAAAATTAAAAAAAACTCATACAAGTATATTTCAAATATGTTCCTGGCGCTCTTAGTATATATTAAAGCATATAAAACTATTCAAGACATGTTATATAGTTTAAGGTTAAGTGATTAATAAATTTCATTGATTGACAAAACATATATCAGAATATAGGTTTAACATGGTCAAAATCAGTAAAAGGAAATTACCTGAAGAAGGTGACAAAAAACTGCACCAGATCCATGATTGTATTGTGTTGTGAGAACGCAATCTGAAAAATCAAAATGAAAGTTTGAAACTCAGTAAGTTCTTCTCCAAAAACTGTGATATTTCATAGCATTTGTAAGAACACTATTTCTAAATCATCAAGACATTTGGGATCATCCTATTATAAATCAAATCTATGTTAGCATTAAAACTTCATATAGAATATATACTGCATTCAACTAATGATGATCTTCACATATGCTAACATAAAATAATTTTAAAAAAACATTATGAAATTACTTCAAGAATAGAGGCAAAAAGTTTCACATGAAATGTTATGACAGATTAAATGTTCCTACCTATCAAATGCAAGTTAGTTTCTTCATTTAGTAATGATCTCATTTCCAATTAATACAACTGATAATAACTTGTCAAATAAAAAATAAATTTGAATTATATTACAAAAACTGGGGGTGGGGTGGGGTTTGTTTTTCCTATACATCCATGTCTAAGCAAGCTGTACACACACACAGAAATATTGTGTTAGAAACCATCTGAAGAATAAAAGATGTCAAATCTTTTAAAATATCACATTCATGAAAAATAAATTTTACTAATAAGCTAAAATTGTTTTCCATTTACATTAACATTTATACATACCATACTATGACATTTACTTGAGGTAGTATTATATAATATCATATTAGGCAATGTAACGTTTCCTCTGAATAGAAAATAAATGATTTTGAAATACAACTTTGCACTCATTAACAGTGTGTCTTTTGGAAAAGTACATGGTCTACTTGAAGCTAAGTTTTCCCATACATAAATGGTAATATTAAAATTATCCACTTCATAATATTAGAGAGAAAATTAATTGAATTCATAGGAATTTAATGTTTACAATAATATCTGAAGTAATAGCTATTATATAATAGACATTATTAAACCTTTCATCATTTAAATGAGACGGTCAATAAATGTGAATTTCTCTACTAGCTGAAACTAAACCATTAGGTTTGGAAATCCTATGTATAATATTTTATAAATAGCTTTCAAAAACATATCATAGGATTTCCACTTCTATTCAAAATGTTTCAACAAAGATGAATTTTCTGTGTTAAAGAACTATAGAAGGGGACAAAATATTTAAAACAAACATTTTTGACACTGTACAAATGGCAGAGGAGGACTATTATTCTTGAGTGAAGAAAAACAAAGGAGAAAAGATCTACAACTGTCCCAGATTTCAATGCAAAGAGGAACACTAAGGAATCTAAATGTACTGCAAAAAAAAAATTTATCTTACAGAATATAAAAAATATAGTCTGTTGAGAAGATAGTTAATTCTTTGGTATACACATACAGTTTAAATATAGTAACATTCATTTCCAACAAGCTTCTCAGCATTTGAAGATTTATAAAGCATTTATATGAAGACTAAAGAAAGATAATTGCTACACAAGATTGGATATAATCAAAATTATCTTACAAGTTTAAAGAAAATGTATCTCTTAAAGTGAAAAAAGGGAGATTGTCCATAAGAATGTTGTAGAAATAGAAGTTATCAAAGAAAATTGTTAACAATAACTTAAATCCATGATAGAATTCTGTATACAGCAGCTAACTAACTGATTTTGTTTAAAAGGATAATTATTTGGAGGCCAAAACTGTGGTACAGTGGGTTAACACACTGATTGCAAAGCTAGCATTCCATATGAGCACCAATTTCAATCCCAGCTGCTCTACTTCTCATCCAATTCCTTGCTAACACATCTGGGAAGGCAGCAATGGTTGGTCCACATGCTCGGGCCACTGCACCTACGTGGGAGATCCAGATAGAGTTCATGACATCTGGCTTTGTTGTGGTCATTTGTGAAGTGAACCAGTAGACAAAAGATTATCTATCTATCTATCTATCTAATCTATCTATCTAATCTATCTTTGTATCTGTATCACCTTCTTTCCTCCTGTAACTCTTTTAAATGAGTACATCTTTTTTTAAAAAAAAAAAGGGATAATTATTTTGAAATAATAAAGAAAATTGGTTTTATTAAGGTAAATTGGGATATGAAGTTAACTTTAGACACTGCTGAGAAATATACAAATGAAAGGGAGGGGAAAAGAATTTGGACAAAGACTTAAATAAATTGCCAAAACATTGAAAAGCGAACAAGGGAAATAACAAATAAAGTGCAAATAGAGCATAAAACTCAAATAATAAGATACAGTATATAAGATATTTTACTACATGTGAACAGACTGAATCCCCATTGAAAGAGATTTTCAGAGTAGATTAAAAGGCATAATTCAGCTTTATGTTTATAATGGAAAACATATTTAGGACAGTGACACATTTTTGCCAAAACAAAGTATTATAAAATGTCATAAGGGACTTTAAAAATAACTACAATAAAAATATAGAGGCTAATATTAATAACAAAGTAGAATTTAAAGTCAAAATCTGGTCAAAAAAACAGAGGCACAAAATGATGTAACAATAATAAACTTTATGCACTAAAAGCACAGGCCGAAAAAGTAAAAACACAATGCCTGGACACACAAGAAGAATCTGAGGATAAAAAAATTATGGGAAATAATCACTAAACTGCTTATTTTTCAGAACTTATCAGATAACAAATTAATTTATTCAGTAATTTAAATAATGAAAGAATATGCAAAGAAATACTGGGTAAGCAAGCCCTGTTCTAGATGACACCATCATAAATATAATAAAGTCCCTATTCTTTTGCAACTTTCTTTCTAATATCAGGGGACAGAAAATAACCAAGTAAGCTCAATGAATATCATAATTTTCAACAGTGGTAAGTGTTCCAAAAAAAAAGATACGTGATACGATGAAGAAGAAGGATGTGTATTTAATTAGATTAGGGAGTTGGAGGAACTGGTCTCACTACAAGGTAATTTATGAGCTGACACTTAAATAACTAGCTTAAAATGATATAAATACCTGTTGAAGAAATTTCCCAAGTTAAACAGGACACTTGCATGAGAAGTTTGAATAACTAATGGGAAGTTACAAGAACTGGAGAGCATAAGACAAGATAGTTGAAAATAAATCTAGATGAGCAAACAGGAATTAAGTCTACCAGGTCCTTATCAATGACAAAAATTCTAGAATATTTGATAAAGGTAATGGAAGGTTTTGAACTATGAATGATATGATTTGTTAAGAAAAATCCATTCTAGCTGCTGGGTGAAGGAAGGATATATGGTAAGGAAAAGCAAGAAAATAAGAGAGGAGGACATTAGATTTTTCTAGGCATGAAGTGATGGTAGCCTGCACACGAGTAGTAGCCAGGAAAGCAATGTAAGAAGATGGAAACATAATTCAGAATTAGAGAGGGAAGATATGCTAAAAGGTTGGGTATAACAGGTAAATAAAAGAATAATCAAGGTTGCCTGTGTGAGTTTGCTGTGGAAAACATGGTAGATGATATTTCTATGAGGGTACTTTAAAAAGTTAATGGAATAATGTAACTAAAATGGAAGTTTATTTAGGCACAAAAGAATTGGAATCCATGCATGGTTTTAATAAAATTTTAACTTTGTCAATTTCTAAGAATTTCTTTCATATTGTGAATTAGATCAGACTATAATATTTTAGTCTAAATTTGTAGGCATTGCTTGAAACATTACTTTTTTTTTTTTTTTTGAAGATTTTATTTTTATTGGAGAGGTAGAGTTACAGAGAGAGGGAGAGACAAGAGCAAGGTTTTCCATCGACTGGTTCACGTTCCAAATGGCACCAACAGCTATAATTGGGCTGATCTGAAGTCAGGAGCCAGGAGTTTCCTCCAGATCTCCCACACAGGTGCAGGGGCCCAAGCACTCTGGTCACCTACTACTTTCCCAGGCCATAGCAGAGAATTGGATCAAAAGAGAAGCACCTGGCTCACATATGGGATGCCTGAGCTGCAAGCAGATGCTTAGCCTACTATGCCACAGTGCCAGCCCTGAAATATTACTTTTTAACATGTGAAAAAAAATTGAGATTTCTATAAATGAATGATTATTTGATACTTAACATTTTTAAAATACTAACATAAATAAAAAAATCAATAAAAGCATGCTAAATTTATAGTTCCCCTTAGATATTATCTCTCCAGGAGAGCAATATTTCTTTTTTTAAGTTTTATTTTTATTGATTTATTGATTTGAAAGGCAGATTGGGAGATGGAGTGGGGAGACAGAGAAGCTCCACTCCTTGGTTCACTCCCCCAAAAGGCCACAACAGCCAGGTCTGGTCCAGGCCAAAGCCAAGTACCGGAAACTCCATCCTGGTTTCCCACATGAGTGACAAGGACCCAAGTACTTGAGCCAATACCTGCTGCCTTCCAGGGTGTGCATGACAGGAAACTAGATAAGAAGTGGGAGACAGCACTCAAAGCAGATACTCTCAATGGGATATGGGCATCCCAAGCAGCAGCTTAACTGTTGCGTCAAATGCCACAATTGATGGAATGTTTCTACTGTAACATTATAATTAACAAGTTAGAAAGATTTTTACTAGCTGATATAGTGGCTAGTCTATGACCTTTTACATTTGGATTCTTTGCTCTTTCCCATGAAAATTTTGACATGTTTAAACATATCACTCTGAAAATTGTTTTCAAAACTTCAGCCAGTATAAACACAACTTTGAAATTCCCTCTTCTGTAATGACTTCAATCAGATTATCCAGTGAGTATCCAAAGAAAGATAATCAAACCCAAAAAACCAAAAAACAGAATTGCATGATATATTAATTTCCTCTATCTGTTGAAACAGCCACTCAAGTAATTGATAAGGCTATGAGTTATAAACTAGCTAAAGATATAAGTGGTAATATATTTGGTTCACAGTTAAATGCAAATTAATACTACAAACATATCCAAAATTTAAAACTTAAATTTAATATATGCTAAATTTTCATGAATGAATAACAATGTCCAATATTTTGAAATTTCTGACTCTATGAAAAAACTTAGATTAAATGCATTTGGATGAAGTACATTGATAGTTTGATATTTAAGACCAAATGTCAGAATTTGTAAAGAGAAAAAAGTTCTTATTTTATGAAGCCCAAAGTGATAGATTTATGTAAAATGTCAACTTCCCATACACAATAAACTCAGATAATATTTGAGATGCTTAAAAATGAAAATATAACATAAGGAGATTTCCTAAATTACCAAGTTAATCTAACAAACTGAAAGTATTAAAGAATTTCTTTCAAACCAATAGAAGTTAGTCAACTAATCATACCTGAAACTTAATTAGGCTCTATTTCAAGAAAACAACTTGAAATCTCAATGTTATATTTTTATTTATTGTTTCTAAAAAAGAAACAAAAGCAAAGGAACTAAATTAGCTACTACTAGCTAAGATCAAGTATGATCATTTATTCTAGATAAATAAAATTTCTATGGTTATTAACACACTATTTATTGATATAAATATGTGTAAAATCCATGATAAAATAATACTTCAAAAATCTAAGTTTTGGTGCCGGCGCCGTGGCTCACTTGGTTAATCCTCTACCTGCAGCGCTGGCATCCTATATGGGCGCCAGGTTCTAGTCCCAGTTGCTCCTCTTCCAGTAAAGCTCTCTGCTGTGGCCCAGGAGGGCAGTGGAGGATGGCCCAAGTGCTTGGGCGCCTGCACCCGCATGGGAGACCAGGAAGAAGCACCTGGCTCCCAGCTTCGGATTGGCACAGCATGGGCCATGGCGCCCATTTGGGGAGTGAACCAATGGAAGGAAGACCTTTCTGTCTGTCTCTCTCTCTCACTAACTCTATCTGTCAAATAAATAAATTTAAAAAATCAAAGCTTTAACTGAAAATTGATGGTTTTTCAAAGACAGAATAAAACATTTTTCTGGATTAAAACATGAGGAATAAACATTCCAATAATTCTCCACCATCTATTCTTATTATAAATCCCTTAATATTTGTATGTACAGATTTAATTGTTTAAATTCTTTCTAGAAGAAATAAAAGCCTTAATGATGGCACCCTAACCACCCTAACTGCCCTCCTGGTCTAATTCATAAACAGAACCAGTCGCCCTGCATTCAGTCTCAGAACACTCCAGCTGTTGTTCACCAGCTAACACAATACTCTAACCCTGAAGGACTTCTGTAACCCCTCTCCTAGCACTCTTTTGTTCCTTGGCTTAAATTTCCTCAGTGTTTCTTCATCACTTTTAGTTTGGAGTCCATCCCCCTTAACCCAGCATATAACAATCTTCAAAAACTGGATCTTGCCTCTTTCTCTACATTGACACTACAACTGATCAGATAATCCTACGGCAGTTTCCAAATATTTGACATAAATTGTCAAACCTCTGTATCTCCTTTGATATCAATTATTCTCTCCTGCCTTTACATGCTCATCTCCTAGATACCTTTTTTTTCTTGGTATGGCAATGAGTATTTTTCTTATCAATTCTCATATTAATGTGATATAAATACAAAGAGAACAGATTGGATGTAGTTCATAGAGACAATTCTGAGGATATAATAATGCTTTCTCCCTCCTACTTCCACCATTCTCTCTCTTTCTTTTGGATGGCATAATTTATTTTATTTTTTTTTAACTTTTATTTAATAAATTTAAATTTCCAAAGTACAAGTTTTGAATTATAGCAGCTTTTTCCCCCATAACCTCCCGCCCACCTGCAACCATCCCATCTCCCACACCCTCTCCCACCCCATTCACAACAAGATTCATTTTCAATTATATTTATACACAGAAAAAGATCAATTTAGTATATATTAAGTAAAGATTTCAACAGTTTGCACCCACACAGAAACACAAAGGATAAAGTACTATTTGAGTACTAGTTATACCATTAATTCATATAGTACAACACATTAAGGACAGAGATCCTACATGGGGAGTAAGTGCACAGTGACTCCTGCTGTTGATTTCACAATTGACACTCCTATTTATGATGTCAGTAATCACCCGAGGCTCTTGTCATGAGCTGCCAAGGCTATAGAAGCCTCTTGAGTTGGCCAACTCCGATCATATTTAGACAAGGCTATAGTCAAAGTGGAAGTTCTTTCCTCCCTTCAGAGAAAAAGAAAGGGACCTCCTTCTTTGATGGCCCGTTCTTTCTGCCGGGATCTTTCATTTTGGTGTGTTTTTTTTTTTTTTCACAGTGTCTTGGCTTTCCATGCCTAAAATACTCTCATGGGTTTTTTTAGCCAGATCTGAATGTCTTAAGGGCTGATTCTGAGGCCAGAGTGCTGTTTAGGACATCTGCCATTCTATGAGTCTGCTGTGTATCCCACTTCCCATGTTGGATTGTTCTCTCCTTTTTAATTTTATCAGTTAGTATTAGCAGACACTAGTCTTGTTTATGGGATCCCTTTGACTTTTTTTTTTTTTTTTTTTTTTTGACAGGCAGAGTGGACAGTGAGAGAGAGAGACAGAGAGAAAGGTCTTCCTTTGCCATTGGTTCACCCTCCAATGGCCGCCACTGCTGGTGCGCTGCGGCCGGCACATTGTGCTGATCGGAAGGCAGGAGCCAGGTGCTTCTCCTGGTCTCCCATGGGGTGCAGGGCCCAAGCACTTGGGCCATCCTCCACTGCACTCCCAGGCCATGGCAGAGAGCTGGCCTGGAAGAGGGGCAACCAGGACAGAATCCGGCACCTCAACCAGGACTAGAACCCGGTGTGCCAGCGCCGCAATGCAGAGGATTAGCCTATTGAGCCGAGGCACCGGCCCCCTTTGACTCTTAATCCTATCATTATGATCAATTATGAATTGAAACTGATCACCTGGACTAGTGAGATGGCATTGGTACATGCCACCTTGATGGGATTGAATTGGAATCCCCTGGCACATTTCTAACTCTCCCATTAGGGGTAGTCCGATTGAGCATGTGCTGAACTGTATATCTCTTCCCTCTCTTTCTGTGTATTGTTTAACTAAGATTCACATCCCATCAGTTATGGATCCTGTCCAATTGGTAGTCTTCATCTTACTCCTGTTTTCTCTACTACATACTTATAACAGAAGAGTTGACACATATAAAGTGTTTACTCTTGCTCAGGTATAATTGTGCCAAGTGCTTTACACACATTATTTCATTGACATTCAGAATAATCTCATAAAGTAATATCAAAGCTGTTTTATAAATGGAGAAACAAAGTCTTAGAAGGTTACATAGGCAATAAGCAATGGAGCTAAAATGGAAACAAGTACATTCTGACTAGCCCTTAACTTCTACACTTTCCCAACTCCAATTAATCATAATATATTGTTATTATTACCTTCCTGTATTTTTCTCCACTTGACCTGAAAATATTTGAAATTAATTATTATGATGTTTAGCCGTATAGGCCTACAAACTACTAAAAAACCTAGTATTTTTACTTACATGAGTTTACTGAATGGATTGCAATAACTGATAGAATTGAACATCACAGTGTTCTAAATAGGAATTCTAAACACAGATTCATTTTAGCTAAAGGTCAAGCTGTATAAGAAGACAAAAATTACTTTTATATCAAGATGACACCAGTTAAAATACATAGAACTTTATATCTACATTGCAATCACACCTAATATCTTGAGTTAAATACT
This sequence comes from Oryctolagus cuniculus, assembly GCF_051225735.1. Classification (NCBI taxonomy): domain Eukaryota; kingdom Metazoa; phylum Chordata; class Mammalia; order Lagomorpha; family Leporidae; genus Oryctolagus; species Oryctolagus cuniculus. The sequence continues at coordinate 14,744,453 of NC_142881.1, forward strand.
TGAAAAGTACAATTTCTTGTAGAGTTTTCTTTTCAAAAAAGTATTTTTTAAAGATTTACTTTATTTATTTTGAAAGGCAGAGTTAGAGAGGCAGAGGCAGAGGCAGAGGCAGAGGCAGAGGCAGAGGCGAGGAGAGGAGAGAGGAGAGGAGAGGAGAGGAAGATCTTTAGTGCTCTGGTTCACTCTCCAAATGACTGCAAAAGCCAGGGCTGGAGTGGACTGAAGACAGGAGCTTCTTTCAGGTCTCCCACATGGATGCAGGGACCCCAGCACTTGGGCCATCTTCCACTGCTTTCTCAGGCACATTAGCAGGGAGTTGGATAGGAAGTGGAGTAGCCAGGAATTGAACTGGCACCCATATCGGTTGCTGGTGCCGCAGGTGGCAGCTTCACCTACTATGCCAGTGTCAGTCCCGGGTATTTTTATTTTTAAAAAAGAAACAGAACTCTAAAGTGACAAGAAGAGGAGGATAGGAAGATGGCAGTATAGCAGCGGGAGGTTCCAAGTCGTGCAGGGAAAAATGATAATTAGTTAGCAGAGGAGATACAAGCCAGTGGCAGAATCAGGAGTTTGTGCAGAGTGGCCCAGGAGACCACCAGAAACTGCTCAGGTCCATGCTGGGGAGCAAAGAGGAGGGAGAGGTGGTGAATGTGCATCAAAGGAGCAACACAGGGACAGAGCGAGGAGATGGGCGCCACTCCCAGTGACCCAGTGAGAGGAAGCAAGTCTGCTGAGCTTCAAACTGTGGCGGGCGGAGAAACTTGGCGAACTGCACTACGTTTTAAACTCCAAGCAGGAAGAAGGAGAAATTGTAAGGGAATGGGCAGAGAGGTTGGGCATGTTACAGTCCTTCTGTGTCTCACCCGTCGCCCCAACCAGACCTACAGCCATTGGGGAGAAGTCATATTGATTGTTTACATTTTCAAGTGTAAGAAGAGTATCACTGTCTCTACCTCCCGCTCACACACCCATCAAGTGTGGGGGCCACCTCTCAACACGCCCAACCAGGGAACACAAACAGAACATTTCAGAGATTTCCTTCCACCACACAAGCTGTACAACAAGGAGTAGTCTTAAAAAGTGAAAACCTGAACTTGTCTCACCCACCAGCGAGAAGTGTACCCAGCCCCAGTAGGCAGGGCTTCTTGCACCAAAGCCCTGGTACCAGCCTCCATCACCATCCAGAAGTAAAAAGAGCTCCAGGGGGCAGGGCTGCATGATTCCACTTGCATCACACAGACACATACCAGCTCATAGCAGAGGGAAATCAATTTAAAAATAAAATCAACCAGAAATGATGAAAAAAGGAAAAACCTGAATAAGAATAAGGACTTTATTAATTCGTCAGAGGACCAGTACAATTCCTCAATAATGGAGGCTGAAGAAGGGATAGAGGACATGTCAAAAAAGGAATTCGGAGAATTAATAGATTACTTAGAAGCAATCATAAAGAAATTCACCATCTAAATGAAAAGCACTCCCAAGAAATTGAGATTTTAAAGGGTATCCAGAATGAAATACTGGAAATGAAGAATTCCATATACTAAATAAAAAATACAGTAGAATCTCTTACCAATAGAATGTATTAAACAGAAGAAAGAATATCAGAACTAGAAGACAAACTTCTGGCCAGCGCCATGGCTCAATAGGCTAATCCTCCGCCTTGCGGCACCGGCACATTGGGTTCTAGTCCGGGTCGGGGTGCCGGATTCTGTCCCGGTTGCCCCTCTTCCAGGCCAGCTCTCTGCTGTGGCCAGGGAGTGCAGTGGAGGATGGCCCAAGTGCTTGGGCCCTGCACCCCATGGGAGACCAGGAGAAGCACCTGGCTCCTGCCTTTGGATTAGCGCGGTGTGCCGGCCGCAGTGCGCTGGCCACAGCAGCCGTTGGAGGGTGAACCAACGGCATAAGGAAGACCTTTCTCTCTCTCTCTCTCTCACTGTCCGCTCTGCCTTTCAAAAAAAAAAAAAGAACTAGAAGACAAACTTCTAGAAATAATATAGTCAGACCAAATACAAGAAGAAATTAGAAAATTAAAAATCATGGTTGGAGAATTACAAGATTCTATCAAATGACCAAACTTATGAATCCTAGGAATTCCAGAAGGTGAGGAAAGAGAGAAAGGATTATAAGACCTTCTTAACAAAATAATAAAGGAGAATTTCCACAGTTTGGAGAATGAGAAATCCAATTACAAGAAATACACAGAACTCCCAACAGACAGGACCAGAAAAGAACTTCACCATGACACATTATAGCAAAATTCAGCTCAGTGAAACACAAAAAACAGTTCTTAAAATGTGCACCAGAGCAACAACAAATCACATTCAGAGGAAGCCCAATCAGACTCTCCCTGGACTTCTCATTGCAAACCCTACAGGCAAGGAAACAATGGCGAGACATATTCCAAATCCTAAGAGAAAAAAATCCTCAACCCAGAATACTGTACCCTGCAAAAAACTCAAATCCTAAGAGAAAAAAATCCTCAACCCAGAATACTGTACCCTGCAAAAAACTCTCATTTATGAACAAAGGAGAAATAAATATCTTCCACAACAAGGAACAATTGAAAGAATTTGTAACCGCTTGCCGAGCCCTACATAAAATGCTCAAGGATGTGCTACACACAGAAACAGGAACATCACTATAATAGAAGAGGAATGCAGAAAAGAACCCAGCAAAAGTACAAATGAAATCCAAAATACGTAAACATTTAAGGAAACATGGCAGGGCAAAGAGGGTATTTAACAATACTCACACTGAATGTAAATGGTCTCAACTCCCCAGTAAAAAGACACCTTAAAAAAGTAAACCCATCTATTCTATTTGCTGCCTCCAAGAAACACACCTTAACAACAAAGACGTAAACAGACTGAAAGTGAAACTATGGAAAAAATAACCTATGCTAACAGAAACCAAAAAAGAGCTGGTGTGGCCATCCTAATATAAAACAAAACAGACTTTAACAGAAAAACTATTTCTTTTTGACAGGCAGAGTTAGACAGTGAGAGAGACAGAGAGAAAAGTCTTCCTTTCGTTGGTTCACCCCCTAAATGGCCACTACAGCTGGTGCGCTGTCCTGATCCAAAGCCAGGAGCCAGGTGCTTCCTCATGGTCTCCCACGCTGGTGCAGGGCCCAAGCTTTTGGGACATCCTCCACTGCCTTCCTGGGCCACAGCAGAGAGCAGGACTGGAAGAGGAGCAACCGGGACAGAATCCAGCGCCCCAACCAGGACTAGAACCCAGGGTACCAGTGCCACAGGTGGAGGATTAGCCACGTGAGCCACAGCACTGGCTAACAGAAAAACTATTAAGAGAGACAACGAATGACACTATATAATGATAAAAGAATCAATTCAACAGGAAGATGTGACTATTATAAATGCATATGCACCTAATAACAGGGCACCTAGCTATTTAAAAGAATTGCTAAGGTATTTAAAGGGAGATATAGACTCAAATACAACAGTAATTGGGGACTTCAATACCACACTTTCAGAAATGCACAGATCAACCAGACAGAAAATCAACAAGGAAACAACAGAGCTAGTTGACACTGTAGACCAAATAGACCTAGCAGATATCTACCGAGCCTTCACCCTCCAGCCACAGAGTACACATTTTTTCTCCAGTGCATGGATCTTTCTCTAGGACTGACCATATGCTAGGCCATAACGTGAGTCTCAAAAAATTCAAAAAAATTGAAATCATACCATTGCATCTTCTCAGACCACAATGCATTGAAGAAGGAAGTTAATAACGCAAGAATCTCTTCATCATATGCAAACACATGGAGAATGAACGAAATGTTTCTGAATGAACAATGGATCATAGATGAAATCAAAAGAGAAAACAAAAAATTTCTGTAAACAAATGAAGATGGCAATAAAACATAGCAAAATTTGTGGGATGAGGCCGGCACTGTGGCTCACTTGGTTAATCCTCTGCCTACGGCACCAGCATCCCATAAGGGCTCTGGGTTCTAGTCTCGGTTGCCCCTCTTCCAGTCCAGCTCTCTGCTGTGGCCTGGGAAGGTAGTGCAGGATGGCCCAAGTGCTTGGGCCCTGCACCAGCGTGGGAGACCAGTAGGAAGCACCTGGCTCCTGGCTTTGGATCAGTGCATTGCACCGGCCATAGCAGCCATTTGGGGGGTAAACCAATGAAAGGAAGACCTTTCTGTCTCTCTCTCACACTGTCTAAATATGCATGTCTAATATAAAAATGTGGGATACAGCAGAAGTAGTGTTAAGAGGATAGTTTATAGCAACTGGTGCCTACATCAAGAAACTAGAAAGGCACCAAATAAATTAACTATCTATGTACCTCAAGGATCTAAAAAACAACAGCAAACCAAACCCTAAAGTAGTAGAAGAAAAAAATAATTAAAATTAGAGAAGAAATCAAAATAGAAACAAAAATATTCAAAAGATCAGCAATACAAAGAGATGGTTTTTAAAAAAAAAATAAACAAAATTGACAAGCCAGTGGCCCAACTAACCAAAGATAGGAGAGAGAAGATCCAAATCAATAAAATGAGAGGTAAAAAAGGAAATATAACAACAAACACCACATAAAAAATAAAATCATGAGAAACCACTGCAAAAAGCTGTAGGTCCAACAAACTGGGAAACCTTGAAGAAATGGATAGATTCCTGGATACTACCTAAGTTCAGCTGTGAAGATACAGAAAACCTAAAAAGCCCCATAACCAAGATAGGAATAGAATCAGTATTAAAGACCCTCCCAACAAAGAAAAGCCCAGAAAAAATGGCTTCACTGGTGAATTCTACCAGACATTTAAAAAAAACTAACTCCAATTCCTCTCAAATTATTCAAAACAATTGAAAGAGAGGGAATCCTCCGAAATTCTTTCTATGATGCTAGCATTTCCTTCCTAAACCCGGAAAAGATGCAACAGAGAAAGAAAACTACAGACCTATTTCCCTGATTAACATAGACGTAAAAATTCTCAACAAAATTCTGGCCAATAAAATCCAACAACACATCAGAAAACTCATTCACTGGGACCAAGTTGGATTTATCCCTAGTATGCAGGGATGGTTCAACATTCCCAAATAAATCAATGGGATACTTCATATTAACAAACTAAACAAAAACTATATGATTACCTCAATAGATGCAGACATAAAATAGTCATCAGAAATTACTACAAAGAGTTGTATGCCAACAACAGGGAAAACTATCAGAAATGGATAGATTCCTAGATACATACAACCTATATAAGTTGAACCATGAAGACATAGAAAACCTAAACAGACTCATAACCAAGATAGAAATTGAATCAGCAATAAAGGCTCTCCCAACAAAGAAAAGCCCAGGCAGGACCAGATAGATTCACTGCTGAATTCTATCAGACATTTAAAGAACTAAATCCAATTCTTCTCAAGATATTCAAAACAAATGAAAGATCTCTGTGAGTGAGTTCTTGGTAGAAAGAAGAGACCATCAAAGAAGGAGGTGCCTTTCTCTGAAGGGAGAAGAGAATTTTCACTTTGATTATGGCCTTGTCTAAATAATGTCAGAGTTCATGAACTCAAGAGGCTTCCATAGCCTTGGCAGCTCATGACAAGAGCCTCAGGTGATCATAGATGTCATAAATAAGAGTGTCAACTGGGGCTGACACTGTGGCGTAGCTGGTAAAGATGCTGTCTTCAGTGCCAGCATCTTAAATGGGTGCCTGTTTGAGTCCCAGCTGCTTCACTTTTAATCCAGCTCTCTGCTATCACCCGACAAAGTAGTAGAAGATGGCCCAAGTCCTTGGTCCCCTACACCCATGTGAGAAGACCTGGAGGAAGCTCCTGGCTCCTGGCTTTGGATTGGCTCAGCTCCGGTTGTTGCAGCCAACTGGAAAGCAAAGCAGCAGATTTAAGACCAACCTCCCATCTTCCCTCCCTCCCTCGTTCTCTCTCTGTGTAACTCTTTCAAATAAATAAACAAATCCTTAAAAAAATAAGAGAGTCAATTGTTAAATCAACGACAGGAGTCACTGTGCACTTGCTCCCCATGTTAGACCTCTGTCTTTAATGCGTTGTACTACAAGAATTAATAGTAAAACTAGTATTCAAACAGTACGGTATACTTTGTGTGTCTGTGTGGGTGCAAACTGTTGAAATATTTACTTAGTATAGAGTTGATAGTCTGTATATAATTAAAAATGGATCTTAATGAAGAGTAGAATGGGAGAAAGAGTAGGAGATGCAATGGTTTGGGGGTGGGAGGGTAGGTATGGGAATAACTGCTATAATCCAAAAGTTGTACTTACAAAATTTATATTTATTAAATATAAGCTTTCTATTAAAAATAGACAAAATTAAAAATGGAGTGTCCAACATGGGAAGCAGTCCACACAGCAGACTCATAGAATGACAACCTCTTTAAATAACACTCTGACCTCAGAATCAGCCCTTAAGGCATTTGGATGAGGCTAAAAAGCCCATGAGTGTCTCAAAGACATGGAAAGCCAGGACACTGTGGTAAGAATATCCTGCATGAATTATCTCTGTGAATGAGAGCCCAGAGGAAAGAAGGGGCCATCAAAGAAGGATATACTTTTCTCTGAAGGGAGGAGAGAACTTCCACTTTGCTTATGGCCTTGTCTAAACACTGATGGAGTTTGTGGTCACAAAAGGCTTCCACAGCCTTGGCAGCTTATGGCAAAATCCTAGGGTGATCCCTGAAGTCATAATTAAGAGTGTTATTTTTTAAATTAACAACAAAAGTCACTGTGCACTTAGTGCCCATGTAGGACCTCCGTTCCTTAATGAGTTATACTATGAGAATTAACTGCAAAACTTGTTCTTAAATAGTACTTTATACATTGGGGGGGGGTGCAAACTGTTTAAATCTTTACTTAGTATAGAGTTAATCTTCTATATATAAAGTTCAATTAAAAATGAATCTTAATGAAGAATGAGATGGGAGAGGGAGTAGGAAGTGGGATAGGAGTGGCGGTGGGAGGGTGGGTATGGGGGAAGAACCTCTATATTCCTAAAGTTGTACCTATGAAAATTGTAATCATTAAATAAAAGCTTTAAGAAAAATATAGTGACAAGAAGACAAAATTTATATTTGTAATGTTACCTCTTCTTAATTATAATATTTACATATTTATGAAGATACTTGAAGACCCTAAGGTTTTAATTCACAAATCAAATATTTATAATAGCAAGGATAATGGCTAATATTTAACTGTATGGGAAATTTATGCTTTTAATACCATTCTGTAGATATCACAATTTTTTTATAACCTGTCCTTTCCTCTATAAATTGTTAAGTGGTCAAAATGAAGCTTCTTTTTATAGAGTTAAAGGCACTAATTCAACTTCAGCTTTCATTTCTATCTCTAAAACTTTAGAAATCAGGCTTATGTCAAAATGATTAAATGCGCAAGTATAACCAACAGTCTTAGGGTAACATATGTTCTACTATATAAACAGCAAGTTATTTTGCATATAAGTATTTCTATTAAACAAAACAATTTATAAAGTATGTTCTACCATATAAACAGTAAGTTTTTTTGCATATAAGTATTCCTATTAAAGAAAACTATTTGATATATAATACAGTAATACTAAATTTTTAAAAATTTGAATGCTCATATATATGTGTATATAAATGTTTTTATTTATATATTATTAACTTTAACATAATGAAATAATAAAACATTTAAAAGTATTATAATCAGTATATATACAAAGTATATATTTATATATAATATTTAGCTTTTTAAAGTTAATTCCCTATTACTCTCTGTTTGTTAGACTAATGAATAATGCAGTGAGTGATGTGCTTTCAAGAAGAAAGAGCTTACAAAGATGATTTTGTAGTTTCCCACAATTCTCCTGATGTTTTTGTCCCTATACAGATAGATTTCCATTTCTAAGTTACAAGTAAAACAATGGCATCCTAGAGTTTAGATTTCATTATAATCAGTAATGATAAATTTTTAAAGCCTAAGTTGAGAGACTATAACTTGTCAATAAAACCCACCTAATGTTATCCAATGCAGCTGAAACTTACATGATGCTATAAATTATTTATGAAACATAAGTTTTGCAATGTTTTTATTTTTAAAGATTTATTTATTTAAAAGATAAAATAAGAGGGGTGGCTGGGAGACAGACAGATTGATCTTCCACCCATTGGTTAACTCCCCAACTGGCTGCAACAACCAGAGCTGGGCCAGGCAAAGCTAGGAGCCTAGAACTCTACTCAGGGATTTCCATGGGGATGGCAGAAGCCCAACTACTTGGGTCATTCTTTGCTGCTTTCCTAGACTCATTAGCATGGAGCTTGATTGAAAATGGAGCACCTAGGAGTCAAACCAATGCTCACATGGGCTACTAGCATTGCAGGCAGCAGCTTAAACCACCACACCATAGCACCAACCCTTATATTTTTATATTTTAATTAATTCATAAAATTGATTTTAAAATTCTAATAATTTTGATCGATTTATTAACAAAAGAACTACAGAAGCTCAAAAGAAATATATGCTAAAATATATTTGATAAATTCCTCAAGCTTCTAAAAATTTAAGAAGATAACCAATTTCCAATGGGTTATTTAAGAAAAATTCTATTAAGGCTTTGTTATTTATTTATTGTTTTAGATTTTTATTTTATTTATTTGAAAGACAGAGTTGCAGAGAGACGCACAGAGAGAGAGAGAGAGAGGTCTTCCATCTGCTGGTTCACCCCCAGATGGCCACGATGGCCAGTGCTGTGCCGATCTGAAGCCAGGAGCCAGGAGCCTCTTCCAGATCTCCCACGTGGGTGCAGGGGCCTAAGGAGTTGGGCCATCTTCTACTGCTATCCCAGGCCATAGCAGAGAGCTGGATTGGAAGAGGAGCAGCCGGGACTAGAACTGGCGCCCATATGGGATGCCAGCATCTCAGGCCAGGGCTTTAACCCGCTGCACCACAGCACCGGCCCCTTAGGCTTTGTTATTATAAGTACATTGTATTTTAACCTTTACTTTTCACATCATAGGCATAAAATAAAAATGTCTCATTGCTTCAATACCTACTTAAGCCATAATTTTTAAGTTTATTTTGTTTAAAAGTTTAAATTTGTTTAATTTGCTTAAATTTTCAGTTTATTTGAATTAAATTAAATGACCCATCCTCTATATTCAAAATGTTAATATATTTGTAATAAAAACATATAGACATCTACATTAGGATTCAGTTATTTTTCTCGCAAGGAGATATCACCTAGTCTAGAATGAAAATTAGAATTGCAAATTGAAAAATGACTCTTAGCATCATTCACATAAGTAAAATCAAATCTAATTTATTACATGAGTTTAGAGATTGACTTAATAGTGAATTACCAGATTCCATTTACTCAGAAACAGGTAATTTAGATTCAAACTAATTTAATTTAATTTAATTTTACCTGTGGTATATAAATGTTGATGAGCAGCACTACTGTCAAAGACTACAAAATTCTTAAGCTCAATATACTGTCAACTCTTGATTTCTAGCATTGCAGCTATAGTGGTAACATTTTTTTCTCTTTTCTTATTATCAAGATTCAAATGCATGGCAATATAAGTCACAAAGAGTATTACCAAAAGTGGCCAGCATTGTGGTTTAGCAGGTGAAGCCGCCTCCTGAGATGCCAGCATCCCATATGGGCACTGATTCCAGTCCCAGCTGCTCTACTTCCCATTGAGCTCTGCTAAAGTGTCTGCGAAAGAAACAGGATGGCCCAAGTGTTTGGGCCAACGCTCCAACATGGCAGACCTGGAAGAAGCTCCTGGCTCCTGTCTTTTGCCTGGCCCAGCCCTGGCTGTTGCAGCAAACTAGGGAGTGAAGCAGCAGATGGAAGGTCTCTCTCTCTCTCCATCTCTCTCTCTGTAATTGATTTTCATATAAATAAATAAATCTTTTTAAAAATTAAAAAATAAAAAAATTCATGCTAATCAACTCAGTAATATGATTGGTAGCATTCCAAAAGAATAATTTTCCTATTTAACTACCAGGTTATTGACATATTTTTCATGTAACACTTCTATGTGTTATACAGTCTCAATGAGAACTCTTTGATGATATTAGAATCCTAAATGAATTGGCAACCTAAAACAAAGTATTCTGTAGAGAAAAATGAATAAAACTATCTTAAAATTAGAATGATTTACATTAAATTGAAACAGCTTTCCAAAATATACAAATTGGCCAAATAATATAATAAAATGACAAAGGCACTCAATGGCTAAATTAAAGATAGATTCAATATGTACAAACAGCCACCTACCTAAAATTGCCTACTCTGGTAGGTATATTATATATTTGACACAAAAGTACATCATTATTATTTTATTTCCAGACTTTCATTAATAACTATAAAACTTATAGTGCTAAAAGAATGAAACTTTTATACCACATAAAACTAAAGAACAAGGAAATAAAAGAAAATTCTTAGTATAAAAATTTGGTATAGTATTACAAAAAAGTAAAATAGTACCTGACCCAAGTTGTTTTTTATTCAAACATCTTAAAAACACTGAAAAAAAAAGAGTGAAGGATTTTGTCAACAACAATGGCAGAAAAATGAGAAGGAAAATTTGCCTCTAATTTATCAGTTACTATCACAACCTTTACCCACCTGAGTTCTTTAAACCATAATAACTACTTTTTTGAGAGGTAATCTACACTAAAATGTTTTACAGAATAATTAAAATTTATTAATTAAAAAGATTTTTGAGAGAAGGAACAAAAGGTAGATAAGAAATTAACAATGTAATAATATAAAGTGATAAAACCTTTTATTGGAAAAATAAATTATTTTAATTAAGTTGTAATAGAATATTTCAGTCAAGATCATTACTGTATGATCAAACTAATTTAAAAAAATTTCCATTTATTTTTATATTTACTCTCATTCTAAAGATGAAGATACATACATTTATATCAGTATTATATATGTAACATCAAATATTCATTGGTATACATATATACTTATAATATATAGTACTCTAGTTTCCAAAAAAATTTGAAATAATTTTCTTTTACTATGAAGAACATTTAAAATATATTTCATTAGCCATGACTTTCCTAGAAAATTTCTGCATACCTAAAACAAAGTAAGAAAGTGACAGAAGTTCTAAAGTCTCTAATGAAAAGCTTTATAACTCAAACACATGTTCAATTACTACAAGAATTTAATAATTAGCATATATACTTTTGAATATAATAAAGCCTTTACTCACTATTACACAGTGGAAAGCTCACTATTAAAACTGACAAGCTGGGGGGCGGTGCTGTGGCATTGTGGGTAAAGCTGCTGCTTGCAGTGTAGGGATCCCATATGGGCACAGGTTCGAGACCCGGCTGCTCCACTTCCGATCCAGCTCTCTGCTATGACCTGGGAAAGCAGTGGAAGATGGCCCAAGTCCTTGGGCCCCTACACCCACATGCAAAAAAGCTCTTGGCTTCGGAATGGTGCAACTCCAGCTGTCGCGGCCAATTGGGGAGTGAACCAATAGGTGGAAGACCTCTCGCTGCCTCTCCTTCTCTGTGTAACTGTGACTTTCAAAATAAATATATTTATATAAATATAAAAAAAATAAAAATATAAAAAAACTGACAAGCCATTCTTTTGGACAACTCCACTCACTAGAAATTTTGCCTTAAGTTGCAGTATGAGTCTATCTCCTTATAGCATCTATTGACTGATTTAAAGTCCAGTATCTACAGATACACAGAAATAGTAATACTCTATCATAAATAAAAGTTCCAATCTATTCAACCTTCAAACTACAGATGCAGTTTAATTTTTCTGGATGCAATTTAGTTTGTCGATGTCCCTGTGAATATGTGGGAACTCATGCTGAACAGCTTCTATGTGCTTACAATGCAAAAGAATAAAGCAGGTTTTTGAGAAAAGATAATGGACTAGATTTGGGAACATTTTTGTAATGGCTATTACACATTCAGGGGAACAAGAAGGTAGCTCAGTATATAAGTCTACTCTTTCAAAAAAGGCTCTGGTTAAACTATAGTATGTAATTACAAATGTCATAGAACTTTCTATCTGAGAAATGTTCAGTATCCCTCCTAACTCCTGAATTACTAGGTCTTAAACAGTTGGGGCCTGGTTCTCCTTTTAATGCAATACTTTTCAGAGTAGCTAGTATCCCTGAGATTTCAAATTTATCTCTCAGAATTTCAAATTATCCCTAAGTTTATTAAGTGACACAATGGAAAATATATGGGGGATTGGAATTAAAGAATAATTAAAAATGAAGAAGACAATGAGTAGAATAAACCTATATGTGAATAAAACAAAACATAATTGAAGACCAGATTGAAAAGGAAAAAGAAGAAAAAAATATAACAGAAGAGCTAAGAAATATGGAGGATATAAACAGAAGTGTGGGGGCCAGTGCTGTAGCATAGTAGGTTAAGTCTCCGCTTGCAGCACCAGCATCGCATATGAGTGCCGGTTTGAGCCCGCTAATGGTGTGGGAGAGCAGTGAAAGATGGCCCAAGTGCTTAGGTTCTAGAAGAAGCTTAGGATCCTGGCTTAGGATCAGCCCTGCTCTGGCCGCTGTGGCCATTTGGGCAATGAACCAGCAGATGGCAGACTTCTCTGTCTCTCCCTCTGTAACTGCCTCTCAAATAAACAAGTAAATCTTAAAAAAAGAAATAGGAGTGTGATAAGAGACATAATAACAGAAAGTCAAATAAAAATATATTGGGGCCGGTGCCGCGGCTCAATAGGTTAATCCTCTACCTAGCGGCGCCAGCACACCGGGTTCTAGTCCTGGTCGGGGCACCGGATTCTGTCCCGGTCGCCCCTCTTCCAGGCCAGCTCTCTGCTGTGGCCAGGGAGTGCAGTGGAGGATGGCCCAAGTGCTTGGGCCCTGCACCCACATGGGAGACCAGGAGAAGCACCTGGCTCCTGCCATCGGATCAGCGCAGTGCGCTGGCCGCAGCGTGCCAGCCGCGGCGGCCATTGGAGGGTGAACCAACGGCAAAAGGAAGACCTTTCTCTCTCTCTCTCTCACTGTACACTCTGCCTGTAAATATTTATATATATATACATATATATATTGGAAGATGTATTTGAAGTCATACTGAAGACATTTTGTAGAAATTAAAAAAAAAAACAATGATGAATGATTGAAAAACCCACAGCTAGACACTTTGGAGTAATATTAAAGAATATCAACATATTTTTAGTTCTCAGGGAAAATAAAGTTTCAGAAAAAGTGTATCTCACAATAAGCAAAAGAATGTCATGTTAATTTCAATATTTAAATATGAATTGACATCTTATTAATAGAACACATTTCAGTCTATAATCTAGCTAGATATTACTTTATAATTTGTCCACATTTGAAGATTTCAGTTTCAGAATGATATACTACTATAGTTTTAATTACCAATATTTTAAAATTTATTGTATATGATTGACATAGATGACAACTTTATAAAGTAAAAATTTCTGCATTCACAAAATAATCATAGGGCCTGGCAATGTAGCACAGCAGGTTAAGTCATAACCTGTGACATCAACATCCCATATGGACACCTCCACTTCCAATCCAGTTTCCTGCTAATGTGCCTGGGAAAGCAATGGAAGATGGCCAAGTGCTTGGACCCCTGCACCCATACTGGAGACCTGGTTGAAGGTCCTGGCTCCCAGCTTTGGCTTGGCCCATACCTTACTTTCAGCCATTTGGGGAGTGAAGCAACAGATAGAAGATATCTTGCTCTATTTATCTCTCTCTCTCTGCACTGTGCCTTTCAAATAAATAAATACATCTTTAAGAATAAATAATTGTAGGTAAAGTTAACCATTCAGTATGCATTCTGTTTATATGTATTATCTTCTCAACCTGCAAAACTACTCCAAGGTAGGTGGAATTACTAGAGGGCCTCCTCGTGTATACAACCCGTATAATTCCTATCTCCTTAGTGTGGGTGGGATTTGTGGAAATGGTGGCAGTCATTCCCTTTATTAGGCTAGATTACCCATATGCAGCAAGTGTGAAAGAATAGTTACCCACATAATTTTATAGTGTATCAGATTCCACTTTAACAGACCAGAGAGAGATTTAAAGCAAAATAGATCCCACACTGGCCTTGAAGACACACAATGCCATAAAATGGAGACAGGATTGGTGGCCCTAGCTGACAGCAAGAAAGCAAGGGCCTCATTCCTACAACCTTAAAGAACCAAACTCTACCAACAGTCCGTGAGCTTGGAAGAAATCCTCCTGCCTCAGCAAAGTCTGCTGGCCCACCGACACCATAACTTCAGCCCCATGAAATCCTGAATAAAGAACCTATACAACCTGTGCCCAGATTCCTGACCCACAGAAACCATGAAATAATAAATGGGTGTTATGTGTTATTTTAAGCTGTTAAATCCATTTCATTACTCAGAGAACTAATGGTAGGCACTATTATCATTTCAAATTTTACAATGGAAAAAAAATTGAAGTACTGAAACTTCAAAAAAGTTCCTGGCAATCAGATAACTAGTAAACTTGTAGGCTGATTTAGGACCCATCTTCTTATTACCTACTCTTTACTGACACTGAGTCACCTGGAGATCAAGGTAAGAATATCCACAATAGGCTTGCATTGATGACAATATTACATATAATTTACCTTGGAACAGATTAAATATGCATTTTAAAAATGTTAAATAAAGCTTCATTCTCACATTAATGGAAATTACATTATTTCCCAACTAGATCTACAATATTTTCCAAAATAAGTAAATAATAATTACAGAAAGATATTTTTAAATAGTTTTGGAAAAAATTTTAATATATACTTATGTATTTATTTGAAAGAGAGACATAAACAGATCATTTATCTGCTGGTTCACTACCCTAATGCCCACAACAGCCAAGGCTGAGCCAGGCCAAAGCCAGGATCCATGAACTCAAGCTGGGTTTCTCAAGTGAGTGCCAGCGACAAGTGACTGAGACAGCAACTTTTGCCTCCCAGGATATGCATTAGCAGAAAGTTGGAATTGGAACTCAAGCACTCTGACATGAGAGGCAGGCCTCTTAAGCAAAGACTTAACCAATGTTCAAAACATCCACCCCTAGAAAACTGGTCTTTTATCAAGCCTGATCTAACAAGGAATTACTTTCTTTTTTTAATACTATTAATATTGGCGTAGTGAATCCAAGTCCCGTATCTCTTAGTACAGGAACAAACAAATTCCTTTCTAGGAGACCTCTTTTCCTTCTCACTATTCTGATGCAGCCAGGTGTCCTAAATTTGCCTGTTTTACTCATTCACCTCAGATTATGGATCATGATTCAGTAACTACATGCTTGTTGAAGAACCCATGAGACTTCATTCACTACAGTAGTCATTTCCAGTTAAGAATGTTAAACAACTCATATAACTGAAAACTGCTAGAACTAACAGTCTTCTGCATATTGCAAACATGGTGATTTATTCTGCCCTTTCATGTTGTTAAAAGTATCTTATTCTAATAATTTTTTATTCTGTGTGTTAGTTATACATGGTTGCTGTTCCTTACAAAGACTCAAGTAATAAAACAATTTACTATAAAATTTCATTTTGGGAGAAGAAAGAACCTGGGTTTTTGTTTTACAGAATCCCGTGTGATTATTTATAATATATTTAAAATTTTTATAAATATGAGGAATAAATCCTTGACTGCACTAACAAGCTGTCTATCTTATGTACTAAAACTTTTAATAGACTATGAGAAAGCAAATATTGGGGCAGGTCTTGTGGCATAATAAATTAAGCCATAGCCTTCAATGCCAACATCTCAAATGGGTGCCAGTTCAAGTTCCTGCTGCTCCACTTCCAATCCAGCTTCCCTGCTAACCTGCCTGGGAAAAGCAGCAGTAGATGGTCCAAGTACTTGGACCCCAACTACTGACATGGGAGACCCAGATGGAGTTCTGGGCTCCTGGCTTTGGCCTGGCTCAGCCCAGGTATTGAAGCCCTTTGGGGACCGAACCAATGGATGGAAAATCTCTCTCTTTCTGGCTCTCCCTCTCTCTCTCTGTGTAACTCTGCCTTTCAAATAAATAATCTTTAAAAAAATTTAAAAATAAAGTATATATTATCCATATATTTCTCCATCAAGAGAAAGGCATTACTCATCTCTTAACAACTATTCACTAAGTTACTTAAAGCACTAAGGATTTAGAAATTAAATATTTTCTACTGTAAACAAGTTTAAGAGCTAAAGATGGGATGAATAATCAAATCAATAATTAAATTGTGATAAACCACAGTGTAACAGTTACGAGAGTAACTTGAAGTAATTATATATACGAGTTTTTTTTTTTCTTTTAAGATTTATTTATTTGAAAGGCAGAGTTACAGAAAGGCAGAGGCAGAAAGACAGAGGTCTTCCATCCACTAGTTCACTCCTCAGTGGCCACAATGGCTAGAGCTGGGCTAATCTGAAGCCAGGAGCCAGAAGCCAGAAGCCAGGAGCTTCTTCCAGGTCTCCCATGCAAGTGCAGGAGCCCAAGGACTTGGGCCATCTTCTACTGCTTTCCCAGGCCTTAGCAGAGAGCTGGATCCAAATGGAGCAGCAGGGACTTGAACCTGCACCTATAAGGGATGCAGGCACTACAGGTGGCAGCTTCACTCGCTATGCCACAGCACTGGCCCCAAGAGGAGGTTATTATTATTCCAATAATGCAGGGAAATATGAGTCAACATAAATGTATATATGCAACTAGTACAACTCCAAAAAAAAGAGAGAGAAAATATAGCATAAAAGCAATGAAGAACACATTAAGTATAGTTGAAAATTTCCAGAATATTCTCAGTAATGGACAGCAAAAGCAGATATGAAACAATGAACAACACATTAACTGAATATCCAACTGAGATCTGAAGAATAACAAGCAAGAGCAGAATACACTTGTGTTTTCAAGTACATGAATTTTCAGTAAAATAAACTATACAGTAGGCTAAAAAGAGGCCTCAACAAATTTAAAGTATATAGTTTTTCTGTGACCACAGAGAAAAAAAATAGAAATTAACAGAAAGACAAAATGTGGAAATTTTACAAGTATTTGAGAATTGAAAAATGCCTTTCTAATGATGCATGTATCAAAAAAAGTCACTCTGGGAAGTGAACCAGCAGATGAAGTATATCTTCCCTCTCTAAGAACTCTGACTTTCAAGTAAATAAAATAAATTTTAGAATCATTTTTTCACTTATTGAACTTTGTGTTTATTGGAGCATTAGCCTTTGACTATAATGTAATTAAAAATGTTCTCAAAAGTTAAAAAAGTGGGGGGAGAAGGAAGGAAGAGAGGAAGGGAGGAAGAGAGGAAGGGAAGAAGGGGAGGGGAAGGAAGGGAGAGGGAGAGGGAGAGAGGGGAATATCATTATATCCTTTGAACTGTATCTATGAACTACATGGAATCTGTTCTCTTTGTATTAATATTACATTGACATGACAATTGATGAGAACTGTGTTGAAGTAATTATCTATTTTCTGTGAACCTGAGAATCTAATATATTAATAAATTCCTATAAAATTTTTAGAAGGGGGCTGGCATTGTGGTGCAGCAGGTAAAACCACCCATGCCATATGAGTGCTAATTTGTGTCCAGTTGCTCCAGTTCCAATCTAGCTCCATGCTCAAGCCTGAGAAAAGCAGCGGAAGATGGCCCAAGTGTTTGGGCCTCGGCTACCCTTGTGGGAGACTGGGAAAAAGCTCCTGGCTTTGGACTGGCCCAGTGTTTCTCCCTCTCTCTCTGTAATTGACTTTCAAAATGAATGAATCAATATTAAAAAAAAAAGAAAAAAAAAACACTAAAAAAGAGAAAAGGTTAGCATTGTGGTGTAGCCAGTTAAGTCACCACCTGTAATGTCAGTATCCTGTATGGGTACCATTTGAGTCCTAGTTGCTTCATTTCCAATCCAGCTGCCTGCTAATTTACCTTGGAAAGCAGCAGAAGATGGTCCAAGTGCTTGGATCCCTACATGAGAGACCCAGATGGAATTCTGGGCTCCTGGCTTCAGTCCAGCCCAGCTCTGGCTGTTGCAGTCATTTTGGGAATGAACCAGTGGATGGAAGATCTCTCTTTTTGCCTCTCCCTGTCTCTATAACTCTGATAAGTCAATCAATCTTTTTAAAAAATTAAAGAGCAAAATAAATATTTTAAGATATATAAAAATTGTACATATTTATTGGGATACCAAGTGATCTTTCAATACATATATACATTACATAGTGTCTGTACACAATATATGACATCCAATAAGGATAAATAAATCTCCTCAACATTTAAAATTTCTTCATGGTGAAAACATTCAAATTCCTATCTGTAGTTCATCAGCTCCTTTTTAAAGAAGAAATACAGAGTACAATACCATTATAGTCACTCTGCTGTGCAACAGAATCCCAGAACCTCTTACTCCTGTATCTATAAATTGCTGGCTGTTAATCAATCTTCCCTCATCATTCCAATACCATTCCTTCCTCAGTCTCTGGTAAGCACAATTACACTTCTTCCTTCCAGGAGACCATCTTTTTTTCATATCCCACATACAAGTTAGATCACGTAAAATTTGTCTTTCTGGCTTGTCTTATTTCATTAAATGTATACTAATATCATCCATGTTTTTCTGAATTACAAGATTTCATATTTTTATTATTTATATGATCCAATTTCCTTTTTCCATTTATCATTGGATAGACAGATTGTTTTGATTACTAGGCTACTGTAAATAATGTCCAGAAATAGGATTACACAAAAATCTTCAACAGCCCAATTTCCCTTTACTTATACCCAGTAGTGGGATTACAAAATCATAAGGTAGTCTTGTTTTTAGTTCTTTGAGGAACCTCCATACCTCCATAATGGATGTACTAATTTACATTCCCAGCAACAGAGTACAAAGAAGGGTTCTCTTTTCTCACATCTAAGGCAGTTTTTGCTATCTTTTGCCTTTTTGGTAATAGTGAATGTACTAGAAAGAGTTGATATCTCCTTCTGTTTTGTTTACATTTTTGTGAAGATTAGTGATGTTGAGTATTTTTAAATATACCTACAGGCTTTTTGTACGTCCTCCTCTGAGAAATGTCTGTTCAAATCTACTGCCCTTTTTTATCTGCAGTATTGGTGGTGTTTTGATATTGAGTTCCTTATATATTCTGGTTATGAACCCCTTGCAAATATTTTCTCATTCTGTAGTTGTCTCTGCACCCTGCTGATTGTTTCCTTAGTTGTGCAGAAGCTCTTTAGTTTGATGAAATTCCATTTTCTACTTTAGTGCTTTTTAATTTCAAAAAATATATATATATTTTAATTTGAGATGCAGACAGAAAGAGAAGAGTGAGAGACAAAGAGCTCATTTGCTGGTTCACTCCCCAAAAGCACACAAACCAGGGTCTAGGCTGGGCTGAAGCCAGGAACTGGGAACTCAATTTAGATCTCCCATGTGGGTGGCAGGGACTCAATCATTTGAGCATCACCAGTGCCTTGCAGGGTCTGCACTAGCATGAAATTTGAGTCAAGATGTACAGCTGGGTATCAAACCCAGGTATTCTCATATGGGAAAAATCAGCATCTTAACTAAACCAAGCCAAATGCTCACCTTAGTTTGCTTTTGTCTCCAGTGCTTTTAGGGTCTGATCCCAAAAATCCTTGCCTATTTGAACATCTGAATCATTTCCTCTGTTTTCTTCTGGTTGTTTCAGTTTCAGGTCTTCTTACATTTAGGGCTTTAATTCATTTTGGGTTGATTTTTTGTACATGGTGAGAGATAGTGGTCTACTTAGAATCTTCTGTATTTGGATATCCAGTTTTCCCAACACCATTTACTTCCAATGCACATTCTTAGCACTTGTGTCAAATCAGTTGACTACTAAGGTTTCTATGCTATTTCAATTAATGTAGCTTTGCAATATATTCTAAAGTCAGGTAATGTAATGCCTCCTACCTTTATATTTATACTCAATTTTTCTTTGACTACTCAAGGTCTTTTGGGATTCCAAGATTTTAGTATTTTTTCGAGTTCTGTGAAAAATATCATTGGTATTTTGATAGTCATTCCCTTGAATGTGTAAACCACTTAATGTTGTATGCCATCTTAATAATACTGGTTCTTCTAACCCATGAACATGGGATATCTTTCCATTACTTTGTGTCTCCTTGAATTTCTATCAATGATTTATAGTTTTCAATGTGGAGACTGTTCACCTCTTAGATTAAATTCCTAGGTAGTTTGTTTTTTTATAGCTACTGGAAATAGAATTGCTCTCTTTTTCAGATAATTTTCTGTTGGTGTAACAGTGCTACTGAGTTTTGCATTTTGATTTTAATCCTGCAACTTTGTTGAACTTATTACAGTCTAATGGCCTTGTGATGTAGTTTTTTGGTTTTCTATATACAAGATCATGTAATCTGCAGTGACAATTTGTCTTCCTCATTTCCAATTTGATAGTACTTTATTTCCTTCTCTTGCCTGACTGTTCTGGATAGGCCTCTCAGTATTATTTAAACAAAAATGGTGAAACTTGGCATCTTGTCTTATTCCAGATCTCAGAAAGACTTCAGCTTTTCATCATTTGATCTGACAGCTGTTAGCTTGTTATATATAGCCTTTACTATGTTGAGATACATACTTTATATCAAACTTGTTACAAGTTTTCATCACAAATTTTGTCAAAGGCCTTCCCTGTATCCAGTGAGATCATATGAATTTGTATAAACATTTTTAAAAGATTTATTTATGGAAGGCAGAGTTACAGAGGGGGAGGGGGAGAGAGAGGGGGAGGGGGAGAGAGAGGAGGAGGGGGAGGGAGAGGGAGAGGGAGAGGAACTATATCAAGGTCTCCTACATCAGTGCAAGGGCCCAAGGACTTGGGTCATCTTTCTCTGGTTTCTCAGGTATGTTAATGGGGAGCTGGATAGGAAGCAAATGAGGCAGGACTACAACGCACCCGTAAGAGTTGCCAGCAATGCAGGCCGCAGTTTATCCTGCTGTGCAGCACCATAGCCCCAGATCACATGACTTTTATCCTCCATCCTGCTGATTTGTTATATCATGTCTATTGATTTGTGCATGCTGAGCTATCCTTGCATTGCTGGGATGAATCCAACTTTCTTAGTGAATAATCTTTTTAATGTTCTGTTGGATTTAATTTTCTGGTATTTTGTTGAGGCTTTTTGCATCTTTGTTAATAACAGATATTGTCCTATAGCTTTCTTTTTTATTGTGTCTTTATCTAACTAATGTTGACCTAATAGGAGTTTGGAAGAATTACCTCCTTTTTCACTTTTTTGAAATAGTCTAAGACAGATTGGTGATAATTTTTTAAATGATGGGTATCCAGCAGTGAAGCCTTCTTCCTGCTTTGATGGCTGATTACTGTTTCAATTTGGGTTCCCATTATTGTTTCATTTAGGTATTCTATTTCTTCAAGATTCAGTCTTAGTAAAGTCTGCACTCTAGAAATTTGTACATTTTTTCACAGTGATCAAATTTGTTGCTACACAATTGCTCACTGTAATCTCCAAAAATCCCTTGAATTCCTGTGATATCTATGTCATATGTCCCTTTCCATCTCTGCTTTTATATATTTGAATCTTTTTACTTAGTCTATAAATTATTTTGTTTGTCTTTCATAGAACCACTCTTTATTTCATAGATTTTTATATTCTTTTCTAGTTTCTATGTCATTTATTTGTGCTCTGAATTTCCTTTAAGTCATGTATCAAGATTCTGGCTATAAGGAATAGAGCTGCCATGAACACTCTTCGGCAAACCTGTGGGCACCCAAGTGTGTATGTGTGTGTGTGTGTGTGTATCTTTTGAAAAGAACATGTCCCTAAGATAGTATAGTCATAATATATATTTTTATTCACCTTTCTTAGACACTGCTAAACATTTTTATTCATTTGGAATTTGAAAAGCAGTGAGTGTTTCAGAATTCCAGTCACTTATCATAAGCATCTGGAATTTTCAGCACTTCTAACTTAAGCCATTATGATGAGAATATACAGTGAAGTATCATTTTGGACTTAACTCAGTGCTCCTATTCAATGAGATGTTGACTATTTAAAGATACTCTTTCATGAAATGTTGAAAGCATTTTATCAGATCTTAATTTACGAGAATCATTTACATGCCCTATGTATGAGCTTTTTGTTAAACAAACACATAGCAAATATTACCTCCCATCTGTGGCTTGTTTTTCACTTCAACCAGTATCTTCTGATAAATATATTAAAATGTTAATGTAATTTAATTTATACAACTTTTTCTTTATGAGTAGCTATCTTTCTATTCTGTAAAACACAAATTGCCATTCTAAAGTCATGAGGATATTATCCTATATTTTCTCCTAGAATTTTTTTGTTTAGTATTTACATCTATAATTTATGTGAATTTTACTATTGTCCCTTTTATGATACATAAGGTGCTGTACTAATGTCATATGTCTTCACTTTCTATTCAAGTGGTCAGTAGTTCTATCCTTGCACCATTTATACAGTTTTTTTGTTTTTTTTTTTTTTTTTTTTTTAGACAGGCAGAGTGGACAGTGGTGAGAGAGAGAGACAGAGAGAAAGGTCTTCCTTTACTGTTGGTTCACCCTCCAATGGCTGCTGCGGCCAGCGTACCACGCTGATCCATAGCCAGGAGCCAGGTGTTTCTCCTGGTCTCCCTTGCAGGTGCAGGGCCCAAGCACTTGGGCCATCCTCCACTGCACTCCCAGGCCATAGCAGAGAGCTGGACTGGAGGAGGAGCAACCAGACAGAATCCAGCGCCCCGACCGGGACTTGAACCTGGGGTGCTGGCACCGCAGGTGGAGGATTAGCCTATTGAGCAGTGGTGCCGGCCATTTATACAGTTTTAATATCCTTAATTGAGAATGTTTTCATTCTCTCCATTTCTAATGGATTCTTTAGATAAATGCAGAAGTCTCAATTTATGTTATTTTATTTAAGCAATTTTAAAACATTATACTATTTCCTTCTAGTCTCCAAGGTTTCTGATTTAAAATACACAGTAATTCCTCTACAGGTAATGTGTTGCTTTTCTTTGACTACTTCAACGTGTTGTGCTTTTTTTTTTGTTTTGTTTTCTGTTTGTTTGGTTTTGGTTTTTTTACTGCTTTTGCTTTAGCATTTAATAGTAATATGTGTCTGAGCATGGATATCTATGGGTTTATGTTATTTGAAACTCAATGTGTTTCTTGGCTATGTAGGTTTATGCCTACCTCCAAACATTATTTCTTAAAATAGTTTTCCATTTAACACCTCTCCCTCCGTCATTCTGAGACTCCAATGACCTGAATTTAAGCCTTTCATTCTTGATTCAGATTCATACACCTTTGTTTATTTTTTTCAATATGTGTTCTGTTGCTCAGAGGGGATAATTTCTATTGATGTGAAGGTTCTTCAATTAGCTCATAGAAAATTAATATAATAAAAATGCATGAACTTCAAAATATTTTTGCACCAAAATAAACTTACCTTTAAATTCCATTTTCCACAAGCTCTTTGAGTAACCCTTATATCTTTTTTTTTTTTTTTTTGGACAGGCAGAGTGGACAGTGAGAGAGAGAGAGAGACAGAGAAAGGTCTTCCTTTTGCTGTTGGTTCACCCTCCAATGGCCGCCACGGCCAGCACGCTGCGGCCGGTGCATCACGCTGATCTGATGGCAGGAGCCAGGTGCTTCTCCTGGTTTCCCATGGGGTGCAGGGCCCAAGCACTTGGGCCATCCTCCACTGCACTCCCTGGCCACAGCAGAGAGCTGGCCTGGAAGAGGGGCAACCAGGACAGAATCCTGCTTCCTGGCTCCAGGTTTTAGAGATTAAGTTGTAGAAACTTTCATGGGGTCATATGTTGCCAAACAAAATGAATACATTATAAAATAGTCTTGATAAATTTAAAATTATTCAATTCATTCACGATATGTTCTATGATCACATTAGGCTTAAATTAGAAACACATGACAGAAAGATCACTAGAATTGCTCAAAAACATAGAAATGAAATATCCCACTATTTGAATAATCCATTCTAAATAACCTATTTATCAAACAGGAAATTAGAAAAAAATCAGAAATCATTTTGAACCAAATGAAACATAACCTATCAAAATGATATTCAAAGGAGTAATACAAGACAGTATTCAAAATTAAATAAATGGCGCTAAAGTTCCTGAATTAAAAAAGATTTCAAATCAATGACCTTACATCTTATAATAAGAAGTAGAAAAGAGTGCAAATTAACATTGAAGTAAGCAAAAGAAAATAAAGAAGATATTAATGAAATAAAGTTACTGAAAAAACAGAGAATATCATGTTTCTTTAAAAAAATCAATGAAACATAAACCTCTAGCCACACTGATGAAGAAAACAAAACAGAAGAGAAACAAATTATCAATACCAAGAATAAGAGATGATATTATTATGGATAATATATAGATATTTCAATTTTGCCAATAAAGTCTACATATTAGATTAAATGAGGATACACTGAAAGACACTGGTAGAACTCAATCAAGAAGAAGCAGGTAACCAGAAAATCTCTAAATCCATGTAAAATTTAAATTTTTAGTTAAAACTTTCCCAGAAAGAAAATCCTCACATCCAAATATATTCAGTATTGCATTCTACTACAAACAGAAAATAATATTTATAATAAAAATATTCAGAATATTAAAAAGAATACTTCCTCTTCATTTTAGAAGGAAGGCAGTACCATGATACAAAGATGAAAAAGATTACAAGAATAAAAAATACAGAATATTATTCCTCATAAACATTGGTACAAAAAGTCTTAATAGGGTTTTAATCATTCCTATCCAATAACACATAAATGAAAAAATACATCATTAAACTCCAAATATGAGTTAAACATTCAAATATTAATCAGTTTTATTATACCTTGTCGCTCCCCCTCTTCGTGGAGGAACGACACAGGACCCTGCGCTGTTCTTTTGTCTGCTCGGCCCTCCCCGGGTTTGCTGCTGGTTCTTCCCAGGTTGGCTACCGACCCTTCCACCTCCGTGGAAGGGCAGTTCCCCCTGTCACTTTCCCCACTTCCGTGGGGGAGCGGCACACCGCCGGTCGGCTCTCTCGGGGGCTGCTCAGATGTTCCTCAGGTGATCCCCTTAGATGTTCCTGGTGCATGTTGTCTCTCTCCTCCTTTATAGTCCTCTTCCACCAGTCCCAACTCTGCTACCCACACGCCGAGTATGCTGCTCTCCTCCAATCAGGAGTAGGTCCTGCTGTTTATTGGTTGAACTGGAGGCAGCTGTGTAGAAGCTGTTTCTCCCTTCTCAGCGCCATATTGTGGGAGAGCAGATGCATAGAATAAGTCTTAATTCCAGTAACTTAGTCTAATCCGAGTTGCTCCCCACAGATCCCCCTTTCTTTTTATTTTTGGCGTTGATACGCGCCTGTCTTCGGTGCCCCGCGGCACACACTCTGCTCTGCTTCCTAGAGTTGCCCACAGGTGCTTACAAGTCCTATCAATCAGGCAAACCGAATCCGGGTCCTCTCTTCGCCATGTTGTGAGGAGGTTTTTAGGCGCTGATGCGTGCCTTGTTCGGTGCCCCGCAGCGCATGCTCTGCTCTGCTAGAACTGCCTGCAGGTGCTTATCGCCTAATCAGGCAGACCGAATCCAAGCCTTCTCATTGCGGTATTGTGGGGAGACTTATTGATGTTAATTCGTGCCTGTCTTCGGTGACCTGCGGCGCATAAGCTGCTAGCCGCCCGCAGGTGCTCACCACCTCCCTAATCAGGCAGACCGAATCCAAGCTCTCTCATTGCCGTGCGTGTTGTGGGGAGGCCTTATTTTTCTCTATTTCTCTATCTCCGGGCATTCCTATTTCTCCTATTTTACTTCTATCTACCAGCATTCCTATTTCTCTCATTTTACTTCTAAACTTCTGTTTCTCTTATCCCTGTGGCTTCCCGGCGCCCGCCCCGAGGCTGCTTCTAGGCGGCTTCCCGGCTCTGAGCCGCTTCAGCCAGCGCTTCTCTCATCTGCGCGGCTTCCCGCACGCACTCCGCGGTCTCCGTGCCCCTTCGCGCCCACACCACGGCCTCACGCTAGCCCCACGTTCCCTATCTATTCACGCCCCGTGCTCTCTCTGCACGCGGCGGCTTCCGCGAGTCACACAGCGTAGCTTACGTTTCCGCCACCACCGGTATTCAATCTAAGTTCCCCGGGCTAACCTGGCGAATTCAACCTAGCTTACGCGTCTCCGCCTTATGGTTTGGCTTCTCGTCTTTTGCTCCCCGGGCTAATCTGACGGATTCCAACCAGGCTTACGCGTCTAGCTTCTCGCCTTTTGTTCCCCGGGCTGACTTGAAGAATCCCAAGCTGGCTTACGTTTCCGCCTCGGCCTGCCCCCGCAGCTTCAATTTCCCTAACATTTTTCTCTACCCGGTATGTTTCCCTAACTTTTCTTCCAACAATATTCCTCCCTCATTTCTCCTGGCTTCTCCTCACAGTCCGTATCCGAGTCTGTTTGTTCTAGCTTTCACTTTCGCTTTCAACCTTAGAGATTTCTCCCAGCTTCCCCCCGTAGTCCATATCCGAGTCTATGCCTAGGCTTTCAATAGCTTCTTCCGGCACCTTTTCGTCCGGCTTTTCCCTAGGCTCTTTGCTAGTCTCTCTCTCCGGTATTTTCCCACTTCTTCCCGTTTCTTCCCTCCTAAGTTTCCTATCCGAGTCACGGCACTATTATGTCGCTCCCCGTCTTCATGGAGGAACGACTCAGGACCCTGCGCTGTTCTTTCGTCTGCTCGGCCCTCCCCGGGTTTGCTGCTGGTTCTTCCCGGGTTGGCTACCGACCCTTCCACCTCCGTGGAAGGGCAGTTCCCCCTGTCACATTCCCCACTTCCGTGGGGGAGCGGCACACCGCCGGTCGGCTCTCTCGGGGGCTGCTCAGATGTTCCTCAGGTGTTCCCCTTAGATGTTCCTGGTGCATGTTGTCTCTCTCCTCCTTTATAGTCCTCTTCCACCAATCCCAACTCTGCTACCCACACGCCGAGCGTGCCGCTCTCCTCCAAT
Organism: Oryctolagus cuniculus; assembly: GCF_051225735.1. Classification (NCBI taxonomy): domain Eukaryota; kingdom Metazoa; phylum Chordata; class Mammalia; order Lagomorpha; family Leporidae; genus Oryctolagus; species Oryctolagus cuniculus. Next base: position 14,771,494 of record NC_142881.1, read on the forward strand.
CAGGAGCGGCTCTTGCAGCTTGTCAAGTTGGTGAGAGGCAGCTGGGTAGAAGCTGTACGCTCCTCTCCCAGCACCACATTGTGGGAGAGCAGATGCATAGAATAAGTCTTAATTCCAGTAACAGTATAGTCTAGTCCAAGTTGCTCCCCACAATACCTCATCACATTGTACCACACAAATACACAAACTTATGTCAATTTAAAAATACATTAAAAAGATAAATTTTAATAGAAAAATAATCAATTTAATTCAATTTTGTTAACAAACTTAGAAGTCAAAAGTTTTATGACCACATCACAAAACGCAAAAAAAGGTCACATTCATCATCATCATGAAAAAACACCTCTCAACAAAACTTGAATAAAACATTCTCAACCTATTAAATGTATTTATAAAAATCCTATAGCTAGCATGATACTTATATGTATATGAAAACACCACACTGTTCACCTTAAATGTATATAGTTCTTAAAATTTTTCTGTTATATCTCCAAAAAGCTGATAAAAATCTAAAATAAATCAACTGAAATACACCCTAACTCACTGGCATCAGAGAAGGGATGGCACAGCTAAACATTTTTGAAGGAAATTTAGGAGAATTATAACATTTTATTTCATCAGTAATAGTATCAAATTAGACTAAAGAAAATAAAATGAAAACAAAATTAGAACACAATATGATGTATGCAATAAACTATAGCTAGCTGTTTATATTCTAAAAATGTAAAATACTAACACTCTATAAAAAATAACTAGAAAGGATACAAACAATAAATTCACAGAAAGAATAATAATTCTTTTACAATTAAAAACCAGTTGGTAATCCTAGAAATAATAATGAAACTTCAAATACTATTTATAAAATAAAATATTGATACATTGACTTCATTGAAATACCGAACTTATGGGGCTAGCGCTGTGGCACAGCAGGTTAACGCCCTGGCCTGAGGCACTGCCATCCCATGTGGGCACAGGTTTGAGACCAGCTACTCCACTTCCAGTCTGGCTCTCCGCTATGGCCTGAGAAAGCAGTGGAAGATGGCCCAAGTCCTTGGGCCTCTCCGCCACATGTGAGATCCAGAAGAAGCTCCTGGCTCCTGGCTTTGGATCAGCACAGCTCCGGCTTTTGCAGCCAGTTGGGGAGTGAACCATCAGATGGAAGATCTCTCTCTCTTTCTCTCCTCTCTATGTGTAACCCTGACTTTCATATAAATAAATAAATCTTAAAAAAATATTGAACTTATTTTATACTCATACATGAGTGAAAAAGCACACCACATATCACAAGATATTTACAACACATATCTGACAAAAGATTGATAGCTACAATATAAGTAGAATTTAATAAGAAAAAGGCAATCCTCTAAGAATCAAAAGTCTTGAACAATAATTCATTAAAATTGATCCAAATTGTGGCCATCTGGGAATGAACCAGCAGGTTGAAAATCTCTTTCAACTAAATAATTTTTTTTCAAAAAATTGATTAAAATAGCCAAAGAGTAATAATTCATCACAGCAATGAAAATTAAAACTTCAGAATATATTATACCATACCTCTAACAAATGAGTAAAATGAACAACATAGATAATACTAAATGTTGAGTGAAAATGTTTGAAACAAATATAATTGTCAACAATTGGGTTATTTTAAATTGGAAAAGCCACTGTTGCAAAATTCGGCAATTTCTACTTGTTGCTGTGGATTCGTTCTGAGAGGAGAAGCACGGTGGGGGCAAGAGGTGCTAAGTCACAACACAGACACCAGAAGTTGGGTGAAAGTGGGCTGGAAATGAGCAGCTCACAGACTCGTTTATTTCAGTTGGTGCAACAGCTTATATAGCTAAGGCAGCCAATCTGGCCAAGGGGTGGTTTATGCCATAACCAATCACTGTCTGTTGCTAGGCAGGCAGGCTCCTTTGCCAGGTGGGTTCCAAAGCCACTTCCTGAGTAACTGATGCTAGCTCACCAGAGCCATCTTGGCACAGCCTTCTCATTTCACCACATCTACTCGATTTAAATATATGCTTACTCCACAGTTATACTCCTCATTTGTCAAAGAGAAATGGGTGCATTTTTCCACTAAAATATATGTACAGTGTAAGAATTTTTATATCAACTTTATCCAATACAAGGCAAAAACTGAAAACAATGCAAATATTCAAAATTGATCACAAAACTACATGCATATGTTATAGTTTATTGTATAGAATTTTTAAGTATAGAAATTCCATTACACAAATAAAATAAGTGAAATGTGATCAATATTTCTGGGTGATTCTTATAAAATAAAATTATACCACACAGTATTAAAATTTTTACATTGTATGGAAATATTTCTAATATTTTTAAAAGATTTATTTATTTATTTGAAAGGCAGAGTTACAGAAAGGCTGAGACAAAGAGAAAGAGAGAGAGAGGTCTTCCATTCACTGATTCACTCCCCAAATGGCAACAACGGCCGGAACTGGGCCAATTCAAAGCAAAAAGCCAGGAGCTTTTTCTGGGTCTCCCATACAGGTGCAGGGGTCCAAGGATTTGAACCATTTTCCATTGCTTTCCCAGCCTATAGCAGAGAGCTGAATTGGAAGAAGAGTAGCCAGGACTCAAACTGGTGCCCATATGGGATGCAGGCATTGTAGGTGGTTTTAACCACTAAGCCACAGTGCTATTTCTTATCGTATTAGCATCTAAATTAATTTTTATACAATGGAAAAACAGTTTTCTCAAATTAATTTCCAAACTAAGTTTACTCTGAGTAATTTGTACTAATTTTTCTTGATCAATTGAGTAATTATATTAAATTAGGTGTCAAATAAACCTTACAAACAAGACAAAATATTTTCCCAGTAAACATAGATGATTTTAAAAATTACTTACTCCTTCCACCAGTGATTATATAGAAATTAAAGTAAGCACAATTTGCAAATATTTCTAGTCACACAGCATATGCTATCATTTATTAATATAAAAAGGGAATGAATGATACAAATCTTTAAAAGATTATAAAACATAGCATACTAGAACAGGAGTTGGCATATATAAGCTATGCATACTCTAATGTGAATTCAATATAATCAATCACTTATAAGGGAATGAATAAGGATTCCAACAGTATAACACAGACTTTTCTTTTCATGACAGCCTAAATTAAAAACACAAACCTTGACTACTGCAAATCAGAAAGAACATACCAAATATTTCCTAGAAATAAATCTGAAGCCTTCAGCAGATTACCACTACTGACAACAGAAATGAGACATTCAATACAGATCTGCACAGATTAAGAAATCAGGGATGAAAGGTACTGAATCTGCAAGGAAGTAACTGTTAATCATCACTAATCCTAAATCATTAACAAAAGATTAAATTATGTTCACCACATATTAAACATGAGATTACACAGCAAATAATTCAAGTGCTATTTGTAATGAAAGGTAATCTGCCCTCAGTTAGAACACAAAAATTAATCAGAAAACCCAAGTATCCTAGTTACTTCAAATTTCTGCATTTTTAAAGATAAATTCAGTACATTCTTTGATTGGTTCAAAATTAGTTGTATGAGGGATTTTACAGAGGCACTCACTTTCATACACATCCATAAACCATTTTGTAATCAAGGGAAAGTACATGATTCAGTATTATTCAAGTCAAGGAATGTAAATATGTACCACTGTTTTGAACAAAAACAGCATTCCTTTTGAAATGAAAATACTCAATGGTGATTAGAAGCAAATATCCTTAACACTTACCTGTATCTTAATAGGCCAGGAAAAGTTGCTGACGTACACATAGAATGTGATGTTAGGATTGCTTCTAAAGTTAAATTTCTCATAGGAAAAACTGTCTCTGTATTCCTTTATATTAGCCTTGGAAACTATTGGAGTTTCCTCCCCAGATATTGTTCCAGCTAAAATGTAAATAATAGAAACAAATTTAAATAATCCATATTAGCAAAGAGGGATGTTTATGAACTTAAAAACGTGCATTAGGGGCCGATGTTCTGGCTTAGCATGTTAAGCCTCCAGCTTACAAGACAGTATCCCATATTAGGGCACCTCTTTTGAGCTCTGGATGCTCCACTTTGAATCCAGCTCCCTACTAATGCAGTTAGGAAAACCGCAGATGATGGCCCAAATACTGGGGCCGCTCCTACCCAGGTGGAGACGAGAACAGAGCTCCTGGCTCCTGGTTTCCGCTTGGAACAGCCCTGCATGTTGCAGCCATTGAGGAGTGAACTGCCAGATACAGGATATCGATCTCTCTGACACTCTTTCAAATAAATAAATATTTTTTAAAATCATATGTTTTCTTTTTTTGTTTGTTTGTTTTTGTTCTTCATATTTTTTTTCTTTCAAACTTTTATTTAATGAATATAAATTTCCAAGGTACAGCTTATGGATTACAATGGCTTTCCTCCCAAACCGTCCCTCCCACCTGCAACCCTACCCTTTCCCACTCCCTCTCCCCTTCCATTCACATCAAGATTCATTTTCAATTCTCTTTATATACAGAAGATCAGTTTAGCATACATTAAGCAAAGAGTTCAACAGTTTGCTCCCACACAGAAACACAAAGTGAAAAATACTGTTTGAGTACTAGTTACAGCATTAAATCACAAAGTACAGCACACTAAGGACAAAGATCCTACATGAGGAGTAAGTGCACAGTGACTCCTGTTGTTGACTTAACAAATTGACACTCTTGTTTATGGCCTCAGTAATCACGCTAGGCTCTTGTCATGAACTGCCAAGGCTATGGAAGCCCCCTGAGTTCACTGACTCTGATCATATTTAGACAAGGCCATGGTCAAAGTGGAAGTTCTCTCCTCCCTTCAGAGAAAGGTACCTCCTTCTTTGATGACCCATTCTTTCCACTGGGATCTCACTCGTGGAGATCTTTCATTTAGGTGTTTTTTTTTTTTTTTTTTCCCCAGAGTGTCTTGGCTTTCTATGCCTGAAATACTCTCATGGGCTTTTCAGCCAGATCCGCATGCTGCATGCCTTAAGGGCTGATTCTGAGGCCAGAGTGCTGTTTAGGACATCTGCTATTCTATGGGTCTGCTGTGTATCTCACTTCCCATGTTGGATCGTTCTCTCCCTTTTTTATTCTATCAGCTAGTATTTGCAGACACTAGTCTTGTTTCTGTGATCCCTTTGGTTCTTAGTCCTATCATTACGATCAATTGTGAACAGAAATTGATCAGTGGGACTAGTGAGATGGCATTGGTACATGCCACCTTGATGGGATTGAATTGGAATCCCCTGGTATGTTTCTAACTCTACCGTTTGAGGTAAGTCAGCTTGAGCATGTCCCGAATTGCACATCTCTTCCCTCTCTTATTCCCACTCTTACATTTAACAGCAATCACTTTTCAGTTAAGTTTCAGCACTTAATAAGAATTGTGTATTGATTACAGTATTCAACCAAAAGTATTAAGTAGAACAAACAAAAAAAATACTAAGAGGGATAACATATCAAGCTGCTCATCAACAGTCAGGGTGAGGGCTGATCAAGTCACCGTTTCTCCTAGTGTTCATTGCACTTTAACAGGTTTCCTTTTTGGTGCTCAGTTAGTTGTCACCTATGAAGGAGAACAAGTGGTATTTGTCCCTTTGAGATTGGCTTATTACACTCAGCATAATTTTTTTATTAATACAAAGAGAACAGTTTTCATGTAGTTCAAAAATAATTTTCTCCTTCTCCCCTTTCTTTTTTAATTTTTGCAATAAGATATTTTTAATTTACTTCATAACCACAGCCTTAATGCTGCATTAAATAGAGAGTTCCACAAGTAGAAAGCAGAAAGAGCACTGTTCCACAGGAATACAGACAAGGGCTAAAAACAATAATCAAATCCCAAGATGTCAATTTCACTCCTATATATTAAAGCTTTTTTTTTCTGTACTCTATACATTGGCTACCACAAATCAGGGAAAACATAATATTTATCTTTTCTTTAAAAATTACATTTAATTTTTATAATTGCTCTTATAAAAACAATTATCATAATAGACTCATTCTTGTTATTTTGAATGACAAGGGAGAAAATAAGTTTGACAAAACTATATTAGATACAGTATTTTTTTTTTTTGACAGACAGAGTGGACAGTGAGAGAGAGAGACAGAGAGAAAGGTCTTCCTTTGCCGTTGGTTCACCCTCCAATGGCCGCCGCGGCCGGCGCACCGCGCTGATCCGATGGCAGGAGCCAGGTGCTTCTCCTGGTCTCCCATGGGGTGCAGGGCCCAAGCACTTGGGCCATCCTCCACTGCACTCCCTGGCCACAGCAGAGAGCTGGCCTGGAAGAGGGGCAACCGGGACAGAATCCAGCACCCCGACCAGGACTAGAACCCGGTGTGCCAGCGCCGCAAGGCGGAGGATTAGCCTATTGAGCTGCGGCGCCAGCCTTAGATACAGTATTAAAAATGTTTAAATACTACCAATGATAAAGTGAAGTGTACTATGCACTGGTACATCATTTTTTCTAACAATTCTATCCCAGATGCATTGTCATGTTCATTGTTGAAATAGAAACTTATGTATCAGGATGACTACAACATTTGTCCCAAGTTTATAGCTACTACTAGTAAACTCTCCTTTTGAACACAGATATGCACAGCTCGATAAATTCTACTTACTTCTCCACAGACCTTTTCAAAACAAGTAAGCCAGGCCAGGTTTTCACATGTCTCAATCCAATTATAAAACAGAAAAGAAATCAATTTATTTGTCTTACCACAAATTGAATCATTACGAGTTTAAATAAGTAGGGAGGAGACCATAATTTAAAACATGAGCTAAACACTCAATTAGTTAAACACATATTGGGCACTCAATAAATATTTACAGAAGTTAACCAAATGAAACAAGCATTTCCAACAACCTAACAAGATCTCTACCTTAATGAGCAGTAAAAATACTGAGAATTAGTATTCTGGGTAATTGAATTAACTTCCAACTGAACTCCTATTGCAAAATTACCTTGTTTGCTCTTTTAAAAAGAAGATTCCATAACCTCATCTCCCAATTTGATATATTAAAATTTCTGACATTTGATTCTGCAAATCTGAAAGTTCAAATGATTTCTTGCATGCTAAAATGACTGTCTGAAAGTAATTAGTGGTGTTTTATAAATTATTATAAAAACATTTTTAAACATATTCTTTTTATGGTCACAAATAAATTTCAAATTAACATGAAAATCTGTTATGAATTTTAGTAGACATAGTGCCTAGATTTTACAATATGTTTTGGACTACTATAGAACTTTTAATTTTTCATATGTAATAAAGTTTCTAGATTTGCAAAAAATCCCTTCACTTCTGAATGCTGTGTATTTATAATTCTACATATTAAAAGAGTATACTAAAATAATTTTTATAAATCAAAAATGGGTTTCTAAGAATCCACAAATTTTCCATACAAAAAATAGACAATTATCAGTATATCAAGGCAACAGGATGCCTCTGAAAGCAATAGAATTTCCTAAGATAGAAATATAAAAGAGTAAGCATACATTTTCATAATTCAAATTATAGATTTAAACTTCATAGTCACATTTTAAAAAACTCAGTAATTAAAATTTATAAACTTTATTGCATATGTCATTTTTTGTGTAGCTTCTTTTTTTTTTTTTTTTTTTTTTTTTTTTGACAGGCAGAGTGGACAGTGAGAGAGAGAGACAGAGAGAAAGGTCTTCCTTTTGCCGTTGGATCACCCTCCAATGGCCGCCGCGGCCGGCGCACCGCGCTGATCCGATGGCAGGAGCCAGGAGCCAGGTGCTTCTCCTGGTCTCCCATAGGGTGCAGGGCCCAAGCACCTGGGCATCCTCCACTGCACCCCCTGGCCACAGCAGAGAGCTGGCCTGGAAGAGGGGCAACCGGGACAGAATCCGGCGCCCTGACCGGGACTAGAACCCGGTGTGCCGGCGCCGCTAGGCGGAGGATTAGCCTAGTGAGCCGCGGCGCCGGCCCTTGTGTAGCTTCTTTAAACTCCTTAACATTTAAAGTTACAGGAAGGTGTATATTTCTAAGTTTCAAAATAATAGATAAGTTGTTACTTGATATAAGCATGCCAGAACAATGTCATTGTTTTATATAAATATTAAAGTTAATAATTTGTGTGTAGCTTCAACAATGACTCAAATAATTAAAATCTCAGTCTCTTTAGTAATTTAGAAATTAATCTATCTTAATTAAAATCATTTCATAACACTGCAATCAAAACAATTTAGTGTATAATATTGTATCATATAATTTTAATTGAATACAGAAGAAAGTTATAACAGTTTGTTCATACTGGTGCCCATTTTTTAAAAAAATGTCTATTTGAATGGCTAAAAGAAATAGAGATAAGAGAGAGACAAAGACAGAGAACTCCCATCTGCTAGTTCACTCCCCAAATGCCTGCATTTCTCAGGGCTAGGCAGAGATTGAAGCTAGGAGCTGCGAATTCAACCCTTGTCTCCTATCGGGTGGCAAGAACCTGGACTACCTGAGTCATCCCCACCACCTCCCAGGACCCGCATTAACAGGAAGCTGGAGCCAGAAGCAGGAGCAAAGATTCAACCAGAAGTACTCCAATGAGGGACACTGACATCCTAACAAGTGACTTAACTGCTAAGTCAAACACCTACCCTCTACTCATTATTTTTTTTTAATCAGTAGTAGTACAATCACAGTATTTTTTAAATTGCATTTACTTAAAATAACAGTACAGGTTATAAGAGATGTGACATCAAAATTCTTTTACCTGTTGAACCAACTGACCATGTGATGTTCAGATTAAAGTTGTTTGATGCATTTATCGAAATATCCAAATTTTTGTTTGACTACCAAAAAAAGAAAATATTAAGGTTAACAAATTCAAATTATACTAAATAGGCATGATTAAGTTTACTGATTTAAAGATGTCCATGTTAACATTTCTCAGACTCTACACATTCTGTAAACATTCAACTGAAGAAGTATAGATGCCATTTATACTTTTTAATGAAAACACATAATACAATCAAAGGTAGATTTAAAGTCTCTCATTTATCTCTCCTATTAAAATTTGATCTTTTGTATGTAAGCCAGAGGCTGCTAGAATTTAGTATTTGTATTTGATTCTCTTTTCTTATATGTATTTTATATTTAAATGATACAGTTTTAGATTAGTTCAAAGTAATTTTACAGCAATATAAGATTGTTTTGTTGATAGACTTCTTGTTAGGTACATAATTTGCTATTATTATTACACATTCAGAAAAATGTATAGAAAAACACTTAAAGTACATAAACTAAAAATTTCAGGTAAAAATGATGAGCTTACTCTGGAAAAATAGCAGATCACATCATTTAAATAGCATAGAGGAGAACATTGAAGAATTTATCAGCTAACCTGCTTCTCATTTATTAGCAAATTACAGGCTCTTGCCATTTAGTTTTAAGGAAAACAAAGTCTAAAAGATTGCTTTAAATGTTATTTATGATTTCAATTCAAGAAGTAGGGACCTACTTAGTCCTGGGGAAAGACATAGAATGGCAGTCATTTTGAATAGGTTGTGTTTCAGATACTGAGTGAATTTTACTTTTTACTTTTTTTTTAAATACACAAAGATGTGTAGAAAAACCCATATCACTATGTTAGACCTGGCAAGTGAAGACACAGAGATTGACAGAATAATAATTTCTTAATATTACTTTTTTTCAAAATATAATAAAGCAAGTAAACCAACAGCAAAGAAATCTGCCAGTTTTTGAGTGGCACTTAAGAGAAAAATGTATCTAAAGCAACTATGTCCCGCATTTCCCATAGAGCAGTCTTGGAGGGAAACCGACTGAAGGAAAGGACCACCCACTCCAGGATAGGATAGAAGGAAGGAGCCTGTAAAAGGTCAGGCTGCTGCGTGGCCGTCTCATTTAGATGACACCTTCAGTCACAATCTTTTTTTTACCATTTTTAGAACTCTTTTTTTTTTTTATTTGACAGGTAGAGTTATAGACAGTGAGAGAGAGAGAGAGAAAGGTCTTCCTTCCATTGGTTCACTCCCCAAATGGACGCTACAGCTGGCGCTGCGCTGATCCGAAGCCAGGAGCCAGGTGCTTCTTCCTGGTCTCCCATGCGGGTGCAGGGGCCCAGGCACTTGGGTCATCTTCTACTGCCTTCCCAGGCCACAGCAGAGAGCTGGAGTGGAAAAGGAGCAGCTGGGACTAGAACCTGGCACCCACATGGGATGCCGGTGCCGAAGGCGGAGGATTAACCAAGTGAGCCACGGCACTGGCCCTTCAGTCAAAATCTTATACCTTCAAATCACCACTCTTAATGATTGTCCTACATATAGGAACAACCTCTACAGTGCAATATGAATCATGTTCCAAATCCATCAAATTATCATTATTTTTAGTCTCCATACACTTTGGAGAAATATCATTCCCTCTCAAATTCTTAACTCATTTACATGAAATTTCTTAGATTCTCAAAAAGCTCCACAGGTTTGGAAGTACAATTAAGCAATAAAGAAGTCAATGGATTCAACAACAGGGATAGAAATATATATATATTTATATACACACACACAAATGCATGTTTAATATGGCATTTTCATTTTAAATAAGTAAATTTTAGTTTCAAAAACACTAAAATTCTACCCCAATAAAATACATGATTGATTTTTCATTTCTTAGATAAGTTTATTTTTATTTATATTTAATTTGTATGTATCTCATAAATACATTATGTACATAGTAATTCTTCCCACCATACCCACCCTCCCTGCTCCCTCTCCTGTTTTATTCTAGAAAGAAAAAGAAAACAAAAAGAACAAATGAAGTAAAGGAAACTAAGAAAAGTGTCCTCAACCATCTATACAAGGGCTGATCTGTTTGTGCTTCTCGAAGGTGATTTCACTTTTCCCCCCTTCCTCTTTTCCCTTCCTTCCTCCTTCATCTTTCCTTTTAGCAACTTAATTGTCTTCGAATAAGAATCCAAGGATGATAAATCTTTTTTGAGCTCTTGGACATAACTATTACTTATGAGACATACTACTACCCTCCTTTGAATATACTAAGGCAAGTGATTCTTGAGAAGAAGTTTTACTATTAAGTTTCATAGTACAACTCTTTGAGGACAAAACTCCTGCGTGGGAAGTTAGTGCACAGTGACTTTTGTTTATTTAACAAATTTCACTCTTATATATGACATCAGTAATCATCCAAGGCTCTTGACATGATCTGCCTCAGCTATGGAAGCCTTTTGTATCCACTAGGTTGACAGGGCCATAAGCAAAGTGGAAATTCTCTCCTCCCTTCAGAGAAAAGTAGATGTTTTAATTTTATAAAGTCTAAGGTGGAAAACAGTAAATTCTCTTCCTGAATTGATGTGTTGATATTAAAATTCAGTTAATTTTTTTTAAATTTTAAACTTCATAAACTTGTAAAGTCATATCATTACTACAATAAAGAAGCCATCATTCATATAACCCAGAGAAGCCAGTATATTTAGAAACTAAACAATGAAAACTGACTACTATGGAATGGTATAAAAGAAAATATGTTTAATATACCATGTTTGGAATTCATTGGTTTTATTTTCAAATAATACTACTCAGAATGTGAAGGCATAATTAATGATAAGCATAAAATCTACTGGAAGAATACAGAGCTCATAGTTTACATGACATAACTATTGGTAAAATCGAAAACAAATTCTCTGAATTACAAGGATCACTGTCTTATGAAAAGAAAAAAATTAACAAGATTCTTTTTCACAAAAGCCATTAGGTGTGATAATTCTGAGGTAAAATCAAAATGAAAGATCACAAAATGAAATTCATATGACAAAATTAGAAAAGATAATGATCTTTCCTTACCTGCTCTGGGTTTGCTATGAAGTTTATGGCAGTATGATGGCGATCATCCTCCTGTAGTAAGCTGAAGGTAAACTGATAGTCAATCAAAAGGCTATCTGTGGGGAGAAAAAAGTAGAATTCAGATAAGCAATTTTAAAAATTGTACCAAAAACAAGTTATGTGAAAATATATATATATTTCATACTAGTGGCCCACGTAAGACTAACAAAAACTAAATTTTTGTCATCAAAAGCAACAAAAAGCAAAACACAGACCTGGAAGAAGTCCAAATTCCTTAAACATTATATCTATTATTTTCGTTGTTAGTATAAAAGTACTACATAAACACTATAATCATTCTGGAAACTAAACAAATGTAATAAAATAAAATTCATCCATAATGTTACAAATGTAAAGAAATAGTTAACATTTGGTGCATTTTATTCCAGTTAAAAATATGTACAGAAAATACAGCCATTTCAAAATCTTTGAAAGCATGACCATTGGCCGGTGTCGCAGCTCACTAGGCTAATCCTCTGCCTTGCGGCGCCGACACACCAGGCTCTAGTCCCGGTCGGGGCACCGGATTCTGTCCCGGTTGCCCCTCTTCCAGGCCAGCTCTCTGCTGTGGCCAGGGAATGCAGTGGAGGATGGCCCAAGTACTTGGGCCCTGCACCCCATGGGAGACCAGGAGAAGCACCTGGTTCCTGCCTTCGGGTCAGCGTGGTGCACGGGCCGCAGCGCGCCAGCCGCGGCAGCCATTGGAGGGTGAACTAACGGTAAAAGGAAGACCTTTCTCTCTGTCTCTCTTTCACTGTCCACTCTGCCTGCCAAAAAAAAAAAAAGTATGACCATTAATGATAAATAACATTTACTATAATGTCTTTATATGTTTGTCTCCTACTAAGGGTCAGAGAGAGACAGAGAACTCCCATCAGCTGGTCAATTCCCCAGACTCCCATAATTGGTGCTGTGGCTGGGCCAGTCCAAAGCCAGGAAAATAATTAAAATAATGCCTCTCCCATGTGTGTGGCAGAGACCCAACTACTTCAGTCATTACAAGCTTTCTCCCAGATTGTCCATTAGCAGTAAGCGGGGATTTAGAGCTAGAGCCAGGACTTAAAGCCAGGTACTCCCAAATGAGATGCAGGTATTCCAAACAGCAATTTAAACACAAACATTCACCATAATATCCACTCTGTATTTCTAAGACTTTTTCAGTATCATTTAATCTTTATATCTGATGATGAATACTATGCAAAAGATCATATTTCCAATTTTAATCTCCCAAAAATGCAGAAAAATTCAATAAACCCATGTTACTCTAGACACTGGAGTATAAGCATTTAAAATAGTATATCAGACGGCCTCGTATTTTAAAGGATAATAAACTATTGAAGAAGAACTTTGCTATCAAGGTAGGAGCAAACTTGCAATTTTGAGAAAGAATATTTAAAAATCAAAGATAGTATGAGAATAAACCATGGCGTTCACTAGAAAAAAATGTATTCCAGGCAGAAGGAAATGGTACAAAAGTCCTAAAGCAAGCAAAGCTATAATTGTGATTCTTATAGAGACCACTCCACTAAAGCAGGTACGAGGTGATGGTGCAAGAGTAATAGCATCGGAGTTCATGAGAAGGAGACACAGGAAAAGTGTTTGCAAGGCACAGCTAACAATTAGCTGAATATGAATGTAGCCTTGGAAAGAAATAAAGAAAGTTATTTATGATTTCTTTGCATTTTCTGAGGTGGGTAAGAATAATAATTTCTAATGTAGTGGTAGTCAGGGAAATAGGAGCTTAGTTTTAAAGGTACTACTTATTCAGTGAAATACTTATCGAATATCTAGATAGTATGTTGAGTCAAGCTCAGGAGCTCATTTTTTAGAAAACAATTTATCAATCATCGCATTTAAATGAGACTTAAGGACGTGCAGGCAGTAAGTCACCTAGTAGATACAGAGGTCCAGGGATGAGTTCTGAAGAACTGTGTTGAATGAGATCCTAAGGAGAAATCAGCAACAGAGACCAAGTAGGGAGGACAAGGGAGATAGGAAGACACTCAGAAGTTATGTTATGAAAGCCAAATAAATACGGTGCTTCAGAAAGAGAGTAATGATAACCTTGGTCAAACACGGGTCACAGGAGTCCAAAACTAGGGCTGCAAACTTGCAGTAGATACTACCTAATCATAACTTTTTAAAAAGGAAGCACTTCAAAAACTATTTTCATGAATTTCAAAAATTATACTTATTTTGTTGCATGATTAGAGCTAAGCACTAAGCAGTAATTATTGGATGATCACCAGAGGATGCAGTGGGGAGACGGGGCATTTGAGCAGCCCTGGGCAGACAGGCTGCAGGGTCCCAGGCCTAGGGGCATTTTTTGCTTTTGTGTTGTACACTCCAGCCTCTGCCACAAATACGCCCCCCACCCAATTCTTGGACAGCCACTTAAGCTTGATGTTTTTCTTCTTATTTATTCAGATTTTTTTAGAATTCAAAGAACCAGATTAGTACAACATACGGTAATGATCAATGCTGATGTTAGGCTTGAAAAAAAATTCTAGAACAAAATTAATAGGAATATTGCTCAATTGTTAACTTGTTGAATTCTTTATTTGGTGGAGGGTTAAACTTGTGATTATAAAGTCAAGTGAGAGATGTGCTGACTTAGAACAGCCCTTGCCTTGACTGTGGAGGAAGAATATTTGTTTGCTTGTTTGTTTTTTCTTCACTACAATCAGTGAACTCTCTGCTTGGTGTAGGGTTATTTTTATGAGTATAAAAATTAACTGAATGTGGCCAGTGCTGTGGAGTAGCAGGTAGAGCCACCACCACCTGTAGTGCTGGCATCCCATATGGGCACCCGTTCGGGTCCCAGCTGCTCCACTTCCGATCCAGCTCTCTGCTGTGGCCTGGGAAGGCAGTGGAGGATAGCACAAGTCCTTGGGCGTCTGCACCCGTGAGGGAGACCTGGAGGAGACTCCTGGCTCCTGGCTTCAGATTGGCTCAGCTCTGGCTGTTGTGGCCAATTGAGGAGTAGACCAGCGGATGGAAGAGCTCTCTCTCTCTCTCTGCCTCTCCTTCTCTCTCTGTGTAACTCTCAAATAAATAAATAAATATCAGAAAAAACTAACTGAAAAATTGATAAATTGATCTCTGTAGAGGATGGGAATGGGAGGGGAAGAGGGGGAAGGGTGGGAGCGTTGGTGGGAGGGAAGTAGGGGGGAAGAATCATCATGTTCCCAAATATGTATGTATTAAATGCATGAATTTGCATTCCTTAAACAAAATAAAATAATAATAATGAAGTAAACTGAAAGTATGTCATTGTAAAAATTAAAAGAAAAATAAGAAGGAAAAGGATGATCGGGTGGGAGGGAGCAGCAGGTGGGTAGTATCATTATGCTCTTAAAACTGTATATATGATGGCCGGCGCCGCAGCTCACTAGGCTAATCCTCCGCCTGCGGCACCGGCACACCGGGTTCTAGATCCGGTCAGGGTGCCAGATTCTGTCCCGGTTGCCCCTCTTCCAGTCTGGCTCTCTGCTATGGCCCAGGAGTGCAGTGGAGGATGGCCCAAGTCCTTGGGCCCTGCACCCGCATGGGAGACCAGGAGAGGCACCTGGCTCATGGCTTCGGATCAGCACGGTGTGCCGGCCGCAGCACACCAACCACAGCGGCCACTGGAGGGTAAACCAACAGTAAAGGAAGACCTTTCTCTCTGTCTCTCTCTCTCTCTCACTGTCTACTCTGTCAAAACAAACAAACAAACAAACAAAAAAAACTGTATATATGAAATACATGAAATGTGTTTTCTTTATATAAATAAAAAAGTTAAAAAAGTGACTAATATTTGGTCAATATGAACTGTGACAAATTAAGTATAGACTTAGCTGCTTAGAGGGAGCTGACATTTGGTGCAGAATAATACTGCTTTGGAAGCCTGCATTCCATATGGGAGTAGCTGGGTTTACTAAGTCCTGGCTGGGCTTTCAATTCCAGCTTCCTATTCATGTGCACCTGGGAAGACAGCAGGTGATGGCTCAGGTAGTTGAGAACATATCATCCATGTAAGAGACCTCAGATAGAGTTTCAGGCTGTCAGCCTTGGCCTGACCCAGCCCTGACTGTTACAGGCATTTAGAGTAAACCCGCAGGAGGAAGATCCTGCATGTATGCTCGCTCACTCGCTCTTTCTCTCTTTCCTTTCAAATAATAGCAAAATAAATTAAATATTTTAAAAGCTGCTTAGAATGAAACTCTCCCAGAAGCCAACTGCACAACTGTCTAAATAAGGAAATTACATATTTTCTCCTCATTCGTGTTGGTGTATTTAAGTACCTGGCACGTAAAACATGAAATATGCTCTGAACTTAAGTAAGGTAAATGACATAAAACATTACAATTTAAAATAGGACTTGAGTTTATGCAAATGTACATAATTTAAAATAAGTCATTTTTAAATGTATTTATTTGAGAGTCAGAGACACCAACAGAGAAAAGAGTAGGAGACAGACCAGAGAGTTCCTTTCAGTGGTTCCTCCCCAAATGCCCACAACAGCTGGGGTCACAGCTGGGAGCCAGAACTAAATCCATGTCTCCCAAGTAGGAGGCAGGAACCCAATTAGGTAAGCCATATCAGCTCCCTCCAAGTGTCTACATTAGCAGGAAACTGAAGTCAGCAAAGTTGGGAACTGAACCCAGATACTGCAATAAGTGATGCAGGTTTCTTAAGTACTAGGCTAAATCCACACTTCCAAAATACTCTTTTATGCATCATTAATAAACTGCTCTATTATTGTATTTAAAAAGAAGTAATGATAGACAGCAAATAAATTCAAATAATCTATGTATGATTGAAAAACACACAGAAATTACAAAGTAGCAGGATAAAATCTGTATGGCCAAAGCAGGTGAGAGGTGTCATTTTTAACTTGGGAGAAACATCATGTGTTTATGATAATTGGGGGAAAATGTGATAGGAATAGAAAACTTATGAGATAGGAGAGAGGTGCCAAATTTCAAGGTAATAGTCTCATGTAGGTAAAAGGTGATGAGATCTATTGCAAAAAATATAAAGACTAGGAATGCTAAGATAGCAGAGAGTAAATCGTATTGTACATGTAGGAGAACATATAAAAGTTATCTTTTCATGCTTCTATTTTCTCATTAAAATCTGGAAGGCCATCAGCTACGAATTAGAATGGGGTGAAATGTTGGGGGATGGGAGGAGGAAAGATATAAAATAATCATAAAAAACAGAATGAAACAGACTAGGGTAATATAACAGGATAGGTAGGTTATATTTCAAACATGCTTGAAATTAGTGAACGTGAACCAGAAGTGAGACTGGTTAACATAATTCTGTTTTTAAAACTGAATGTTTAGAACAAGCTGAGAATACAACTTATCTTGTATGAGAGTTTTATTAAATACAGATAATTAGGTAAAAGAAGGGTAATGGAGTTGAGGACAAAAGCAAAAAAAAAAAGTACTATCTATAAAAATAGTCCAAAATTGATTCTTTTTATATATTATTACATATTTTGTGAGGTACAGCATGATACTTCAATACATGTATATAATGTATCATGATTAAATGAGGATAGTTAGCATTTTCATTCTCTTGAATTTTTTAATTTATAATACCTAATAATTATAACTCATTAACAGATCTTACACACTTCCAAATCAAGAGCTCTATAATTCACATTCACCTATATTTTAAACATACTGTTGTATAAATTTAATAATACCATATTCATTTGTTTATTAAATAAACATTGACTGTGTTCCAACTACCAGAAAGTAGGTACTGGGAAGGCAAAAATAATAAAATGTACCTTCTTAGATTTTTAAAAAAATAAGTGATTAAAAAAACAGAACAAGTGATTTTTAAAAGTCAATAACACTATATGTTACATTAATTAGCACAGCAATACAAGGAGATGAAAAGAATGTGAGAGAGTACAAGTTAGCTAAGGACATGGAAGTCTCACCAAAGGAAAAGCCCTTTTAAAAGGTGAGTTTGAAACTTGAGGAATTATGCAAACAAAGATAAGGAAGACAAGTAAAGTTGGAAGAGAAAACAAGTCCAAAGGAATAAACTAAATTAAGAACGTGATGTGGTGGAAGTATTCTACTTGACCCCATTTTTGGTACACAGGATACAAAGACTTCCAGTTCTAGATAAGATGGAGTAAGTCCATTCCACTCTGATTCCTACTCATTGTAATTAAAACATCAGGATAAAACATAAAAATCTAGCAGAAGACTCTAATGGTAGAAAAAATAAGGTTGGCCTGGGGGGTGGTGAATATCAGGAGTCAAAGGGCTATCCAATGGTGAGGTCCCTGGGGAAGAAGCTTGTTTCAATTCTTTGCCTTTGCTTCCTGTAAATCCCCACTTGAATGTTAGAGAACCTGTGACCCACAAACACCAACAAATTCAGACAGACACACAGAAAGCCTGAAAGAAAGAAAGCAAGAAAGCAAGCAAGCAAGAAAGAAAAATCTTACAAAATCTAGCTGCTGGGCCAGCGCTGTGGTATAGCAGGTAAAGCTGCCACCTGTACCACCAGCATCCCATGTGAGCACCAGTTCAAGATCCAGTTGTTCCACTTCCAACCCAGCTCCCCACTAATGATCTGGGAAAGCAGCAGCAGATGGCCCAAGTGCTTGAGCCCCTGCACCCATGTGGGAGACCAGGATGAAGCTCCTGGCTCCTGGCTCCTGGCTCCTGGCTCCTGGCTCTTGGCTCTGAACTGTTCTAGCCCAGGCCGTTGCAGCCATTTGGGGAGTGAACCAGCAGACAGAAGATTCTTTCTCCCTCTCTCCCCTTCTCCCTCTCCCCTCTCCCCGTAACTCTGTTTTTCAAATTAATAAAATAAATCTTAAAAAAAAAAAAAAAAGGTAATGCTGGAGCTCCCATATTGCTGCAGGAGGGTGAGGGTAAAAGTGATCTCAGTTCTTGTCTCACATGTAAGAAAATTTCCTTGAGGACAGGGACAGTGAGAAAAGCAAGATTTATTAAAAGCAATAAACCTCTGCCACAGCAATCAGGAGAGGGGCTCCAAGGGAAGAGCTGCCAAAGAGCTTGGCCGGGTTGGTCCTTTTTATGCATGAAGTGGCTCTCTCTGATTGGCCCTGTTCTGAAAATCAAACCTAGATTTAACAATCAGGGGAGGAGCAAAATTAACAGCTAATAAATTACAATCCTTTCTAGCTTTAGTAAAACTAAAACTAAGATTCCTGCTAATGCACCCAGGAAAGTAGTAGAAGATGACCCAAGTGCTTGGACCCCTGCACCCATGAGGGAGACCCAGATGGAGTTCCAGGGTCCTGGCTTTGATCTGGCACAGCCCTCGCCATTGTGACCATTTAGGGAGTGAACCAGCAGATGGAAGATCTCTCCCTCTCCTCTTTCTTTCTCTCTCTCTCTCTCTCTCTCTCTCTCTCTCTATCTCCCCCATTCACTATTTCTGCCTTTCAAAATAAAGAAATCTTTTTTTAAAAAAATCATGAAATTATACACTAGTAATAAGATTCCAGCAATGAAAAAAAAAAAAAAAACTATGATTTCTCATTCTCAGCATAGTGCTTATTCAGAAAAAATTAGTTTGTCAGTAATTTTATTATAATAATGCACTAAACGAAGAAAAGAAAGGAAAATTATTGTCATCTTAATAGATGTAAACTAAGCATTAACAAAATACAATCATCATGAGGCTCGCTTAGCATAGATACAAGGGAATGCACTTAAATGTGAGAAAGGGTATATTGCAAATGAATATGGCCAATATTATACCTCAAGTTCAATTATCTAAAATAGTCTCATTAAAATTAGGAACAAGACTTAGATGACCCTCATCATCCTTTATTGGTCACTATTGGTGTTTTAGAGTTTGTACACAAGATAAAGAAAAATAAAAGCATAATTAAGAATGAAAATAGAACTGTCCTATTTAGATACATGCTTGTTTACCAAGAAAATCTAAGTAAAATCTTAAAACTAGTAACTTACCAAAATTCTGGATACTAGAAAAACATTCAAAAGTCAATAATCTTCTAAGGAATATTATTGACATACTTAAAACATTTGAAAAAAGGTATAAATCATGCTCATAACTGGACTTAATACAGAAAACAACCATTGGATCAAAGATAAAGTCAAAAGAAAAGTTTAAATATCAGTAGAAAAACAAAAATTAAAACATGACATTTCAAAATTTATGAGATGCAGCAAAAACAGAACTAAAGGAAGCTTATTGTGATACACTGAAAAGAAAAATTTCAAATAAACAATCTCCATTTATACCTCAAAAAATGCAGAAAAAGAAGAAAAATATTCAGGCCAAAATTAGCAAAAATGTAATAACATACATTACAACAGAAAATTAAATGAAAAGAGAATTGAAAAAAGAATTTAATATATAAAATCAGAAAATGAAGGAAGACACATTACAATTTATACCACAGTGATGTAAAGGATTATAATGGATGATTATGAGCATTTATATACCAACAACTTTGAAAAACTAACAGAACTACAAAACTCTTGAGAAAAAACACACAACCTACCAAGCCTGAATCAAGAACTAGAAAGCCTGACCAAAGCAAGAATAAGACAGAATCAATTATCAAAAACTCGAAGAAAAAAAAATCCAAAGACCTGATAGCTTTATGTGTGAATTCTACCAAATATTTAAAGAATTTATATCAATCCTTCTCAAATCCTTCTTAAAAAAATAAGAGGAAACATTTACAAAGTCATTCTATGAAACCAGCAATATCTGATACCTAAGCCAGATAAATACAGCACCAGAAAAGAAAATTTTAGGTCAATATCCATGATGAGCAGTCATAAAAATTCTCAACAACATAATAGCAAGACAAACTCAACAGCATTTTCAAGCTATCATACACCAAGACCAAACAGGCTTTATCTCTGAGATACAAGGATGGTTCCATACACATGATTCAATAAATGTAACACAACACATTAACAATGAAGAATAAAAATCATATTATCATCTCAACATATTATCATCTAACAAAATTCAACACACTTTCATGGTACAAAAAAAAGAAATACTTAACAATTACATATAGAAAGAATGAGTCTCAACACAAAATAAGTCTCTTATGAAAAGCCTAAGCTAGGGCTGGGGCCGGGGCTCAACAGGCTAATCCTCCGCCTGCAGCGACGTCACACCGGGTTCTAGTCCAGGTCAGGGCGCTGGATTCTGTCCCAGTTGCCCCCCTTCCAGGCCAACTCTCTGCTATGGCCCAGGAGTGCAGTGCAGGATGGCCCAGGTCCTTGGGCCCTGCACCTGCATGGGAGACCAGGAAAGGCACCTGGTTCCTGCCTTCGGATCAGCGGGGTACGCCGGCAAGCCGGCAGTGGTGGCCATTGGAGGGTGAACCAATGGTAAAGGAAGACCTTTCTCTCTCTCTCTCTCTCTCTCTCTCTCACTCTTCACTCTGCCTGTCAAAAAAAAAAAAAAAAAAAAAAAAAAAAAAACAAAAAAAAAACTGGCCGGCGCCGCGGCTCACTAGGCTAATCCTCCGCCTAGCGGCGCCGGCACACCGGGTTCTAGTCCCGGTCGGGGCGCCGGATTCTGTCCCGGTTGCCCCTCTTCCAGGCCAGCCCTCTGCTGTGGCCAGGGAGTGCAGTGGAGGATGGCCCAGGTGCTTGGGCCCTGCACCCCATGGGAGACCAGGAAAAGCACCTGGCTCCTGGCTCCTGCCATCGGATCAGCGCGGTGCGCCGGCTGCAGCGGCGGCCATTGGAGGGTGAACCAACGGCAAAGGAAGACCTTTCTCTCTGTCTCTCTCACTGTCCACTCTGCCTGTCAAAAAAAAAAAAAAAAAGAAAAGAAAAGAAAAGCCCAAGCTAACATCACAACATTCAGCGGTAATAATCTTCCCCTCTATGATCAACAGCAAGGAAATGATACCCATTGTCATCATTTGCATTAAACACAGTACTGGAAGTCCTAGCTGGAACCATTAGGCAAGGAAAAAAAAAAATAAAAGACACATAAATTGGAAAGAAGAGAGTAAAATTATCTCTGCTATGAATTGCTCTTGAAAATCCTAAAGACGCCACATACACTTACAAATAAGTGAATAAAGGAAGCTGCAGATATGCAATCAACATACAAAGCCGGCTATATTTTTAAAAACTAACAATGAACTACAGTAAAAATAAATTAAGAAGAGAATCTCTTGAGAAGAGAATAAATTGGGAATAAAGTTAGCCAAAAAGCTGAAAGACCTAAACACTGAAAACTGAAACACTGATAAAAGAAATTAAAATAGACACAAGGAAGTGAGAAGACATCCTGTGTTCACGAAAAGGAACTCATACTACCAAACATGAGCTACAGTTTCACTGTAATTCCTACCACAATCCCAGTGATAATTTTTTTCAGAAATGTAAAAAAAATTATAAAATTCATGTAGAACTACAAAAAGCCCCAGATAGTCAAATAATTTTAAGCAAAACTGAAAGAGTTGGAGGTATCACATCCCCTGATTTAAAAATATGTTACAGGGAACAGTGTTGTGACACAGCAGATTAAGCCACTGTTTCCAACACCAGCATCCAATACCAGAGTTCCAGTTTGATTCCTGTCTACTCCATCTTCCTGCTAATTCACCTGGGAATGCAGCAGAATACAGTCTAAGTACCTGGGTCCCTGTTACCCATGTGGGCAGATGAGGATTGAGTTCCTGGCTTCTGGCTTTACCCTGGCCCAGATCTGGCTGTTGCAGCCATTTGGGGGGTGAATCAGCTGATAGAATCTATTTCTCTGTGTCTCCCCACCTTTCTGTCACTTTGCCTTTCAACCAAACACAAATAAATGCATCTTTTAAAAAATGCTACAAGTTGATACCAGTGCTGTGGCTTAACAGGTAAAGCTGCCACCTGCAGTGCCGGCATCCTATATGGCTCCAGTTCGAGTCCTGAATACTCCTCTTCTGATCCAGCTCTCTGCTATGACCTAGGAAAACAGTAGAAGACAGCCCAAGTCCTTGGGCCCCTGCACCCATGTGGGAGGGCTGGAAGAGGCTCCAAGCTCCTGGCTTCAGACTGGCCCAGTTCCAGCCGCTGCAGCCATTTGAAGAGTGAACCAGTGGATGGAAGACCTCTCTCTCTCTTGCTCTCTTCTCTCTCTCTCTCTCTCTCTCTGCCTCTCAGTAACTCTGCTTTTCAAATAAATAAATAAATCTTTTAAAAAGAAGGGACAAATTAAACTTATAAAACAATTATAAACTTATTGTATAGAGCCATCAAACTTCCATTTACAATTCACCCACTCTGTGACTAAGACCCATTGCAAACAAATAAAGCAATAACTAGCAAAATAAAGATAAAACACAGCCTGATGTCTACCTCTAAAACAAATACACAAGAAATTTCAACTCTATCTGCAGTGTTTATTTTCTTTAAAAAATAATTAAATGCACACGTAAAATATTAAGCTTTATTAATGTGTGGTAGTAAGTACATAATTTTTAATTACATATACTATAAAAGTTTACATATGATACCTCTCAAAACTTCTTAAATTTTCATAACTTAAAAATTATAAACTGTATTCTCATGTTTAAAAGTAAGACTATGCATGGACATTTGGCATAACGGTTAAGAAACTACTTGGACTGGCCACATCCCATTTCAAAGTGTTGCGTTCCAGTCTGAGCCCCATTCCTGATTCCAGATTCCTGTTGATGAGCACTGTGGGAGGATAACAGGTGATGGATCAAGTAGTTAGATCTCTGTCACCTTCAGGGTAGACCCAGAATGAATTCCTGACTCCTGCTATCAGCCTAGCCCAGTCCTGGCTGTTATGAGCACTTGGGGAGTGAACCAATGAATAAAAGATTCTCTCTCTCTCTCTCGTTCTTATTCTCCTTTTCAAACAAAAATTTTTTCTAAAAATGCATGATTGAGTAAAAACAATTACTTGAAATTTTTTCAATAGAAAATATGCCAAAAAGCTACATTTAGTGGCTTACCTAGAAACCACAAAGGAATCAATCCTTTGATTTCACAGACTAAGCCCAGATGTTAAAACAATTACAGGCTGGCACTGCGGCTCACTTGGCTAAAACTCCGCCTGCGGCGCTGGCACCCCAGGTTCTAGTCCCAGTTGGGGCACCGGATTCTGTCCTGGTTGCTCCTCTTCCAGTCCAGCTCTCCCTACTGTGGCCTGGGAAGGTAGTGGAAGATGGCCCAAGTGCTTGGGCCCTGCACCCACATGGGAGACCAGGAGGAAGTACTTGGCTCCTGGCTTCGGATCGGTGCAGTGCACCAGCCGCAACGCGCCGGCTGTAACAGCCACTTGGGGGTGAACCAACGGAAAAAGGAAGACTTTTCTCTCTGTCTCTCTCTCTCTCACTGTCTAACTCTTCCTGTCGAAAAGAAAAAGAAAAAAGAAAGAAAGAAAGCCTATAAAAATAGGTAAAATGGATACAAAGAAGAACCTATCTTCTTTACTATTTGCTCTCTATTTTTAAAAGCCTATTTGGCCTTATGATGCCTATGAATCTAATATATATGGGGCTCCAAATTCCAATTCTATAGATTGAAAAAAGCATGAAAATAAATAGATTAAAAAATTGACACTTTTTTTTAGTTTGACTTGCATGGAGTAAAAAGGAGCCAAAATCTCATTTTGTCAATAAGAGTAAACAGACACAGTAATTTAATATAGATGAAGTGCTTGTTTTGTCATTTCAATTATATACAGGGTATATGCATCACATATATTGCGGGCAGCCATTTGTCTGACCAAGCCCTGGATATTACAGTCATTTGAGGAGTAGGCAGCAGATGGAAGACCTCTGTATATTTGTCTCTCTTTCTCTGTCCCTCTGCTTTTCAAATAAAGAAAGGTAAATAAAAAGATTTAACAATAGATGATGAATAGATTGCTACATGACATTCTAAATTCCAATAAATATATGTACATACATATACACTGTCATCAAGATTATTCTTTTAAATTAATAGACTCCAATCAGTTATCCATTCAGAATTATATATACACACATGGAATTGATAAATGAAGAAGCCAAATAAAGTCCTTTGCCAATGGACTTTTAATTCTATGTGAGGAAGAGAAATGCAGAAATAAATAAATAAGAAAAACACTTTGAGAGAATGACACATGTTATGAAGCTAGTTAGCAAATTAATGCTTTGGAATAAGTGTTAGAAATTACTGCCTATAGGCCAAGTCCAAGTTTACAAGAACACAGCCCACACTCAATCATTTACACATTTCTGTGACTGCTTTAGGCTATGCTGGCAGAGCTGCCTAGGTCTGACAGAGACCATCTGATGTGTCATGTCAAAATATCTACAATTTGGCCTTTTACAGCAAAAGCTTATTAATCCCTGTCACAGGTTGAAGGAGGGGCTGCTTCAGATAAGGCACACAAAATAACATATAAGCTGATAAATGAAAAATGATAAAAATCCAGTCATGTAAACAAAAATGAGAAAAAGCCTGTCACTTAAACAATCAGTGGAAAAATAAAAGCAAGTATAATGATAAAGATGAGGTTGCCCTGGAAAAGAAAAAATATCCATTGTCTTTAAAATAATTTTGAATAGTGGTAAGGTAGGAATTTGTATTTAAAAACAGAGAGAGAGAGATGCAGAGAAAGAGAGCTTCATCTACTGGTTGACTCCCCAGATGCATGCAACAGCAGGGGCTGGGCCGGGCCAAGAGTCAGGAACTCAATCTGGGTCTCTTAGGTGGGTGGCAGGAGCCCAACTACTCAAGCTACTGCCTGCTACTATCTAGGCTATTCATTAGCATAAAGCTGGAATCAGCAGCAGAGCAAAAACTCAAAACCCAGGCACTCTGACAGGAGACACAGGTGTCCCAAGGGGAATATTTACTGCTGTGCCAAACGGCTGCCCCTGAT
This sequence comes from Oryctolagus cuniculus, assembly GCF_051225735.1. Lineage (NCBI taxonomy): Eukaryota > Metazoa > Chordata > Mammalia > Lagomorpha > Leporidae > Oryctolagus > Oryctolagus cuniculus. The sequence continues at coordinate 14,797,272 of NC_142881.1, forward strand.
TTATACTTCTTTATAACATCACTCTGGTGTCACAGAGGAGAATAGTCTAAAGGGGTTCAAAACAGAAAATGAGAAAACTACTTACAAGCTTCCAAAATGGGCCAGATTACAAATGATAGTCCCTTAGATAGGGTAGCAAGAATAGATGGAGAGAATCTTTATCTTTGGAATATATTTTGTAGGTAAAGCCAACAGGACTACTAATGTCTCTAGAAGAGAGGTATCGTGGAGAAAAGGCACCAGGGAAGGGTAGGAATTTTGGAAGAGACTCGGTTTTTTCACACAAGCATACATAATTTTTGATACATTTACTGAAATGAAAAAGCCTGAATGATGAATTGGACGTTGAAAAGCAAGAAAGAACCAAAAGTTCTGTTTTGAATATATTAACTCCAATTTCCTAATGAAATATCTAATTTTAGCATTAAACAGAAGGTCAGAAAAGGCACTTTGCAGCTCAGAAAGTGACCAAAACTAGAGATCTTGGAACATCAGGATATAAACAGTGCTCAAAACAGTGAAAAATGATGGGATGGGGAGAGCATACAAAAAGGCCCAGCATAGTACCCTAGAAAATTACAGTATTTAAAGGTCAAGGAGAAAGGAAAATAAAGGATACTAAAAAGATGCAGCTGGTGATATAGTAGGAAAAACGAGAAAAGTTTGATATGGAAATCAAGGAAAAAATAGTGTAACTGTTAACATGCAGAAAGTTTCTTTACAAAGCAGTCTACAGAGCTGTGCTGACTAAAGAGCCAAAGGGTGACAAGAATAGTAGCAAATTTAGGTAACTCTTCTGAGAAGTTTCGCTTTGAAATAAAACAGAAAAAGTACAATAATTAGAGAAGTACAGGCTATTGTCTTTAATGTCGGTGACACTGGCAGATTTTGTGTGTGTGTGTGTGTGTGTGTATACTGAGTGAAATGACCTAGCTGAGTCTGAAAAATTGTTGGTAAAAGAGATAATGTGAGAGCAATGATTTTTATATAGTGAAAGGAATGGGATTTAGAGCAAAACAAATTGAAGAATTCCCTTTTGTTAGGAACAGAACCATTCTTTTCTTGATAAGAGACCAAAAGCAAGCCGGCCCCGCGGCTCACTAGGCTAATCCTCCGCCTTGCGGCGCCAGTACACCCGGTTCTAGTCCCGGTCGGGGCTCCGGATTCTGACCCGGTTGCCCCTCTTCCAGGCCAGCTCTCTGCTGTGGCCTCGGAGTGCAGTGGAGGATGGCCCAAGTGCTTGGGCCCTGCACCTGCAAGGGAGACCAGGAGAAGCACCTGGCTCCTGCCATCGGATCAGCGCAGTGTGCTGGCTGCGGGGGCCATTGGAGGGTGAACCAACGGCAAAGGAAGACCTTTCTCTCTGTCTCTCTCTCTCACTGTCCACTCTGTCAGAAAAAAAAAAAAAAGACACCAAAAGCAGAGAAAACAGAGATCAATGCAAGAAACTTTACTGGTTATAGTGAGAAACTGAGGATATTCCCATTTCTTTACTTCTATTTTCTCAATGAAGTATGAGGTAAAATAATCAGCTAAAGAAGATGAACGTTTGAGAATCAAGATAAAAGACAACACTTGTTCTTGTACTTCACTGACTTCTTGGGGAAAGGCTAACACAGGAAAGATTCTGTCTCTCTCTCTCTCTAGTCTGAAAACTAAGGAACCCTCAGGCTCAAGGTCAGCATGCAGCCGCAGGTTTGTCATGGCTGTTCTTCACTACAAAGAATCAAGAACAGATTATATACTGATTATATTACTGAGGAGTAAAACACACTGCATGATAAAAGGAGTTTAAGTAAAATTTCAATAAAAAAAGACTTTTAACCTCTACACAATGTTTAAAGTTATCAGCTAGTCCACCAAATTAATGATTAATAGAAATGTAATAACAAAATTTTAATTATAGAAAATTACTGAAAGACAACTTGAACTGTGAAGAAAATTTGTGAAAACATCCTATATTTGGCATGATGAATAGCAAATAATAAATTTTTGAAATTTGTCTTATTATTTCAAAAAAAGATATTTGAAATAATATATTTTTTTTTGACAGGGAGAGTGGACAGTGAGAGAGAGAGACAGAGAGAAAGGTCTTCCTTTGCCGTTGGTTCACCCTCCAATGGCTGCCGCGGCCGGCATGCTGCAGCCAGTGCACCACGCTGATCCGAAGCCAGGAGCAAGGTACTTATCCTGGTCTCCCATGGGGTGCAGGGCCCTAGCACTTGGGCCATCCTCCACTGCCTTCCCTGGCCACAGCAGAGATCTGGCCTGGAAGAGGGGCAACTGGGACAGAATCCGGTGCCCTGACTGGGACTAGAACCGGGTGTGACGGCGCCACAAGGCAGAGGATTAGCCTAGTGAGCCGCGGCGCCAGCCAGAAGTAATATATTTCAAAAATACAAGTAGTAACCGTTGATAAAGATCATCAAGGTGCTGTTAAAAATATCTGTAATATCTCTGAGATCCAAGAAGGCAGGCATGCAAGTATCACAAATTAGTATCTTTATTTGTGTATGCTATTACATTGGCACTGTTTATGTTAATTTCAGCTCTTTTTGGAACCAGAATTATTTTAGAGAAATTCTGAATTGGTCAAGAAATTTAGAAATTTGAATTCTTACAGAAATAGTGGCCTAATATTTTGCTTTTGCATCAAATTAATATTTAATATTCCACTTTTAATTTAAGGAGATTTTGGTTATAATTTCTCATATACCAACTAGGTTACACTATGGAAGTTAATTAGCCCCAGTGAGAGTCAAGGGTTCACTAAGAATAAAAACTGCCTATCTCAGGATAGGTTTATGATTTTAATATGACTGTATCAGTGTGTATTTGGCTTAGGAAAAACTGTCTTATAAAATAAGGACATTTAATAAATGGTACAAATTCATGAGCATATAATTAGAGATCCTGCAGAGTCTGAAAAGGACATACATAGACTTTGACAGCGGTATCAAGAGTTCAAATATACTTTAAACCCTGGAATGTTTATAAAATCAGTATCTGCCTACTTAGACAATTGGTTAGTAGTTGATAAAACTCATGTGGAGAAAATACATTCATAGTCTCAATATGTCATTGTAATAGTTAACATGTAATTCAAGGATGATTCCTCAAAAATGAACTAAAAATGGTCTCTTTCACCCTCTCCTGGCCCCACCACGTTGATTTACAAACCATAAGTAGAATTTAAGATGCCAGCACTGCAGGCAGAGGCATAACCTTCTATGCCACAGTGCCATCCCTACTCTACTCTTAATACCATTCATGGCTATTTATTTTATGATGATCAAATCTGTTTTTAAAATTCATTTATTTATTTGAAAGTCAGAATTACAAAGAGAGAAGGGGAGAAAAAAAGAGGGAGAGAGACAGATAGACAGAGATACCTTCCATCTGCTGGTTCACTTAACCAAACCTTACATGTGAAATAAAACACTGTATTATCTGCACTGTGCAGAGATCTCAGAGACCCCATCTCTTGACTGTCTGCCTGATTCCGTATGTTTCAGGTCCTGGCTTTCTTTAGGTAACTCAAATAAGGCATGCTCTTTCTATCCACAAACCATGGCACGTGCAGTCCTTCTGATACTGCTCCTCACACCATCACTACCCCTCATCCTTCTCATCGAAGCTCATTAATTCTCTTACATCACCTATTTCCTGTTTCATAAATTAGGTCAGGTCCTCTTGCAATACATTCCCAAAGCATCTGTAATTCTCATTCAGAGTCTCATGATGATTATACCTAGGTAATTGTGTAACTGACTTAATATCTGTGTTCTCTAATAGTTTATAAGCTTCAACGGAGCAGAACCTGTTTTGTTCACCGTGATATCCCCAGAGCCTAACAAAGTAGGTAGTCAATAAATAGATGCAGAATGAATAAACAAAAGTAAGTAAATTCCAATAACTGACACTCTCTCCAAGCTCTAAAAGAACAAACTCTTCAAACATAAACTAAGGAGGAAAAATATATCACCCAAGTGAGTATTAAATAAAATAATTTACACATTGCTTTCTACATAAATATTCAATAAATACTAGTTTGGGGCTTGTTTGCTGAACAGGACTATCCATGCTTACAACTATTAACGATTTCTATTGGGCTTGGAACAGTTAGAGTAATTCCAAAGCAAAATCTGTTGCAGAAATTTTGCAAACTCAGTATTTGCTAGATTTATCATAGATAAAGTACAGAGTGATTATACAAACGTTGAAAATAAATGACTGCATGACCAGGATATACACTTAAAGACAGTGGTCTTAACTCTTTTCACTAATCAATAAACCAGGACAGATGATGAGCACCAAAGACTAAAATTAAAGAGTTTTCAAATAATATGCCAAGGGGCCGCTGCTGTGGCGTAGCAAGTAAAGCCACCACCTACAGTGCCAGCATCCCATATGGGCGCCGCTTCAAGTTGCGGCTGTTTCACTTTCGATCCAGCTCTCTGCTATGCCCTGGGAAAGCAGTAGAAGAGGGCCCAAGTGCTTGGGCTCCTGTACCCATGTGGGAAACCTGGAAGAAGCTCCTGGCTCCTGGCTTGGGATCAGCATAGCTGCAGCCGTTGCAGCCATTTGGGGAGTGAACTAGTGGATGGAAGATCTCTCTCTCTCTCTCTCTCTCTCTCTCCCTCTCCCTCTCCCTCTCCCTCTCCCTCTCCCTCTCCCTCTCCTTCTCTCCATGTGTAACTCTTTCAAATAAATAAATAAATCTTTAAATAATAATAATAATATGCCAAACTTCCTCAGAAGGTACCTCCATTGTTCACGGCATCGCCAAATAGCTACACTTTGAATTACTCTGCAAGTCCATATGGAAAATTGCTAAATGTATTTGAAACAAGAGTTCTGTAGGCTACATTTCTTTAAAGCTTGAAATTAATTTTTCTTTAAAGAGATAATTGATGTTTAAAGTTTTTCAATTACATAAGAGTATTACCTGACAGCCATAATAAACTTCTACTTGCTAACCTATAATATGATCGCCATACATTTTCACTTAAGCAATCATTCAATAAAAAAGCTAATACATATAGCAACAAAACATATATTCAGGGCTATTATTGTGGCACAGTGTGTTAAGCCACAGCCTGAGATGCTGGCATCCCATATGACAATACTGGTTTGAGTCCTGGGTGCTCCACTTCTGATTCAGCTATTAATGGGCTTGGGAAAGCAGCAGAAGATGGCCTAAATATTGGACTGCTGCCATCCACATGGAAGATATGATTCGAGTTTCTGACTCCAGGCATAGGCGTGGGCCAGCCCTGAAACAGCAGATGGAAGACCTCTCTCTCTGGGTCTCCCTCTCTGTGTTATGTTGTGTTTCTGAATCGGAAGTGGAGCAGCCAGGACCTGAATCGGCACTTACGGGATATCAGAATCGCAGGTAGCAGCAGCTTAACCACATTATATTTGGACAGCCCTCAAAATAAATAAATCTTTAGAAAAAAACATATATTCATTCATTTATTAACTAAGTACCAAGGGCCTGTCATATTAATACACATTTCTAAGTATAGGGATACAACAGGACAAGGTCTTGTTCATAGAACTTTATTCTTATAAAATCTTATTTTACTTGAAAACTCAGATTCACAGAAACAAATAAATGAGATAATTTTATACCATAAAAGGGTAAATATGGAAATAAAAGGTTTATGATATCCCAGAGAAGACTCTTTTGGTACAGTTGGAATGTTATATAGGAATACAGTAACTCAAGGAAAAAAGTATTAACATAAAAGACATGACGTAAGGTAAATGTCAGTATTTAAGAACAAGCAATCATAAATTAAATGAATTATCCCATGTATTAATCCTTTTATACCATTATGACAGAGTACCTTTAGGCTGGACAATTTAGGATGACCAGGCATTTTGTGGCTCACAGTTCTGGAATGTGGGAAGTCCAAGATGAAGGAGCTGGAATTGGCAAGGGCTCTTTGTGACCTCCCATGGCAAAAGGCAGAAGGGCAAGAGGCAGCAAAAGAGACTTTTAGAAGGGAACCAGTCCCACCTATGAACTAAGGGTCCCATTTGTTTATATTCTTACAATGGAAATAGAATTTCAACATGAGTCTTAGAGTAGACAGTCTTATGACAGAACTATATAAATTCCCAAATGTTCAGCAATCTAATCCTATATTTGATTTTGTTTACTGATTTATTGTATTCCAGTGCCAGTCTTTATAGGGCTGCAGTTTGTCTAGATATTAATCAAGATGAGAATTTATTATTTTTTCCTTTTTATAATTTTACTAAATTGTCTAAAAGTATATTACTTAAAATGAATTTAAGGTAATTCATTCTAATGCATGCATTTCTAGAAACCTCACTGAAATTCTTACCAGGGCTACATAAACTTTCTTACTCAATTTTAAGAAATATGATACTCTGAGTATTTCTCATTTGAGAAATGATATGGTTTTATAATTCTTCAGATCCTCACTTTCTTCAACATGATGTTTTTATTTTATTAATGCAAAAATAATTCTTTGATTTAAGAGACTGCTAATTCCTGTTTCTCCAGTGTTTTTTTTTAATCACTGTGGTTGAGTGGTCTATAACCCATACTACCCAGGGTTTACTATTTCTTTGCTGTATACTTTTACACAAATTAATTGAACGTCCTCTACCTCAGTCTGCTTATATATAAAGAAAGGGAATAATAAGTCTCCCCTTCTCATCTGAAGATTAAATGAGCTAATACATACAAAAGGCTTACAATAGTCTGGTATAACATGGCCTCAATAAAGGCTAACCAGTCTTATCATTATTTTAAAATCAGGGAGTTAAGGGGCCGGCGCTGTGGCACAGCAGATTAATGCCCTGGCCTGAAGCGCCAGCATCCCATATGGGTGCCGGTTCAAGTCCCAGCTGCTCCACTTCCTATCCAGCTCTCTGCTATGGCCTGGGAAAGCAGTAGAAGAAGGCCCAAGTCCTTGGGCCCCTGCACCCATGTGGGAGACCAAGAAGAAGCTCCTGGCTCCTGGCTTCGGATGGTCACAGCTACGGCCATTGTGGCCAATTGGGGAGTGAACCAGCAGATGGAAGACCTCTCTCTCTCTGCTTCTCCTCTTTCTGTGTAATTTTCAAATAAATAAATAAATCTTAAAAAAAAATCAGGGAGTTATTACAGTTTGTAGAAAAACCTATCTTGTACTTAATATACAATGTTAAATGATAAATTATATTTCTATAAGGAAAAATTTTCACAATAAGAATACTGTACAAGTTAAGATCTCTATTATGGTAGCCAGCACTGTGTGTAGCAGGTAAAGCCACCGCCTGCAGTGTTGGCCTCCCATATGGGCCCTGGTCTGGTCCTGGCTGCTCCACTTCTGCTCCAGCTCTCTGCTATGGCCTGTAGTCCTTGGGAAAGCAGTAGAAGATGGCCCAAGTCCTTGGGCCCCTGCACCCACATGGGAGACCAGGAAGAAGCTCCTGGCTCCTGGCTTCAGATTGGCATAGCTCCAGCTGTTGCAGCCAGTTGGGGAGTGAACCAGCAGATGGAAGACTTTTCTCTCGCTCTCTCTCTTTTTCTCTCTTTCTCTCTTTCTTTCTCTCTCTCTCTATCTCTCTCTGCCTCTCCTTCTCTCTGTGTGTAACACTGACTTTCAGATAAATATACAAATCTTAAAAAAAAGCTATTATGTAAAACTTATTGTCAGGACATAATAATGAGAATTATTTAGAAAGGTAGGCAATACCTCCATTAGCCATTTCAGCATTTTATATACTTAAGGAACTTTACACCTTGCTCAAGAAATAAACAACCCTTAGTAGAACACATGGCATTCATGAGAAAAGCTAGGTACATGAAACCAGCTTCCCTCTGTATGAACTGAATAATTTAACTCGGGAGATCTGGCGGGAGTTCTCAGAGATTATTTTCATCCTTAGATTTTTACATGTTTTTTTTTATTTTTCATTTTTTAAAGATTTATTTATTTATTTGAAAATCAGAGTTATACAGAGAGAGGAGGAGAGGGAGAGGGGAGAGGGGAGAGGGGAGAGGGGAGAGGGGAGAGGGGAGAGGGAGAGAGGTCTACCATCCGCTGGTTCACTCCCCTGATGGCTGCAACAGCCAGAGCTGTGCCGATCCGTAGCCAGGAGCCAGGAACTTTCTTCTGGGTCTCCCATGCAGGTGCAGGGGCCCAAATGATTGGGCCATCTTCTACTGCTTTCCCAGGCCATAGCAGAGAGTTGGATTGGAAGAGGAGCAACCAGGCGCCCATACGGGATGCTGGAGCTTCAGGTCATGGCTTTAACCCGCTGAACCACAGTGCCGGCCCCTATTTGATTATTTTTATAAAGAGCCTATTTCCCATATAAGCAAAATATCACTTATAGCATAAAATACACAGATCACATAAATTTTTCATCTGTTTTCTAGACTAACTCAATAGCAATTTTTTCCCTCTCAGCTATTTAAAATGCTCTTATAATTAAGTCATTTTGGACTATGCTAAAATACTAAATCATTCTGATATAAACACCCCAAAATAATGGGATATAAGCTTCAAGAAACTTAATAAAACACTTATGAACCAAAAAACAAGGTTAAAATGACAAAGGTGTGACTCATTTATGTTTTGTCAGATAATGTTCGATGCGTCATGTCTTCAATCTGTTAAGTACAAGAATTTAGATTCTCAGTATTCATTAAGGTCATGTCTACTCCATTTGCTGATGAGGCAGCCAGATCTCATTTAAATAGCAATTATAAGTCATAAAACAAAATCACTGACACAATATATTTAGCTTAAAACAGGAAAAATATTTCTCTACATTTTAGAACTGAATAATTAAAGGTTAGTTCAAAATTTAATTAATTTCATTTTTTTCAAATTTCATTTAAGCCCTACAAATTTCATGTATTTCATATATACAGATTCAGGAACACATTGATACTTTCCACCCTACCTTTCCTATCATCCTTGTTCATACCCTTCTTCCTCCTCCCTCTCCCATTCCCATTCTTATTTTTTACAAAGATCTATTTCTGTTAACTTTATGCTCATAAGATTAACCCTACACTAAGTAAAGAATTCAACAAATAGTATGAAGAAAAAAAATGACATGGTAAATTGAGGTGATATCTGCCTTTTAATTTGGAGTTATAATATTTGTTAGAAATATCTCATTTATTAAAGAAAAACATCACATTTAATAAATAATATTCTGCTTAAGACATAAACAGGGCCGGCGCCGCGGCTCACTAGGCTAATCCTCCGCCTAGCGGCGCCGGCACACCGGGTTCTAGTCCCGTTCGGGGCGCCGGATTCTGTCCCAGTTGCCCCTCTTCCAGGCCAGCCCTCTGCTGTGGCCCGGGAGTGCAGTGTAGGATGGCCCAGGTGCTTGGGCCCTGCACCCCATGGGAGACCAGGAAAAAGCACCTGGCTCCTGGCTCCTGCCACCGGGTCGGCGCAGTGCGCCGGCCGCAGCACGCCGGCCGCGGCGGCCATTGGAGGGTGAACCAACGGCAAAGGAAGACCTTTCTCTCTGTCTCGCTCTCTCACTGTCCACTCTGTCAAAAAAAAAAAAAAAAAAAGACATAAACAGTAGTTAGAAAAATCAATAATGATGAAAGAATTAACAGAGACGTAAAATCATAGTTTGATTTTTCAGTATTATAAACTGATTTGGTGATTTGTTCCAGAAATGAGAATTATAAAAGAAGTAATTAAGTTTCTTAGTTGCAAAATAGGTAGCATGCTGTCAGCACAAAATCCTACTCTGAACTTTAAATAGCAACAAAAACCACAGAAAACAAAACAGCCAATTTTGAAGAGTGAAATGTGAAATAAATCAAAATATGTGAAATTACTTGGCAATATATTAAAACACTACAATAAGCAGTGTATATCATACACATACTTAAAGAATTAATGCAACTATGGCCTAAAACAGATGAGTACAGAAAGGGACTACCGGTCTGTACTCTAACTCTACTCTTTGAAAAATATCATTTATATAACATTTTTATGGTCTGATCTTTCATTTTGTATTTAAAGTTTTATTTATTAAAACTGTTATTTTAATTAAGACATGCAATTCAGAAAAAACATACTAATATACTTTTATATTTACTGAGCATAAATTGAACAATTCGACATTTACAAGAGCTCAACAGTTATCACTGAAAGAAGTTTTTTTTTTTTTCTATGTGAAGCATGGCAGTTTTCTAGTTTAGCTTTTAAAATAAAGCTTGAACTACAAAAATGAATATAGTTACAGATTACTGACATACAACTTTCAATTAAGTTAACATTACATTACACTCAACTGCTTCAAGGTGCAGTATGGATCTGGTTCCTAAATTTCAATGTAATCTTTAAGTTAGAAGAGTTTCCAGTAATACCATTAAAAGAGCTACTGTCCTTTTCTTTTTAAAATACTTTCTTTCAAAAATTCTTAATCTTTGAGGTCTCATAAAAATGGTAAGACTGCCATCTAGTGCTTTATGACTATTCCTTTGACATTTGTACAACAGTGAATGTCTTATATGATCTAGAGATGTGTTGTCAGATAGGTAGCGACTAATCACATGTAACTATTGGATAGTTGAAATGTGACCAGTTAGAATTAAGATGTGCTGTAAGTACAAAATGTAAACTTCTTTTCTATTACTAACCATAAAATTTGAACATAACACCTCATTGAAGATTTAATTTTTATGCTATTACATGTCAAAATGAAAATAGCTTAGATGTGTTGAGTCAGATAAAATGTTTTGTAAAATTAATTTATTTTCATTTTAAATACAGCTATTAAAAATTTAAAATTACATATGTAACTCACATTACATTTAAATTGGACAGCCTTGATAAGAAAAATTATCTTAGTATTCAACATAAAGGCTTAAAGTTAATATACTTAATATAGTTAAAATTTATAAAATTTGAATATGTTACATAATATATTCAAAATTGCAAATAGTTACCCCTTTGGCACACAGTAAGAACTAATGACTCAAAAAAGTCAAAGGATTATTTATATTGTAGTGCAGCAGGTTGAGCTGTCACTTGATACACCAGCCTCCCATTTTGGCATGCCAGTTCAAGTCCCAGCTACTCCACTTCCAATATGGCTTCCTGCTAATACACCTGGGAAAGCAGCAGATGATGGCCTGGGTGTTTATGTCCTTGCACCCATGTGGGAGATCCAGAAAGATATCCTGGCTCCTGGCTTTAGCCTAGCCCAGCCATGGCTATTGCAGGCATTTGAGGAGAGGATCAATGGATGGATGCACCCCCTCCCCCTCCCCCTCCCCCTCTCCACCTTCCAAATAAACCGTCTTTTTTTAAAAAGTCAAACGGGAATGTTTAATTTTTAAAGTCAGATAAAAAATTGTGTTCCCATAAAATAAATCCAGGTTTCTTGAAAGAAGAAAAGCAGAAAAAAATTTAGAAAATTAGAGAATAAGGTTAATTTAATTGATACAGATTAGAGAATCTGGGCCCAGCATTGTGGTAGAGTCAGTAGAGCCGCTGCCTGCAATGCTGGCATTCCATACGGGTGCCAGTTCATGCCCCAGCTACTCCACTTCTGATCCAGCTCCCTTCGAATGGCCTGAGAAAAGCAGCAAAGGATGGCCCAAATGTTTGGGTCACCCCCATGGGAGAGCCATATGAATCTCCTGCTCCTAGCTTCAGCCTGGAACAGCCCTGGCCATTGTGGCCATCTGGGAAGTGAACTATAGGATGGAAGATCTCTCTCTCTCTCTCTCTCTCTCTCTCTCTCTCTTTCTCCCTTTCCCCTCTCCCTCTAATTCGACCTTTGAATAAATAAACAAACTTTAAAAAAAGAAAAGATATTGGAGAAGTTGAAGATCAGTAACAACAGTAACTGTGCATGGACTGAAACATGTCATGCTCAGAGGGGTCTTCAAAAAGTTCACAGAAGATGCAAATTATTAAAAACATACATAGGCTTCAAAATTTTTTTACATCAAAATGAACTTCTCTCTTAATTCCATTTTTCATGAGCTTTTCTGAAGCCCTCACATGAATGAATCTGTAAACTTGATAATTCACAAAAAAAATACTACTTGTCACCTTTAAAAAATACTGAGCAAAAATCATGGTTTTTTTTTTTTTTTTTTTTTTGCTTGTTGTTTTTTGTTTGTTTGTTTGTTTGTTTGTTTTTTGACAGGCAGAGTGGACAGTGAGAGAGAAAGACAGAGAGAAAGGTCTTCCTTTGCCGTTGGTTCACCCTCCAATGGCCGCCGTGGCCAGCGCGCTGCGGCCGGCGCACCGCGCTGATCCGATGGCAGGAGTCAGGTGCCAGGTGCTTTTCCTGGTCTCCCATGGGGTGCAGGGCCCAAGCACCTGGGCCATCCTCCACTGCACTCCCAGGCGACAGCAGCGAGCTGGCCTGGAAGAGGGGCAACCAGGACAGAATCCGGCGCCCCGACCGGGACTAGAACCCGGTGTGCCAGCGCCGCAAGGCGGAGGATTAGCCTAGTGAGCCGCAGCGCCGGCCAAAAATCATGTTTTAAATAAATATAATAAATATAAATTAATAAGTGAATAAATTAGAAAGGTAAGTGCTTTGACAGTTATTATGTCTTTGTTATGCAAATTTCACAGTAAGTAAGCAAACAGCTGACAGGCACAGACTCCTGCAGGCTGTGGCTGTGGCAGTGCTAGGCAAGCTGGGAAGGCTGCAGGTACAGCTGGGTTCCTGTGCCCCCGCCCAGCTCCCTGCACACTGGGGAGACCTCACAGTGAGGTCAGAAGACACACGTTAGTGTAAGTTGGTGCTCTGGATGGTGTGCATGCCAGGGTGGGCAAGCTGCACTGGCACTCATGGGCTCACTCTGGGCTATGATTCTGCTAGTTCACCCTGGCACAGAGAAAGGCAGGGAATTTGGGGACACCAGTTAGCTCCAACATCCCCTCCCACAACTGATTGTAGCCAAAGGTGCTCTACCACACTAATCTTAGGGATCATTATTGGAGCTTTCCCCACCCACAAATAGTTCCCTGCACACAAATGTGTAACTAAAGTATAAGTTTTAGGCACTGAGCCCCAGAAGCATATCTCCAGGAATAAAGCCTTCAATCAACAACAACAAAAACATTCTCTAGAAAAGACAGAAAAAAAGAGATTCCCCCAGTAGTGCAAAAATCAATGTAGAAGGGACCTGCACTATGGTAAAAAAAAGGTAAAAAGTTAAGCATGCCATATGGGTACCTGTTCAAGTCCCAGCTGCTCCACTTCTGATCCAGCTCCCTGCTAATGCACATGGGAAAGCAGCAGAAGACAGCCCAAGTACTTGGCCCTGCACCCACGTGGGAGACCAGGAAAAAGCTCCTGACTCCTGGCTTTGGCCTGGCCCAGCCCCAGCCATTGTGGCCATTTAGGGAGTGAACCTGTGTACAGAAGATCTCTCTCTCTCTCTCTCTGTCTCTCCTTCTCTCTATCTCTGCCTTTCAAGAAAATATAAATAATTCTTTAGAAAAATCAATTTAGAAACACCAGGAACATGAATAAGGAAGGAAATATGATTCCTCAAAAGGAACACAAAAATGAATATTGGACTGTGAAGAGAGACTGACAAGTTATCTGAAAAGAAATTCTAAAGAATAATTATAAGGTTACTCAAAAATACAAAGAAACAGTTAAATTAAATCAGAATATCAGTACACGATACAGATGCAAAAGAGACAGATATTGAAAAAGAACCAAACAAAACTATTAGAAATGAAGTATTCAATAAATCAAATTAAGACATAGTAGAAGCCGGTGCCGCGGTTCAATAGGCTAATCCTCCACCTAGCGGCGCCAGCACACAGGGTTCTAGTCCCGGTCAGGGCGCCGGAATCTCTCCCGGTTGGTTGCCCCTCTTCCAGGCCAGCTCTCTGCTGTGGCCCGGGAGGGCAGTGGAGGATGGCCCAAGTGCTTGGGCCTTGCACCCCATGGGAGACCAGGAGAAGCACCTGGCTCCTGGCTTCGGATCAGCGCGGTGCGCCGGCCGCAGCGTGCCAGCTGTGGCGGCCATTGGAGGGTGAACCAACAGCAAAAAGGAAGACCTTTCTCTCTCTCTCTCTCTCATTATCCACTCTTCCTGTCAAAAAAAAAAAAAAAAAGAAAGAAAGAAAGACAGACAGACAGACATAGTAGAGGCTGGCGCCACGGCTCAATAGGCAAATCCTCCGCCTAGCGGCGCTGGCACACTGGGTTCTAGTCCCGGTCGGGGCACTGGATTCTGTCCGGTTGCCCCTCTTCCAGGCCAGCTCTCTGCTGTGGCCAGGGAGTGTAGTGGAGGATGGCCCAAGTGCTTGGGCCCTGCACCCCATGGGAGACCAGGAGAAGCACCTGGCTCCTGCCATCAGATCAGCGCGGTGCGCCGGCAGCAGCGCGCCAGCCGCGGCGGCCATTGGAGGGTGAACCAACGGCAAAGGAAGACCTTTCTCTCTGTCTCTCTCTCTCACTGTCCACTCTGCCTGTCAAAAAAAAGAAAAAGAAAAAAAGACATAAAGACATAGTAGAAAGGATTAACAACAGACTTGATAAGGCAGAAGAAACACCACTGATCCAGAAGACAAGATTTTCAAATATCTCATGCCAAAAAAAAAAAAAAGAGAAATAGAAAAAACGAGTTTGAGGTATCTATGGATACTATCAAACACCAAATTTATGAGTCTTAGGAGTTATTGAAGAAAATAGAAGAAAAGAAAGGCTTAAAAAATCTATCCAAAGAAGTACTAGCAGAAAATGTCCCCAGTTTGGAGAAAAATATAGACAACCAAATACTGGAAGTACATAGAACACAAAATAGGCATGATCAGGAAAAATCCTCATCATGACATACTATAGTCAAAATAACCAGTGGAAAACATAAAGAGAAAATGCTAAAATATGCAAGAGAGAAATGTCAGGTCATTTTAAAAGGAACTGTCATCAGATTCTCAGATTGACAGCATATTTCTTAAGAGAAACCCTGCAGACCAGAACAGAATGGATAAACATATAAGTTCTAAAAGGAAAGAACTGACAACCCAGAATACCTAACCCAGCAAAGCTCTCATTCATAAATGAAAGTGAAATAAAGACCTTCAAAGACAAGCAAAAATAAAGTTAAGGATTTACTGCATACAGAAAGAGAAAGACAATCATCATAATGAGAGAATGTTAGGCAGAAAACCTTCTAGTAAAAGTACAAATGAGATTCAAAATAAACAATAAGAATATAGATGAAAAAATGGCAGGTCCAAGTCAGCACTCAACAATAATAACCTTGAAAGTATGAATGGATTAAATTCTGCAATAAAAAATACAGATTGACTGAATGGATTTTTTAAAAGACCCATCTAGATACTGCTTACATTAAACACACTGACCAATAAACATACACACACACTGAAATTGAAAGGATGGGAAAAGACATTCCATGCTAATGGAAATCAAAGGCAGGCAGGTATAGCCATCCTAATATCAGACAAAATAAACTTTAAGACAAAACTGTTAAAAGAGAAAAAGAAGGCCATTATCTAATGATTAAGGTATCAATTAGCAAGATGTGACTATAGTAAATGTACATATACCCATTTCTAAGGCAAACTGTTTTATAAAACACATGCTGATGGATCTAAATGGAGACATAATCTCCGGGACAATAATAATGGGGGGCTGCAACACCCCACTTTCATCAATGGCCAGATCAACAGACAAATATAAACAAGGACACAACAGAGTTAATCTGCACCATAAACCAAATAGAACTCTCTCTCTCTCTCTACCCCCCCAATATATATATGACATTTCGTCCCACAGCTACAGAATACACATTCTTTTTATTATTGCATGGAACATTCTCTAGGATAAATAATATACGAGGCCACAAAACAATTCAACAAATTCCAGTAATTGAAATCATTATCATGTATCTTCTGAGCACAATGGAATAAATCTGGAAATCAACATCAAAAGAAACTTTAGAAAATACACAAACACCTGTAGACTGAACAACATGCTCCTGAATAAACAATAGGTCACAGAAGAAATCAAAAGGGAAATTTAAAAATTCCTTGAGGTGGTCAGGCTGTGGCATAGTGGGTGGAGCCACCGCCTGCAGTGCCAGCATCCCATATGGGTGCTGGTTCAAGTCCCAGCTGCTCCACTTTCAATCTGACTCTCTGCTATGGCCTGGGAAAGTACCCACATATGGCCCACATGCACCCATGTGGGAGACCCAGAAGAAGCTCCTGGCTCCTGGCTTCAGATCAGCAATGCTCCAGCCATTGTGGCTGTCTGGAGAGTGAACCAGCAAATCGAAGACCTCTCCCTCTCTCTCTCTGACTCTGCCTCTCTGTAACTCTGCCTTCAAACAATTAAATAAATATTTTTTAAAAATTCCTTGAAACAAATGAAAATGAAAACAAAATGTATGAAAATTTATGGGATACAGCAAAAGCACTGCTAAGAAGAAAGTTCTTAGAAATAAGTGCCTAAATAAAAAAAATGGAAAGGTATCAAATAAATATTTAACACTGCATATCAAGGACCTAGAAAAAGAACAAATCCAACTAAAAATTAGTAAAAGCAAAGAAATAATAAAAATTATGGAAGAAACAGACAAAATAGAAAACATAAAAAGCACTCAAAAGATCAGTGAAATGAAGAACTGGTTTACTGGAAAAAATAAACAAATTGATAAGTCATTGCCCATTTAATCATAAAAAGCAAGAAAACACAAATTACTAAATCAGAGATAAAAAGGGAGATACTACAATTGATGCCATACAAATACAAAGAATCATTAGGAATTATTACAAACAACTGCACACCAATAAATTGAAAAATCTAGAAGAAATGGATAGAAATTGACAAAATAATTTACCAAAATTATGGTATGGAAACAGAGAAAGCCTGAATAGATCAATAACCAAAGATGAGGCTGACCAGTAACAAAGAGCCTCACAGCAAAGAAAAGTCCAGGACCAGAAGACTTTGCTGAATTCTACCAAATTTTTAAGGAAGATAACAGAAATCTTCTTACACTATTCAAAACAACTGAAAGAGGGGGAACTCTTCCAAATTCATCTGGTGAGTGCTTAATTACCTTAATTCTAAAACCAGAGAATGCTTTAACAACAAGGAAGTACCAATAGACCAATATCTCTGGATGAACATAGATCCAAAAATCCCAACAAAATATTAGCAAATTGAATCCAACAGCACATCAGAAAGATAGTCCACTCTGATCAAGTAGGATTTATTAATCAACAACAGAGACATATCACATCAACAAAATAAAGAATAAAAACCAATAGGTGCAGAGAAAGCATTTGGTAAAATACAACATCTATTCCTGATTTAAAAAATAAAACCTTTGAAAACTGGGTACAGACGGGACATAGCTCAACATAATAAAGGCAATATATGACAAACCCACAGCCAGCATCATACTGAATGGGGAAAAAGTTGGAAACCTTTCCACTGAGATCTAGAACGAGATAAGAATGCCCACTCTCACTATTATTATTCAACATGGTTCTGGAAGTTTTAGCTAGAGCCATTAGGCAAGAACATGAAATCAAGGGACATGAATTGGAAAGGAAGAAGTCAAATTATCCCTGTTTACAGATCACACGATCCTTTATACAGGAGAACTAAGACTCCACTAAGAGGTTATAAGAACTCCTAAGAGAATTCAACAAAGTTGCAGGGTATAAAATCAACACACTAAAATTAATAAGATTCTTACACACCAACTATACTGTGGTTGAGAAAGAACTTGTTCAATCAGTCCCATTCACAATAGCTACAAAAAATTAAATATCTTAGAATAAGTTTAACTAAGATGTGAAAGATCTCTACAATGGAAATTATAAAACATTACTATGAAGGAAATAGAAGAGACAAAAAATGAAAAAAATCTTTCTTGTACATAGTGCTTCCAACACTGGAATCAACAGAATTTCCATACTACCCAAAGCAATTTATAGTGTCAATGTGATCCAACCAAAATTCCAAGGACTTTCTTCATAGAACTAAAAAAAAAACCAATCCTATACTTCATATGGAAACAGAGAACACCCTAAATAGCCAAAGTAATCTTAAACAATAAAAAAATCTGAGGCATCACAAAACCAGATTTTTAGACATACTACAAGGTTATTATAATCAAAATAGCCAGATATCGGTATAATAGAATAGACATGTAAACCAATGGAATGGAACAGAAATCCCCAGGAATGCATTCACTTATGCACGGCCAACTAATCTCTCAAATGAACAAAAATGATTCCCTGGAGAAAGGACAGCCTATTCAACAAATGGTGTTTCAAAACTGGAACTCCGCATGCAGAAGTTTAAAGTAAGACTCTTACCATACACCCTATACAAACGACTCACAATGGATTAAGGATCTAAACTTAAGATTTGAAATAAAATTTCTACAGGAAAAC
This sequence comes from Oryctolagus cuniculus, assembly GCF_051225735.1. Taxonomy (NCBI): domain Eukaryota; kingdom Metazoa; phylum Chordata; class Mammalia; order Lagomorpha; family Leporidae; genus Oryctolagus; species Oryctolagus cuniculus. Next base: position 14,815,703 of record NC_142881.1, read on the forward strand.
ACTGCATAACATTGGTCTAGGCAAAGACTTCTTGGATAAGATCCCAGAAGCACAAGCAATAAAAGCAAAAATAGACAAATGGGATTACATCAAGCTAAGAAACATGTGCACATCAAAGCAAGCAAAGGAGAAATTTTTTGCAAACTATGTACCCTATAAAGGATTAACATCTAAAATACATACATAGAGTTCAAGAAACTCAACAGCAACCAGTTAAGAAATGGGCAAAGGCCGGCGCCATGGCTCACTAGGCTAATCCTCTGCCTTGCGGCGCTGGCACACCGGGTTCTAGTCCCGGTCGGGGCGCCGGATTCTGTCCTGGTTGCCCCTCTTCCAGGCCAGCCCTCTGCTGTGGCCCGGGAGTGCAGTGGAGGATGGCCCAGGTGCTTGGGCCCTGCACCCCATGGGAGACCAGGAAAAGCACCTGGCTCCTGGCTCCTGCCATCGGATCAGCACGGTGCGCCGGCCGCAGTGCACCGGCCGCGGCGGCCATTGGAGGGTGAACCAACGGCAAAGGAAGACCTTTCTCTCTGTCTCTCTCTCTCACTGTCCACTCTGCCTGTCAAAAAAATAAATAAATAAATAAATAAATAAAAATTAAAAAAAAGAAATGGGCAAAGAATATGAACATTTTTCAAAGGATGAAATACAAATGGACAATAGACACATGAAAAAATGCTCAAGATCAATAGACACTAGGGAAATGCAAATAAAATCCACAATGAAGTATTACCTCATTGTAATTAAAATGTCTATTATCCAAAAATTAAAAAAAAATAACAAATGCTAATGAGGTTGTAGAGGAAAAAGGTACTCTAATACATTTATGGTGGGAAGGCAAATTGGCACAGCCATTATGGAAAACATTATAGAGAATCTTCAGAAAACTAAAACTAGATCTGCCATATAACACAGCTATCCCACTCTTGGAAATACATCCAAAGGCAATGATATCAGCATACGAAAGAGATACCTGCACTCTCATGTTTACAGCAGCTAAATTCACAATAGCAAACAAGTGGAATCAATTTAGAAATCCATAAACTAATGACTGGATAAAGATAATGTGTTGTATGTACATTATAGAATATTATTTAGCCATAAAAAGTATTAAATCTTGACATTTTCAAGAAAATAGATGTGACTTAAGATCACTGTACTAAGTGAAAAAAGCAAAACCCAGAAACACAAATATCACATGTTTTCTCTTATTTGTAGAAGTTAATATACATAGAGAGCATAAAAATTATCTGGAGAGCATATCATTGAGTATTTAGATATAAACACTTTCTCACTGAATTACATCCTATAAATGACAATACACCCTCATATAAATGACAATATACTTTTTCTCCATTGTCATGAATCCCTCAATCTGTGTTTTTTGTATCTGTATTCAAGGGAAAAAAACTGATATATATGTATATGTATATACTGTCTATATCTGAAGTCAATGTGACAAAATGTTAAATAATTATAAAATAAAGATATACTATGTTTACGAGTCAAATGATTCACCATCTTTAAAATTTCAACTGATCCCAACCGTATTTCCTAATTCAGCACAATCCAAATCCAAATCCTAAAATGTTTTTGCAAAAATTTAAAAATAGATTCCTAAATCAATATATAAATGTAGATAAAATGGAATAGCCTTCAGTTTGAAAAGGAAAAACAAAGTTGGAGGATAAGTACTACTTGATTTCAAGACATAAATTCATGTTAATGTTAAAAATGCAATGTTGGCACCTGGCTCCTGGCTTCGGATCGGCGCAGCGCACCGGCCATAGTAGCCATTTGCAGGGTGAACCAACGGAAAGGAAGACCTTTCTCTCTGTCTCTCTCTCTCTCTCTCACTGTCTAACTCTGCCTGTCAAAAAAAAAAAAAAAGAGTAAAAAATAGATTAATGTAACAGAATAAAGAATCCAAAGTTAGATCTCACAGAAACAGAAAATTTACATTCTACATAGGTGCACAAATAATTCAAGCCTACCCAAAGATAATCGAATTGTGTTTGTATTTGAACATTGGATATCTATATGTAGAAAGAAAAATTTCCATCTATTATTAATAATGTATATAAATAATAACTCAGAATGGACCATCTACTTACCCAGAAATTCTAGAATTATTAAACTTCTATGGAAAATTTGGGGAAAATCTTTATGATTCTTGTTTAGGCTAAGATTTTTCAAAAGAACAAAATCAGTAAGTTGAATCTCATCTAATTTAAAACTGACTTTTAAAAAAAATAGTGCTAATAGGATGAAAAGAAAAGCTATAAATAAAGAATATTTTCAAATCATCTATCAGGTAAAGGACTTCTATCTAAGGTATCCTGAAAACTCAATAATATAAAAACAAATAATCCAGTAAAATATGTGCAGTGGACCTAAACAGATATTTCATCTAATACTATTTAGATATGGTAAATATTCACATAGAAAGATAATTAACATCATTAGTCATTAGGGAAATGCAAAAAATGAGAATTAAAGACCATTACACACATATTAGCCTGGTTAAAATTTAAAAGACAACTGAACACAGGGTTGAAAAGTATAGAAAAAGTGAAGCTCCATACATCTTTGGTGGAAATGTAAAATGGTACACAATTTGGGAAACAGGTGAGCTGTTTCTTAAAAAGTTAAACAGAGGGCCCAGTACTGTGGCAAACTAGGCTGAGACTCTGCCTGCAGTGCCGGCATCCCATATGGGTACCATTTCATATCCTGGCTGCTCCTCTTCTGATCCAGCTCTCTGCTGGCTAATTCCAGGATCCTGGAACTCCATCCTGGAGGAGGCTCCTGGCTCCTGGCTTCAGATTGGCCCAGCTCCAGCCACGGCCATCTGGGGAGTGAACCAATGGATGGAAGGCCTTTCTCTCTGTCTCTCCTTCTCTCTGTCTGTAACTCTGTCTCTCAAATAAATACAATCTTTTTTTAAAAAAACAGATATGCACCATATGTCACTACCCAATGGAAGTATCTGTTAATACAAAATCACTGTAACTTTTTTGTAATGTCCAAAATTATAGCCTAGAAAAAATATATCACAAGTTTATATTTGTTCAAAAATTAATCATAATGGAAAAGAATGCATTGTAACCAACTAAGTGCACTCAAGTTCTATATTTTGTTCCATGTTCAGGTTAAGAATAGAAAAAATGTTAATAGAAAAAATGCACCAAATATAATTAATGTAGCAAAAATGACATTGTCTTTCTTAGCAATATATAGCTTGATTATAAATTTAAATAATTATAAGATATTAATGACAGTTTAGTTATTCAAGATGACTTTTATAATCTGAAACTAATAAACCAATTATTTAAATATTTAAAAATTCAAATACTTACAATAACATGTGCCTCTAAGTGGATTACCAACATAACGATTTTCAGAGTCACATCTGCAGAAACACAAAAACTCATTTACTCTTAAAAATGTAACTCAAAATTTGCTACTTCACAAAAAAAGTACACTCTACATTAAACAACTTAAAAACTGTATCATTGATTGAAATTTTAAAACTAAGTCGTTAAGGGGGAACAGCATGTGGTGCAGCAGGTTAAGCAACTGCCTCTGATGCTGGCATCCCATTTGAGTGCCGGTTCTAGTCCTGACTGCTCCACTTCTGATCCAGCTCTCTGTTAACACACCTGGGAAAGCAGCGGAAGACGGCTCAAGTTCCTTGGGGCTCTGTCACCCACATGAGAGACTTGGATGAAGTTCCAGGATCCTGGCATTAGCCTGCCCAAGCCCTTGCTATTGTGGCCATTTGGTAAGTGAACCAGTGGATGGAAGATCTATGTGTGTGTGTGTGTGTGTCTGACTGTCTCTGTGTCTCTGTCTCTCCTCTCTCAATAACTCTGGCTTTTGAGTGAATAAATCTTAAAAACAAACAAATAAACAAAAAACCAACCAAGGCTTCAAAAAGGAATGAATTGTAGAAACCCTGTATCTGAACATGAGTAAGAGAAGAAATAAATGGAAGGGCTGGCACTGTGGCCTAGTAGGTTATGCATCTACCTGCAGTGCAGGCATCCTATATGGGCACCAGTTCAGGCCCCAGCTTTCCAGTTCCTATCCAGCTCCCCGCTGATAACTTGGGAAAGCAGTAGAAGATGGCCCAAGTGCCTGGTCCAGTGCACCCACTTGGCTCCCAGCTTCAGACTGGCACAGCTCTGGCCAGTGTAGCCATCTGGGGAGTGAACAGGCACATAGAAGATCTCTCTATCTCTCCCTCTCTCTGACTGTAACAATGCCTATCAAGTAAATAAACTTTTTTTAAAAAAAGAAGAAATAAGTGAAAAGGAAAAAACAAAGATACACAGATGAATATAAGGCACATCAAAGGCAGACAGGATCGATTTATGAGCTTTGATATATTTATCTTTCCTTAATAATATGAGAAGTTGAAAGTATAATAGAGATGTACAGATATTATTAAGTAGAAAAAAAAATAGAGCCGGTGCCACAGCTCACTAGGCTAATCCTCCGGGTTCTAGTCCCGGTCGGGGCACCAGATTCTGTCCCAGTTGCCCCTCTTCCAGGCCAGCTCTCTGCTGTGGCCAGGGAGTGCAGTGGAGGATGGCCCAAGTGCTTGGGCCCTGCACCCCATGGGAGACCAGGAGAAGCACCTGGCTCCTGCCATCGGATCAGCGTGGTGCGCCGGTTGCAGCACGTCGGCCGCGGCGGCCATTGGAGGGTGAACCCACGGCAAAGGAAGACCTTTCTCTCTGTCTCTCTCTCTCACTGTCCACTCTGCCAGTCAAAAAAAAAAAAAAAAAAAGTAGAAAAAAATAAAGAATTCACAATCCACATCATGTTCTTTTTGTTTGATTTGAAATTAATATATTTCCCCCCCAGTTACTATACCAATTAATCTGTTTTAAAGAGATCTCTTTAGTTGTAAAATGCAAAAAAGTTTTAGTTTTCTCTGTATCAACCATGCCAAATAAAATAGACTAATATAGACTAACTTTAGGAGATCAAACTTTTAATTCATGTGGGTAGATTATTTTAAAAATGGGATAAAATATGAGCATTCAAGCTAATGAGTTCAAAGGTAAGTATATACAAATGTTTATTGCAATGAGATAAAATCATGTTATTCCTTGGAAATACTCCAAAATAATATATATACTTCAAGATAATGGAATAAGGTGATTTAATATTTAAATTACATGTAAAAATTTACAGAGTTAAGAGAGATCTTCTGAAATCTCTTTAGTTGTAGTAGAGTTCATTAGTAAAGAAGAATACTTTAATATACATTATATCTTAACTAATATATATGTTAGCTAATGGTGAGTCAAATAGTGGAGAATAATGGGATAAATAATCAGACTAAATTTTCATTGTTAGTTTTTGTATTCAGGCAATAAAAAGAGTAAATTTTGTTCCAGACTAACTACTAAATTAAATTAGAAAAATGATAGTCCTTTATACAACCAAGTCTGCAAAAAAAAGAAAAGAAAGAGAAAAAAAGAAAAGCAATCTGATTGTTGGGTTTTGTGTGACTTCTCCAAACACTTATTTTAAAATTCATGACATACAGTTTTCTGCCCTCATAAAACATATTCATTACGGCCAGGTTAAGCACTTCAGAATCTACACTGTTATAATACTATTGTTCCTTCCTTTAGACACACCTCCTTAAATCCTGTTCCTTCATATCAAGTATATACACACATTGAAAGACTATTTACATTTGACATTCAAATAATTCTGCTGCAAAAAAATAAACTTAATTTGTCATGAGTGTCTCAACACTCCCATTAGCATAGAAAAATACTCAAGATAATATTCATGGTATTTTTTTGTATAAAATTCTCTGCATATCTTTCTTATTCAAATATATGATTTCAAAGTCCAAAAGCAAACAAAAACTACTGATTTTTACAAATGACAAGGAGTTTCGAGTATGTTTTAATTGATTACATTGACTTAAAGAGTTCCAAATTTTTTTTAAAAAGTTTCAAGATAAATTCCATTTATCTTATCAGAAATCATAAGGTTTCCTTTCATCCTAATAATTCTTAATTTATTAAAATTACATAATATATTAGGTAGAAAATTTTTGTATTTGTGATTATCTTCAACACTTGGTTCTACAAAACAATTGCTAAAATTTTACTTTCTCCAAACCACAAGTTTTCTCAGAGATATGAAATTACATGATCTTATTTAGTGAGTAACTTGCTATTTTTCATTAGTCAGGCTCAGCAATTTTAATAGAAAAACATGATCAGCCCCATATTGTTAAGAATTCCACTGAGAAGTTTTACAAAAGTGTTCAGTATAAGAATTATGTTCTCTATTAAATTGTTATAATTCAAAAAAATAAATTAGAACATATACTCTTTAAAGTACTTTCAAAATACACAATTATGAATTGAATGTAAATATCAATTATTGGTAGTTTTAATTTCGGGTATTATTTAAAGAATCACAAGCACCTGCAACCAGCTAATGAGATAGTTACGAAGTTAGATAGTTATGGAGAAAACATAACAATGAGATTTCAGTCTAAAACGGCCCGGAAAGCCCAAAATTAGATATAATGTTAATTTCCAAGGTAATCTTTAATTTTATGAAACAAATACTGCATTAAGTTTCTTACAAGAACTAAAAATGTTGATCTCAATTTCCACATGCAAAAGTAAATGTACAAGAACAGCTGAGAAAACACTGAAAAGAAAGATTTTTGGAGAGAGCTAAAAAAGAAAGACATTAAAATATGCTGAGTCTTCATAATTTAATAACAAAATACAAGCACATCAATACAAAGACCAAAGATATGCTAAAGAAATTCTAGGAATAGGCTTAGCTATCATGTAGTAAAAGTTTAGTATATAATAAAATTAATGCCTTAAATGATTATGTTAAGACAGTCTTTTAATGAATGGTATTATGACAACCAAATAGCCATATATAAAAATACAAAATCAGATCTAATATACTATAAATAAAACCTTAAGTGAATCAAAATTTAAATGCAAAAAATACTTTAAGTATATTAGAGGAAACGATAAGTTACTTGCACTATAACTTAAGTATAATTAAATGCTTCTTAACTATAAACAAAATCCTAAATGCAACTTCATGAAGATGAATCCAACGTTAAAAAAAAAAAAAAACTTTCACATTAAAGACTCCTAATGGCAAAGTAAGACCATTAATAAAGTCAAAAGATATATAACAAATTGGGAGTAAATATTTGTAATAGATTACAGAAAAAGGACTAAAGTCCATGACTTATTGAGAACTCTTTAAAAATATGGGAAAGAAGACTAGTAATTCTACAAAAAAAACTGTCAAAGGCATGAACAAACAATTCAAAAAATATAAAAATGACTCTTAATCATTCAAAGAGACGTTCAGTTTCACTCATAATAAGGGAAATGTGTGTTAAAATTACACCACGATATCAATCCTTCCCTATCAGACTGGCAAACTTTAAAAAAACATTCTGGCCCATCTGGTAAGCTGCCACTCAGGATGCCTGTACCCCACATCAGACTACCTGGTTAGAACCCAGGCTCCTCAGCTCTTCCTGTCCAGCTTCCTGCTCATGTGTGTGGGTGGCAGCAGATGATATCTTAAGTGATTCAGTCCCTGCTCCCACTGTGAGAGACCCAGATGGAATTCCTGATTCCTGACTTTGGCCTGGCACAGCCCAGGCTGCATTCATTCATTCATTCATTCATTTTCTCTCTCTGCCCCCTCCCACTCTGACTTTCAAATAAATCTTTTGGAAATAATACCAATTTGCTCAGCTTATGAACCTATGGCTAATCCGGCCCTCCAATACTTTTGGTTGGTGGGAATAGAAAATGAGAAAATCACTATGGAGGGGAATTCTTTACAAAGTTTACAAGAGTTAATCCTCCAAAGTTGCAGATACACATACACACACACACACACACACACACACACACACATACCCAACACATACCCAACATAAATGGGCATTTCTGAGTCACAAGTCTATTTAAGACTTCTCATAAAATATTTGTGGTAATATTAACACAACAAACTGCACGGCCTGCATAGTGGTGTACTGGGTAAAGCCATTGCCTGAGACACTGGCATCCCGTATAGGTGCCAGTTAAAGTCCTGGCTGTTCCACTTCCAATCCAGCTCCCTGTTAGAGTGCCTGGGAATGGAGCAGAGGATGACCCAAGCCCTAGGGCCCTGCACCCACGTGAGAGACTCAAATAAAGCTCCTGGCTCTTGGTTTCCGAAAGGCCCAGTTCTGGCAATTGTGGCCATTTGGGGAGTGAACCAATGGATGAAAGAACGATGAAATAGGCATTCAAATAAACAAATAAATATTTTTAAAAAGCTGGAATTACTGGGGCTGGCACTGTGGCTCACTTGGCTAATCCTCCACCTGCGGCACTGGCATCCCAGGTTCTAGTCCCAGTTGCTCCTCTTCCAGTCCAGCTCTCTGCTGTAGCCCAGGCAGGCAGTGGAGGATGGCCCAGGTGCTTGGGCCCCTGTACCCACATGGGAGACTAGGAAGAAGCACCTGGCTCCCGGCTTTGGGTCGGCACAGCGCCGGCCATAGCGGCCATTTTGGGGGTGAACCAATGGAAGGAAGACCTTTCTCTGTCTGTCTCTCACTGTCTATCTCTATTTGTCAAAAAAAAAAAAAAAAAAAAAAAAAGCTGGAACTACTAAATAAGAGAAAAGGAGGATGAATGAATAAAGTGCTTTACCATCATAGAATGAAATACTCTACAACAAAGAAAATGATCAGATTACAGTTACCTTGATGCAGGAACCTGAATCTAAAAACATGATATTGAGAAAAAGACAACAGACACAAAAGAATGAAGTCTATTTTGCTCTTTTAATGGATCTTTTATGCACATAAAACAGACTAGAGGATTTAAGGTCATAAATATAATGAGTTCATCTATGTGGCTGCACATTACATATTGCAACTCAACTATCATTTATAAAACTGTGCCAATTTGGGGGAAAATATCGAAGAAAAACAGTCACAATCCTATGAAAAAGAGCTGTAAAAAATTCCTTCATTTTGCACCATAATCAGTATGAGACCAGATTTGTTTATATATTTCAACTAAAACAATGTATCAAACAGATTGAATACAAAATCATTATAAGAATCCAACTATCAGGGCCAGTGCTGTGGCGCAGCGGGTTAATGCCCTGGCCTGAAGCGCCAGCATCCCATATGGGTGCCGGTTGGAGACCCGGCTGCTCCACTTCCAATCCAGCTCTCTGCTGTGGCCTGGGAAACAGTAGAAGGTGGCCCAAGTCCTTAGGCCCCTGCATCCGCATGGGAGACCCTGAAGAAGCTCCTGGCTCCTGGCTTCGGACTGGCACAGCTCTGGCCATTGCGGCCAACTGGAGAGTGAACCATCGGATGGAAGCCCTCTCTCTTTCTCTCTCTATCTCTCTCTCTCTGACTCTCCTCTCTATGTGTAACTGACTTTCAAATAAAAATAAATATTTAAAAAAAGAATCCAACTATCTTCCATCAATCCAGATGTTAAAGAAAGCTGTAAAAATGCAATACAAAACTACCCTTCTTGCTATATTTTTTTATTTTGGAAAGTAGTTATTTTTCATTAAAATGTGTTATTTAGCAGGTACTTACTTATAAATATTACAAATAATCAAATATTTTAAATATCTCATTTAAATTTTCTAATATAGTACATATTAATTATTGTAACACGTACACAATGATTTTTAAGTGTACAAATGGACATCAGGATCAAAAAGTTTTAGAAATACTGACTTACAGGTTTCATTCAGCTGAGACAAATCCATAAACTGATTGGTCAGTTTGAGACCCCCTTCACTATGTGGATAGTAGAAATTCAAATTTTACACCAGTATGCGACTATGGCTTGGTCCTTCAATTCTCCTAAGAGAATTTTTTCCTACACAGAGACAAGTTCTCGAGTTGATTCCTCAGGATTATATTTCTACTCTTTCTTACATTAATGGAATAATCAATCAAGAGTTTTGAGTCTACACTTCCAGATTTGAACTTCACTGAGCTGCAAAACCATATTCCCTGTAAGCCACCACAGAATCACAGCAAAAGTTACTCACTCTGGCTTTTGCTCTGTTTATAATGTCATAAGACATTTCTTCATCTCAAGATCTGCTATATATTTAACTTTTGAAAGTCAACTCTGGCTTAAGTCTGGTTTTAATTATTTCTGGCAATTTTTGAAGTAGACAAGGTTTCATATTAGCTACATTTTTGATGCTGCCATTTAACTGACTTTCAATTTTTGAACACACACTCACACACATAGAATGAGAATGTTGTAACTTAGTGAAAAAATACAGATGTTAATGCAAACAAGATAGTGATAAATAATCATTTACCACACATTTATTTCCAAAATGTATAAATAATATACTCCAGACTCTATGACTTCAATGCATAATACTACTAAAATAATTATTTTAATACATCTGAAATTAAGAATAATTTAAATGATAATTAGTTACTGGGTCAAATATAAACCCAAGTTAAAAGTACTGATACTTTAGAGAATATTTTATATAAAAAACTGAATAATGATTAGTCTGAATTTGGCATAATTTAAATAGAAATATCGGAAGAATCAAGTCCATGTTGTTTAATTCTTCCCCTAGGGATAACACTATAACACATTTTTGCTATAGTAAATAAGTTTAATTTGAATTAAATAGTAAATACTTTATATTAACATCTGAGAATAATATATAGTTCACAAAGAATACACACAAGTTTTCAAAACATTTATACATTGTGGAAATTGTCTCAATTGTCGTTTGTCATATATCTTTAATAAGGAAATAATGAGTATAAAAAGGACTGACATTTTAGTCAAAGAAACCTAGGTGGAAGAACTATTCCAACACTAACTAGAATGTGGCTTTCACACTAAAATGAGGATAATAATACCACCTACTGCAGAATAAACATAATTAAAGTGCTTAGCCCAAATGCAGGTATATTTAGTATGTCTCAATATAAGTTAACTACAACTGTAAGTATGGTTGAACAAAGACAAAGAGAGAATATAATAATAAAGAGAAGAAATATCTACATCTGCCAAATGACAAAACAAAAAAGACAATTATTTTAGAAAGAGATTACAGAGACATATTCTCAGCTACTTATCACATTTCCTTAGACTCAAGAGAATTAAACTTTGCAACTTACCCAGTGCTTTGAGTCCCTCAGAAATTAATCACATTGGCATGCTAGTGAATAGCAGTAATTCATTTTATAATACACATGTATTTAAAATGAGTCTATATGATGATAAACATTATATACAATAGATACATTTTCCACATTAAGATGTTGAAACTTACTATAATTTATTTCTTCCCAGAAGGCTAACTTAGAATATACAGGAGCTATTTATTTTACCTTCTGATATTTCAAGATAACTTTGACTAATAAATGTAAAAAACTGACTAAAATAAAATTTTAAAGTGTATTCTCTTCCTTTGGCATATAAATGTGTTTCTTTTTGTAATTGTTTTCAACTTGTAATTAGGATATCTTGTACCTTTAGTGTTTTGTTCCTTATTTAGAACCTCTTTTTTTACTAAGCTCAACAATTCTATATGTATTAGGATATATGCTGACTATCTAGAGTTAAAACCAGTTAAATTTGCTAAACCAGGTATCAATGCAAAATCAAGCTGGATATCATGGACTATGCTAGCTTCCCAAAAAAACAGACTTCACTGGGGCTGGCATTGTCGCACACGGGTTGAACGACAACCTGTAATACCAGCATGCAATATAGGCACAAGTTCAAGTCCTGAATGCTCTGTTTCCAATCCAGCTCCCTGGTAACGTGCCTGGGAAAGCAACAGAAAATGGCTAAAGCCCTTGGGCCCCTGCACATAAGTGGGAGAGCTGGATGAAGCTCCTGGCTTCTGGCTTCAGCCTGGTCCACCCCTGGCCAATGGGGCCATTTGGGGAGTGAACCAGTGGATGGAGGATCCCTTTCTCTCTCTCTCCCTCTATCTCTCCCTCTCTCCCCCTTTCTCTCCCTCTCTCTCTCCTTCTCTCTCCTCTCCCTCCCCCCTCTCCTTTTCTCTTTCTCACTTTCTTTGTCTGGCCAAGTAATTGAAACATTTTTAAAAAGCCATTTTAGTTCTCTAACAAAAGACGCCCTGTGCTTCTCTGGGACTCTGCAGAAAGAGTCCACAAGCAAGAAGACCTTCACTAGATGTAAGCCCTCGGCTTTAGACCTTCCAGCTTCCAGACTTTGACTCTTTACTGTAATTACCCAGTCTGTGGTATTCACTTATAGCAGCAGAAAATGGCCTACTACAATGGGCTGTTTGGTATTATATAATATATGCAAGTAAATACATTCAACTTCCTGAGCTTTCTGACTCCAATGCTCAAAACTTCCACCAAGACAGTTCCAGCATCTCCCCACCTCAAATACCATCACCATATCCACAATTTAATGACTCCAGGTACCTTCACTAAGATATAAAATCATAAAATCACAAAAAAGTGATTCCATATGATTTTATACCAATAAATTCATTTTCCTGTCATATTCATATCCCTTGATAGAATAACACCTTCACAATCTACTCTCACATGTTTACTCCTCATTCCTGCCTGTGCTTATTTGCCAGGCCCTGCAATACTCCCAGTGGGTAAGCTATTTCTTATGTAGAACAGACTTTGTTTTCTCACTCACACTATGCTGAGATCTGACACTTCTTCTCGATATGCAGACAGTAAGTAGAGATGGGATTCTCTGGAGGAATTAAACCATTTTTTAATGAAGCAAAAATCTCAGGTGAAATCTCTGCATAGTCCCTATGGAAAGGGAAGATTTTTCTATTCTATCTAAATACAGAGGACTTTTCTTTCAAGAAGGAGTATTCAGAGCAATCTGGGATTCAAGGTTTTAATAACATATTCGTAAGTATTCCCATTGCGGATTTGAAAGTTCTCACCCATTCCCCTCTGACGGTGACTCTGGCCTGGAAGAGCAGTTTTGTCTGAGGCTTCAGTTTCATTTACTGTCAGGCAACCTTATGACTAAAGTCTGCAATGATTTTCAACATACTTTGCCCTCTGGCTGCAGAAGATGAAGATCTTTAAATGCTCTCATGAAGGCTTTCTGATGTTCACAGCATGCCTTGAGTTGATGAAAGGCTCTTTCTTCAAGGCTTTATGGCAGTTAACAAAAGCCAGTCAAGTTCATAACCCTTATAATTACTATCTCTCATACTTTTCAAGAGGTAATGTTGCTGCATAAATACCAGTGTTTCTCCTTCAAGCTATACTTTATCTCAATCAACCACAGTTAAGATTCTCAACAGTTATTATACTATAACACATCAGGATAATCACTATCCTACATGCCATCAGCTTCATATTGCTTACTGCCATCTGATATGGAAACCGATTATGAAATTTCATGTTGATGATCTGTTGTCTAGAGTCACTTGCAGTAGCAACAGACTCAGCTGGATTACTTCAAAAGCAGATACTCAGATATGGAATGAATGCATATACTTTCCATGAGCAGTGAGCTCAGGAACCATTGGTGGCCAAGTGGGAGGTGCAGGACAAACTTCCACTCCTCATTGCTTGAGGATTACCCCCACTGGTATTAACTATCTTACTCTTTCTATTGCACATGTGCAGAAATGACTAGCTTTGAAATTAACAGGAACAAAGAGATTCATGCTTAATGCAGCACAGTGACACGCCAGAAAGTACCTTTTATAACTTAGTGAGATCACGTGAGCTGAAAAAGCAGTTGGCAAGATGCATCACAGGCATCCACCACATTTGATCACCACATCTTTTACCTATTTTCATTCTATGCCCCATTTAATTCCCATTATGGTACATTTACTTCTATCACAAATATTGTTAGAAGACTAAAGGAAGAAAAAATAAACAGTTCTGAGCTTCTTTAAACTATTGCATTAAAATGAAGTTAATGGAGTCAGAGACGTACTGTACAGAATGCAAATATGTGTTGATTTGACATTATAAAATTCAGAAATTTTACAAAAATATGCAATTTTCTTAGGAAGTACCACTTCAGGGACAGGTGTTTAGCCTAATAGTTAACATGCAAGTTAAGACAAATATTGGAGTGCCCAGTTAGGTTGCCAGCTCTGGCTTCTGACACCAGCTAATGCAGATCCCCAGAAGTCAGAAGTTATGTTTCAAGTAATTAGGTTTCTACCACCAACAGGAAAGATCTGAACTGAATTCTCAGTTTTTAGCTTCAGCCTGACCCAGCCCCAGTCATTGTGGGCATTGGGAAAGTGAACCAGTGGATGGAAGACACATTCATTCATATTCATTCATTCTCATTCTCATTCATTCTCTCTCTCTCTGTCTCTCTCTCTCTCTCTCTCACTTTCTTACACACTCACACATACAAACACACACACAATCTCCTCCTCTGTTTCTCAAATAAATTGATTTAATTTAAAAATACTTTACCCATTCTATATATGATAGTTTATATTTGCATTAAATTCACTTTTTAACTTACTGTTTGCATCTCAGACCAAGGCCTAACTGAGAACTGTCGTTACCCTGGCAAGATGAATAATTTGGCATCCTTTTAAGTGACGTTTTAATTGCTTTACTGATGCTCTGCTCGATGTGACTGTAGTTGGCTTCTGGCAGTATACCACACAAGGAATGTTTTCTTAAAATTTTCTCCAACTTTTTCCATGAGCAACTGTATGTTTTATGTACTAAAAAGGGTATAGACTCTAGCAATTCCTGTGGCATCCAAGGACTTCACACTATTGACACACATTTAACCTCTGCCAATTTGACAACTACCCAAACTCTTCTTATAGTTCCTAGATGGCCTCTGGAGTAGGTCATGTCTCATCTTTCCCTGAAGACGCTTTTGTCTCTCTTAAGATGTTTTGTCATTTGGTTACTCTGTAATCTGAGATTGCCAATGATTTTGTGAAAACATGAATTTACAGTTCAGTCAGCTTTTCTTTGTTTTATCACATAGGTGGGAGCAAGGATCTTTTCACCTCTCTATTTTCTTAAACAAAAACTGGAAATGCTGTAACCATGTTCATTTTTACTTCTTTGCTTTTACTGATGGTTTTTACCCTTCTGTTTACTATCTTCTTTGCCAGAAAAAATTTTAATTCTCCTTCAAGTTTAAATTCATATTTCCTCTGCATAAACTTTCCTTATCCTTCCAGGATGAATGAATCACTCTACTTTCAAATATACTGTACTCTGTCTATATTTGCTTCATTCCATTAAAATAAATAATGTTATTCAACACTTACATTGAGATACTGATACAATGATTCCCCAATAATGGCATAAACAAATCCATAGGTAATTTAAGAAATGAATCAGCATACAAGAAAGAAAGGAGTTTCAATTTGGGAAGGTTATAAATGATGTACATAGTTAAAACCAAATAGATGTTATCCTGAGAAGAGAGAGGGTTTCAGAGCATATCAAATCACTAATCTTAGAAATTAGTGCATTGTATTTTGGCTAGCGTCTCCATACTATCTGAAAGATACTCAAGGCAAAGGCCATGTGTTAGTCGTCTTCATTATTAGCATCTAATAGATAGTTAATAATTGCTTACTAACTCAAATGACTAGTTCTATTTCCTAATAAGAACATTTTTTCAACATAAGCACATATTAGCAAACAATTACTTTAGTAACCAGGGCCCTATTATTTATTACTCTACATTTAAAAGTTAAGTACCAAAACTAATGAGTGGCCGGCGCTGCAGCTCACTAGGCTAATCCTCCACCCGCGGCGCCAGCACCCTGAATTCTAGTCCCAGACAGGGTGCCAGATTCTGTCCCCATCATTCCTCTTCCAGTCCAGCTGTCTGCTGTGGCCTGGGAAGGCAGTGCAGGATGGTCCAAGTACTTGGGCCCTACACCCGCATGGGAGATCAGGAGGAAGCACCTGGCTCCTGGCTTCAGATCAGCGCAGTACGCCGGCTGTAACGGCCATTTGGGGGGTGAACCAACAGAAGGAAGACCTTTCTCTCTGTCTCTCTCTCTCACTGTCTAACTCTGCCTGTCAAAAAAACAAACAAACAAACAAACAAAACTTATGACTGAAATTCTATATACAAATACTATCTAAAAACACTACAAATTAGTATTCCATTTTTCCCCTACTACAAAATAAATAAATATAAGGAAAAAAGGTAGTGTCATCATTCAGAATTATATACTTTTCTAGTTTCATATTATCTAATTATAAGCTTGAAAATTCAATTAATTAAAATATCACTCTCTCTTCTCTGGAAAAAATATGTTACTGAATTGATGTATTATATAAGAGGTAATTATTAGAGATGCTTATTTGGTTATATCATTTATGCAAACCTGTAATAAATTCTCAATGTTTATAATCATGATAGAATCACTTATTTTGTCTTTAAACTGCTACTATGATCCATAGAAAATACTTTCATTGCTGCTGTTATCCAACCAACACAGAATTTAACCAAAGGAAACATTGCTTATGACCAGACCCTGATACATAATTTAAGGATATAGGAAAAATAGCAAAATGTAAATAGAGGGTTCTTGTTTAAAAATATTTAATTATTTCAAAATAGCAGCAGCAGAGAATTAAACCAAATATAATGCTCTTCTAAGTATGAGATCCTGTAAAAATTCATGGGCTACATAATGGACCTAAATTACAACCAAGCTTTAGTGCTCCAAGTATCAGAGGCCTATTCCATTTGGAATGATAGGACTCTGATTTAATTCCACTGCCTACATAACAACATGGTCTTCCTTGATAGAAATTTTCCTCATATCTTCTGCTTTGATCTTATATTTATGGAAAAGGAACAAAAACTTGTTGTTGATCACTTTCTCTGAACTTGAAAAAAATGTGATATACTCATGAAGCTCATCAAAGATGTGATCACCTAATTGGAAATGTTTAGGATAATTCTATAGCAAACAAATTTGTTTTACCAAAAAATTACAAAAGTTAATTTTCCACAATTAAGTGGCTTCTTTAGATATAATTTTTAGAGTTATAGTTTTGAATATGTTTTATTAAATTTCTCACCTAATTCTATAATTATTATAGTTCAAATTTATCATTTGCATCAAATACATACCAAGCATAAACACATAACTGCACATATATGATTTAAAGCCAAAAAAGTAGATTTTACTGACATAAGGTAAATGAATAAAACAATTAAATAACCTGAAACAACTGTTTTTTAAAGTCAATTTTGGGGGAGAGATTAAGAGAATAACAAGTAAATGATAAAAAAAATTACTCATAAAAGTACTGAAGGTAGAACAACAATAGTGAGTTCTTATGCAAAGATTAAATAAAAAAGAGGAAGATGACAGGGCTGACTCTGTGGCATAGCGGGTAAATGAAACTACTACCTGCAGTGCCAGCATCCCTTATGGGTGCCCGTTCAGGTCCTGGCTGCTCTACTTCTGATCTAGCTCCTTGCTATGGCCTGGGAAAGCAGTGGGAGATGGCCCAAGCCCTTGAGCCCCTACACCTGCATGGGGGATCTGGAGGAGGCTCTTGGCTCCTTCAAACAGGCCCAGCTCCGGCCAGTATTCGAGGAGTGAACCACAGGATGGAAGACATCTCTCTCTGTCTCTCTGCCTGTCTCTCTGTCTCTCTGCCTCTGCCTCTTCCTCTCTGTAACTCTGACTTTCAAGTAAAATAAATAAATCTTTTTTTTAAAAAACGGGCAATATGAACATAAGGAATCATGCTGAAAGAGTTAAAAGAGTAGAATTATCAGCATAATTCATGAAAAATGAAAAACAGAGGCATTGATTTCATATGATATGGAGGAAAATTGTAAAGACAATAAATACATATAAGATATGATTTCCAAGAAAATTGAAAATGTCTCTATTTTTAGAAATACAAAATGCAATAAATTCTATGTGTTCTGTTTTAAACCCTCCACACAATTTTCATTTTGAAAGACTCTTTCAAGAGAACTGATAAGGTACAACTAAAAATACCTTACAGTTTCAAATGCCTAACAATTACAGCACTAAACTTGAAAAATAAAATTCATAAAAATTAGTTTCATAACATAAGTTCCAATCCACAAAATCCGAAAAAGTCGATTTTACTTACAATTGGCACTGATCACCTTTTATTCCTTTAGTTGTACAGAAACATTTTCCTGTGTGTAGATGACAAATATTTGCATGTCCACTGCATGTACAAGCTGTAAATGAAAACCAATATAATACTGAGTTTTCTACATTTAAACACACACATCATATTTCACTGAAGGTGTTGTTATCTCCTCTTTTGAATATCATGTTATTTCCTCTTGCTATACCAAAACCACAGTTACTACATATTATCGATTATTTTTAAGAAAGACTTATTTATTCATTTGAAAACAGAGAGACAAGAGACAGATCTTCCATCTATTGGCGCACTCCAGGAATGGCAGCAGTAGCCAGCAGTGGACAAGAGTGAAGCTCAAAGGCAGCAACTTTCGTCATCTCCCACATGTGTGGGAGGGGCTCAAGCACTTGGGTCATCTTACACAGCCTCCCCAGGCAGATTAGCAGGAAGCTAGATCAGAAGAAGAGCAGCCAAGACTTAGCCTGCTATACCTCAACACTAGGTCCTATAAATTAAAAATTTTTAAAGATTTATTTATTATTTATTTGAAAGGCAGAATTATGGAGAGAAGGGAGAAAGACAAAGAAACAAAGACATTTTTCATTCACTGTTTCACTTCCTAAATGAACACCATGGTCAGGGCTGGGCCAGGCCCAAGCCAGTAAACAGGAACTCTATCCATGCCTGCAACATAGATGGCAGGGGTCCAAATTCTTGGTCCATTTTCTGCTGCTTTCCCAGACCCATTAGCAGGAAGCTGAATTGGAAGCAGATCTGGTCCCTATAAATTACTTTTAGGGGAAAGTAAATTAATTTATTTGCAAATTTTGTGAAACTCTTTAAAGTGTTCAGGAGTATCCTGAAGCCTACTAGGGATACAAATATTTCTCTTAGTCTTCTTTCAGCCTCTTTTCATTTTTAGTTTGATACATCTACTTGATGAAATGAGTTTTATTAAAGCAAAAACTTGGGAGTCAAACAGCTTAGCTTCAAAATATACACACACAATCAGTAACTATATGAGTTTAGAAAATTTACTTAATCTCTGTAGGCTTAATTTCATCTGCAAGAGGAGAATAATAATACTTGGCTCTCAAATTGATATGGTAATTAAATTATATAATGGAATTGAAAATACTTAACACAGGCCGGCGCCGTGGCTCACTAGGCTAATCCTCCGCCTAGCGGCGCCGGCACACCGGGTTCTAGTCCCGGTTGGGGCGCCGGATTCTGTCCCGGTTGCCCCTCTTCCAGGCCAGCTCTCTGCTGTGGCCAGGGAGTGCAGTGGAGGATGGCCCAGGTGCTTGGGCCCTGCACCCCATGGGAGACCAGGAAAAGCACCTGGCTCCTGGCTCCTGCCATCGGATCAGCGCGGTGTGCCGGCCACAGCGTGCTGGCCGCGGCGGCCATTGGAGGGTGAACCAACGGCAAAGGAAGACCTTTCTCTCTGTCTCTCTCTCTCACTGTCCACTCTGCCTGTCAAAAAATAAAAAAAAATATAAAAAAAAAAAAAAGAAAATACTTAACACATATCATACACTTAATACATCCAGCTATTACTTACACTATTACTCTTGATAACAACAAAAATGAAGCCACATATAATGTATTAAAAAGGATATGTTTTATTGCCCTAAAATCATCCTGATAAACTTCTAACATCATTCTCACTTTTATTGTTTCATATTAGCAAATGAAACATTCCATCATCTAACAATTACACATGATAAAATTGAACTCAAACTTAAGTTCTTATTATGCACTCCTTTTCTTAAAGTACAATTCCTTTTTTTTTAACTTTTATTTAATGAATATAAATTTCCAAAGTACAGCTTATGGATTACAATGGCTTCCCCCCCATAACGTCCCTCCCACCCGCAACCCTCCCCTCTCCCACTCCCTCTCCCCTTCTATTCACATCAAGATTCATTTTCGATTCTCTTTATCTACAGAAGATCAGTTTAGCATACATTAAGTAAAGATTTCAACAGTTTGCTCCCACACAGAAACATAAAGTGAAAAATGATAGATGATTTTTTAAATGATGATGAAATCAGATCAGACCTATTGTCATGTTTAATCCCAGTGAGAGTCAAGTTGGGAATTGATAATTTCTTCTTCTTTTTTTTTTTTTTTTTTTTTTTACAGAAGATCACTTTAGTATACATTAAGTAAAGCTTTCAACAGTTTGCACCCCCATAGAAACACAAAGTGAAATATACTGTTTGAGTACTCGTTATAGCATTAAGTCTCAATGTACAGCACGCTAAGGACAGAGATCCTACATGAGGAGCGAGTGCACAGTGACTCCTGTTGTTGACTTAAAGTACAATTCCAATTATGTAGGACACAAATCTCACATTTCATATCCAAATTCTACTCCATTAGTATATTCTAATTTCTACATGCACAAACTCTTTTGTATCTGATCCTTCTTTTTTTCATTCCAATAGCCACCATTCAAGTACTGTCAGCTACTTTTCCTATTAAGACTAACATGACCCACATGCCATAAGTCTTCACCTTCAGTATTTCTAGGTTTCAATTTATATTCCAGTGAAGTGACATATTTTTTAAAAGCAAGGCTGATCATGTCATTATCCCTTCTGAAAAACATTGCACATCATCTTCTGGCTAAACCATTCCATTGATAAAAATGAAATAATTAAAACAGTTGTAGAGGACCCAGTATGGCTGAACAGGGAGAAGTCTGACTGACCTCAGCCACAGAAAGACAGCAGAAAGACAAAGGAACTACCATGTGCTCAGGGGGTTGACTGAGAGAAATTTCCAATAGAGAAGGAACAGAACAGAATAGAGCAGAGATTGGGAGGGGCGGCGGGAGCAAGGAGAGATAACAGACACACTGCTGCCTGCTGCGCTGCTAGGCATTCCTGCATCTGCACAGCGGACTGCCAGAAAGGAAGCACTATCATTCCAGAGAAAGCCGAGAGGAGGCGTCACAGTGTCCATCAATGGCAGCTCTGAGGGAGAGTTCCTCTGTCACCAATGGCTTTGACTCCAGCCTGGGGAGATGGTGAGGGTGTGGTAAACTATCTTGCTCCATGATGGATGGCCACGTTGACTCCATCCCCTCCCCCAAAAAAAGCACCCGACTCAGTTTGCAGTGCTAGAGACGGAGCTGAACTCTTTCCTGATTCCAGGAACAAGTGGGCAGCCCCCCTACTGCTAGATGTGAGCTGGCTCTAGGCCATGAATCAGCTAGCTCATTTCACACAAAGGCAAGCTGGTCTGCTGAACACTCTAGCTGGGCCCAACATCCTGCTCCCCAACTGACTGTAGCCAGAGGCCTGATACCACCTCAATCTTACATACCATTCTGGACTTTTAAGAATCCAATCTACAAACTGTGCCCAGAGCTCCCTGAGGGCACAGCACATACACTCCTTGAACTCATGTTTACGTAAGCCTTAGGCACTATGCTAAGCCAAAGAGGCACATATCCAAGAATAAAATATTCATGAAAAAAAACAAAAATTAAAAAAAAACTTCCAAAGGATATAAAAATGAGAAATTTTTTTTAATTTAGTAAATACAAATTTCCAAAGTACAGTTTATGGATTACAATGGCTTCCCCCCCCCCATAATTTCCCTCCCACTCGCACCCCTCCCATCTCCCGCACCCTCTCCCATTCCATTCACAGCAAGATTCATTTTCAATTATCTTTATATACAGAAGATCGATTCAGTATATATTAAGTAACGATTTCATCAGTTTGCACCCACACAGAAACACAAAGTGTAAAATACTGTTTCAGTACTAGTTATAGCATTACTTCACATTGGAAAACACATTAAGGACAGATCCCACATGAGAAGTAAGTACACAGTGACTCCTGTTGTTGACTTAACAATTTAACACTCTTGTTTATGGCGTCAGTAATCTCCCTAGGCTCTACTCATGAGTTGCCAAGGCTATGGAAGCCTTTTGAGTTCGCCGACTTCGATCTTATTCCAACAGGGTCATAGTCAAAGTGGAAGTTCTCCCCTCCCTTCAGAGAAAGGTACCTCCTTCTTTGATGGCCCCGTTCTTTCCACTGGGATCTCACTAGCAGAGATCTTTCATTTAGGTCTTCTTCTTCTTTTTTTTTTTCCAGAGTATCTTGGCTTTCCATGTCTAAAATACTCTCATGGGCTCTTCAGCCATATCCACATGCCTTAAGGGCTGATTCTGAGGCCAGAGTGCTATTTGAGATGTGCAAAGCTCAAAGTAGAAAAACAAAAAGCATGACCAATGAAAGCAATATGACTCCCCAAAAGGAACACAATAGTACATTAATATTGGACTGCAAAGAGGGGGAAATTGACAAAATGCCTGAAACATAAATCAAAAGAATGATTGTAAAGTTACACTAAAACATGGAGAAACAGTTAGATGAAATAAGGAATTCAGAACATGACACGAAAGAGAAATGCTTCAAAGACATAGAGACAATGAAGAAAAAACAGAAATATTACAAAAGAAGTATTCAATAACTCAAATAAAAATACATAGTCGAAAGCTATAACATTAGACTCCGTGAAGCAGAAGGAATATCTGATCTAAAAAACTAATCTTCTGAAACATCAGACAAAAAATAAAAATAAAAAAAGAAATGCCAAACACAGTGTTGGGGATTTATGGGATACCACTGAACCACCAAATATACAAGTCTCAGAAGTTCCAAAAGTATGGAAAAAAAGACTGGTTAAGAAAACATATTCAGTGAAATAGTAGCAGAAAATTTCCCCAATTTGGAGAAAGAGAGATCCAAATACTGGAAGTGTTCCAAAAAAGTATGATCAGAAATTATGCCTAACATAAATTTCAAAAATAAATTTAAAGAGAATATCCTAAAAGTTGTAAGAAATTCCAAACCTACTTTAAAGGAATTACCATACAAATGACCACAGATTTCTCAAAAGAAACCCTATAGGCCTGGAGAAAATGGAGAGATATAGTCCAAATCCTAAAGGAAGAGAATTGCCAACCCAGAATAAAATATTCTCCAAAATTCTTGTTCATAAATGGATGAACAGGTAAAAATTGAAAGAATTTTCACCACTTGGCCAGGCCTTACAAATGATGCTTAAGGATGTACTACATATAGACATAGAGAAAGACAATTGACATCAAGAAAGCATGTGAAGTCAGAAAAACTCTTGGTGGGACCAGTACTATGGCTTAGGGGGTAAAGGCACCACCTACAGTGCTGGCATCCCATATGGGTGCCGGTTCAAGTCCTGGCTGCTCAACTCTGATCCAGCTCTCTGCTATGGCCTTGGAAAGCAGTAAAAGATGGCCCATGTCCTTGGGCACCTACACCTCCTGGGAGACCTGGAAAAAGCTCCAGTCTCCTAGATTAAGATCAGCTAAACTCTGGGCATTGTGGCCAATTGGGGATTAACCAACAGATGGAAGACCTCACTCTCTCTCTCTGCCTCTTGGTAAAAAAGAAAATCTCTTGATAAAGGAACAAAGGAGATTCAAACCAAACAGGTATATTTGTAGAAAAATGGAACATCCAATTCATTACTTATCAATAGCCTTGAATGTAAATGAACCAAATTCCCCAATTAAAAGAAACAGAATGGGGCTGGCACTGTGGCATAGCAGGTAAAGCCACTTCCTAGAGTGCCAGCATCCCATCTGGGCACTGGTTCAAGTTCCAGCTGTTCCACTTCTGATATAGCTCTCTGCTATGGCCTGGGAAAGCAGTAGAAGATGGCCTAAGTCCTTAGACCCCTGCACCCAAGTGGCAGACCTGGAAGAAGCTCTTGGCTCCTGGCTTCAGATCTGTTCAGCTCTGGCTGATGCAGCCATCTGGGGAGTGAACCAGCAGATGGAAGCTTGCTTGTGCGCGTGCTCTCTCTCTCTCTCTCTCTACCTCTGCCTCTGCCTCGCTGAAACTCTGCCCTTCAAATAAACAAATACATCTTTAAAAGAAAGAAATAGACTGGCTGAATGGATTAAAAAACAAGACCCATCTAGATGCTACCTACACAAAACACACTTCACAAATAAAGACACACACATACTGAAAGTGAAAGTGAAAGGATGGAAAAAGATAATCCATGCAAATGGAAATCTAAAGTAAGCAGCAGTTGCTACACTCATATCAGAAATAATAAACATTAAGACAAAAACTGTTAGAAGTTACAAAGAAGGTAATTCTGTAATGATTAAGAGGCCAATTCCACATGAAGATGTGACTACAGTAAATATATATGCACCCAAAAATAGGGCACACATCCAGTTTTCTAAAACAAATAGTATGTATCTATAGGGAGACATAAGCTCCAACACAATAATAACGAGATACTTCAAATAACAGGTTCATCAGTAGACAGATCAACCACAATAAAAATCAGTAAGGAAACAGAGCATATCAACACTACAGACCAAATGGACCTAATAGATATCTATAGTACATTTCATCCCACTGTTGCAGAATAAAGATTCTTTTCATAAGTACATGGAAAAATCTCTAGGATAGATCACATACTAGACTATAAAAAAAGTCTCAACAAATTCAAAAAATTGAAATAATATCTGTATCTTTTCTGACAATAATGGAATGATGCTGGCAATTAGCAATAAAAATTTGTGTTGGAGCTTAAACATGTTGGAAAAAAATCATTCATTTTGGTCAAAACATCAGGCTTCTTACTAATTGCTTATTATTACCATCTTTGGAAAAAAAACATATGCTTATAGGGATGAATATTTAGCCTCGGGGTTAAGAAGCCTATATCTCACATCAGAACATCTGGGCTGAATTACTTTTACTCCAGCTTCTTGACACTGCATTTACTGGGAGGCAGTGGTGATGGATCAAGTAATTGTGTTCCTAGGTCATCAAAGAAGGAGGTACCTTTCTCTGAAGGGAGGAGAGAACTTCCACTTTGATTATGACCTAGTCTAAATATGATCAGAGTTGGTGAACTCAGGGGGATTCCATAGCCTTGGCAACTCATGACAAGAGCCTAGGGTGATTACTGAGGCCATAAACAAGAGTGTCAATTTGTTAAGTCAACAACAGGAATCACTGTGCACTTACTCCTCATGTAGGATCTCTGTCCTTAATGTGCTGTACATTGTGATTTAATGCTATAACTAGTACTCAAACAGTATTTTTCACTTTGAGTGGGTTCAAACTGTTGAAATCTTTACTTAATATATACTAAATCAATCTTCTGTATATAAAGAGAATTGAAAATGTATCTTGATGTGAATGGAAGGGGAAAGGGAGCGGGAAAGGGGAGGGTTGCGGGTGGGAGGGAAGTTATGAGGGGGGGAAGCCATTGTAATCCATAAGCTGTACTTTGGAAATTTATATTCATTAAATAAAAGTTAAAAAAGAAAGTAATTGTGTTCCTGCAACCCGCACAGGAGACCAGGATTGAGTTCCCAGTTCCCAATTTCAGCTCAGCATCAGCCTGCTATTGCAGACATTCAGGGAATAAACCATCAAATAGGCATTCTCTCTTTCTCTATCTTTCTGCCTCTTAGATAAATAAATGATAAAAAGTAAATATATACATACCTGCATCACAATAACATCAATGACCTGGTATTTTACCAGAAGAGATTTCTACATAAAATCATGGTTTTTTTTGTCATAAGAGGTATTTAAATAAATCTGCATAATATGGCTTTGAGTTTATAGAACTACGTATGGAACACAAGGTAAAAGAATTACAGAAATGAACACAAGGTATACAACTGTAACAAATAAAGGAAACTATTATCAAGCAATAAAAGGATACCAAGCTATATTGGTAGTATGTAACTTCATAAATAATAAATGAATACATCATGACATATTTTAATATTAATCTTCAGAGTTTCATATTAATACTTTCTTGTATTCAGAACTTCACTAAAATGATACCTATTAATATTTTAAAACTTGGATAAACCCTTTATTTATCCTTTATGGCAAGACTGAGTAACAGTTACGCTTGCAGAGTTTCTTAAAATAATTATCATTGTATAGTAACTTTAATAATTTCTGAGATGAAAAACGTGTTAAAATACTTTTCATGTGAGTTCATTTTGTGAGAAATCCCCTGTGGCACCGTACTTCAGGGTAAAATAGCACAAGTACACTTTAAATTCATTTGTTTAAAATTTATATTTCATGACAGTTTTGAAATTATTCTATTGTTGTCAGCATTTAAAGCTATCTTTTTATGCTGAATAAGCAGCTGTAAAATCATCATACAGTGGCCTTCTGTTTTGAAAATTTTATAAGATGATGATTTTATAACTTAGATATACACTGGAGGGACATAATATGGTCACATGAAGGTGACCCTAAAATATAAAGTTGTAATATTAAATTATAAGCAAAACTGAATAAGGATTTTAAAAGATGTTATAAAGGTTATTAAAACAAGTTGTATACAAAGAATGCACGTTAGGAACATGAAACCAAAAAGCAGTCATTGACAGTGCTAGTTTCAGAGTCAGTTTGTATCCCTGTATCCTTTCATTGCTACATTGTTTTCTGTCCTATACATAAAGCAACAACTTCTGGAGATTAGGAGATTGAATCAATTTCCTTTGTATTCTCCTAGCATAATTACATTTAATGATACTTAATAGATACATTATAAGTTATATTACAAATAGAGTAACCTTTCTGGCAAAGATAAAAGTGCAAATAGCAATGTGATTTAAAAATGTATTCTTCAGAACTGGGAGACTCACTCACCTGTGCAGCTGTGGGACAGCAGATTTGGGAAAGCCCTGACTCAGCTCCAGCCCCTCTCTGCTGTAGTCTGAGAACAGATCCCTGCACAAAGTAACCACTGCAAGAGTCACCCAATCTGCTACCACAAAAGGCTTGCAGATTCAGTCCCAGGGCAGATCCTGAGACATCCCTGGATCTTGATTCTGGACCCTCTCAGTGGCAGGTGAGACACAGTTCTTCCCAGCCAAGGACCCACAATGAGATAAGCCCTTTGAGTGCCCAGGACAAGCTTATCAACTTCAACCTCACAGATGACTCTTAAAGAAGTCTAGATCTCAGCCCCAGGCACGCTCAGCTATGGTCAAGGAGTAGTGCTGTCCTTCTGGGGGCCTACGGAGAGGCACACCTATCACTGTCCCCCTGAATGCTGACCTGCTGTCTTGGTGCCACTGTGGATCTTGAAACGGTCCCATAAATCAGCTTCAGTCTCACTCAACTGAGGTCTCAGAACAGATTTTCATGCTCATGAAGCCATCAGGAAACACACACATCTAGTACCCTAGACAAAGGCCTGAGGACATCGTACTTGGCTGTGGGCCCTGAAACAGTCCGGTGAGTCAGTTCCACCCCTTCTCAGACATGAATCAAGGTCATGCAGGCTGCCCCAGAACCCAGTAAGAAGGGCAGTGTTGCAGATTTGAGAAGTCAGATAGCAACAATTCATTCTCTTCAAAGAAAAACTAGAAACTGAGGAAACTTAAATAAATTATAGTATTTTATCCTTATTTAAACTTTAAATAACTTCTATCAAAATTGTTCATTGAAAAATTTATGTACTAAATATTGGATTATTGCTCAGTAAGAGTTATGAGTTCAGAGTAAAAAAATCATTTATAATTATTAAAACCAATCCTCATTCAGAGGAAATATAATACACACACTGAAACCAATATTGCTTCACTACTGGCTCTGTTACTGAGAAATAAAGAAAGCAGAAAAGTCAAAACTAAAAAGAGTAGGGCACTTTTTACCTTGTTTTCTAAAGGGAAAATATTGGTTAATTTTGCTAGAAAACTTTCTAGCTAGTTCAGAAATATTTTTCTGTTAGGTAATATTAAAATGACCAAAACAGATGAAATAAATATTACATTTCCTTAGTAGCATTAATAAAGCAAAGTGCTAACTATGTACTAAGTACAATGTTACTGCCCATCTAAGATAAATTTTTCTCTTAAGAAATTCACATCCTATTTAGATAGTAAGACAGGTAAATTATCACTTAGCAAGAACAATGGTATATACTTTATAAAATGCTTAGAATTAAATGTAAAATTTTTAGGAAAATTTTTCAGCATGTACTTAGCATAAAGTGCAAATAATTATTAGCTATATTACAATGTAATACTTGGAGGCCAGCACCGCGGCTCAATAGGCTAATCTTCCGCCTGCGGTGCCGGCACACTGGGTTCTAGTCCCAGTCGGGGCACCGGATTCTGTCCTGGTTGCCCCTCTTCCAGGCCAGCTCTCTGCTGTGGCCCGGGAGTGCAGTGGAGGATGGCCCAAGTGCTTGGGCCCTGCACCCACATGGGAGACCAGGAGAAGCACCTGGCTCCTGCCTTCGGATCAGCACAATGCACCAGCCGCAGAGCGCCAGCCGTGGCGGCCATTGGAAGGTGAACCAACGACAAAGAAAGACTTTTTTCTCTGTCTCTCTCACTGTCCACTCTGCCTGTCCAAAAAAAAAAAAAAAAAAAAAAAAGTAATACTTGGAGCTTGTCATTAATTAAAATATGAAATAAAAAAAGGTTTTAAAAATAAAGTTGTGGTGGAATATGAAAAGCATGGTAGGATATTAACCTAGAAAAATTATTTGGGAGTCAGAGAACAAAGGAGTTTGTTATTTATTTCACAGACAATTTGCAGGTAATGCAATTACAAATATAATAATGAAATAATTTGAATGGTTTTAGAAAAAGAAGTTATCTCTTTATTTATTTTCTCATAAAGGAAGCATGATATAAGAAGGGCATTCATGCATTAATTCAACAAATATTTAATGAGAACCAAAACCACTTCAAGTATTCTTTTAATACACAATAGCAACAGAAGAAAAGAGGAGTCACAAAGACATTAACTGATAAGAACAACGGGAACAGAAGGGAACAGAAGTCACAGTGTCCAGCCAGAGTAAGACTGGGAGGGAAGGTAAGGGTTGAGGATAAGAAAAGAATCAAAAGTTTCACTGAAATTAAATCTAAAAGAGAAGTATTTTTAAGCAATAATTTCACTGAATTATCTTCTTAAAATAATTATAGTAGTAGTGGACCTTGTATGAAAATTTTCAACACAAAGTTGGAAAGAAGATGTGAATTTCATAATAAGACAAGCTATATTGTTACTTAAATATAGAACTGAGTGTTTGAAAATCATAGTGTCTGATAAATCATAGATCAATATATTGGACTGCAAGAAAAAGCAAGATAAAAGGTATAGATAACATTATGTGACTAAGAAAAAAGCAACTGTCTGCATTCATGTCCTATAGTATATAAAAATGGACCTGAAAAATAAAAGGCATTTATTCTTAAATAATATATTAAGGAGGATTTTAATATGTTTGTGAAATATTTACAGAGACTATTTATGTTGATGCTTTCCTACACCTGCTCAAGGCAATTCTAATACATAATTAACTTCTCCACCATTACTAATTAGTTTTTGTACACTGTTTGAGCAATGCAAAAGTGTGCATCCAAACTGGTATTTAGCTTGATTTTCAATGTTTAAAACTCTATAAATATTAGAAAAAAATAAATACATGCTTAGAGTTTATTAATAACTTCTAGTCATTGGCAGTAAACTAAGCTGATATATATTTTATAATATGAGTAAAAATATGCTCTACTTTCAACTTACCTTTTCTTTTTCATTCTAGGCATATAATTCCAAGCAAGTAGTAATTCTACAATATTTTTAGATCATGATAAAAGACAATTTTATTGTTAAGTAAATTTACAATATATTATAGCATATTTTAAGAACCAAATAGTATCAGATTGTTGTATAACACAAACCCTGAAACATTACAAGATAAATGAGCTGTTTCACATCAAATAAAATAAGAAATGTTGAATTCTTAAACAAATTAAGTTTCTATCTGTTCCCAAATAAATAAGCATTCTATTTCTAAATCTAAAACCACTGAATGGTCTTCAAAATTCCATAAGAAATATATCAATAAATATGTATAGAAATAAAGCATGTAAGTGACATACTTCATTGTCAGAAACTTTTAAAACAAAAGGTCCTCTATTATGAAACTACTATAACAGATCTAAAAATATGAATATATGGAATATTATGGAAATACTCCATAACATCCAATCTGAAGAGCTAAAAACAGTATAGAAATGTCAAAAGCAGTAGCATAAGTTTCTTCAGAGTTGTGGGAGCTGGAATACAGAACCTTGTGCAAATTAAAATTAGGAAGAGGAGACTTAAAGAAAGCAGTAGGTTTGATAAAGGTATCAAAGCTCCCCACCCCTCAAAGTTTAGTGACAACTTACTCTAACAAGTTTATGGGAATCAGCCCATGAAAATCTTTTAAAAGGCATATAAAAGGAAAAAACAGTAAGATGCATCTTCTAATAACCCACAAATTATTTAAAATATGACAGTATCAGAGCCAAATATGAGAAGTATATCCCATTTTCAGTTTTCATACAGATTTCATAGACTAAATCCTCCTCATCCTTGATTTTCTTTTTGTGAAAACAAAAAGAATGAAGAGCTTTTAAAGGTTAATCACTTTGAAAAACAACCCAACAAACAGGGTTTCTGAGCATCTTAAGCTAGAGGGACAGTTCTATCAAGGAAAACAAAGAGTTTGAAATATTAGTACGGTGAGAAGACACACTAGCTGGATACAAGACATCTCCACAAGCTCATGGAAATGCATATTATGAGCAAACTAAACCTGGATTTCAAAAGTAATTTTGTACCAAAATAAAATTACCTTTTAACTCCATGTTTCCACATACTTTCTGAAGCCTCCACATCTTATAGAAGCTATTCAATGTATATTTTTTAATCATTTGATTAAAAACTAGCAACTATGGCTTGCATTTTAAAAAGATTTTTTGGTTTACTTAATATGTTGACTTTGAATTAAAATGTCATTCTGAAAAGACTGACCAAAATATAATTTCATTCTTATATACTAAATATTTGTTTTTATTATTTAAATATTCACTTAATGGCCTGTGCTTGGAATATTTAAAATAGCAAGTTGGCTTTCCTCTGCCACACAGAAATATAACATGCACTCAGAAAATATGAATCTTTAAATTTGTTATATCACAACAGTAATAGAACATAGACCTCCATGTCAAGTTATTTTCATTTATCTGCCATTTTTGGTTATCCAGGTCAATGCTCACAACTTGAGAGAATTAAAGTTCATACATTTATTTTAAGAAATGCTCAAGTTCATTTGGTCATAAACTTTCTGCTCCCATGAACAATGTGTGAGAAGGGTTTAAAGTGAAAAAGCTCTCATCTGAATAGAGAGAAAAATATTAATTCATCTATCTTTTACTACTCTCAAGTCTCAGAGAATATTTGTGTCATATCCTAGTATACATATTAAATGGTTTAAACTTGGAGGACATTTGATGAAGCATTTAAAATGCCACTTGGGATAGCCAGGTCCCATATCAGAATGCCTGGGTTCAAGTCCTGTTCCATTTCTAAGTTTGGCTTCCTACTAATACACACCCTGTGGAGTGGCAAGTGATGGTTTAAGAAGTGGATCCTTGAAACTCACATGAGCAATCTGGATTGAGTTCCCAGCTGTTGGCTATGGCCTAGCCCATTCCTGGCTGTTGCAGATATTTGGAAAAGTGAACCAGTAGACGGAGGATCTTTCTCTTACGCATACATGTGTGCGCGCTCTCTCTCTCTCTCTCTCTCTCTCTGCTAGTCAGATAAATTTAAAAAAATAATTTTAAACTCTATAAACCTGCTATAAATCAATATTCATAGCATGTCAAAAAGAAAAGCATAAGTTTTACTGATAACAAGTGAAAGTAAAAAACAGAACTTTAACCATGTTGAAAGAACTCTTTTCACTCTTGTAAAAAAGCAAAAAATATTGAAATTTTTAAAATAAGATAACATGAATTTTTGTTTGTTTGTTTTGACAGGCAAAGTGGACAGTGAGAGAGAGAGACAGAGAGAAAGGTCTTCCTTTGCCGTTGGTTCACCCTCCAATGGCCGCCACGGCTGGCGCGCTGCGACCAGCGCACTGCGCTGATCAATGGCAGGAGCCAGGTGCTTTTCCTGGTCTCCCATGGGGTGCAGGGCCCAAGCACTTGGGCCATCCTCCACTGCACTCCCTGGCCACAGTAGAGAGCTGGCCTGGAAGAGGGGCAACCAGGACAGAATCCGGCGCCCCAACCGGCACTAGAACCCGGTGTGCCAGCGCCGCAAGGCCGAGGATTAGCCTAGTGAGCCGCGGCGCCGGCCAATAACATGATGTTTTAAAATCTAGGCTAGCAATTACTAGACATGGGGGGATGGAAGGAAGTTCGATAACTATACCAAAATACAAAATACAGTTGATGCAGGAATAAATTTTAGTGCTCTATAGATCAATGGGCTGACTACAGTCACAATAACCCGCCATATATTTTATGAATGGCTGGAAGAGAAGAGCTAGAATAAGGTGCTATCACATATTTTATGTATAGCTGGAAGGGAAATGCTGAACATGAGGTGGTGATGAGGAGATGAAAATGTTACCCTGATTTGATCAATACACATAGAATTCGCATAATTGAGTACAATGTGGCAGTGCTGCATGTTTATAATTTTAAAAACTTAGAAAAAGAACAAAAAGATAAATAAATGTAAACTGTACTAAAAAATTTTCAATGCAGTGTTAAAGGAAAAATATCCATAGCACCAACAAAAAAAATCACACACCTTATAATAAATCAAGCAAGAGTAAAACCTAGATAAAGAAAATTATTACACATAAGAACCTACAATTTTTAAAATGTCTGTACAGTTCATTATATGAAAAAGTCTCTTTATTATAGTATATATTTTCTTAAATAATTGGATAAAACAAATACACATATAAGTATATTAATACATTTTATGATTAAATAGTGTAACTTGTTTTATATTAAATGTACATTATAATGGAAAACATGCCATTAATAATAACTATGCAAAAACAATGCTCATAAATTTCCTTCGACTATAAAGGGTCTACTGAATTAAATCTTCTATGAGAGCTTCCCAGGTCCTTCAGTCATAACTAATTTCTTTATCCCTCATTCTATCATTCAATTATTTTTAGCGCTATTATAGCGTCCCACAAATGTATTTAAATTAAGTCCTAATATAGTACCTTGCATTTAGTAATCTTTCATTCATTGTATTTTTCAAGAATAATCCTTCATTGAAAGCCACCATAATTAAGCTTGTATTGAGCCACTTTATTCTAGAAACTTTAATGATTTTCATTTACTATTATTTATAATTAAGATTAGAGACAATAAAAAAGTAATACCACCCAAAAAAAGACTGAATCATACATTTTTATAACTACAGTTACTCCTTCTGATATTGTTAATAGTAACAATAATAGGCTCACAATAACAGCACTGGAAAGTTAAAGACACATATTATTAGTTCATGTATAAAGGAAGTCATTTAAGATTCATTGTAACACTGAAAATTAAATAACCTGCATTTTGTATATAAGAAACTCAGAAACTGAAATTTTAATTCACCCAAGTGACAATGGCATTGCCAGGATATGTACCCAAGTAGTATGATTCCAAAGCCCAAGCTCTTAACACAAAATGTATTCTCTCATAGCTACAGACATTTTATATATATATATATATATATATATATATATATATATATTAGTTTCAGAGAAAGTTTGTATCAGAGAATTTTCTTGAATGCTAATGAGAAAATAATTTTAATATTCCACATATTTAATAATTACTTATAACAGACTACCACAAATACTAAACTAATCATTAATAATAATAAACTTAACAAGTAAAAATGACTTTTATATATCACGTGACCATATAAAAATAACATATGGAAAACCATTATCTTGTCAACTTTAGGAACCATGGAAAATAACAGAAATTATTTAAAGCTTCATAAACTACCAGAGAACACACAACAGAGAATAATATAGGCACACATCTCATTGTATTTAATTTTCCACTGCATTGTGCCTCAGCTTGCCACATGTGTAATGTTAGCCACAAAAATTAATGTGGAATAGCTAAACTAGTCTGTTTTTTTTTTTAAGATTTACTTATTTATTTATTTGAAATTCAGTTACACAGAAAGAAGAGAGGCAGAAAGAGAGAGAGTCTTCCATCCGATTGTTCATTCCCCAATTGGCCGCAATAGCTGGAGCTGCGCCCTTCCGAAGCCAGGAGCCAGGAGCCAGGAGCTTCTTCTGGGTCTCCCAGGTGGGTGCAGGGGCCCAAGGACTTGGGCCTTCTTCTACTGCTTTCCCAGGCTATAGCAGAGAGCTAGATCGGAGGTGGAGCAACCAGGACTAGAACCAGCGCCCATATGGGATGCTGGTGCTTCAGGCCAGGGCCACAGTGCCGGCCCCACTAAAGTAGTCTTAAACCTAGTAGATAAGTACCATCACCAAAGGGGAACATATTTCTAAAAGCTCTCTGCCTGTCAGAATGATAAAAACCTACTATACTAATTTAAAACATTTTGTAGCAAACACAACCATTGAAATAGTCCCATCGACTATTTTGGCAAGAAATAATTTTTTCTTTTTCTTTTTATTTTTTTTTTTATTTTATTTTTTTTTGACAGGCAGAGTTAGACAGTGAGAGAGAAAGATGGAGAGAAAGGTCTTCCTTCCATTGGTTCACCCCTCAAATGGCCGCTACAGCCAGCGCACTGCACCAATCCGAAGCCAGGAGCCAGGTGCCTCCTCCTGGTCTCCCATGGGGTGCAGGGCCCAAGCACTTGGGCCATCCTCCACTGCACTCCTGGGCCACAGCAGAGAGCTGGCCTGGAAGAGGGGCAACTGGGACAGAATCCGGCACCCCAACCGGGACTAGAACCCGGTGTGCCAGCACCGCAGGTGGAAGATTAGCCAAGTGAGCCAAGGCGTCGGCCAAGAAATAATTTTCATAACATTACAGTTGGCAAAGCATCCTTACATACGATACCAAAAGTACAAGTAATAAAAGAAAAAGCGGATAAATTGGACTTCATCAAAATTTAAAACTTGTACTTAAAAGGACATAAAAATGCAACTAATTCCTATTAGTTTCCATATTTTCTAAAAAACAGCCAGCAAAAAAAGAAAAAATATTTTGAAATCAAGTGTCTTGGGCTGGCACTGTGGCGCAGTGGGTGAGTAAAGCCATCTCCTGCAGTGTCAACATTCCCATATGGGTGCCAGTTTGAGTCCCAGCTGCTCCATTTCCAATCTAGCTCTCAGCTATGGCCTGGGAAGGCAGTGGAAGATGGTCCAGGGTCCTTGGGCCCCTGGCCCCTTGTGGGAGACCTGAGAAAAGCTCCTGGCTCCTGGCTTCAGATCTGCCCAGCTCTGGCTGTTGCAACCATTTGGGGAGTGAACCAGTGGATGGAAGACCTTTCTCTCTCTCTGCCTCTGCTTCTCTGTAACTCTGCCTTTCAAATAAATAAATAAATCTTGAAAAAAAAATCATGTGTCTTATAAGGGTCTAGTATTTAGAACACTACAACTGAATAGCCAAAAATAAATAAATGAAAACAACTAAATTTAAAAAATGGGCAAAAGATTTAAATAGATACTTCTCCAAAAAGATAGACAAATGGCCAATAAGCAGATGAAAAATGGAGACATTTGATCAGACATTTGCACTGGCATACTCACAACAGCATTATTCATGATAGCCATGTGGTAAAAGCAATTCATGTCTATCTACAGTACAGGTGAATGAATAAATAAAAAGTGTATATAAATACAAAGGAATATTATTTGGCCTTAAAAACTAAAAGTATTCTGACACATGCTAAACATGAATGAACCCTGAAAGCATAATTTCACTCACATAAAATCCTTACTGTAGTCAAATTCACAGAGATGGAAAGAAGAATGGTGGTTGCCATGGGCTGGGAGAAACGGTGGCAAATGTGGATACAGGGCTTCAGTTTTGCAAATGAAAAAGATTTTGGAGAGGGTTGGTGATGACAGTTACACAACAACGTGAAGGTACTTAATGTCATTAAACTATATTTTTAGATGTTAAAAACAGTAAATTTTATGTGATATCTATAATATCACAATGTTAAAAATAATTTTAATAGACAAATGATTTGAATAGACATTTCTCCTGAGACAATATATAATAGTAAGAATACACATGAAATGCTACTCAGCATGATTTAATTATTATGGAAATGCAAATCAAAATTGAATGATACTATAAACTCATACCCCCTAGGATGGCTAAAATTAAACAAAACGAAAAATAAGTGCTGGAAATGAAATGGAGAAACTGGAATCCTCTAGATTGCTGCTAAGAATGTAAAATGGCACAGCCACTATAGAAAACAACTTGGCAATGCTTCAAAAAGTTAAACATGGAATAACCACATAATTCATCCATTCCATTCATAAGTATATATAAAAAAACTGAAAAGCATTGAAAAACTTGCATAGCAATATTATAGAGGTCCAAAGCATCCAAATTTCATCAATGAAAAAATAGTGCTTTAGATACATGACAGAACACTATTCAGTCATAAAAATTAATGAAGTACTCATACATAGTACACTGAGAATGAACATCAAAACCATTATGCTAAGGGAAAGAAGCCAGTCACAGCAGGTCACATATTATATGATTCTATTCATTTGAAATATTCAGAAATAGTAACTTCATAAAGACATAAAACAGATTACTAATAGCCAGGGGCTGCAAGCTACTGCTTAATGAGTATGTTATTTCCTTTTTAGGTGACAAAAATGTTTAGGAATTAGATATAGGTAATGGTTGCATAATATTTTGAATATGCTAGATGCCACTAAGTTAAGTTTTATCACATGTATTTCTTCATAAATAAAAAATAATACCCTATAACTGAGGTATGGTTAGAGGAATTATATAAACATCAACAGAAATATATTAGATTGCAGAACAAAAACATGGTGAACTATTAAATATTGGTATCTAATTAAGTCAAAAAGTATGTATGAAACTATTTCATGAAAATAAAAAAATATGTAATTATATATTAAAGACATGAGTTTACAGAGACATGCAAATGGTAAAGTGAATAAAACACCTCAGTGTTATACTATCCCTAAAATTATAGAAATAATACATTAAAAATACAAATAAACTATATGAAATATATTTTTTCTCCAAATATATTTTTGGCTACAGAAAATTCAGTAGCAAAACACTTCAAAAAGCAGGATGACTACAAAACTTTGACATTTTATTCAATAAAAAATACACAATCTGATTCCAATAGGTGAGTCTAAATACCCATAACTACTCCAATACCCATAACTACTGTACTTTGCATAATGACTGACCTTAGCACTAAGCTAAAACCTTGGTCTAACAACTACTAGGTCTTCCCAATCCATACTAACATAAATTCCGCATGAACAGTTCAGAGCAAGGCCTAACAATCATTTTCTTCCCTTACTTCTTGTACTACCTTGGGTATTTTATTTCACTCTTGTACATTTGTGTTCATTTGTAAACTGGAGATAAAAGTAATATCCGTAACACAACAGTTGTGAAGTTAATGTGAGGTAATAAATAGAAAGCTGATTAGTACTATACCTAAAACACACAAAATACTAAATTTGAGACCATTCATCTGTATTACAGCTTTAAACAAAACACTCCATATCACAAAATTTTATTCAGAGTCCTCAGATAGCAACAAACCTACTATTGCCTAAGTAATTCTTTGACACAAAGATTGAATGTGTTCATAACTACCTATGGACCTCACCACTAAGTGCACAGTAGAGTCACCTTGAAAACTTTAAAAAGAATCAACTTCAAGATTTACCCTAAAACTCCAACTCATATGAAGATTTGTTTCAGGGAGTGGCTTAGACATTCATATTTTCTTAAAAGTTTTCAGAAGAGTCTAATATACAGCTACTGTTTCAAAGCAAACTATGCATCTGATAAAGGATTAAAAACCAAAATCTAAAAAGAGCTCAAGAAACTCAAGAACAACAAAATGAAAAATACAGTTAAGAAATGAGCAGAAGACTTGAACAGCATTTTTCAAAGGTTGAAATTCAAATGGCCAACAGACATATGAAAAAATGTTCAGGATCACTAGCTATCAGGTAAATGCAAGTAAAAACTAAAATGAGGTTTTACCTCACCCCAGTTAGAATGGCTATCATCGAAAACAAATTAAAAAGAAAACAATAAATGCTGGTGAACATGTAGGGAAAAAGGTACCCTAATATACTTTTTATGGGAATACAAACTAGTGCAACCATAATGGAAAACAGTATCGAGATTCCTCAGAAATCTGAAAATGGATCTACCATATGACTCAGTCATCCCACACCTGGACATTTCCCAAACAAAATGAAATCAGCAAATGAAAGAGTTATCTGTATCCCCATATTTATTATAGCTCAATGCACAATAACTAAGATATGGAATTAACTCAAGTGTCCATCAACTGATAACTGGATAAAGAAAATGTGGTATATATACACTATGGAATATTACTCAACTGTTAAAAAGAATGATATCCTGTCTATTGCAACAAAATGGATACAAATGGAAACTACTATGCTTAATGAAATAAGCTAGTCCCAAACAAATATCATGTTTTCCCTGATTTGACACAACTAATATATGGAGTACAAAAATGTAATGTACATGAGCAAAACTGACATTTTTAGATTTGATTATTATTACAGCACTTGTCTATACACTTGTGGACAGTGGTTTTTCTATTTACTCTTTGTTGAATCTTTTATTTGGTAGAGGGTTAAGCTTGTGATTATAAAATAAACAGAAGATTTGTCATTATAAAAATTAAAAGAAATAAACAAGAGAGGAAGGAAGAATGAAGGTGGAAGCACGGGCAGGAGGGAGGGCAGGGTAAGAAGTACCTTTGTGCTCTTAAGTCTGTATATGAGAAATACATGGGCCGGCGCCGCGGCTCACTAGGCTAATCCTCTGCCTTGCAGCGCCGGCACACCGGGTTCTAGTCCCAGTCGGGGCACCGGATTCTGTCCCGGTTGCCCCTCTTCCAGGCCAGCTCGCTGCTGTGGCCAGGGAGTGCAGTGGAGGATGGCCCAAGTGCTTGGGCCCTGCACCCCATGGGAGACCAGGAGAAGCACCTGGCTCCTGCCATTGGATCAGCGAGGTGCGCCAGCCGCAGCGCGCTGGCCAAAGCAGCCACTGGAGGGTAAACCAACGGCAAAGGAAGACCTTTCTCTCTGTCTCTCTCTCTCACTGTCCACTCTGCCTGTCAAAAAAATAAAAATAAAAAAAAATAGAAATACATGAAGTTTGTTCACATTATAAAAATAAAAAATAAATATCTAAGAACCAACACCCCCCCCCCCCAAAAAAAAAGCACATCTAGGCCAGGCTCAGGCTCCACTCCCTCTGTAGTGATTCCTTATCTTCTCATAGTCAACTAGCCAATTACTCAAGTTTTAATGTGGGTGCTATAGAGTCAATCTCCATTTAGAGAAAGTAGATTAAAAATATGAAGCAGAATGTAGGATTTAGTGAATGAAAAGTGTGATGGCTATAGTTAGTAATTATAATACTTTTTATGTGCTTCATTTCTGAAGGTCTATCTTATATATGCTCTCATTTGA
The DNA here is from genome assembly GCF_051225735.1 of Oryctolagus cuniculus. Lineage (NCBI taxonomy): Eukaryota > Metazoa > Chordata > Mammalia > Lagomorpha > Leporidae > Oryctolagus > Oryctolagus cuniculus. The sequence goes on from NC_142881.1 coordinate 14,855,460, forward strand.
TCTTTACAACAACCCAATGAGATATTTTAATTCTAAGGAAAATAAGGCTCTAAGAAGCTAGGTGAACTAGCCAAGATCATACATTCAAAAAGTGACAGAGTTGGTATTTCAGTTCAGGAATGATTACAAATCAATTATCTTAAACATTATGTCATATCACCACACTATACAAAAATAAATCTCACCTGATATAAAGTATACAGTTTTCATGAAAATTATTTCTTATTTCTAAAGTCAAACTGACAACCTACTATTAAACTCAGCAATGATTACTCTGAATGAGATTATAGGTAACTGTTCTTTTCATGTATCTGCATTTGCTAAATTTTGAAACAAAACATCTTTTTAAATACAAATATATCACATACACAGAGTCCCTAACAAACATATCTTACATTCCAAAACATTGAAACTGAATGGGAAAAAAAAAAGTTCTGTAGTGATATATGTTTCTCAGAACAAGCAGACCTTTCTCAATTTTATTTTTCTTAGTGAAAAGACACTGAAGCAAAATACAATTGCTCACCTGTGCACTGTCCTCCATTGGTTGGGTCTCCATAATAACCTGGCATGCAGTCTTGACACTGTTTTCCTGTGGTCAGATTTTTACACTGTTCACACACGTTGTTATTGATGCAAGTGCTATGTCCATTACACTGGCAAGCTAAAGAAAACAGGAAAAAGGATTACAAATATTTAGGTAATAGTATCAGATATTATAGCTATCAAGACAAAGAATTAATTTTAAAAATCTGGATTGGAGCCTGTGTTGTGGCATAGTGGGTTAATGCCACTGACTATAGCACCAGCATCTCATATGGGTGCCAGTTCATGTCCCAGCTGACCCACTTTTGATCCAGCTCCCTGCTAATGCACCTGGGAAAGCAGCGGAAAATGTCACAAGTGCTTGGTCCCCTGCACCTACATATGAGACCCAGAAGTAGCTCCTGGCTTCAGCCTGCCTGGTCCAGCCTGTTCGTTGTGGCCATTTGGGGAGTGAATCAGTGGAGGAAGGAAATTGATCTCTCTCTCTCTCCCTCTCTCTCTTTCTCTCTCTGTCCTCTCCTATTTTCTATAACTCTGCCTTTCAAATAAATATAATAAATCTTTTAAAAAATAAAAGAAAACAAAAATCTGGATTATAGCGAAGTCCAGAGGATATTTCCAATTTTTTAACACATAGGACATGTGGCTCTGCAAAACAATATACATAATTCATTGTTATTTTGAAATTTTAGTTTACCTCTTATAAAATATAGCACATAGATATTAAAGTGAAACCTACAAGTTTTAGCTACTGAGAGCACAGTTTTTAACATACTGATTAAAGATTCATGTGAATGAGGCTGACAATTGTGGCATAGCAGGTAAGGCCTCCACATGTGGTCATCCCACATGGGTGCTGGTTTGTGTCCTGGTTCGTTTCCCATTAGCTCTCTGCTATTGGCCTAGGGAAAACAGTAGAAGATGGCCTGATTGGAGTTGGCGGCAAGATGGCAGAATAGGAAGGGAGCACACTGATAGTCCAGGGAGAGACAGTTTAATAAAAGTGGAGATACTGCAGGTTCAAGGAAGAGTAGGGGAAGAAACAGCAGAGGAAACTCTTCTGGAACTAGTGATTCACAGTGGACCTGTGTGGAGAGCATGGGAGCCCACAGTTTGGGACACCAGCGGCAGACTCAACACACCAGCGCTGGAACGCGAGGTGAGCCAAACCTCAATAGCCCGAGACACCAGCAGGCAAGCGGAAAGAGGAGCCTAGAGGGAATGACCCCATGGGGGAAAAGTTCACCAGGCTAACTAGAAGAGAGAGACAGAAAAAAAAAAGTGACCGATACGGACACAAGTTTCTCTCTCTCCGCTCACTTCTCAAAGGCGAGCAAGACAAAGAGCAGGCGCCATCTTGGACATACGTCATAAGCAGGGCAACCTCAGGTCTGCACCAGCCCTGAGCCTAGCAGAAAAACCTGACTCTGGGGACAGGAGGGTGAATTAACAGGAGATTAGGACCTAGTGAATGTGTGGTGCTACTGAACTGAGACTGTGAAAAAAAGAGACGGTGCGGGAGAGAACTCACGGAATTCAGGTGAGTACTCTCCAGAGATTCTACAATTCGGTAACCTTGGCAACCCAGTGGGAGACTGCAGGAGAATTTGAGCCCACACTGAGGGCAGGACAGATTCCCTGTGTGGTCCTTGGGAAAGAGCTTCCGATCTCTGGCTCCTGTGGGTATATCATTTTCCTGCTCACTACCTCCAATTCTGTTCAGCTGTGTGGAATTACTTCCCTTTTGAAAAAGAAAGAAAAAGAAAAAGAAAAAGAAAAAGGGCCGGCGCCATGGCTCACTAGGCTAATCCTCCGCCTAGCGGCGCCGGCACACCGGGTTCTAGTCCCGGTCGGGGCGCCGGATTCTGTCCCGGTTGCCCCTCTTCCAGGCCAGCTCTCTGCTGTGGCCAGGGAGTGCAGTGGAGGATGGCCCAGGTGCTTGGGCCCTGCACCCCATGGGAGACCAGGAGAAGCACCTGGCTCCTGGCTCCTGCCATCGGATCAGCGCGGTGCGCCGGCCACAGCGCGCCGGCCGCGGTGGCCATTGGAGGGTGAACCAACGGCAAAGGAAGACCTTTCTCTTTGTCTCTCTCTCTCACTGTCCACTCTGCCTGTAAAAAAAAAAAAAAAAGGAAAAAAAAAGAAAAAAGGAAGGAAGGGAAGGGGGAGGGAAAGGGGAGGGGGAGGGAAAGGGGAAGGGGAAGGGGAAGGGGAAGGGGAAGGAAGGGGAAGGAAGGGGAAGGGGAAGGGAAAGGAAAGGAAAGGAAAGGAAGGGAGGGGAAAGGGAAGGAAGGGAACGGAAAGGAAAGGGAAGGGAAAGAAAGAGAGGAAAGAAGGGAAGGGACGAGAAGGGAAGGGAGGGGAGGGGAGGGAAGGGAAGGGAGGGGAGAGGAGGGAAGGAAAGGAAGAGATTTACCACGCCTAACCTGGGAGTGTCACCTTTAGCACACCCTTAACCCTAAGGAATCAGAGCTCTCAGGCCACACCCATCTCAAGTCTCTAAGGCTCCATCAAAAACAGACAGTCCACTTAATCTAGAGTCATAGTATAACAAGAAAAAACACCACAGTGAAGAAACCAAAGAATATCTCCAATATGCTAAACAACAAATTCAAAAAACAAGGTAATAAGAACAAGGAAGACACTATGAAAAAGACACCCCAATTCAAGATTATGAAGATGATGAGATAGAAGAAATGCAAGAAGCAGATCTCAAAAAATTGATAAGAACATTAAGAAGTTCTCAAAAACAAATTCTTGAACTACAGAAATCCTTAATGGACAAGATAGAAAATCTCTCTCATGAAAATGAAATATTAAGGAGGAATCAAAATGAAACGAAACAACTAGTACAACAGGAAACTGTGATAGTGACGAGAAATCATAATGAAATGAAGAATTCAATAGATCAAATGACAAACACATTAGAGAGCCTTAAAAACAGAATGTGTGAAGCAAAAGAGAGAATATTGGACATAGAAGACAGAGAACAGGAAAGGATACAGTCAAACCAAAGAAAAGAAGAGGAAATTAGAAATCTAAAACATATTGTGCGGAATCTAGAGGATACTATTAAAAAACCCAACATTCAGATTCTAGGAGTTCCTGAAGGCATGGAGAGGGAGAAAGGATTAGAAGGCCTTTTTAGTGAGATATTAGCAGAAAATTTCCCAGGTTTGGAGAAGGACAGAGACATCCTAGTACAGGAAGCTCATAGAACCCCTAATAAACAAGACCAAAAGAGATCCTCACCACGACACGTGGTAATTAAACTCTCCACAGTGAAACATAAAGAAAAGATCCTAAAATGTGCAAGAGAGAAACGTCAGATTACTCTCAGAGGATCTCCAATTAGACTCACAGCAGACTTCCCATCAGAAACCCTACAAGCTAGAAGGGAATGGCGAGACATAGCCCAGGGACTAAGAGAGAAAAACTGCCAGCCCAGAATATTATATCCTGCAAAGCTCTCATTTGTGAATGAAGGTGAAATAAAGACCTTTCATAGCAAACAGAAATTGAAAGAATTTGTCGCCACTCGTCCAGCCCTGCAAAAGATGCTTAAAGATGTGTTACACACAGAAACACAGAAACACGGTCATCAATATGAAAGAAGGTAAAGGAAGGAAACCTCACAGCAAAAGATCACAGGGAATTCAAAGCATATATTAGAAAATATCTTTGGCAAATGGCAGGGCAAAGTTACCACTTATCAATAGTCACATTGAATGTTAATGGCCTGAACTGTAAGTTAAAAGACACCGATTGGCTGACTGGCTTAAGGAACAAAACCCATCTATTTGCTGCTTACAAGAAACACATCTTTCCAACAAATATGCATACAGACTGAAAGTGAAAGGCTGGAAAAAGATATACCATGCCAACAGAAATGAAAAAAGAGCGGGCGTAGCCATCTTAATATCGGACAACATAAACTGTACCACAAAAACTGTTAGGAAAGACAAAGAGGGACACTATATAATGACTAAGGGATCAATTCAACAGGAAGATATAACGATTATCAATGTATATGCACCTAATTACAGGGCACCAGTTTATCTAAAAGATTTATTAACGGACTTAAAGGGAGACTTAGACCCCAATACAATAGTACTGGGGACTTCAATACTCCACTCTCAGAAAGAGACAGATCAATAGGACAGAAGATCAACAAGGATACAGTAGATTAAATGACACTATAGCCCAAATGGATCTAACAGATATCTACAGAACTTTTCATCCTACATCTAAAGATTTTACATTCTTCTCAGCAGTACATGGAACCTTCTCTAGGATTGACCACATACTAGGCCATAAAGCAAGTCTCAGCAAATTCAAAAGAATTAGAATCATACCATGCAGCTTCTCAGACCATAAAGGAATGAAGTTGGAAATTAGCAACTCAGGAATCCCTAGAGCATACACAAACACATGGAGATTGAACAACATGCTCCTGAATGAACAATGGGTCATAGAAGAAATCAAAAGAGAAATCAAAAACTTTCTGGAAGTAAATGAGGATAACAGCACAACATACCAAAACTTATGGGATACAGCAAAAGCAGTGTTAAGAGGAAAGTTTGTATCAATAGGTTTCTATATCAAGAAATTGGAAAGGCACCAAATAGATGAGCTTTCAATTCACCTCAAGGATCTAGAAAACCTACAGCAAACCAGACCCAAATCTAGTAGGAGAAGAGAAATAATTAAAATCAGAGAAGAAATCAACAGGATTGAATCAAGAAAAACATTACAAAAAATCAGCCAAACGAGGAGCTGGTTTTTTGAAAAAATAAACAGAATTGAAACCCCATTGGACCAACTAACGAAAAAAAGAAAAGACCCAAATCAATAAAATCAGAGATGAAAAAGGAAATGTAACAACAGACACCATAGAAATAAAAAGAATCATCAGAAATTACTACAAGGACTTGTATGCCAGCAAACAGGGAAACCTATCAGAAATGGATAGATTCCTGGACACATGCAACCTGCCTAAATTGAACCAGGAAGACATCGAAAACCTAAACAGACCCATAACTGAGACAGAAATTGAAACAGTAATAAAGGCCTCCCAACAAAGAAAAGCCCAGGACCAGATGGATTCACTGCTGAATTCTACCAGACGTTTAAAGAAGAACTAACTCCAATTCTTCTCAAACTATTCAGAACAATCGAAAAAGAGGGAATCCTCCCAAAGTCTTTCTTTGAAGCCAGCATAACCTTAATTCCTAAGCCGGAAAAAGATGCAGCATTGTAAGAGGATTACAGACCAATATCCCTGATGAACATAGATGCAAAAATCCTCAATAAAATTCTCGCCAATAGAATGCAACACATCAGAAAGATCATCCACCCAGACCAAGTGAGATTTATCCCTGGTATGCAGGGATGGTTCAATGTGCACAAAACAATCAACGTGATACACCACATTAACAGACTGCAGAAGAAAAACCATATGATTATCTCAATGGATTCAGAGAAAGCATTTGATAAAATACAACACCCGTTCATGATAAAAACTCTAAGCAAACTGTGTTTGGAAGGAACATTCCTCAATACAATGAAAGCAATTTATGTGAAACCCACGGCCAACATCCTATTGAATGGGGAAAAGTTGGAAGCATTTCCACTGAGATCTGGTACCAGACAGGGATGCCCACTCTCACCACTGCTATTCAATATAGTTCTGGAATTTTTAGCCAGAGCTATTAGGCAAGAAAAAGAAATTAAAGGGATACAAATTGGGAAGGAAGAACTCAAACTATCCCTCTTGGCAGACGATATGATTCTTTATTTAGGGGACTCAAAGAACTCTACTAAGAGGCTATTGGAACTCATAGAAGAGTTTGGCAAAGTAGCAGGATATAAAATCAATGCACAAAAATCAACAGCCTTTGTATACACAGGCAATGCCACAGCTGAGGAAGAACTGCTAAGATCAATCCCATTCACAATAGCTACAAAAACAATCAAATACCTTGGAATAAACTTAACCAAGGATGTTAACAATCTCTACATTGAGAATTACAAAACCTTAAAGAAAGAAATAGAAGAGGATACCAAAAATGGAAAAATCTTCCATGCTCATGGATTGGAAGAATCAACATCATCAAAATGTCCATTCTCCCAAAAGCAATTTATACATTCAATGCAATACCAACCAAGATACCGAAGACCTTCTTCTCAGATCTGGAAAAAATGATGCTGAAATTCATATGGACACAGGAGACCTCGAATAGCCAAAGCAATCTTGTACAACAAAAACAAAGCTGGAGGCATCACAATCCCAGATTTCAGGACATAACAGGGCAGTTGTAATCAAAACAGCATGGTACTGGTACAGAAACAATGGATAGACCAATGGAATAGAATTGAAACACCAGAAATCAATCCAAACATCTACAGCCAACTCATATTTGATCCAGGATCCAAAACCAATCCCTGGAGTAAGGACAGTCTATTCAATAAATGGTCCTGGGAAAATTGGATTTCCACGTGCAGAAGCATGAAGCAAGACCCCTACCTTACACCTTATACAAAAATTCACTCAACATGGATTAAAGACTTAAATCTATGACCCGACACCATCAAATTATTAGAGAGCATTGGAGAAACCCTTCAAGATATTGGCACAGGCAAAGAATTTCTGGAAAAGACCCGGGAGGCACAGGCAGTCAAAGCCAAAATCAACTATTGGGATTGCATCAAACTGAGAAGTTTCTGTACTTCAAAAGTAACAGTCAGGAAAGTGAAGAGGCAACCAACAGAATGGGAAAAAATATTTGCAAACTATGCAACAGATAAAGGGTTGATAACCAGAATCTACAAAGAAATGAAGAAACCCCACAACATCAAAACAAACAACCCACTTAAGAGATGGGCCGAGGACCTCAACAGACATTTTTCAAAAGAGGAAATCCAAATGGCCAACAGACACATGAAAAAATGTTCAAGATCACTAGCAATCAGGGAAATGCAAATCAAAACCACAATGAGGTTTCACCTCACCCCGGTTAGAATGGCTCACATTCAGAAATCTACCAACAATAGATGCTGGCGAGGATGTGGGGAAAAAGGGACACTAACCCACTGTTGGTGGGAATGCAAACTGGTCAAGCCACTATGGAAGTCAGTCTGGAGATTCCTCAGAAACCTGAAGATAACCCTACCATTCAACCCAGCCATACCACTCCTTGGAATTTACTCAAAGGAAATTAAATTGGCAAACAAACAAGCTGACTGCACATTAATGTTTATTGCAGCTCAGTTCACAATAGCTAAGACCTGGAACCAACCCAAATGCCCATCAACAGTAGACTGGATAAAGAAATTATGGGATATGTACTCTATAGAATACTATAAAGCAGTCAAAAACAACGAAATCCAGTCATTTGGAACAAGATGGAGGAATCTGGAAAACATTATGCTGAGTGAATGAAGCCAGTCTCAAAGGGACAAATATCATATGTTCTCCCTGATTGGCGACAACTAACTGAGCACCAAAGGGGAAACCTGTTGAAGTGAAATGGACACTATGAGAAACAGTGACTTGATCAGCTCTTGTCCTGACTGTTGATGTACAATGTAATACTTTATCCATTTTAGTATTTTCTCTTTGTTTTGTTCTAGTACTATCGGTTGAACTCTGTGATTAACAATTATAATAATAATTATTATATATAGAATAATAATTAACAATTATTCTTAGGTGTTTAAATTGTAACTGAAAAGTGATCCCTGTTAAATATTAGAGTGGGAATAAGAGAGGAAGGAGAAGTACAATTTGGGACATGCTCAATCAGACTTGCCCCAAATGGTGGAGTTAGAATCATGCCAGGGGATCCCAATACAATCCCATCAAGGTGGCATGTACCAATGCCATCTCACTAGTCCAAGTGATCAATTTCAATCCACAATTGATCACACTGATAGGTCTAAGAGTCAAAGGGATCACACAAACAAGACTAGTGTCTGCTAATACTAGCTGATAGAAAATAAAAAAGGGAGAGAACGATCCATCATGGGAAGCGGGATACACAGTAGACTCATAGATTGGCAGATGTCCTAAATAGCACTCTGGCCTCAGAATCAGTCTTTAAGGCATGCAGATCTGGCTGAAAAGCCCATGAGAGTATTTAAGCATGTAAAGCCAAGACACCCTGGAAAAAAAAGAAGAAGAAGAAGACCTAAATGGAAGATCTCTGCGAGTGAGATCCCAGTGGAAAGAATGGGCCATCAAAGAAGGAGGTACCTTTCTCTGAAGGGAGGGGAGAACTTCCACTTTGACTATGACCCTGTCGGAATAAGATCGAAGTCGGCGAACTCAAAAGGCTTCCATAGCCTTGGCAACTCATGAGTAGAGCCTAGGGAGATTACTGACGCCATAAACAAGAGTGTCAAGTTGTTAATTCAACAAACAGTATTTTACATTTGTGTTTCTGTGTGGGTGCAAACTGATGAAATCTTTACTTAATATATACTGAATTGATCTTCTGTATATAAAGATAATTGAAAAATGAATCTTGATGTGAATGGAATGGGAGAGGGAGCGGGAGATGGGAGGGATGTGAGTGGGAGGGAAATTATGGGGGGGGGGAGCCATTGTAATCTATTAACTGTACTTTGAAAATATATATTTACTAAATAAAAAATAAATAAATAAATAAAAAGATGGCCTGATTTTTGGGCCCCTTCTACCCATGTGAGAGACTGGGATGAAGTTCCTCTCTCCTGGCTTTGGCCTGTTCCCCTATCCCTGCCCCAGCCTTTGCAGCCATTTGAAGAATAAACCAGTGGGTAGAAGATCTGCCTGTCTCTCCCTCTCTTGGTAACTGATTTTTAAATGAATAAATAATCTTTTTTAAGAAGAGCCATGTGAATGTTATGGGTACTCTTTCAATAAGCCCAAGACTAAAGGAGTTAGCTTTCATGAAGAATGACACAATGTATCTTGATTATATTTATTTACTATAGAGAACTGTATAGCAATCGATCTTTAGTTCAAGAAAATCAGTTCATAGTAAAATTAACAAAACTATCTTAAATTAATTTGCATAAATGTGCATTTCTTAAGCAAGAAAAGCTCAAGGCTTAAAATTCTACTTAAATTTGAACTAAACAATAACATTCAAAGCCTGAGGTCTCTTCTATGAAGACAAATCTTAATATGTTTTGATATTAACAATCCAGCAGAACCTAAAAATTTCACATTGGGTATAAAATTCTTATATAAAAGCACCTACCCTTAGTGTTTATCAGGAATCAAATACTAACTTAATTTGGTAATTGCTTCTCTAAATATCATTATTACCTTTATAAACATTTTCATCATTATTGGAACTAAACACCTAGCTTTTAATTGAGCTTTCTATATAACCAGGAAAGCTAATAAGCCAACGATAGTGTGTTTGTGGCTAGCATCTATTCTAACTGGCCTCTGTACATACCACATCAGTTTTTAAACAGTATAAATACAACTCTATGACCAGATGTGGTACCAAGAAGTACACATGACTTACAATTTCTAATATCAAAACACTGTTGTGTGGAAGTTACTATTTCTAGAATCATTTCTAAAATAAGGAAGCCTGGAGGCCAGCACTGTGGCACAGTGGGTGAAGCCACCACCTGCAGTGCTGGCCTCTTATATGATTGCCAGTTCAGGTCCAGCTGTCCACTTCCAATACAGCTCCCTGCTAATGCAACTGGGAAAGCCTTAGAGGGTAGCCCAAGTGCTTGGGCCCCTGCAACTACCTGGGAGATCCAGAGGAGGTTCCAGGCTCCTGGCTTCAGTCTAGCCCAGCTCTGGCAGTTGTAGCCATTTGAGAATGGAAGATACATCTTCCAGAGGAATGGAAGATATATTTGCCCCTCCACTTCCCTCTCTCTTTCTCTCCCTCTCTCCGTAACTCTGCCCTTTGAATAAAATAAATAAATCTTTAAATGAATAAATAAAATGAGGAAGCCTGAGTTCCACAACTATCCAAAGTCACACAGCTAATATATACTAGAAACAAACACATATCTTAAACCCGAGTGAAAAAACCTAAATATTAAATCCTATATGAAACTGCTTTGTATGCATTAAATTCAACAATAATAAGTCTTTCAAAAGGCTAAGATAGGGTCATCAACTTGAATTAACATCAACAGAGAAATAAATGGGCAAAAAGTTAAAAAAAAAAAAACCTATACATTGCAGTAATTTTCCAAGGCATAAATCTATTTTAACATAGTGTAGAAATGACATGGTGTCATCGTAGAACACTGGGAAATAATCACCTTTTTCACAAACTTGAGAAATAATTATTTTCAAACTCTACTACATTATGAAATAATTAGGAGACAATAACAGGAAAAAGTGATAAATGAAGTGGAATGGGGATATAAAAACACTTCAAATGCTCAATTTTGTTTTAAAATATACAATATGGCTATGGAAAAGTTAGTGATGCTTATCTTAGTCTAGTAAAATTTTTCTGCATTATCAATTTTCTATAATAAATCCATATTACTTTTATACTAAGAAACAATAATGTAAATAACTTTAATTTTTAAATATTATAAGATTATTCTTTCATAGAAAAATTATTATGTGATACCACCCAGCTAAAAATAAAATTTATTAAGTGGTCACTACATGTAAAACATTATCTGATTTTCAAAATAATAGATGGATTAGTGTAAATACTTTATCAAGTTTATGGATACATGGAAGAATAATGGCGAAAAACAAAAATACTTTAACTTCCAGATAAGATGTATCAATTTAGCGTTTATTTAACATCCTCCTTACCTGGTACCACTGAAATAAAAAGGAAATTTTCCATCAACAACAGGAATTTGGGTACACTACACTAACAAAAGTAGGGAATAGTAACCTAAAATATCTCTTGAAATTAAAAGAGAACCACTGGAAAAATACCAAACACCTCCCTTCTTGAATGACAGAAATTCTGAAGAAGAGTTGACCAGGGGCAGTCAAGAAGCACATTACTGGAAGACCTTTGTGCGATGGCTGAAAGTGTGATGCAAGAAAAGTATCATGTAGTAGTGGATAAACCAAGCACAATACTGGAATAACTGAGACACAACTGCAAAAAAAATTTTAGTAAAAAAAAAAAAAAAAAAGGCTGCTGAGCATTGTCAGAGATTATAATTAATAAGATACCAACGGCAAGGAGAAAGCATGCCAAAAGAAGCAAAACCTGGAAACAATGGTTGTATCAAGCACAGACAATAAAAGGGTATTCTGATAAGTCTATCATTGTTTTATTTCCCATTATTAGCAGACTGTTGGATTACCAGGTAATATAAGCTTGCATCTAATAGTTCTCCCATGACAGATTGTTACTTGAAAGGTTTTAATTTCAACCTAGCTGTGTAACATGATAAAAACTAAAGAGAATACATCCATTCAGTTTTGTCTAAATTTTAAAACCAGCCCAGATGGCTCCTCATTTATGGAGACACAAACAGAAAACAAAAAAAGAGTCAAAATAAACCATAATGACAAATTCAGCATTCGATATGCAAATAAAGTACAAAGTTTGAAAAATATGTGCTCTCTAAAACAGATGTGCAACATTTTAAAATATCTTCTTGACATTCTCAATAAATTTCAAAAATATATACAAGGAAATTCAGGGCAAAACATATAAAGCAGTTTTTCAATACATAGCCTACCTAAGAAGAAAAGAGAATTATCAGACTGCAGAAATGAATCATGGATTCAAAACAAGAATGGTAAGGCAAGTTTGAACTAGTAGCACAACTTTACTATGTATAGGATAGAAAAGCAAAGGTAACAATCACGGGTTTCAAAATCCAGCACACAGGTCACTGGCACCTGAAGGAAGGAAGCTAAATGGAATCACGTTCAAAGTGCACTTATCACTCTCTAGTTATGTACTTTTCTACTTAAGTACTTATCATAAATAGCTCCTATGTGTGAAAAATGTATAAAACACACAAGCCCCAAATCAGCAGGAAAGATTCTTAAGTCCAATGAGTTGTGTGTATAATAGAAAAATGTCACTTGTGAAAACTTAAAGACTTAGCCAGGCTATGTGTTGGGCTGATATGCACATTGTCCATATAGGTATTATTTTTACCATTAGAAAACATTCAATTAATGTAAAAAATAAAGAAATGAAGAGCAGAGGAACATGAGGTATGTGGGGGGGGGGATAAAATGACAAACAAAATCCTATTATATTCAATAAACATTAAAATGGAATGAAATAAACAGTTCAATGAAAAAACAAAATCCACCAAACTCAAGAAAAAGTGAAAACTTAACTTTGTGCTATTTACAACAGACACATTCTAGGTTCAAGTCACACAGACTGAAAGCAAACAGATGAAAATAAATCATACAAACAGCAAGTATAACAATGTCACAATGGCTATAGAAAGAACAACTAAATATACTTTTAAAAAGTATCACTAGAGGGCCGGCCAGTATCACTAGAGGGCCGGTGCCGTGGCTCACTTGGCTAATCCTCCGCCTGCGGTGCCGGCATCCTGGGTTCTAGTCCTAGTTGGGGCACCAGATTCTGTCCCAGTCGCTCCTCTTCCAGTCCAGCTCTCTGCTGTGGCCCGGGAAGGCAGTGGAGGATGGCCCAAGTGCTTGGGCCCTGCACCCGCATGGGAGACCGGGAGGAAGCACCTGGCTCCTGGCTTCGGATCGGCACAGCACCCTGGCCATAGCAGCCATTTGGGGGGTGAACCAACGGAAGGAAGACCTCTCTCTCTGTCTCTCTCTCTCTCTCACTGTCTAACTCTGCCTGTCAAAAAAAAAAAAAAAGTATCACTAGAGATAAGCAAGGCATTTTATAATGATAATGAGTGGCAATCCATCAAGAATAAATAAAAAATGTATGTAAAAATATACCCAAAACCTTAGCTCCTTACATGGAGTAAGCACTAAGAGGAATGAAAGGAGAAATATACAATTCAACAGTAAGTTAGAGACTTGAATACCTTCTTTTCAATAATGGATGGAAAAACTAGAACGAAAATCTGAACGAGAAAAAAGGCTAGGGCAATATAACCCAAATGAAACAAATAGACATAAGTTGAAAAGTCCACTCAACAGTGGCAGACTATGTATATTTTTCTAAAATATACTTGAAACATTCTCCAGAATATGCCATATTCTAAAACACAAACAAGCTTCAACAAATTGGAAGGACTTAAGTCATATGAAGTATGTTCTCTAAACACAATAGAATGAAATTAAAATCAGTAACAGGGGCTAGCGTTGTGGCATAGTGGGTTAAGTCACAGCCCGCAATGCCGGCATCCCATTTGGGCAGCAGGTTCTCCCTCTCCCTCCATCCCTCTAACTCTGCCTTTCCAGTAAATAAATGTTTTCTTTAAAATTGGTAATGGGTAAAATTTAGGAAAGTCACAGATACATGGAAATACAAACACACTCCTGAAATACACCAATGGGTCAAAGAAGGAATCACACAGAAATTAAAAAACACCTTGAGTTCAATGCAAATAAAAACATAATATACCTAATATACCAGGACCTATGAGACAGAGTGAAATCACCTCTCAGAAAATATTTACATCCATAAAAGTTTACATTAAAAAAAAGGAAAGGAAAACTTACATTAAAAAAGAAAGTCATCCAAATATTCTACTTTAAGAAACTAAAAACTGAAGAACAAATTAAATCCCATGTGGAAAAAAGACCTATTCCACCTAAAAATTCTACACCAACAAACTAGCTCAAACCAGCCAAGTAAGTTTAGCTTTCCAAGACCATCCAGAAGCCCTCAATCTGCTGATTAACTGTAGCTGCAGAAGAAAGAAAAGAAAAAAAAAAAAAGCAGGAGAAATTGGAGAAGGATCTAACTGAATGCAATACAAATAGGTGAAACAGAGAATCATAAATTAAACTATGTTACACAGTAGGCATCAAGTGCTATTTTAAATACTTACAAATAACTGAAAAATAGGTTTACGAATTAGAAACATATAAATAAATAGTGAACTGAAATACAGTTTAAAGGAGATGTAAGGACAAAAAAAAATACATATCTGACAGCAAGAAAATTTGGCGGCACATTTATCCTAGCAGTTATGATGCCAGTTAAGATGCCTCCCTCCGGGCAAGTGTGTAGAGCAGTGGTTAAGGTAACTCCTGGGCGGGCGGCGCTGTGGCATAGCGGGTAAAGCCGCTGCCTGTAGTGCCAGTATCCCATATGGGTGCCAGTTCGAGACCCAGCTGCTCCACTTCCAATCCAGCTCTCCGCTATGGCCTGGGAAAGCAGTAGAAAACTGTACAAGTCCTTGGGCCTCTGCACCTTGATGGGAGACCTGGAAGAAGCTCCTGGCTCCTGGCTTCAGATTGGTGCAGCTCCAGACATTGTGTGTGTGTAACTCTGATTTTCAAGTAAATAAATAAATCTTTTAAAAAAAGATAACTCCTGGGACGCACACATCTCATACCTAAATGTCTGAATCCTGGCTCTGCTCTAAATTCTAACATTCCTGCTGATGTATTGTTAGATGAGAGAAGGGAGCAGCTAATGATTCAAATAGTTATTTTTTCTTATAATGATTTTCTTCATAAGAAAATTATTTAAACCAAAAATAGGGACCAGCATTGTGGTACAACGGGTTAAGCCACTACTTGCAATGCCAAAGTCCCCATATGAGTGCTGGTTTAAGTCCTGTTTGCTCCACTTCCAATCCAGCTCCCTGCTAGTGTGCCTGGGAAAGCAGCAAAAGATGGTCCAAATACTTGGGCCCCTGCCACCCATGGCAGAGGACTGGATGGAGTCCCAGTTTCCTGTCTATGACCTGGTCCAGCCCTGGCTGTTGCAGCCATTTCAGGAGTGAACCAGAAGTCATTCTGTGTGTGTGTGTGTGTGTGTGTGTGTGTGTGTGTATCTACACTTTAAATAAATAAATCGTTTTCAAGAAAGCAGAAATTATATATTATATAGTGATTATAACAGGTGAAAGTAAATGTGACAATAGTTGCACAAAGGAAAGTAAAGAAACAAGTTGAAGTATACTATTGTAATAGTCTTTCCTCACACATGGAATAGTATAAGACTGATTCAGAGTAGACTGCAATAAGATAAAGATGACTATTACAATCACTGTAGTAGACACACACACACACAAAATATAGTTAGCTATCCAATAAAGGTGATGAAAATTGACTTAAAAATATTCAGTAAACCAAAAATAGTAAAAAGAGGAACAGCCAAGAAAAAAGAAAATTTTAAAAAGTAACACAATGGTAGTTTAAACTCAAAAATAGCAACATTGTATTAAATGTAAATTAATAAAATGCCCTGATAAAAGACAAAAATTATCAGACAAAATTTAAAAACAAAAAAGACCTATATGCTGTGTACAGAGATTCATTATACATGAAAACACAGATTGACAACTTCCACTTCTCTCTGTAAAGCCCTCTGATTATCTGATCTCTAGTCAATAAACAACAAGAAATTGAACAAAACATATTAAACATCTACTTTCAAATATAACAGGCTGCAAAGAAGCTGAGACTTATAACTTCCCTGGCTCACTGCCTAGAGACAGATGCAGTAAGGGGAAAAAAAATCAAACAGGGACCAGTTTTCATTTAGTTAAAGAAACAAAGATCAACATTCAGGGAGGCTGCGGTATACAGGAATTGTAAGCCAGAATACTAGAAAAGTAAAGGCTGCACACAGCAATCTGGTGACGCTGGAAAAAGAACCTCTGGAAAACAATAATCAAACAATGCCAGAGTTCAAACCAGGCTGGGAATAGTTTATATTCCCATTTGCCAGATTACAGAGACCTTCTAATACAAAGGGCATCACATAGAGATGCTAGAAAAACATTGCCTTAGTCAAGGGAAGAAGTTAGCACTAGACTTACACATGTTATGTGCACATACTAAAGGACCTTAAAAGCATATTTTTAAATCATAGAGATCCTAAGTAACATAACATCACGCCAAAGTCCAAACTCTAAAACAAATGGAACAAAATCAAACACTAAACTAACATTTCACAAAGTCCAGAACACCATCCAAAAAAGTCTACCAGCAAACTGGGAAAACTCATAATAGTTGGCATCATAATAATAGTTGACTCATAATAATAGCAGGTAAAGCCACCACATGCAGTGCTGGCATCCCATATGGGTGCCAGTTTGAGATCCAGCTGCTCCAGCTTCTGATTCAGCTCTCTGCTATGGCCTAGGAAAGCAGTAGAAGATGGCCCAAGTCCTTGGGACCCTGCACCTGCATGGGAGACCTAGAGGAAGCTCCTGGCTCCTGGCTTCGGATCGGCTCAGCTCCAACCACAGTGGCCATTTGGGGATTGAACCAGCAGACAGAAGACCTCTCTCTCTCTCTTTTCTCTCTCTTCCTCTGCCTCTCTGTAACTTTGCCTTTCAGGTAAATAAATATTTGAAAAAAAAAATTAAAAACAAAATGTATAAACAGAAACAGACCAAAAAGTGACATTCAAGATGGAATTAGCAGAGAAAGATTTTAAAACAACTATTATATGCTCAAGAATACAGAGTATGGGACAGCGCTGTGACATACGGGCTGAGCCTCCCCCTGCGGCACTGGAATCCCATATGGGCACTAGTTCTAGTCCAGCTGCTGCTCTTCCAATCCAGATCTGTGCTATGGCCTAGGAAAGTAGTAGATGATGGCCCAAGTCCTTGGACCCCTTATCCTGCGTGGGAGGCCTAGAGGAAGTTCCTGGCTCCTGGCTTTGGCTCAGTTCAGTTCCATCATTGCAACCATTTGGGGAGTGAACCAGAGGATGGAAGACTTTTCTCTCTGTCTCTCCCTCTCTTTGTATGTAATTCTACCTTTTAAATAAACAAAATCTTTAAAATAAAAAAGAATATAGAGTAAAATATGAGCATAAGAAGGATAGAAATAGAAAGTATAAAAATGGGGCTGGCATTGTGATGTAACAGGTAAAGCCAACACCTGCTTCGCCAGCATCCCATATGGGCAATGGTTTATATCTCAGCTGCTGCTCCACTTCGGATCCAGCTTCCTGCTAATGGCCTGGGAAGGCCCAAGTACTTGGGACCCTGCACCTATGTGAGAGACCAGGAGGAATCTCTGGTCCTGGCTTTAGCCTGGCCCAGCCCTGGCCATTGTGGCCATTTAGGGAGTGAATCAGCAGATGGAAGATATTCTCTCTTTCTCTCTCTCTCTCTCTCTCTTCCCCCCCCCATCTCCGTCACTTTTTCAGAATCAATCAACCAACCAATCGATCAATCAATCTTTTGAAAAAAGAAAGTTTAACAATGAACAATTAAAGTTTCTAATGATAAAATATAAAGCGTGAAAAATTCGGTTAACAAATGCAATGTCTTTGGTGCTGGGACAACTGGGTATCCATACGCAAAAGAATTATGTTGGCCATCTACCTTATACCAATTAAAACTATACAAAAGAAGATCAGAGGTTAAGCCTCTGTCTTTTGTGACAACATCCCATATGTGCACTGGTTCATGTCCCAGCGGCTCTCTTCTTATCGAGCTCTCTGCTATGGCCTGGGAAAGAAGTAGAAGATGGCCCAAGTGCTTGGACTCCTGCATCCACATGGGAGACAAAGAAGGAGCTCCTGGCTCCCAGCTTCACCTTGGCTCAGGGCTGTTGCAGCCATTTGGGCAATGTATCAGCTGATGGAAGACCATTCTCTCTGTTTCTCCCCCTCTCTGTCTATAACTATACCTCTCAAATAAATAAATACAATTCTTAAAAAAACAAGATCAGTGACTTTGGGAAAATCTTAGCTATTATTTCTTCTAATTTTCCCAGTCCTGTTGTCTCTCAGTTCCTTCAGGATATACAATTCCAAAATATTATGCAATTTAGGGGATGGTATCTTGGCATAGTGGGTAAAGCCACCACTTGCAATGCTGGTATCCCATATGGATGCTCAATTGAGTCCTGGCTGATCCACTTCCAACCCATTTCTCTGCTAATGTGCCTGGGAAAGCAAAGGAAGATGATCCAACTCCTTGGGCCCCTGCACCCACATGGGAGACCTGGAAGAAATTCCTGGCTCCTGGCTTTGGATAGGCCCAGCTTTGGCAGTTGCAGCCATTTGGGCAGTGAAACAGCAGATGGAAGACCTCTCTCTCCCTTTATGTCCTTCTCTGTGTCTGTAAACTCTGCCTTTCAAATAAATAATAAATAAACTTTTTAAAATTATGTAACATAAATTTGAACCACTTCTCATTGATGTTCTGCTCATTTTGTTTCATTATTTTGTCAGAGCTTTCTGTTGGCTAACCCCTATGACTTTTCTTTGTGTATATAAATATTTACTTTTACAATATCTAATCTAATATTAATCCCATTCATTTTTCATCTTAGATATATTTTTATATCTAGTAAGTTCTACTTTAGTATTTTCTATATTTCCTAAGACTCAACACATTCAATAGTTCACCTAGTAAAATAGTTCATCAGATAAAATAATTGCTACAATGTACTAATATCCTTGTCTATTTCTAACATATATTTCATTTCCATGGTGTTTTCAATCATTGAGGTTTTTTTCACCATAGTTCTTATATTCCTGCTTCTTTACATGCATACTAATCTTTGATTGAATATCAGACATTGTGAATTTTAAAATATTACCTTTTCAGTGCTAGATATTTTTATATTGTTATAAATATTTGTTAGCTTTGTTCTAGAATTTAGTTAGCTTAATTGAAAACAGTTTGCTCTTACTGGTTTTGTTTGAATCTTTGTTACATGAGATAGTGTACCATTTAGGTTATTGCTCATATTTCCACAGAAGTGAACCAAAACTCTTTTTAGTACTCTTCCTGATGCTCAGTGAATGAGGTATTCCACTGTAGCTCTTCAGAGAAGTCAATTCCAACCCCTACATATTATTTGGTGATTTTCCTTTTATTCTTTTTGAGGGCTTCTTTCTATAGATTGAAGTAGTTTCATATTAACTAGTGTGTTCCATTCTCAGCTTTTGAGGTAGAAATGGTTAAACTGAGTCACTCTAGAGCAAACAAACAACATCCTTTGTTTATCCTGGACTAACCTTGTTTTATTTTTTTTACTGTCAATACCACCAAATCATTTTATTTTTGTCACTGACATGTACAACACTACAATTGTATTATAATTTTGCTCAGTTTCCAAAATATTAAGTATGCATTAAGAATATATTTATATTTAAGAAATGTGACACATTACAGAAGTCTTCTGTAAACATAATACCTCAATACATTTTCCTAATATTGTTTCACACATAAATAACTAAATAAAACTATTATTTCAGCCAGGAAATATATACAAAATTTTGAGTAGGACAAAAGTGTTCTCTTTGTTTTTTTTAAATAATAATATGCTGCTATTTGCAATGTTTGCTATCAATCAAATAATTTGTCACAAGTTCTTACTGTCTCCCAAATTGCTCTGTAAATGACAGACCATCCAGTATAACTGATAAAGATGCTATGCCTTTAAAAAGTTAATATAGTCAAATGCCTATATTAAAAAAACAGAAGAGAAAGTTACTATTTAAATACTAAGTCTTATTAAATCCATTTCAGCTTGTCTGAACAACAGAAAATGCTATTAAAGAGTTATGCTTGTACTATCATTTAAATGGTATCTAACAAAATATAAAATTTTGGAAATAATAAAATCAGATTCAATCCATATTAATCTTGCAAAAAAAACTTCCACTGGGATTGTGTTACAGAAACACAACCATATCTTTGTTTTAGTACTGAAAGTCCAGCATCTCAGAAAACCCCTCAGTCCTGAGGATACAAGGTTAGTCAGTCACCCTCATCACTGTTACTACATATTTGCTTAATGATAAGGCTTCTTTTTATTTTTCATATATATTTAAAAGATAATTAAGCATTTAAAGCAAAAGTAATAGAAGTGTACTATGGTGGTTATAGCATATTTTAAACTAATACATATTTAATAAGTAATGCATATTAAATAAGTAATACATATTTAATAAGTCAGATACTATATGAAGTACAGTAACACTTAAATACAGTGGCAAGTTATAGATGAATGCCATAAAAACTACAAGTGTAAAAAGAAGATAATCTAATAAATAAAAATAAATAAATGAAATCATAGAATATATTCAGTTTAAATAAAGGGAGGGGAAAAGTACACAGGAACAAAAACAGATGGGGAATTTAGAAAACAAATAACCACAGGGTTGAGGTAAACCAAACCATATTGATAATTATATCTAATATACAATGCCCACTCTAATTTAATGGTAGGGACCATTATATTAGTAGAAAGACCTGAAAACCTACTGTTTGTAGGATCACATTTTAAATGACACAAACTTAAAACATAGAAACATGAATCATTAAAATACAAATCAAAAGCAGAAGAAAATTTATATCACTAGATGCTTGTATTTCAAAACATTAATCAAAACAATCATCTAAGATATACCATACGTAACTAGATTTTTAAGAACAAATTAAATGGTAAATAAGCAAAAAGAATATACAAAATGGACAAAAGAGAAAAAACAATGAAACAAAAAGTTGTTTATAGAATCACTGAAAATTGACAAGCCTGTTGCCAAATTACTCAGGAGGAAAAAACACAAATACTCCAGATTTAGAAGAGTGAATATCACTAAAGATTATAAAGATCTTTCTGTCAGTGACATCTTAGATGAAATACCATAGTCACAGAAATGCACCCAACTCACTGTATGATTCTGTGTTGGGCAAGGTCTCACTAGGACGAACCATGGAGAAGAGAGAAGAGGTGAGCCAGCTTCCAATTTAAAGGTGATACAGTACTCCACTTCTACAAATAATGTCTATCCTAAGTACAAAACTACTACACCAGCTTCCCTGTAGATGAGAGCATCAGCCATTATGAGACTGAACAGTAGGCAAAATTTGAAACAGCCTTGGATATAAGGAGAGGAAAAGGCACAAATTTAAAAAGATAGATGCTTTTTGACAACTGTGTTGCTCAGGGATAAAGAAATGAAGTGAGCAGAATAAAGCCAATTCTTGGAAGACAAAAAGTGGAGAAAGAAAACTCTGAATTCAGAAGGCACAAGATCTTTGCCTCTACTGGCAAATTTTTGCTATTTTGACAGAAGGGAACACCATCCATAAAATCAGGAGTCTTATAAAACATGTTAATTTCACCAAAATGAAGGAAAAATGATTCTGCATATTTATTATTTTAAAAACCAGAAAGCCAGATACAAATTTCCCTTAAATAATGAAAATTCCCCTAGAAAATATAACCATGAGGCAGAAGTTTTTAAGACCATTCTCCAAATGTAACACAGACAAAAGAGCATTTGGGGTGTTTAAGAAACCACCCTACGTTATGACAAAATACTAAAAATATAACAACATAAAAGAAGAAGAAACAAAAGGAGAGTTGACTAAGCTCAGGGAAGAAAAATGATTTTTTTTTCCAGAAATGGATAGTAAATTATAGAATGCCCAGTGAAGAATATGCTCCACTCAAAATGTAATGATGAATTAAAGAAAGGCAGGAACAAACCCAAGAAAGTGAAAAGCTTATAAGAAAAAAAAATTAAAGAGGGTTAGAAATGCAAAATCCCCAATATTTAAAACTATAATGCAAGAAAACTTAGAAATAACAAAAAAAAAAAAATCCCAGGGCTGGCACCATGGCGCACTAGGTTAATCCTCCTCCTGCAGCGCTGGCATCCCATATGGCCACAGGTTTCTAGTCCCAGCTGCTCCTCTTCCAGTCCAGCTCTCTGCTGTGGCCTGGGAGAGCAGAGGAGGATGGCCCATGTGCTTGAGTCCCTGCACCCGCATGGGAGACCAGGAAGAAACACCTGGTTCCTGGCTTCCTATCGGTGTAGCGCCAGCCGTTGCGGCCATTTGGAGAGTGAACCAATGGAAGGAAGACCTTTCTCTGTCTCTCTCTCACTGTCTATAACTCTACCTGTCAGATAAATAAATAAAAAATCTTAAAAAAAAATCCCTTGGTGATTCATTCCAGTTACTAGCCTGTCTTATAAAAGTAACCATTATACTGAGCCTTAATATCATGAAACTTTTCTGTTTCTGAACATAAGGTAAATTGAATAACAGATTTATATCCTATTTTATGCCTCGTTTCTATGCACACTGTATTGATCAGAGTCATTCATACTGCTGCATGAGATTGCAATCTAGTCACACTTTTTGTTTAGTATCCCATTACATGGCATATCATTTCTTTATTTATCTGTTAAAAAACATTTTGATGATTTCCAGATTGGAGTTATTAAAATAGTACTATGAACATTCTTATGCAAATATTCTATACAACCAAAGTATGGTCTCTCTTTGGTATTAACCTAAATTAGGATTCAGCAAACATTTTCTATAACAGACCAGAAAGCAAATAATTCAGACAGTGTGAGACACATGAGGATAAAGTAAAAAATCCTTTCCTTCCTTCCTCCATTCTTTCATCCCTCTCTACCCTCCTTTTCCTTTCCTTCCTTGCTTCTTTGCTGTGTGTTTTTCTTCCTTCCTAGCATCCCTCCTCATTCCCCTTCCATTTAAAAATGTGAAATAATTCATGTTCAGTGGCAACACAGAAATAAAAACTCCAGGCTAGTTTTCAATTGTGCTGACTGGCTCTCTCTTACTGATTAGTATTAAGTCTTAATTTTATTTTCTTTTTATTTTTTATTTTACTCAAGGTATACTAATTTCATGTATTTAATATATCCATATTTAGGAATGTAAGTGATACCCCCATCCTCCCCACCCGCCTGCCCACATTCCCACCCTTCCTCTCATTTCCTTAATTTTTACAACAATCTACTTTGTTTAACCTCATGATTAACCCTACACTAAGCAAAGCATTAAACAAATAGTAAGAAGAAAAAAAACACTGTCCCTGAACAATAGAGACAAGGGCTGTAAACAACCAGTGAATTTTAAAATGCCTGTTTCACTCCTGTATGTTACATTTTTGGCAATCTATTAATTACCCCTGACCAGGAAAAACATATGGTATCTGTATTTTTGAGACTGGTGTATTTCACTAAGTATAATAGTTTCCAGGCCGGTGCCGCAGCTCACTAGGCTAATCCTCCGCCTTGCGGCGCCAGCACACCGGGTTCTAATCCCGGTCGGGGCGCCAGATTCTGTCCCGGTTGCCCCTCTTCCAGGCCAGCTCTCTGCTGTGGCCCGGGAAGGCAGTGGAGGATGGACCAAGTACTTGGGCCCTGCACCCCATGGGAGACCAGGAGAAGCACCTGGCTCCTGCCATCGGATCAGCGCGGTGCGCCAGCCACAGCATGCCGTACACAGCGGCCATTGGCGGGTGAACCAACAGCAAAGGAAGACCTTTCTCTCTGTCTCTCTCTCTCACTGTCCACTCTGCCTGTCAAAAAAAAAAAAAAGTTTCCAGTTGCATCCATTTTATTGCAAATGACAGAATTTCATTCCTTTTTATGGCTTAGAAGTATTCCACAGTGTATATATACCATGATTCCTTTATCCAGTCATCAGTTGATGGATATCTGGGTTGATTCTGTATCTTGGCTATTGTGTTTGAGCTGCAATAAACATGGGGTTACACATAACTCTTTCATTGGTTGATTTCATTTCTCTTGGGAAAATTTCCAGGAGTAGGATTGCTGGGTCATGTTATATCTATTTTCAGCTTTCTGGGATATCTCCACAGTCTTCCACAATGGTAGTAGTAGTTTACATTCCCACCAATAGTGGATTAAGAAACATTTTTCCCTACATCCTCACCAGCATTTATTGTTTGTAGATTTTTGTATGACAGCCATTCTAACTGGGGTGAGGTTAAACCTGACTGTGGTTTTATGTGCATTGCCCTAATGGCTAGTGATCCTAGGCATTTTTTCACAGGTCTGTTGGCCATTTGAATTTCTTCTCTTGAAAAATGCCTGTTCAAGTCTGCCCATTTCTTAATTAGTTTGTTTTGTTGGTGGTGTTTATTGATCTCTTTATAAATTCTGGATATTAATCCTTCATCATTACATGTTTTGCAATATTTCCTCCCATTCTATCAGTTGCCTCTCCAGTTTCCTGAGTGTTTCACAGTGCAGAAGCTTCTGAGCTTGATGTAATCACATTGTCTTTTTTGCTTTTGATTGCTTGTGTTTGTGGCTTTTTCCCTAGAAGTCTTTGCCTATGTCAATATCTTGCAGTTTCCCTAATGTTCTTCTATAGTACTTTGATGGCATCAGGTTGTAGATTTACATTCTTGATCCACTTTTGAGTTGATTTCAGTATAAGCTGTGAAGTTGGGGTCCTGTTTCATACTTCCATATTTGGAGATCCACTTTTCCCAGACCATTTGTTGAAGAGACTGTCCTTGCCCCAGGGATTGATTTCAGTTGTTTTATCAAAGATTAATTGGGTGTAGATAGAGTTTCCACTCTGTCCCACTAGTCCACATATCTATTTGTGTGCCAATAACAAGCTGTTTTGATTATAACTTCCTTGTAGTATGACTAGAAAAATGGTATTGTGATGTCTCTGACAATGTTTTTGTTGTTTTAGATTGTTTTAGCTATTTGGGGTCTCTTGTTTTTCCATATGAATTTCAGCATCATTTTTTTCTAGATCTGAGAAGAATGTCCTTGGTATTTTTCTGGGATCACATTGAATCTGTAAACTGCTGGGAGCCAAGATGGCGGAATAGTGAGGGCGCGCACCGATAGTCCGGGAAAATTTAGTTTAATAAAAGGGGAGTTACGGTAGCCTCGGAAAAAAGAACCAGGAAAATATTGCAGAGGAAACTCTTCTGGATCGAGTGGCTGTGAATCGGAGGACCTACTGGGAGAACAAGGTCGCCCACCGCGCGGAAGGCGAGCCGCGGGAGCTGCGGGTGCCGCGGAAGCCACAGGATCTGCGCGCCAGTGCAGGAAGGGGAGTGCATGTCACACAGACAACAGCAGGGAGAGTTGCAACGTCCAGGGCTCCGAGTCCACACATCGGCGCTGGAAGGGGAGGTGAGCTCAATAACCCGAGACATTGGCGGGGAAACAGGGGTCAGAATCTAGAGGAGGGCCGGAAAGTGCAGCAAACTCACTACCGGAAAGAAGGAAAAAAAAAAGCTTGGGGGTTTCTCTTTCCCCCAACCTTGCAAAGGTTGCAAGGCTGCAAGGCTTGAAGAATTCGCAAGAGACAAAGAGCAGGCCCCCTCTCTGGATTTACATACCAACAGGGGAGAGCTAAGGAACTGAGTCACTACAATGCAGTAGCCTAGGCAACCCAGTGGGAGTCCAGAGGAGCCTACACAGACTCTTTGGGTAGAAGCCAGAGACTGGAAGCTAAATACCATCAATTCTGCACAGCCCTGCCATGCAGTATTACTTACCCCCTAAATAAATAAAATAAATAAATAAATAAATAAATAAAAAGAGAGAGATTTACCACGCATAACCTGAGGGTGTCACCTTTGCACACCCTGAACCAGGAAGAACCAAGCAGAGCTCTCAGGCCGCACCCATCTCAAGCCTCCAAGGCTCCTCCAACAGCGGGCAGTCCACTTAACACGGACATAGTATAAAATAAAAAAGTTAAAAAAAAAATGCACAGTGACGAAAGAAGAATTAACTATGCCAAGCAACAAACACAGAAATAGAGGGAACAAGATCAACGATGACACTATGATGCCTCCAAACAAACAAAACATCCCAAACCAAGATTATGAAGATGATGAGATAGAAGAAATGCAAGATACGGATTTCAAAAAATTTATGATAAGAACATTTAGAAGTTTTCATAAGCAAATCCTTGAACTACAGAAATCCTTATTGGACAGGATTGAAAATCTCTCTCATGAAAATGAAATTTTAAGGAAGAATCAAAATGAAACTCAGAAACTAGTAGAACAGGAAAATGTGATAGTGAAGAGAAATCAAAATGAAATGAAGAGCTCAATAGATCAAATGACAAACACATTAGAGAGCCTTAAAAACAGAATGGGTGAAGCAGAAGAGAGAATATTGGACTTAGAAGATAGAGCACAGGAAAACATACAGTCAAACCAAAGAAAAGAAGAGGAAATTAGAAATCTAAAAAATATTGTGGGGAATCTGCAGGATACTATTAAAAAAAACCAACATTCGGGTTCTAGGAGTTCCTGAAGGCATGGAGAGAGAGAAAGGATTAGAAGGCCTTTTTAGTGAGATACTAGCAGAGAACTTTCCAGGTTTGGAGAAGGACAGAGACATCCTAGTACAGGAAGCTCATAAAACCCCCAATAAACATGACCAAAAGAGATCCTCACCACGACACGTGGTAATTAAACTTACCACAGTGAAACATAAAGAAAAGATGCTAAAATGTGCAAGAGAGAAACGTCAGATTACTCTCAGAGGATCTCCAATCAGACTCACAGCTGACTTCTCATCAGAAACACTACAGCCTAGGAGGGAATGGCGAGATATAGCCCAGGTACTAAGAGAGAAAAATTGCCAGCCCAGAATATTATATCCTGCCAAGCTCTCATTTGTGAATGAAGGTGAAATAAAGACCTTTCATAGCAAACAGAAATTGAAAGACTTTGTGGCCACTCGTCTGGCCCTGCAAAAGATGCTTAAAGATGTGCTACACTCAGAAACACAGAAACACGGCCATCAATATGAAAGAATGGAAAGGAAGAACACCTACCAGTAAAACAGCATGGGAAGCTCAAAGCATATACTAGAAAATATTTCCGGGAAAATGGCAGGGCAAAGTCACTACGTATCAATAGTCACATTGAACATTAATGGTCTGAATTCTTCAGTTAAAAGACACCGTTTGGCTGACTGGCTCAAAGAACACAACCCAACTATTTGTTGCCTACAAGAAACACATCTCTCTAACAAAGAGGCATGCAGACTGAAAGTGAAAGGTTGGAAAAAGATATTCCATGCCAACAGAAACCAAAAAAAAAGCAGGTGTAGCCATATTAATATCAGACAAAATAAACTTTAATACAAAAACTGTTAAGAGAGACAAAGAGGGACACTATGTAATGATTAAGGGCTCAAGTCAACAGGAAGATGTAACTATTATAAATGTATATGCACCTAATTACAGGGCACCGGTCTATTTAAAAGATATGTTAAGGGACTTGAAGGGAGATTTAGATTCCAATACAATAGTACTGGGGGACTTCAATACTCCACTCTCAGAAATAGATAGATCATCCGGACAGAAGATCAACAAGGAAACAGAAGATTTAATTGACACTATTGCCCAAATGGATCTAACAGATATATACAGAACTTTCAACCCTACATCTACAGACTTCACATTCTTCTCAGCAGTGCATGGAACCTTCTCTAGGATTGATCACATACTAGGCCATAAAGCAAGTCTCAGCAAATTTAAAAGAATTAGAATCATACCATGCAGCTTCTCAGACCACAGCGGAATGAAGCTGGAAATTAGCAACTCAGGAAACCCCAGAAAGTATGCAAACACATGGAGACTGAACAACATGCTCCTGAATGAACAATGGGTCATAGAAGAAATCAAAAGAGAAATCAAAAACTTTCTTGAAGTAAATGAAGACAACAACACAACATATCAAACTTATGGGATATAGCAAAAGCAGTATTGAGAGGCAAATTAATAGCAATAGGTGCCTATATCAAGAAATTGGAAAGATACCAAATAAATGAGCTTTCAGCACATCTCAAGGACCTAGAAAAACTGCAGCAAACCAAACCCAAATCTAGTAGAAGAGAAATAATTAAAACCAGAGAAGAGGAGGAGGCAAGATAACGGAATAGGAAGGGAGCACACTGATAGTTCGGGGAGAGATAGTTTAATAAAAGTGGAGATACTGCAGGTTCAAGGAAGAGTAGGGGAAGAAACAGCAGAGGAAACTCTTCCGGAACGCGTGATTCACAGCGGACCTGCGTGGAGAGCGTGGGAGCCCACAGTTCAGGACACCAGCGGCAGACTCAACACACCAGCGCTAGAATGAGAGGTGAGCCGAATCTCAATAGCCCGAGACACGGGCAGGCAAGCGGAGAGAGGAGACTAGAGGGAATGACCCCCGGGGGGGGGGGGGAAGTTCACCAGGCTAACTGGAAGAGAGAGAGAGATAGAAAAAAAAAAAGGTAACTGGTACGGACACAGGTTTCTCTCTCTCCGCTCACCTCTCAAGGGCGAGCAAGACAAAGAGCAGGCGCCATCTTGGACATACGTCATAAGCAGAGTGACCTCAGGTCTGCACCGGCCCTGAGCCTAGCAGAAAAACCTGACTCTGGGTGGGGCGAATTAACAGGAGATTAGGACCTAGTAAATTTGTGGTGCTACTGAACTGAGACTGTGAAAAAAGAGACGGTGCGGGAGAGAACTCACGGAATTCACGTGAGCACTCTCCAGAGACGCTACAATTCCGTAACTTTGGCAACCCAGTGGGAGGCTGAAGGAGAATTTGAGCCCACTCTGAGGGCCGAACAGATTCCCTGTGTGGTCCTTGGGAAAGAGCTTCCTATCTATGGCTCCTGTGGGTATATCATTTGCCTGCTAACTACCTCCAACTTCGTTCAGCTGTGCGGAATTACTTCCCTTTTGAATCAAAAAAAAAAAAAAAAGAAAGAGAGAGAGAGAGATTTACCACGCCTAACCTGGGAGTGTCACCTTTGGCACACCAAACAGAGCTCTCAGGCCACACCCATCTCAAGTCTCTAAGGCTCCATCAAAAACAGACAGTCCACTTAATCTAGAGTCATAGTATAACAAGAAAAAGCACCACAGTGAAGAAACCAAATATCTCCAATATGCCAAATAACAAACGCAAAAACCGAGGCGTCACCATGACGCCCTCAAATGAAAAAGACACCCCAATTCAAGATTATGAAGATGATGAGATAGAAGAAATGCAAGAAGCAGATCTCAAAAAATTGATAAGAACATTAAGAAGTTCTCAAAAACAAATTCTTGAACTACAGAAATCCTTAATGGACAAGATAGAAAATCTCTCTCGTAAAAATGAAATATTAAGGAGGAATCAAAATGAAACGAAACAACTAGTACAACAGGAAACTGTGATAGTGATTGAAGTGAAGAATTCAATAGATCAAATGAAAAACACAATAGAGAGCCTTACAAACAGAATGGGTGAGGCAGAAGAGAGAATATCGGACTTAGAAGACAGAGAACAGGAAAGGATACAGTCAAACCAAAGAAAAGAAGAGGAAATTAGAAATCTAAAACATATTGTCAGGAATCTGCAGGATACTATTAAAAACCGCAACATTCGGGTTCTAGGAGTTCCTGAAGGCATGGAGAGAGAGAAAGGATTAGAAGGCCTTTTTAGTGAGATATTAGCAGAAAATTTCCCAGGTTTGGAGAAGAACAGAGACATCCTAGTACAGGAAGCTCATAAAACCCCCAATAAACATGACCAAAAGAGATCCTCACCACGACACGTGGTAATTAAACTTACCACAGTGAAACATAAAGAAAAGATGCTAAAATGTGCAAGAGAGAAACGTCAGATTACTCTCAGAGGATCTCCAATCAGACTCACAGCTGACTTCTCATCAGAAACTCTACAAGCTAGGAGGGAATGGCGAGATATAGCCCAGGTACTAAGAGAGAAAAATTGCCAGCCCAGAATATTATATCCTGCAAAGCTATCATTTGTGAATGAAGGTGAAATAAAGACTTTTCATAGCAAACAGAAATTGAAAGAATTTGTTGCCACTCGTCCAGCCCTGCAAAAGATGCTTAAAGATGTGTTACACACAGAAACACAGAAACAACGGTCATCAATATGAAAGAAGGTAAAGGAAGGAAACCTCACAGCAAAAGATCACAGGGAATTCAAAGCATATATTAGAACTTATCTTTGGCAAATGGCAGGGCAAAGTTACCACTTATCATTAGTCACATTGAACGTGAATGGCCTGAACTGTCCAGTTAAAAGACACCGATTGGCTGATTGGGTTAAGGAACAAAACCCATCTATTTGCTGCTTACAAGAAACACATCTTTCCAACAAAGATCCATACAGACTGAAAGTGAAAGGCTGGAAAAAGATATACCATGCCAACAGAAATGAAAAAAGAGCGGGCGTAGCCATCTTAATATCGGACAACATAAACTTTACCCCAAAAACTGTTAAGAGAGACAAAGAGGGACACTATATCATGATTAAGGGATCAATACAACAAGAAGATATAACAATTATCAATGTATATGCACCTAACTACAGGGCACCGGTTTACCTAAAAGATTTATTAACGGACTTAAAGGGAGACTTAGACCCCAATACAATAGTACTGGGGAACTTCAAAACTCCACTCTCAGAAATAGACAGATCAATAGGACAGAAGATCAACAAGGATACAGTAGATTTAAACGACACTATAGCCCAAATGGATCTAACAGATATATACAGAACTTTCAATCCTACAGCTAAAGATTTTACATTCTTCTCAGCAGTACATGGAACCTTCTCTAGGATTGACCAC
Organism: Oryctolagus cuniculus; assembly: GCF_051225735.1. Classification (NCBI taxonomy): domain Eukaryota; kingdom Metazoa; phylum Chordata; class Mammalia; order Lagomorpha; family Leporidae; genus Oryctolagus; species Oryctolagus cuniculus. The sequence continues at coordinate 14,886,494 of NC_142881.1, forward strand.
ATACTAGGCCATAAAGCAAGTCTCAGCAAATTCAAAAGAATTAGAATCATACCATGCAGCTTCTCAGACCATAAAGGAATGAAGTTGGAAATTAGCAACTCAGGAATCCCTAGAGCATACACAAACACATGGAGATTGAACAACATGCTCCTGAATGAACAATGGGTCATAGAAGAAATCAAAAGAGAAATCAAAAACTTTCTGGAAGTAAATGAGGATAACAGCACAACATACCAAAACTTATGGGACGCAGCAAAAGCAGTGTTAAGAGGAAAGTTTGTATCAATAGGTTTCTATATCAAGAAATTGGAAAGGCACCAAATAGATGAGCTTTCAATTCACCTCAAGGATCTAGAAAACCTACAGCAAACCAGACCCAAATCTAGTAGGAGAAGAGAAATAATTAAAATCAGAGAAGAAATCAACAGGATTGAATCAAGAAAAACATTACAAAAAATCAGCCAAACGAGGAGCTGGTTTTTTGAAAAAATAAACAGAATTGAAACCCCATTGGACCAACTAACGCTAAAAAGAAGAGAAAAGACCCAAATCAATAAAATCAGAGATGAAAAAGGAAATGTAACAACAGACACCACAGAAATAAAAAGAATCATCAGAAATTATTACAAGGACTTGTATGCCAGCAAACAGGGAAACCTATCAGAAATGGATAGATTCCTGGACACATGCAACCTGCCTAAATTGAACCAGGAAGACATCGAAAACCTAAACAGACCCATAACTGAGACAGAAATTGAAACAGTAATAAAGGCCCTCCCAACAAAGAAAAGCCCAGGACCAGATGGATTCACTGCTGAATTCTACCAGACATTTAAAGAAGAACTAACTCCAATTCTTCTCAAACTATTCAGAACAATCGAAAAAGAGGGAATCCTCCCAAAGTCTTTCTTTGAAGCCAGCATAACCTTAATTCCTAAGCCGGAAAAAGATGCAGCATTGTAAGAGGATTACAGACCAATATCCCTGATGAACATAGATGCAAAAATCCTCAATAAAATTCTCGCCAATAGAATGCAACACATCAGAAAGATCATCCACCCAGACCAAGTGAGATTTATCCCTGGTATGCAGGGATGGTTCAATGTGCACAAAACAATCAACGTGATACACCACATTAACAGACTGCAGAAGAAAAACCATATGATTATCTCAATGGATTCAGAGAAAGCATTTGATAAAATACAACACCCGTTCATGATGAAAACTCTAAGCAAACTGGGTATGGAAGGAGCATTCCTCAATACAATCAAAGCAATCTATGAAAAACCCACAGCCAACATCCTATTGAATGGGGAAAAGTTGGAAGCATTTCCACTGAGATCTGGTACCAGACAGGGATGCCCACTCTCACCACTGCTATTTAACATAGTTCTGGAAGTTTTAGCCAGAGCCATCAGACAAGAAAAAGAAATCAAAGGGATACAAATTGAGAAGGAAGAAGTCAAACTATCCCTCTTGGCAGACGATATGATTCTTTACTTAGAGGATCCAAAGAACTCTACTAAGAGACTCTTGGAACTCATAGAGGAGTTTGGCAAAGTGGCAGGATATAAAATCAATGCACAAAAATCAACAGCCTTTGTATACACAGGCAATGCCACAGCTGAGGAAGAACTGCTAAGATCAATCCCATTCACAATAGCTACAAAAACAATAAAGTACCTTGGAATAAACTTAACCAAGGACGTTAAAGATCTCTACGATGAGAATTACAAAATCTTAAAGAAAGAAATAGAAGAGGATACCAAAAAATGGAAAAATCTTCCATGCTCATGGATTGGAAGAATCAACATCATCAAAATGTCCATTCTCCCAAAAGCAATTTATACATTCAATGCAATACCAATCAAGATACCAAAGACATTCTTCTCAGATCTAGAAAAAATGATGCTGAAATTCATATGGAAGCACAAGAGACCTCAAATAGCTAAAGCAATCTTGTACAACAAAAACAAAGCCGGAGGCATCACAATACCAGATTTCAGGACATAACAGGGCAGTTGTTATCAAAAGAGCATGGTACTGGTACAGAAACAGATGGATAGACCAATGGAACAGAATTAAAACACCAGAAATCAACCCAAACATCTACAGCCAACTTATATTTGATCAAGGACCAATTCCTGGAGCAAGGACAGTCTATTCAATAAATGGTGCTGGGAAAATTGGATTTCCACGTGCAGAAGCATGAAGCAAGACCCCTACCTTACACCTTATACAAAAATTCACTCAACGTGGATTAAAGACCTAAATCTACGTCCTGACACCATCAAGTTATTAGAGAACATTGGAGAAACCCTTCAAGATATTGGCACAGGCAAAGAATTTCTGGAAAAGACCCGGGAGGCACAGGCAGTCAAAGCCAAAATCAACTATTGGGATTGCATCGAATTGAGAAGTTTCTGTACTGCAAAAGAAACAGTCAGGAGAGTGAAGAGACAACCGACAGAATGGGAAAAAATATTTGCAAACTATGCAACAGATAAAGGGTTAATAACCAGAATCTACAAAGAGATCAAGAAACTCCACAAAAACAAAACCAACAACCCACTTAAGAGATGGGCCAAGGACCTCAATAGACATTTTTCAAAAGAGGAAATCCAAATGGCCAACAGGCACATGAAAAAATGTTCAAGGTCACTAGCAATCAGGGAAATGCAAATCAAAACCACAATGAGGTTTCACCTCACCCCCGTTAGAATGGCTCACATAGAGAAATCTACCAACAACAGATGCTGGCGAGGATGTGGGGAAAAAGGGACACTAACCCACTGTTGGTGGGAATGCAAACTGGTCAAGCCACTATGGAAGTCAGTCTGGAGATTCCGCAGAAACCTGAAGATAACCCTACCGTTCGACACAGCCATCCCACTCCTTGGAATTTACCCAAAGGAGTTTAAATTGGCAAACAAAAAGCGTTCTGCACCCTAATGTTTATTGCAGCACAATTCACAATAGCCAAGACCTGGAACCAACCTAAATGCCCATCAACGGTAGACTGGATAAAGAAATTATGGGATATGTACTCTTTAGAATACTATACCGCAGTAAGAAACAACGAAATCCAGTCATTTGCAACAAAATGGAGGAATCTGGAACACATCATGCTGAGTGAAGTAAGCCAGTCCCAAAGGGACAAATACCATATGTTCTCCCTGATCGGTGACAACTGACTGAACACCAAAAAGGAAACCTCCTGAAGTGAAATGGACACTATGAGAAACGGTGACTTGATCAGCATAGCCCAGACTGTTAATGAACAACTTAATACATTATCCCTCTTAGTTTTTTTTGTCTGTTCTACTTAATATGACTGATTTAATTCTGTAATTATCACACAGTTATTCTTAAGTGTTGAAATTTAACTGAAATGCGATCCCTGTTAAACATAAGAGTGGGAATAAGAGAGGGAAGGGATTTACAATTTGAGACATGCTCAGGCTGACTTGCCCCAAATGGTAGAGTTAGAAACATACCAGGGGACTCCAATTCAATCCCATCAAGGTGGCATGTACCAATGCCATCTCACTAGTCCAAGTGATCAATTTCAGTTCACAATTGATCATAATGAAAGGACTAAGAGTCAAAGGGAACACATAAACAAGTCTAGTACCTGCTAACACTAACCAATAGAATAAATAAAGGGGAGAGTGATCCAACATGGGAAGTGAGATACTCAGCAGACTCATAGAATGGCAGATGTCCTAAATAGCACTCTGGCCTCAGAATCAGCCCTAAAGGCATTCGGATCTGGCTGAAAAGCCCATGAGAGTATTTCAGGCATGGAAAGCCAAGACACTCTGGCAAAAAGATCTCTGTGAGTGAGATCCCAGTGGAAAGAACAGGTCTTCAAAGAAGGAGGTACCTTTCTCTGAAGGGAGGAGAGAACCTCCACTTTGACTATGACCTTGTCTAAACAAGATAAGAATCGGAGAAATCAGAGGGCTTCCATAGGCTTGGAAACTCATGACTGGAGCATAGGGAGATTACTGATGCCATAGACAGGAGTGTCAATTGGTAAAGTCAACAACAGGAGTCACTGTGCACTTACTCCTCATGTAGGATCTCTGTCCTTAATGTGCTGTACATTGAGATTTAATGCTATAACAAGTACTCAAACAATATATGTCACTTTGTGTTTCTATGGGGGTGCAAACTGTTGAAACCTTTACTTAATGCATACTAAACTGATCTTCTGTAAAAGAAAAAAAGAAGAAATTATCAATTCCCAACTTGACTCTCACTGGGATTAAACATGACAATAGGTCTGATCTGATTTCATCATCATTTAAAAAAATTATCTATTATTTTTCACTTTATGTTTCTGTGTGGGAGCAAACTGTTGAAATCCTTACTTAATGTATACTAAGCTTATCTTCTGTATATCAAGATAATTGAAAATTAATCTTGATGTGAATGGAAGGGGAGAGGGAGTGGGAAAGGGGAGGGTTGTGGGTGGGAGGGACAGTATGGGGGGGAAGCCATTGTAATCCATAAGTCGTACTTTGGAAATTTATATTCATTAAATAAAAGTTAAAAAAAAAAGAATCTGTAAACTGCTTTGAGTAGTATGGACATTTTGATGATATTAATCTTTCCAATCCATGAACATATAAGATTTTTCCATGTTTTTGCTTCTGTTTCCTTAATGTTTTATAATTTTCTCCATAGAGATCTTTCATCTCCTTGGTTATATTTATTCCAAGATATTTTAATTTTTTCAATAGCTATTATGAATGAGATTGATCTTAGAAGTTTTTCTCAGCAATGGCATTGTCTGTGTTTACAAAAGCTATTGATTTTTATGTTAACTTTATATCCTGTCACTTTTCTAAACTCTTATATAAGTTCCAATAGTCTCAGTCTGAGTCTTTTGGTTACCCTAAATATGGAATCACATCATCTGTAAATAGGGATAATTGACTCCCTCCTTTCCAATTTCTATCTCTTTAATTTCTTTCTATTGCCTAATGGCTCTATCTATAATTTCCGGGACTATGTTGAATAGCAATGGTAAAAGTGGGCATCCTTGTCTGGGTCTAGTTCTTAATGGGAATGCTTCCAGCTTTTCCCATTTAATAAAATGCTGGCTGTGGACCTGTCAAAAATTGCCTTGAATCATCGAGGACTGTTACTTACCTTCTATACCAATTTGCTTAACGTTTTCATCATAAAGGGATATTGTTTTATCAAATGCTTTCTCTCCATCTGTTGAGATAATCATTTGGTTTTTATTGTTCAGTTTGTTATGTGATTTATCACATTGATTAATCTGCAAAATTGAACCATCCCTGCATACCAGGGATAAATTCCCACTTGTCTCAGATGAACAGTCTTTCATATGTGTTGTTGCATTCTACTAGCTAGTATTTTGTTGAGGATTTTTGTATCTATGTTCATCAAGGATATTGGTCTCTAGTTCTCTTTCTCTGTTGTATCTTTTTCTGTGTTAGAAATTAAGGTGATGCTACCTTCATAGGATTTTGGAAGGACTCTCCCTTTCAATTGTTTTGAATAGCTTGAGAAGATTTGGAATAAGTTCTTCTTTAAATGTCTCGTAGAATTCAGCAGTGAAGCCATCCAGTACTGGGCTTCTCTTTATTGGAAGGGTCCTTATTACTAATTTCAATCTCCATTCCATCTTGATTAATGGTCTGTTTAGGTTTTCTGCATCTTCCTGATTCAATTTTGGTACACTGTATGTGTCCAGGAATCTATCCATTTCTTCTGGATTTTCAAATTTATTGTCATATACCTCTTTTAGTAATTCCTGATACTCTTTTTATCTCTGTGGTAAATGTTGCTAATTTCTTTTTTCATCTCTTATTTTATTGATCTGGATTTTTTTTTTTGGTTACTTTAGCTAATGGTGTATCAATTTTTTTCCAAAAATTCACTTCTTTGTTTCACTGATCTTTTGTATTTTTTGTTCCAATTTTGTTTATTTCTTCCCTAATTTTAATTATTTCTTTCCTCTTGCTAATTTAGGATTTGGATTTTTGCTGTTTTCTAGGTCCCTGAGATGCATTGATAGCTCATTTGGTGCCTTTAAATTGATGTAGATACAAAGTGCTATAAAATTGCTTTTAACACTACTTTTGTTGTGATATGTTTTATTATCATTTTCATTTCTTTCTAGAAGTTTTTTGATTGCCCTTTTGATTTCTTCTGTGATCCACTGTTCATTCCAGAGCATGTTGTTCACTCTCTATGTTTTTGAACATTTTCAAGAGATAATTGAGTTGTTAATTACTAGCTACATTCCATTGTGGTCAGAAAAGATACATGATATGATTTCAATAATTTTGAATTTGCTGAGTGCCTAGCATATGGCCTAGCCTAGAGAAAATTTCCATGAACTGATGAAAAGAATGTGTATTATGCAACTATGCAATGAAATGTTCTGTAGATATCAGGTTCATTTGGTCTAGGTGCAGATTAACTCTATTGTTCGTTAATTTTCTGTCTAGTTGATCTGTAAATTGATCAATGTGGGGTGTTGAAGCCGCTCATTACTACTCTCTTGGAGTCTAAGGTTTCCTTTAGATTCACTAATATTTGTTTTAAATAGCCAAGCACCCTGGTATTGAGTGCATATTTATATACAGTCACATCTTCCTGATGAATTAAGCATTACATAGTGCCCTTCTTTGTCTCTTTTAACAGTTTTTGTGTTAAAGGCCATTTTGTTTGACATTAGAATGGCTACAACTTCTTGGTTTTGCTTCTGATAGCATGGTATTATTGTTTTCTATCCTTTCACTTTCAGTCTGTGTGTATCTTTGTTGTTGAGGTATGTTTATTGTAGGCAGCAAATAGATGGGTTTTGTTGTTTAATTCATTCAGCGAGTCTGTAACTTTCAAATGGAGAATTTATTTACATTCAATGTTACTATTGAGAAGTCATGACTTGACCCTTTTTTCTTTAAATATTCTATTGTCTGCTTTGGATTTCCTTTGTACTTTTAGTGGAAAATTTTCCACCTTCACATTCTTTCATAATGATGACTATCTTTCTGTGTTTTACTGTGTAGCACATCCTTAAGCATCCTTTTTAAGGCTGAATGAGTGGTGAAAAATTCTTTCGATTTCTGTTACAGAAGGTCTTTATTTCATCTTCATTTATTTATTTTTTTTTTTTGACAGGCAGAGTGGACAGTGAGAGAGAGAGACAGAGAGAAAGGTCTTCCTTTGCCGTTGGTTCACCCTCCAATGGCTGCCGCGGCCGGCGCGCTGCGGCCGGCGCACCGCGCTGATCCGATGGCAGGAGCCAGGAGCCAGGTGCTTTTCCTGGTCTCCCATGGGGTGCAGGGCCCAAGCACCTGGGCCATCCTCCACTGCACTCCCTGGCCACAGCAGAGGGCTGGCCTGGAAGAGGGGCAACCGGGACAGAATCCGGCGCCCCAACCGGGACTAGAACCCGGTGTGCCGGCGCCGCTAGGCGGAGGATTAGCCTATTGAGCCGCGGCGCCAGCCTCATCTTCATTTATAAATGAGAGCTTTGGAGGGTATAATATTCCAGGTTGACATTTTTTTCTTTTCAAGACATGACTATGTCTCTCTATTCTCTCCTAGCCTGTAGGGTTTCTGATGAGAAATTAGCTGTGAGTCTAATTGGAGGTCCTCTGAAGGTAATCTGGCATTTCTCTCATGCACATTTTATGATCTTTTATGTTTTATTGTTGAATGGGTGGTGAAGATCTTTTTGGGTCATATCTATTATTAGTCCTATGTACTTCCTGATTTGGATGCCCCTGTCTTTCTCTAAATTAGGGAGATTTTGTTATTATTTCACTAATAGGCCTTCTAATCCATTATCGCTTTCTACAACTTCAGAAACTCCTAAGTTATTTGATAGTATCCCATAAATCTCCAATATTGTTTTTAACTAATTTTCTAATTTCTTCTTCTATTTTTGTCTTAAACATTTCCAAATATTTTTCTCCTCAGATATTCTTTCTTCTCTCTCGTTGTCAGTCTTTAAGGTTTTCCTCTGTACTTTTTGACACATTTAATTCTTCATTTTTAATATTTCAGTTTGATTTCTCTTCAAAATCTCAACTTCATGGAAAAAATTTTCATCCATGTTATGTATGGATTTCATTAATTCATGAATTTGCTTCTCATTGCTTCTGAGTAATCCTATATTTAATCTTTTGGATTAATTTTCAGGCATTTTATCAATCTCTTCATCTTCATATTCTAATACTGAAAATGTTGTTGTGTTTCTTTGGGAAGAGTTATGCTGTCCTTCGTATCCTTGTTTCTTGAATTTCCGCATTTAATTTTAGGTATTTGTGGAAACACTTGGTTTTCTCCTCTGATGGCTTTTCTCTTTGAACTAAGCCTCCGTGGCTTTGGTGGAGTATCTGCTCTTTCAGTGACTACCCAGAGGCATGTGGTAGGTGTGGCAAGTATCCAGGGTGACACCCAAGTTGGGCATGGTAGATCTCCTTATCATCAGCTGGGAAAGAGGGTATGATCACCTCTGTTGGTGTAATCACATCCTCAATTCCTCTCTTCCAAGGTGATCAACACCCAGGGGTAAGCCCTCAGTGGGTGTAACACTCACCTGAGCTGCTGTATGAACAGTACAAAGGATCTCTGCAGTCCTCAGATTAGCACAAACACTTCTACAATGACCCACCCCAGGCAATCCAGGATCTCTCAGCCTCTGGCGCCACATAAAGTGAATGCCCTGAGAATTAGCTACATCATTCAGTCACGTTTCCCACAGCCTGAGCACACAAGGCTCACTTACAGGGTGCAAAGGACCCACTCTAGCCCACTAGCCTGTCCCGTCCATGGAGAAGCAGAGACATTCCCAGAGCCAGCTGCCTGTGGGTGCTCTGTCTTGATGGTTTGAGCCCCAGAGTCTGTGATGTGTTGACAGGCTGGAGGCATCTCAGTCCTATATGGGTGCCCAGCCCGTCTATCCTCTGAGCCAGACTCCAAGTAAGTGGAGAACATGCATTTTCCCTCTGGTAAAATCCCTGGATCACATGCATGCTCAAGAACCACCATAGCTGTGACTCATGTCAAAATGGCGCCTTCTCCCCACTGTACGCCACGCATGCACTCAAGAGCTGCCACAGCCACTACCGTTGTAAGAATGGCACCTTCTCCACTCAAGTTGCTGGGTGCACATAGGAGCCACTGCAATTACTGGTGTAAAGACTGTGCCCTCTCCCAGGCAATTGCCAGGCACCATTGTTGGGGAACGGGGAGAGAGAAATATGTCCTTTTTTCACTGGGTTACCTGTGTGGACCTTGTACCCCTTTTGACTCCAGGCCAGACTCAAAGACTGTGTAGTCTTCCAGGCTCTTCCTCCAGCAAAGTCACCAGTGACGTGGAATGCTGTAGTCTGTTCTCATCTCACTCTCCAAAGCTTGTGCTTCCTCCAAACCTTGGCTACGGGGATCGAGTGTTATGTCTGTGCTCACTGCTACATATCCTCAGCTTCCAGGCTAATCCACAGCATCCCTCTTCCTTCTGCAGAATTTCCACTGCAGATTTCTCTCCAACTCTCCCCGGGAATGCACTTTCTCCACATTTTTGCTATTATTTTCCCCTAGCATAAAACAGTATGTCCTTTCCCTATTCTGCCATCTTGGAATCTCTTATGTCTTAATTTTGCATTACAGTTTTTTATTATATACATATATATATGGTATTTTCTTTTTAATTTATTTGACAGGTAGAGATATAAATAGTGAGAGAGAAAGACAGAGAGAAAGGTCTTCCTTCCGTTGGTTCACCCCTCAAATGGCCGCTACAGCCAGAGCTGCACCAATCAGAAGCCAGGATCCAGGTACTTCTTTCTGGTTTCCCATGCGGGTGCAGGGCCCAAGCACTTGGGCCATCCTCCACTGCACTCCCGGGCCACAGCAGAGAGCTGGACTGGAAGAGGGGCAACCAGAACAGAATCCGGTGCCCATTGGGATGCTGGCACCACAAGTGGAGGATTAACCAAGTGAGCCACGGTGCCACCACTATATATGGTATTTTCTTTGATAGTGGAGCTTACTCTTTGCACTCTCTTGATGCACTTTTTTCATGAATAGAATTTCTTAATGTTTTAATATACAACAATTTTTCTATATATTAACTTTGTATCCTCTTGTTACTTAAGTCATACTTCAAATTCCATGAAAATATTATTAATACTCTACCAGAAGCTATAGTCTTAGTTTGTATTTTGATCCATAGACTCTGAGATTTTTTTCCATAATTTTTCAGATATACAATTCACCCAGTATCTCTCATTGAAAAAAATCACTTTCTCCTATGATAGCAGAGTTCTATCTTTGTCATAAATCAGGTAACCATACATATTTGGGTCTTTTCTATAATCTCAGTTCTGCTTTATTAATTTGTCCATTCTTGTACTGATTCTACACTGTCTTACCATACATCCTTGGTAAGTGTTGATTGCATGTAACCATAAAAACTGTTTATCCTGTTTTTCTTTTTGATTTTTGAATGCTCAATGGAAATTAGGATGATACAAACCCCAGAACCCAGAGAATATATTTAATTAAAAATTTTTGTTATCCAGGAAGCATTCATTCCTCTTATCATATAGATGTTCCCTGCCTCATTCCTTTAAAAAAATTGGAGAATTTTGTTTTAGTGCTGAAATGCTGATGCATGCAAGTCTGCTATGCTTGACCAAAACATAACTTTACTGGTATATTAAGAGTTTAGAAAATCTTATGCAGTCTTCTAACACTCTGATTATATAAGATATTCCTAGCAAACCATTTATGTATGTAGCAGATGGCAATAACTGTGTGTGTGAATTTACTTTTGACAATTTGCTGTTGCTACCACAAAATACTTGAGACTGAGCAATTTATAAAGAATAAAAATTTATTTGGCTCATGGTTCTGGAGGTTAGAAAGTCCAAGAAGCAAGTGCAGCTTCTCCTTGCATCTTGTGAGGGCCTCCTTGCTTCATCATAACACAGTGAAGAACATCACGCGTCATGACAGAGAAAGTGTGCTAGCTGGATCCTCTCTCCTTCTTCTTTTAAAACAACTAAATGCCACAGGGGGATCCCACTATGACTCCATTAATCATAATCACCTCCCAATGGCTCTACTTTCCTTTTTAAAAGCTTTATTTATTTATTTGACAGGCAGAGTAATACACACACACACACACACACACACACACTCTTCCATTCCCTGGTTCACTCTTCGAATGGCCAAAAAAGCCAGGCTGGGCCAGACCAAAGACAGGAGTCTGGATATCTTTCCCGGTCTCCAACATGATAGATATGGGCCCAAGTACTTAGGCCATCTTCTGCTGTATTAGCAAGGAGCTGCATCAGAAGTGGAGAAGCCAGGACTCAAATGGAACTCAGATATGGGTTGTTGACATTGCAAGGGTCAACTTATCCCTCTGCACACAATGCTGTTCCATACCCCAACACTGACCCAGAAAGGCTCCACTTTTAAATCCCATTAACATAGAATTGGGAATTAAGTTTTCAACAGATGAAATTTTGGGGCACATACTCAAACCTTAACAGGCATCCATATCTCCACTGCATTACAGTGTTTTTAAATATTTTTTCTTCCTTTTTCCCATTTTCTCTACCTGAAACTCAATGAGGAATATTTGAGACATCTGAATCTCTACTTGTGATTTTTTAATCACCTTCGCATATTTTGTATCGCTTATCTTTTTAGCCTGTAATCTTTCTGTTTATTCCTATTTTTCTTCTAGTTTATTAATGATCTCTTCAACTGCATTTAATTGGTTATTAAACTCATGCATTTGAATTCTAGTTTCAGTGACTATATCATTGCTAGATGCTTCTTTTAACTTTTTTCTAAACTGCTATGTCTTTTAAAGAACTTAATATTTTGAAATAACCTTAGATTTACTGAAGAACTGCAAAAACAGTACGAAGCATTCTTGTAAACCTTTCACCTAATTTCCCCAAAAGTTAGTATCCTCTATTACCTATTTATCAAAAATTAGGAAATCAACATTGGTACAATGCTAGTAGCTAAACTATAGATTTCATTTGGATTTTACTTAGTTTGCCACAAAGGAATTTTGTCTATCTCACTATCCAATCCACTGTACCACACAGATTTTAGATATGTCTTTTTGAGTTCCTGCAACCTTCACTCTTTGTCTCATAACTTGTCTCTTTTGAAGAGTTATAATCAAGAATTTTTTAGAATGTCCTACAGTTTGGAGTTGTCTGATGTTTTCTCATGCTTAGAGCGTGGTTATAGGTTTGGGTGAAAAAAGCCATACAAATGAAGCATATTTATTGAATAATCAAAGAGGACATGATAACAACATGGCTTATCCTTATTTTGTTGATATTGATCACTTGGTTAAGGTGACGTTTACCCACTTCTTCACTGTAAAGTGACAATCCATATCCAAGACAAGAAGAATTAAACCCATCTCCTAATGGAAGGAATGTCAAAGTCTGTGGACACTGTGTTAAAACCACCATAGTCCTTAATATGGAAATTTTTTTTTGACGGGCAGAGTTAGACAGTGAGAGAGAGACAGAGAAAGGTCTTCCTTCCGTTGGTTCACCCCCCAAATGGCTGCCACGGCTGGCGCACTGCACTGATCCAAAGCCAGGGGACAGGTGCTACCTCCTGGTCTCCCATGTGGGTGCAGGGCCCAAGGACTTGGGCCATCCTCCACTGCTTTTCAGGGCCACAGCAGATAGCTGGACTGGAAGAAGAGAAACTGGGATAGAACCCAGCGCCCCAACTGGGGCTAGAACCTGAGGTGCCAGTGCCACAGGCGGAGGATTAGCAAGCGAGCCACAGGCCCGGCCAATATGGAAATTTTGAGAAGGATACTTTGAAGCAATGCAAATATTATGTCTGTCTTTAAAGATTCTCCCAATAGGGGCTGGCACTGTGGTCACTGCTTACAACATCAACATCCCATATCAGAGCGATCGTTTAAGTTTCAGCTACACTGATTCAACCCCAACTCCCTGCTAACATGCCTAGGGAAAGCAGTGGATGATGGTCTGGGTCATGTGTCTCTGCCCTCCATGTGGGAGACCCGAATGTTTTTCCTCTCTCCTTCTGTAAACAATAAAAAAATCACCAAATAAATTTTACATTTTTAATAGGATTATTCCTACAGCAATGATTAAAATGGAATTCTAATGGTGACACTTTTATACTCCTCATTCCTTCAAAATTTTTCTTTTGAATGTTTTGTAGATTTGCCCATGGGGGCCTGTGTTGTGGCATAGTGGGTAAAGCCAATGTCTGTAACACCAGCATCCCATATGGGCACCACTTCCAAGTCCCAGCTGCTCCACTTCCAATCCAGCTCCCTGCTAATGTGCCTGGGAAAGCAATGGAAGATGACCCAAGTGCTTGTACCCCTGTAGCCCTGTGGGAAACTTGGAAGAAACTCCTGGCTCCTGGCTTCAACCTAACATAGCCCTAACTGTTGTGGCTATTTGGAAAGTGAACCAGCAGATGGAAGATCACCTTCTCTCTGCTTCTTTCTCTCTCTGCTTCTCTCTCTCTCTCTCTCTCTCTCTATCTCTATCTCTATCTCTATCTCTCTCACACACACACACACACACACTCACACACACACTCACATACACACTTCAATGCAGTTTTGTTATGCTATTAACTAAGAAAAGTGGGTAATCTTCACTATTTTTTAAAGTAAAAGAAGTGAGAATCAGTCAAATTGGGACCGCAATGTGGGTACTTGATGATCTGATGGCAATCAGCTAGGAACATCGTTGTGGTGAAGGATCTTGGTGGAGCTTTTCTAGGCACTTTTCTACCTAAGCTCTGACTAGTAATCTCAAACATTCTCATAATAAGAAGGTGTTATTGGGGCTGGTGCCATGGTTCACTTGGTTAATCCTTTGCCTGCCACAGCGGCATCCCATATGGGCGCCAGGTTCTAGTCATGGTTGCTCCTCTTCCAGTCCAGCTCTCTGCTGTAGCCCAGGAAGGCAGTGGAGGATGGCCCAAGTGCTTGGGCCCCTGTACCCGTATAGTAGACCAGGAAAAAGCACCTGGCTTCTGGCTTCGGATTGGCACAGCGCCAGCCGTTGTGGCCATTTGGGGAGTGAAGCAACGGAAGGAAGACCTTTCTTTCTGTCTCTCTCTCTCACTATCTATAACTCTACCTGTCAAATAAAAATAAAATAAAATAAATAAATAAAGTGTTATTATTCTTTGGCTCTCCAGAAAGTCAACAACAAAATGTGTTGAACATCCCAAAAAACTAATGCCATGAGAGCTTTGCTACTGATTGCCTGCTTTTGTTTTAACTAGATAACTTCCTATTCTTCATAAGCATCATTTTGATCAGGCTTGTGTTTAAGTCATACTAATAAAGCCATGTTTCAACTCCTGTTAAAATTCTTCAAAGAAATGATTCAGGATCTTGATCCACTTGTTTCAAATTTCCATTCAAAGTTCTCCTGAATGGAGCTGATCTGGGTACAATAATTCTGTACCCCTCAAGCAGAAAGTTTGCTCCAATATCTTTCAGTCAGAACTGTGTAAGCTAAACCAACTGACGTTATCTATGGTGTTGGGTATCCATGCATCACCAGTTCTCCCCATTTAGGGTACCAACAAGAGTAATTTCTTCTTCATAAATGGAGGTAAATGGTGTGCCTCTGTTGGCTCCATCTTCAACATCATCTCATCTCTTCTTTTTTTTTTTTTTTTTTTTTTTTGACAGGCAGAGTGGACAGTGAGAGAGAGAGACAGAGAGAGAAAGGTCTTCCTTTTTGCCGTTGGTTCACCCTCCAATGGCCGCCGCTGCAGCCGGCGCACCGCGCTGATCCTGGCAGGAGCCAGGAGCCAGGTGCTTTTCCTGGTCTCCCATGGGGTGCAGGGCCCAAGCACCTGGGCCATCCTCCACTGCACTCCCTGGCCATAGCAGAGAGCTGGCCTGGAAGAGGGGCAACCGGGACAGAATCCGGCGCCCCAACCGGGACTCGAACCCGGTGTGCCGGCGCCGCAAGGTGGAGGATTAGCCTATTGAGCCACGGCGCCGGCTCCTCATCTCTTCTTACAATGAGCTTTCCCTTTTATAAGTTGCCTAAATCTTTAGAGAATTATCCCCATAAATTTTCTTAAAGCATCAATGATTTCCCCAAAGTCCCACCCAAGACTACAATAAACTGGATGTTTGTTCTTGCTTCAGTTTTTGTTGAATTAATATTGCTTTGATACAGGCTGTTTTCAAACTGATAGCTTATTCTTCCAAGTACTTCAAACTAGAACCTCTTCAGACATAACTAGGTAGTATGAACTTATTTATTTAAGTGTAAAAAATCTGCAATCCTTAGATAGTTTTCATAATATACATTTTCCACAAACTTCTGGAAGAACCCCTTTTGTCCTCCCTGAAATTCCTAGAATCAATCATTTCTTCAGAAAGTCCTTATTCCTTTCACTTGGAAAATGTATTTAGAAAACAAGATCTGTACTCAGGATGTCCTTATTGCTAATGGAATGTTGTGGCTTCTAGTCCCTTTCAGCCAACATAGCTAGGAAATATGAGGGTACTTCAAAAACATATAGAAAATTTGAAATAAAAGTCAAATCTATTGTACTTCAAAATAATTCTGAATTATTTTTCATAACACCCTATTTTCCATGAAGCATTTGAATACACACTCATTTATATATGTATACACATCTACCTATGTTAACCTCTCTGTACATATATTAAAATAAACATGAATTCACACAGATCGCAGAGGGATCACTGCAGCCTTCACCTCTTGCATATTTTCAATTTCTTTCCCTGACAGTAAGTAACCTTGTTCTTATTAAATACAATTTATTTACATACTAAAATCTAGTCTATATACTAAATATTGCTAGAATTGTTAACCTATGAGAAACAAATTTACTAATCAGAATACAGTGTTGATATGCAGAGATTTTTTTTCTTTTTAGTGTTCAGTCAAAACACTGTTTTTCAAAACTACTTACATCAGCACATTTTGGTGTGTGAAAGAGAGAGACAGACACAGAATACAGACACAGAGAGATATTATGGCATTTGTAATACACTTATATTCATTTGTCACATTTTGCATTCCATCCTGAGACACCCCCTCCCCAACATTCTGGATGACTTGCTTTTAATTCTGCATAAAGTTAATTCTTTGTGGTATGGGGTATTGATTTTAATAACCTCATAAAGCTATACAACAACTCTACATGTCTATACAGAACAGTTCCATATCAAAAACATCCCACTGTGATGCCCCCTAGTTTCAGATTATCTTACAAATGCATGTAGCCTTTGGTTCTGGCTTTGTCCACTAAGTAAAATGCATGTAAGATTCTGCGATGTTTTTGCATGAATCAATAGTTTGACCCCTTGTGTATGCATATATGCATATACATATATATATTTCATAATCTTTGTAGCAGATATTGTTGCACCTTGTGCCACATTTCCTTAGTTCATCATGTTCAGTGCTGCACATTTACATCCAAAGGATGTTCTGTAGGTATCTCTAGTTTTCTACTTCAGATTTTTAGTGGTGCCAGATAAAAGCTATTTATTAGACATGCTGATACAGCACAGAAGCACTAAGAAGTTAACACTATCAGGGGCATCATTCAGTCAACAGGGATGACAGTCAATAGATAAATACCCAGCCTATCAGATACTTAGAGGAATAACTTTGAGAAGCATTCAACATGGTTCTTCGCAGGTCCCCAATGAGTCTAAGTCCCAATTTCCCAGAGTGGTAGCCAGTTTAATAATGGACTTAAATTTGGTTTCCAACTGTGTTTGAAATCTCCATTCTCACTTTTGCCTCCCAGTATCATCTCCCATATAAACCACCTCACCCAAAACTTTGTGACAGGCTTTTATATCCTCTGAAACACTGTCAACTCAGTTATCCCCATGATTTATTCCCTTCCATTTCAAGCACTCACTCACTGCTACTTCTCAGTGAAGTCTTCTTCTATCACTCTATTTTAAATAATAAACCTTATCTTCTTTCCTTCCTTTGTTTACTTAATGGCACTTATCACCATGTAACTAATTTGTATATTTTTTTAAATTTCAGTTTGAATACAAGCTTTGCAAATGCAGCGATTTTAATCTAATTTGTTCATTGTGTCTCCTACACTTAAAAAATTCCTTGGCATATAGTAGGCACTCAATATATAATAAACAAATTAATTTTTCAAGAACGTTGCTCCTGTTCCATATAAGCACATTAAAAAATTAAGTAATCTTAAAAACTGAATGGTAAATGAATACCAATCTCAGATTTCAAAATGAGACCAGGTAGCTCTGAATTATAGATGTTATATAGAACATTCCCATATTTAGCAATAATTTTGACTGGATATTCTGAATCACCTGAAAATTTGAATAATTACATGACACTATGAAAAATAAAAGACCATAGTATTTGCTGTAAGGTGGAAAATTGGTATGAAGTCAAAATTTTTTCTTCTTAATAATTCTTATGAAACTAAATATAATAATCATATTACATGAATGTGATTAACCTACGTAATTATTCTAAACAAAATACCACATATACAACAGAGATGAATATAATCTAAGAAAGCTTTTTTTATATTTGAGTCTAATTTTCATTTTTTTCCCTAAGTCTTCAGTATAATAAAAGAAAAATTTTTCTTGCAGATACAAGAACTGTGTTCATCATATTTTTATTACCTGGACACTGGATAAAGGACCATTCATAGTTCTTTTCTTTGGGACAAAGATTAGTGTCAAGAACCATCTCATTGGTGTGCATCCCAACAAACTTCATTGGTCCTCGTGAAGATCCTTCAATGCAGTGGCCTCTTCCCGTATTACTAGGATCATTGCACCAGCCACATCCAGGCTGTTCCAAACACTGCCCACATGTTCTCAATCCAGAACAATTTTGAGCTACATGAAAAAAAAAATCAATAAATAGATTATGTGACTGTATAATTATAGGCCAAAAAAAAAACCCAATCATTTTAAAAGACAGCAAAATGTCACCTATTGGTAAAGTAAACATTTCTGTAATAATATCTTAGAAAGAACAATTTTTAAAGCAAATAAAACATACATTAGGAACAAAACTTAGATAAATGAACTAACATGGAAATGAAAAAAGATATGGTAACATCGACATGAGAAAAATGAACTCAGTACTCAAAAAAATTCCTGAGAACTTTGCCAGTTCTAGGACTTTTGGAGAACTGGCCCTACAGACCACTTCTACCACTGTCTGTGGCGTACAGCCATTTAGCCATCCTCCTTCTGCATTCTGATGGTGGGCATCCAGTGTAAGTGATGCAAACCCCTTCCCTGAGACCACTGAGCTTCATCTGGACTACTGTTCAAGGAAAACACTCTTCCTTATGTTCCAAGATACTAGTAGCTGGCTATTATGTGATAAGTAAACTAAATCGTACCCACATAGCCAAGCTGAGTGGGAACACAGTCAAGCAAGCAACAGTACATACTCTTTAACTTTCAAGAGTGCAGAGTATTATGCAAAACTCCTTTGTTGGGGTTATTTTTAAAAAAAAAAATGACATATGAGACTAGACAAAGTCTATAAATCCTATGTTGTTACCAAGGATGAACAAATATTAATCTGATACAATGTTCGTCGTTGTTACTTTGTGATATTCACAATTTTTAACTCACATTCAGAGTATTATGTATTATATGTTGGCCTGAGATGTTTGTAATTACTTTTACTATACTAGAAATAGTACTTTATGTCTTCAGAATTGTTTCTCCAGAGAAGGTAACAATAGACATACAAGGCACCATCAATGATATCTTTTCCACATATGAAAAAAATTCCAGAGAGGGGAAAATCGCAGATTTCGGCGCTGTTGCAGTGTGAATAACTTAGCTGCTACTCATTATTTTAATACTAACAGAAAAAATATTTTCCGCAGATTACCAAAAACAAGAATAATGTAAATTTTTGGTAGACATCAGGAATTCAATATAGTGGGCTATGCAGAAACAACAGAATACTTAATAAAAGAATCTATCAACCATAATATTTATTGCTATAAATTATTTTATTAGATACAAGAAAGCAAAAAGTATCACACCCAATGTTTCCTTAACAAAAAAACAAAAAAGGAAGACGACTCTTTGAGTCATGGAATGCAAGTTGCTAATTTTAACTCTGTAGACAAAAAATATATTGACATGAAGTATCAACCCTTGGAAGTTTACATTTTCAAGAATACACAGTGGTAAATGACAGCTTAGCTAAAAAGATGCCTATTGAGTGGGCATTTGGTACAGTAGTTAAGATGCTGCTTGGAATGCCCATATCCCATATCAGAGAGACAAGAGCAAGTCCAGCTTCTTCTGTGTATGACCCAGATTCCTAATGATGTACATCCTGGATGAAGCAGATGAGGTTCAAATACTTGGGTCCCTGCCGAGCACACTGGAGACCAGGAATGAGATGCAAGCCACTGGCTTCAGTCAGGCCCAGCCCCCAACTATTGCAGGCATTTAGGGGAGTAAGCCAGTAGATAGAAGATCTCTGTCCCTCTGTCTCTTTCTCTATCTCTCCCCCTTTTAAATAAAATGAAAATAAATATTTTAAATATTAATTTATTTATTTGAAAGGAAGAGTTACAGAGGCAGAGGCATAGAGAGAGAGAGGGAGGTCTTCCATCCACTGGTTCACTCCCCAGTTGCCACAACATCTGGAGCTGTGCCAATCTGAAGCCAAGAGCCAGGAGCTTTCTCTGGGTCTCTCATGCAGGTGCAGGGGTCCAAGGACTTGTGCCACCTTCTACTGCTTTCCCAGGCCATAGCAGAAAATGGGATTGGAAGTGGAGCAGCCAGGACTCAAACGGATGTCCATATGGGATGCTGGCACTGCAGGCAGCGGCTTTATCCCCTATGTCACAGTGTCAGCCCAGAAAATAAATATTTTTAAAAAAATAAAACTCAAAAGGTCTGTGGACAACTTAATATTTCATATATTACTATTTGTTTTCTTGGTTTCAAATTTCTCTCTTGTATTTGTGATTATAACTAGCCTACATTATTGTTGACTTGATTATTCTAACTGTCCTCAAACTATACTGAGTTGCTATGCAATCAATGTGAAATATCAAATTTCATATTATAAGTAAATCTTTACTGGGAATCACCCAGGATAAATATAGTTTTCTATTATACGTACGGTCTTTGGGTATTTTCTAGGAAAAGAGATGTTATTTTAGAACTATTTTTAAAGGAAAGACAATCATTAAAATGTCTTTAAGATGCATTAGAAATTAAATCTGAACTATTCCAAGATATTCCTGTTAATATTGCTCAAAACAGCTTGAGAAATCTAAGGTTAAAGATTCTGGGTTTCTTGCAGTGACTGGATGACAAACCATTAATCTTCTAGTTCTATATCTAAAAAGATGTTAGGCTTTAATAATTTTACAAAATAGCATTGTGTTCAGAACAACAATGTATTCTCTTGGATTTAATTTTAGATATAAAACTATTCAGTAAGATAATGTTGGCTTTGTTTTTGCTCTATAGTAATAAGCAAGATGCACTAATGAAAAATTAACAGAAAATTCATTCTTAGTACTTAATGGTGACTCAAAAACTGACAGATTCATATTTTTGTCTTTTTCTTTAAAAAAAAAAAAGCAGTATTACAGAAAAGCTTATGAAGTCACGGTATTGTTCCTAAAGTTATGGGTGGGAGAGAGACTATTTCTGAACTACAATTATTAATCTTCATATTTACTTTTCATTTATTGAACTTCAATTTGTAAAATATTCAATATAGTTGTTTAAATGCATAATAATTTGAAAAAATCTGTAATAAAGTATCATGAAATTTAAAAAATGATTACCTTCCTTAATTGTCAAGAATAGTGTTTAAATTGAGCATGTACATACACCTAAAGAAATGGTAAAAGAAATACAAATCTGTGAGAAACTATATACTCAAGCTTCTTTTACTATATCAATTTAATTATATTTTCACTTGATCTTTAGTATATTATGAATTAAATTCTTTATCATTGCTAAAGGTCTTCAAACTCACTGCCACCAACAGAATAACTACTTCAAATATATGATTTATTAATAAAGCCAGTTATTAACAAATATTTCTTAGAAGCCATTAGCTAAAAATTATCTTAAAATACATATCTTCTCTTAAATTTGTAAATTTTAAACATTGGTTCTACAACATTACAACTGAAAAATACTAAGGAATATTACAATATCATATTAGTTTCTCATTTCAAAGAAAAGTTCCCCTTAATTTTCATTTACCATAAGCCTTAAATGATCGAGACAACTTTCTAAAGCAACAAAAAAAATTTTTTCAGCCCATTTCTAAGTTTCATTTATAGGGGCTGGAATTATGGTGTAGGGGGTTAAACTGCCGCCTGCAGGGCCAGCATCTCATATGGGTGCCAGTTCGAGTCTCAGGCTGCTCAACTTCCATCCAACTGCAGGTGGAATCTCTACTCTGTAATGCAACATTGCTTTGTCTCAATATTTCAAGCAATGGTAGCGCCCAATATGGAACTAATATTGGTTTGCCTATATAACCAGGAGAGGGAGACATTCTCCCTGTCAGTATGGAAGGCCTGGAAAATCCAATGGGTCTCTACTTGCTTTGGTTTATTGAGTGAGGGATCACATTGCCTGGGGACTATTGGATCCCAGGAGCAAGAAGGACACTGACTGCCTTAAAACAGTAGATTCATCACCAAAAAGGATCTTAGAGTTATGAAGTTGCTTATTTCTAACTACAATAGCCTGCCTCTAGAAGAAAATCAGGAAAGTTTGGGGAGAGGAGAGAAAGAGGAATGGATGGGCGGACAAGGTGAGCTGAAGCTGGGTTAGTTGTCTGTAGACACACAGTCAGGTAGTCAGCGGCTGTTCTTTCGAAGAGAATGTAAGAAAGCTAATGGCCAGTAAGTCCTGAAGATAGTCAGGAAAGTTAGACGAACAAGCTGCATTAAGGCCCACACTCCCAGGGAACTTCCAGGAGGCTTTTTCTCAGTAGGAGAGAGGAACAGAAGTAAGCCCCTAGAAAGGACCTGTAAGAGTCGCAAAGATGAAAGCAGAAGATAACTTAAACCTCAGCTTAGGAGGCAGATATTAGAATTAGGATAAAGATCGTCCCAGAGAGGATTCCTTTAAGGAACCTGAAACTGCTCCTTCCGCTAGTCCACTGAATAACTCTCAACCACAACACAAACATGAGTTTCAGGACACTGAATTCCAAGTAGCTGATATTTTGTCTCTTTTGACCGAACTACAACTTAGTTATTTTGAGGAATGGCACAAACACACCACAATATTAAATGAATTCATTTAGTTCAAACCATGCTAACTGCAGGTTAAAGAATTGGGAGGGAAAAAAGATTTTAAGTAAGGACTCCTGGTCCCTTTGTCTTGCTGAGCTTTTGTGATACTCAGGAGTTGAGAAATGGGGAACTGAAGAACAACAAAACACTCCTCCCATTTTATTTGTGTCTATTAGCAAGTTTTGCTTTGTACAAAACAAAGGGTCTTGGATAGATACAAGTGGACATTAACTGCATCTCAGATGATTCTGAAGCTAACTAGGCTGGTAAAACAGTAAACTCTTGGGATCCTGCAAGCCTTATTATGCAAGAAATGTCTAGTTCAGTCCCCAATGAGTGGAACATAAATGAAAGGATTTTACACTGAAAAGCCAGTGGTAGGAGCAGCAAGAGTAAATAACTCTACTTTCTTGTTACAAATCTGAACAAATTAATTCATGTCCAGGGCAAAAGACATATTTTTATGGCCTCAGTATCAGAGGGTAGATTGTAGAAGATAAATCACATTTTCTGCTAACAACAAGCTAGCTGAGACCAGCACCTTCTTATTCTCCCAAGCAGAAGCAGTACCACATGGTCTCAATCTCCTAAAGGTTAGCAAGTGCTATCAGTAGTATTACTCAATTCCCTTGGCAACATCATCCTCATATAAATTGTCTTTGCAAACAAGGCCACACTCACAACCACTTGGTATTTGGTACAAAAATTCAGTCAGATGGATTCTCATTCTAAAATCCTTCCAAAACATGAGAGCAGTAAGAAGCAGGATGTCCTCCTGAAATACAACTTACGACAAGTCCAGCACTGCCCTGTTAATGACTCTCCATGTGAGGTCAAGACCATGCATCCTGCACTGTAGCAAATACATCATGCTAATAAAATACTCTGTACCCTACCCCCCCAAAATGCTTACCTGATCTAATCATGAAAAACAATTAG
The DNA here is from genome assembly GCF_051225735.1 of Oryctolagus cuniculus. NCBI lineage: Eukaryota > Metazoa > Chordata > Mammalia > Lagomorpha > Leporidae > Oryctolagus > Oryctolagus cuniculus. The sequence goes on from NC_142881.1 coordinate 14,909,801, forward strand.
AAATATCCAAATTTAGAAACCTGCAAAACACCTGTTGTAAATTCTTCAAAAATATCAAAGCCATGTGAAAAAAAAGTCGGGAATTTTACAGACGGAAGGACACTAAAGCAGCATGGTAAAGCAATATGTGATCCTTAGGGAGAGTACAGCTCTGCAGCGCTATGCTGCCTGCAACATTCTCTGAGTGTGCAGTACACAAATGTGGTAAATCATATACAGCAGATAAGTACTGGAATTCAAAATCATGATACAATATACATTAGAGGTTAAATGCACTAATCGGTTTCAAAACTAGCTATGGATGTATTTTTCTCATTTTCTGAAACCTCCTTGTCGCTCCCCCTCTTCGTGGAGGAACAACACAGGACCCTGCGCTGTTCTTTCGTCTGCTCGGCCCTCCCCGAGTTTGCTGCTGGTTCTTCCCGGGTTGGCTACTGTCCCTTCCACCTCCGTGGAAGGGCGGTTCCCCCTGCCACGTTCCCCACTTCCGCGGGGGAGCGGCACACCGCCAGCCGGCTCTCTCGGGGGCTGCACAGGTGTTATTCAGATAGATGTTCCCCTTAGATGTTCCTGGTGCATGTTGTCTCTCTCCTCCTTTATAGTCCTTTTCCACCAATCCCAACTCTGCTACCCACACGCCGAGTACGCTGCTCTCCTCCAATCAGGAGCAGGTCCTACAGTTTATTGGTTGAACTGGAGGCAGCTGTGTAGAAGCTGTTTCTCCCTTCTCAGCGCCATATTGTGGGAGAGCAGATGCATAGAATAAGTCTTAATTCCAGTAACTTAGTCTAGTCCGAGTTGCTCCCCACACTCCTCAAATGTTTAATTTCTCTTCTGATAACAGAAAAGTGATTTATGCTGCTATTAAATGAAAAAATCACTCTAGATAAATACTTACGAGAGCAGGTGGCAGTTTGCCACTCTAGACACTGTCCATATGGAAAAGAGATTATATAAGCATTAGAGTCGACACATCGCTTCGTACTGCTGCACCACATACATTCCATGCCATTACTTGTACAGTTGGAACATGATGTCCTTAGAGAGCATGGCTTCTTGCATGGTCTCGCATTTTGATTTGGACTAACTGGAATAAATCAACAGATATAATTATTTTATTTATAACTACATTTTAACACAAGTGTATGGGTTTTATTTGCTTTGCTATTTAGGGACTGTTTCAATTAAGTAAAGAATTCAATTATAATATAATGAAGTAAATGAAAACAAAGATGATAGGTCAATATACCTCAAATTTATTATTATATATTTGAAAACATAATTTCTTTACTTTGTAATATTCTAAAGAGGAAAATATAATTTAAAAACTTATAAATAGCAAGAAATCAGTAACCTAGTTTTTCTAGTAGCTGATAGTGTGTACACTATTTACTTTCCCAGCCACATTTTTTTCCATAAACATTCCACACCTTATTAAAGCAAATGTCTATAAGTGAAAATGTCTCTCATATAAACAAATAATAAAAATACAACTTACTATAATAACTCCATGTAATATAGACTATTTATTACACCCATTACAGTTTTTCCCTGACCATTTAGGGGGTAAAAAAAAAGAAAGAAAATACAAATGTTGGTAAGGATGGAGAGAAACTGAGACCTCTGTACATTACTGATGGAAATGCAAAATGATACAGCCTTTGTGGGAAACAATATGGCGATTCACCAAAAAATAAACATAATGATCTAGCAATCTCAGTTCTATCAATATATTCCAAAGAAATGAAAGCAAGAATTCAAACAGATATTTGTATATCCATATTTATAGTGGCACAATTAATAATCAAAAGGTGGAAGCATCCTAAGTGTCCATCAATAAACAAATGGTGATATATACATATAATGGAATATTATTCAACATTAAATAAGAACACATTCCAATACATACTACAACATGCGTGAACCTTCAAGACATTACAATTATACAGCATAAGCTAGTAACAAAAGGACATACATTGTGTGATGAAATTCATTTGAGGTACTTAGTGTAGTCAATTTCATCGAGACAAAAAGTAGAATGGTGTGGGCTGGCATTGTGGTGTAATGCGTAAATTTGCCTCCTGAGAAGCCAGCATCCTATATGGGCACCAGTTTGAGTCCCAGCTACCCCACTTCTGATTCAGCTCCCTGCTAATGTGCCTGGGAAAGCAGAGGGGAATGGCCCAAGTGCCTGCACCCCCACACCTCTGTGGGAGACCAAGATGAAACTCCTGGCTCCTGGTTTTGGATCGGGCACAGCTCTGGCCACTGTGGCCATTTGAAAGGTGAACCCGTGGATGAAGACCTCTCTCTCTTTCTCTCTGTTTCTCCCTCTCTCTCTAACTCTGCCTTTCAAACAATAAATAAATCTTTTTTAAAAAGACATGGTTAAAAATAAAATTTATATAAATATCAAGGAATTAACATCACAAAAAGATGGTGTAAATTACTCCATACTATACCCTGAAAGGAGGTCACAGAAAACAGGGATTAAAACAGATTTTCAAAGAAATGGCTACTGACAAGACTACTTACCGACAGGCTTTTCACAAACAAGTCCATCTGCCATAGATGTACAAGGATTAGCTTTTAAACCTGCCACTGCAGCCCTTTCAAGATATGCACAGAATCCAGAATCATTTGGTTCACCAGGAAGCCACTGTAGTGTTGTGTTTGTAAAAGGAGACATGTCTTCCCATCCCCAGTAGGATATATTAATCTTGCGCAAGCCTACCCAAGGTGATACTTTCTGTAAGCAATAGGAAAAAGAAGTTACATATAAAAATACTGCACCATATATCCCCTAGCAAAGAGTTCATTAGCATTAAAAATTACACTTGAAAGTACACAGAAGTGTCTTTATAGTTACTTTTTGTACCAACGATAACGAACAATTCCAGCATACTTTAGAGAATTCTACAGAACAGTATTTTTAAAGCCCAGGTTTTGTGTATAGCAATACGACTGGAATCATTAGCCCTATGAACCTCTACTATAAAAGGTAGATATAAAGACCTGGCATTAACATCTGCCTGTCTCCTAGCTCAGAACTCCTCTGCTGCATTTGGACTTTTGTAAAAGTTTAAATAAGTAATATTTAATAAATTAGTAAAGTATTCAAGAATATTGATGAAATATGATTGTTGTAACCAAATTTTAAGAGGTTGACATTGACTATTCTTAAAGTTCTCATTAGTATTTTTATTTTTTTTTTTTGGCCAGGCAGAGGGAGAGGGAGAGGGAGAGGGAGAGGGAGAGGGAGAGGGAGAGGGAGAGAGGGAGAGAGGGAGAGAGGGAGAGAGGGAGAGAGGGAGAGAGGGAGAGAGAGAGAGAGAGAGAGAGAAAGGTCTTCCTTTTGTTGGTTCACTCCCCTAATGGCCACCATGGCCGGCGCTGAGCCGATCCAAAGCCAGGAGCTGGGTACTTCCTCCTGGTCTTCCATGCAGGTGCAGGGACCCATCCTCCACTGCCTTCCTGGCCCACAGCAGAGAGCTGGACTGGAAGAGGAGCAACTGGGACAGAATCCGGCACCCCAACAGGGACTAGAACCCGGGGTGCCAGCACTGCAGCAGAGGATTAGCCAAGTGAGCCATGGTGCCAGCCTCTCATTAGTATTTTAAAATTAGCTTTAAATCAAAATCTATTTTATATTTATGTACCTTAAACATTATTTCATTTTAAAATGCTACTCTTGATAGTAGTCATGATTGAAAACTACATGTGGCAAGCTAAAGTCAGCACTGTCAGCAGATTTTTGTTGTTACTGTTACATTATTTTCTTGCATCTATGGAATAGTTGTAATAAAAAAATATTTAAATAGCTATTTTTGATGTCATTAAAAAATCATACTCTGGCCTTCTTTTCCTCCCCTTACCATTGTTACCCAGATCTTTTAGAATTCTATCCCATGTCCAGAAAATACTAATTATAAAGATTGCTGATCAAGCAAAGTTTTGCATCAAAATGTCACCTCATTGCTCTGCCAAAGACTGACTCTTCTGGTTGTTAACTCTTCTCTGCAAAGCATTTCCCAACCTCCTTTCTGAAAGAAGACCCAAGGCCGAGTGGCCTATGCCTTCTGTTTCCTACTGATGAATAGACTACTTGGAGAAAAGGGGAGTTTAAATGTGAACAGAACGTTTAGGATGGCAAGGTTTGATAGGCATTTTTTTCTCCTGGCTTTGGATTGGTTCAGCCCCGGCCATTGAAGCCACTTGGGGAGTGAACGAGCGGATGGAAGACCTTTCTCTGTCTCTCCTTATCACTGTCTGTAGTTCTGCTTCTCAAGTAAATAAAGTCTTAAAAAAAATCTCTTCCACCTACTTGTTCACTCCCCAAATGGTTCCAACAGTCAAGGCTGGGCCAGGCCAAGGCCAGGAGCCAGGAGCCAGGAGCCAGGAACTCCATCCAGGTCCCCCGTATGAGTAGCAAGTGTCCAAGTATGTGGGCCATCTTTTTCTGCCTTCCCAGGCACATTAGCAGTGAGATGGATTGGAAACAGAACATCTGGGACTCAAGCTGGTGCTCTGATATGGGATCTGCATTGCAGGTGGTAGCTTAAGCTGTGCCTCAATGCTGGCCCCAATAGACAGGTGTTTTTTTTTTTAACTTTTATTTAATGAATATAAATTTCCAAAGTACAGCTTATAGATTACAATGGCTCCCCCCCACATAACTTTCCTCCCACCTGCAACCCTCCCCCTTTCCTGCTCCCTCTTCCCTTCCATTCACATCAAGATTCATTTTCAATTCTCTTTATATACAGAAGATCAGTTTAGCATATATTAAGTAAAGATTTCAACAGTTTACACCCACTCAGAGTGAAAAATACTGTTTGAGTACTAGTTATAGCATTAAATCACAATGTACAGCACATTAAGGACAGAGATCCTACATGAGGAGTAAGTACACAGTAACTCCTGTTGTTGACTTAACAATTTGACACTCTTGTTTATGGCATCAGTAATCACCCTAGGCTCTTGTCATGAGTTGCCAAGGCTATGGAAGCCTTTTGAGTTCACCGACTCTGATCATATTTAGACAAGGTTGTAGTCAAAGTGGAAATTCTCTCCTCCCTTCAGAGAAAGGTACCTCCTTCTTTGATGACCTGTTCTTTCCACTGGGATCTCACTCGCGGAGATCTTTCATTTAGGTTTTGTTTTGTTTTGTTTTGTTTTTTTGCCACAGCGTCTTGGCTTTCCATGCCTAAAATACTCTCATGGGCTTTTCAGCCAGATCCGCATGCCTTAAGGGCTGATTCTCAGGCCAGAGTGCTGTTTAGGACATCCGCCATTCTATAAGTCTGCTATGTATCTCGCTTCCCATGTTGGATCGTTCTCTCCCTTTTTTATTCTATCGGTTAGTATTTGCAGACACTAGTCTTGTACCCACCCGCCACAATCCTGCCCCGATGGGCATTTTCAATACTGTATTTAAGAAAAAAAAATAGCACAGCTAGGAGTTTCTGACACTGTCTCATGTTTTATGTGGTCTGTCCATAAAATTCCCTTTTTTTTTTTTTTTTTGGTTTATAAGAAGGTTTATCTAACAGAAAAAAAAAAGTGCTGTAAATATTTATAACACATTTTTTAAGCCAGGCCAAAAAAGGAGAAAGAGATTTTTGGGAACAAGTTAACATTTAAAGTGGTTTTATATAAAATATCAATTGTCTTGTTTTTTGATAAGCATCAGTACCAGCTTTCATTTGTAACAGTTTGTGGCATTGGAAGAAAAGTATTCTGTGACCACTGAATTGAATTGTTACATATGCAAAGAGATGATAAAATATTAAAAAACATTTTCTAAGTGAAAAAAATAAAATAAAATGTTACTCTTAGAATATCTCCCAAGATAATGATATATTCTTGATCTGAGTTATCTTTACAAAATCTATTAGATTATAAACACTTCTAATTTAATATATGACCATATATTCATTATCTAAGATACTAAGCTACAAATATTTTTTACAATGTGAATTGATTTCAAAAATTTTACAACTTTTTTTTTTACATTATGGATAGCCAGGTAAAGAAAAATATGTCTCTGGACTGGCGCTGTGGTATAGTGAGTAAAGCCGCCATCTGCAATGCTAGCATCCCATATGGGCACTGATTCAAGTCCTGGCTACTCCTTTTCCCATCTATCTGGCTCCCTGCAAATGAGCCTGGGAAAGCACTGGAGGATGGCTCAAGTCCTTGGGCATCTGCATCCATCTGGGGGACCCAGAAGGAACTCCTGGCTCCTGGCTTCCGCTCAGCCCAGTTCTGGCTGTTGTAGCCATTTGGGGAGTGAACCAGCAGATGGAAAATTTCTCATCACCACTCCCTCTAAGTCTTTCAAATAAGTAAATAAATCTTTTTTAAAAAAAGAAAAATGTGTCTCTCCATTTTAGCCTTTAACAACATATGAATAAGGTATTTATACCAAAATTTATCCTAGTTATGTTGTACAAATCGTCCCAGAGAGGATAAATAGATGACCAAAGACCTAGAAATTTGTAAAATGTACAAATTCAATCAATTTCATATAGTAACTCTCAAGAAATATTCATGGATAAAATTAAACTATTTTACAAATTTCTGTTAAGATCATAAGTCCTATATTTCCTAGTGGAATACTACACACATAACAGATAATCAATAAATTTTAGTAACAAGTTCATTATAATAAAGATATTTATGTCTAACATTCAATAGAATGCCTAAGACTAAGATGGTAACTGATAAATAATGTCTCTAATTATAAAAATACACATGCTACTTAACATTGTGATCATCATATATTTCATAAATTATGAATATGAATTTTTGATAACAAAAAGCTACAACATTTTTACAGTTCTTGATAATAATAACAGTAGTCAATCCAACATAGATATTTCAGATTAATAATTATATTTCACATTACAGCAATACTGCCTATATTCCCAAACTATCTATAATAAAGACAAGTCATTTAAAATGAAATATTACTCCCTAACTCATCATGATAAGAATCAGAGAGGAAAAGAAGAGAAACAAAAAAAAAATGAAGCAGCTTACAGAACATTCAAAATAACTGTAACTCAGTAAATGAACTGGACAGGCAGTTGAAAATGAAAGATAAATTACTATGTTATGAAAATTTACTGCAGCACACCATAAATCATTGTAACATTTCATTACCCATTTCCGATAAGTAAATGACCATTTGACCCAAGATATCTCTTTAAAGTGCATGAATTTGTCGATCTTTATTTGCCAAAGAAGGGTTATCTTAAGTTTATACAACTGCAGTGACTCAGAATATTAGTCATTTTATTAAAGATATACTTAATGGAATGTCACCTTGCAGAAGTTCCCTTCCACCTTTGGAATCCTGCTAAAACTGAGCTTTGTGATAAAAATAAAATATTCTTCATTTACAGGATATGCCTTTCAGCAAACTAACAAGTGTAAGTTCTTCATAGTCCAAAATAATGTTAATCCAATATGTATGATTTATAATCGGCAATAAAAATGAACAACCAAAAATAGGATACTTGAAATATGCAATTTCTAAGATAGCACATTTCAAGGTTATCTTGTGAAAACTTAAATAATACAATTCTAAACAAAGAATAAAGCAATGCAGTTCTAATGCCAAATACTAGTACTTTCTAAAACTCACAAAGACTAGATTGGTCAATAAACTCTTCATAAGTGATGAGTATTCTATAAAATTAATTTTCACATATTGACTGGTAATTGTCCATTTTTATACTTAAAGAAATTAAGTTCCTAGCATCACAAAATATAAACATATTAATTCATGTTCCATATTATTAAAAATAAAACTTTACAAATATCCCTTCTTACAGTTTTCTAAAACATTATGAAAATCTATAGATATCTCCTAAATACTACCACATATATCTTATTCTCCAGTCATTAAGCTAATAGTTCTCAAATAAGACAAAAGGAAAAAATGCAGGTATTTTTATGAGCTCCTTAAATTATCTTCAAGTGCTGGCCAATTCTAATTCCTGTTATTATGCTTTGGGTATTCCTACAGGAAACTCTCCTAAGTCCACATTACTGGTAAGAGGTCTGATCTTAATCATAATTTATTTCCCTAGGTGTATATATCATTGCAATTATCACACTTCAGTTTAAATTTGCCTCTCTAAACTCTTTGAGAACCAGGATTGCTTTTGGTTCTGTATTCTCAGCAAACAATAAGTAGCTATGTACACTGAAGGTACACAATAAGTGTGTACCAAGTGAATAAATACTGGTCCATCTTCACAGAAAAAAATAGCTACAATTCACACAGAAAATGCTTTTACCAATAAACTGTTTGTATAAAGTTAATTAGTACAGTTTTACATTATCTTATTAGCCTCAGGCTAAAAAAAAAAAGAGATAACCATTATAAGGAGAACATTCCAATGTGATATCATTTCAAAATATTTGAATATTTACAAAGTCAGGGTTGTTAATTAATATGCCAATATTATCCATGAGGCAAAGGGTGTTGGCCCTACAGATAGAAATGAAATTATAAATTAGGTTATTCATTATTGATACTTACAAGAAATAAATACAGTGATGCCACCATAAGAATTAGAGTAGGCATAACGGTAAACTCAATATCCATAAGAAAATGTCAATTGGCATGACCGGCATTGTGGCGTAGCAGGTACAGCCAAAGCAAGCAGGCATCCCATATTGGTTGCTGCTCTACTTTGATCCAGCTCCCTGCTAATTCGCCTGGGAAAGCAGCAGAAGACGGCTCAAGTCTTTGGACCCCTGCACCCATGTGGGAGACTCAGAAGAACCTCCTGGTTCCTAGCTTTGGTCTAACCCAGTCCTGGCCATTGCAGCTATTTGGGGAGAGAACCAGCAGATTGAAGACGGATCCATCTCTCTCCCTTTCTCTCTCCCTCTCCCTCTCTCTATTCTCTCCTTTCCTCTCCTCTCCTTCTTTCTCTCTCTCTAACTATGCCTTTCAAATAAATAAAGTAAATATTAAAAAAAAAAAAAATACTTCAATTGCTTACCATGAAAATATTCATCTGGAGCAGGTATTTTTCCACAATCAATGTTGACATTAATTATCCATCAAATAAATTAATTTAGTTACCTAAAAATTCATTCTCCAAATAAAGCTTCCTAGAAATAGTAGTAATAGCAGTCGTAGGAACAAAGATACAAAATAATAACCCATAAAACAGAAATAGGAAGCAGGTATTTAACTTAATGGTAAAGATACCCATGTCCCACATCAGAGTGTCTGGGTCTGATGGCCAGTTCTGGCTCCTGACTCCACCTTCCTGCCAGCGCAGACCCTGGGAGACAGTGGTGATAGCTCAACTATTAGAGTTTCTATCCCATGTACTAGCCATGGATTGTGTTCCAGCACCTGGACATCAGCCCTGGCCCAGTCCCAGCCACTGCAGGCATTTGAGGGGTAAACCAGTGAAATGGAGCTCTCTCTCTCCCTTTTGGTCCATATGTCTCCGTCTCTCTTTCACTCTCTCTCTCTAATTCACTACCTCTCTGCCTTTCAAATACATTTTTTAAAAAACGGAATAATAATCATGGTAAACATTCAAAAATAAAATGCATCTATAGTCTTTAAATGCTATATCTTATTTATACCAAGGAAGCATTTATTAAGCATTTCCTATACCAAATAATTGATAATATTTGCTCTGGAAAATTTCCAAGACAAGATTATCTGCATCACACTATATAGGAAAGAGTTACCTGTTGTGTATACTTCTGTATTTCATCCAGAACGAATTCTACTTCTTTTGAAGTTGTTAATGAAGCAAGATTTCCACTAAGATTATAGCAATAAAGTTTTGCATTGTCATAGCTTTCTCTACTGGAATTGATTCTAAGACAAGCATCCCCAACGTGATTCCATCCTTCTCCACAAAGATGAGCTGGTAAAAATATAAATAATTTATATAAATATACATTTATCATTTTTTCAGATTGCAAAAATGCATGTGTGCTTTTTCATTTCAGAATTCTAAACAGAACTTCCATAATTGTTTAAATTACTTTTTAAAATAAAACATTTTAAGTATCTCAGTAATGTCACAAAGAAAATTTTTCTAATTCTTTGGTAGAGAATGAAAACAAAATATTAATGTTCTCTTCAATTTGTAAACAAAAGCTATAGCCCTATGACATCTGTGAAAATGTATCGATTACCAGGTTTTCTGTGTAAAATCTAGTGTATTTTCATATGGTATTTCAGTAAGCAAAATTACTACTGCATGTGTCCCAAGGTCCAGTTTACATAAGATCACTTTAATAGAAAAGCAATCTGTGTATAACAAAAAGTAATTTCAAAGTTATTCCTATAGGTGAGCTGATCCACCTTCCAATCTAATTTTTCTAACCCAGGTATACTGTTTTAATGTAAGGTAGGTTCTTTGATTCTTTAATTATTAGTATAGATAGAAGCATCTCATTTGACTTATGTTTAATAAGAAATATTATTTTTACATTTAATGTTTACTTTTACAAAAATTATTCAGGTCTTTCTAAAGTTTGAACACACTATTCAGTAATGGATTATTCATAGTGTCCAACTTGAACGGTTTTCTAGAGTGGCTAATAAAGGCATTTTAAAGCTATGCTGTAGTGTGCACTAATTAACAATGCAGTGTTTTATTAACATGCTGACTCATAAAGTAACCTGCATCTTAGTTCCTCCCTCACATTAAATATATAGTGCTACCTCCTGACCTATATTGAGAGCCTTAGATCTTTCGAACCGTAGTGATATTGTTCTAAAGCAGCAGTTTTGGTCTTTAATTCTTAAACATTATTGACAGCCTTATAAATCTTCACTGTATGCATGTTATATCTTACTGATTTTGGCCATATTAAAATTAAAACATCAGTTTTAATATCAATAGATATATCAGTAGATATATTAATCTACTTATTCTTTTTTTTTTTTTTTGACAGGCAGGGTGGACAGTGAGAGAGAGACAGAGAAAGGTCTTCCTTTTCCATTGGTTCACCCCCCAGTTGCCACTGCGGCCGGCACACTGCGGCTGGCGCACCACGCTGATCTGAAGCCAGGAGCCAGGTGCTTCTCCTGGTCTCCCATGGGGTGCAGGGCCCAAGCACTTGGGCCATCCTCCACTGCACTCCCGGGCCACAGCAGAAAGCTGGCCTGAAAGAGGGGCAACCGGGACAGAATCCGGTGCCCCGACCGGGACTAGAACCTGGGGTGCCAGCGCTGCAGGCAGAGGATTAGCCTATTTTGCCGGGACACCGGGCTCTACTTAATCTTTTTTTCTTAAACTTTTATTTAGTAAATATATATTTCCAAAGTACAGTTTATGGATTACAATGGCTTTTCCCCCCCATAATTTCCCTCCCACCTGCAACCCTCCCCTCTCCTGCTCCCTCTCCCATTCCATTCACATCAAGATTCATTTTCAATTCTCTTTATATACAGAAGATCGATTTAGTATATATAAAGATTTCAACAGTTTGCACCCACACAGAACATAAAGTGTAAAATATTGTTTGAGTACTAGTTATAGCATTAATTCACATTGGACAACACATTAAGCACAGAGATCCCACATAAGGAGTAAGTACACAGTGACTCCTGTTGTTGACTTAACAATTTGACACTCTTGTTTATGGCATCAGAAATCTCCCTAGGCTCTAGTCATGAGCTGCCAAGGCTATGGAAGCCTCTTGAGTTCGCTGACTTCGATCTTATTTAGACAAGGTCATAGTCAAAGTGGAAGTTCTCTCCTCCCTTCAGAGAAAGGTACCTCCTTCTTTGATGGCCCATTCTTTCTACTGGGATCTCACTCGCAGAGACCTTTCATTTAGGTTTGTTTTTTTGTTTGTTTGTTTGTTTTTTTGCCACAGAGTCTTGGCTTTCCATGCCTAAAATACTCTCATGGGCTCTTCAGCCAGATCCGAGTGCCTTAAGGGCTGATTCTCAGGCCAGAGTGCTGTTTAGGACATCCGCCATTCTACGAGTCTGCTGTGTATCCCACTTCCCATGTTGGATTGTTCTCTCCCTTTTTTATTCTATCGGTTAGTATTCGCAGACACTAGTCTTAGTCTTGTTTGTGTGATCCCTTTGACTCTTAGACCTATCAGTGTGATCAATTGTGAACTAAAATTGATCACTTGGACTAGTGAGATGGCTTTGGTACATGCAATCTTGATGGGATTGTATTGGAATCCCCTGGCACGTTTCTAACTCCACCATTTGGGGCAAGTCCGATTGAGCATGTCCCAAATTGTACATCTCCTCCCTCTCTTATTCCCACTCATATTTAACAGGGATCACTTTTCAGTTAAATTTCAACTCCTAAGAATAAAAGTGTGTTGATTACAGAGTTCAACCAATAGTATTAACTAGAACAAAAAAAAATACTAAAAGGGATAAAGTATTAAATTGTACATCAACATACTTATTCTTTAAAGTAACAATTTAAAATTCCATTACAAAAGCACTTTTCCAGCTGCTAGGATGTCTTGCACCTTTATGCTATATTAACAGGCCTGAGGGAGACATATTCCCACATTCCCTGCTCAAGAGAAAGCAGCTGACAGTTCCTAATAGGTGATTGCCATCAAAACATTAAGATGGATTAGTGAATGAACAGCAGGTGATAGAAACATTGGGGATAAAGCATATAGTGTGCATTATAATTACAGAATCTAGGCTTGAATGCTGGCTGTCCTCATTATAATGTTTTTCATTTTTCTGTATCTTTGAAATTGTTCATAATATAATGTCAGGGGTAAATACTACAACTTAGCATAAATAGCATATTTTATTTTCAAAAACTTAGAGCCTCGGGGCCTGCGCTGTGGCATAGCAGGTAAAGGCACCACCTGCAGTGCCGGCATCCCATATGGGCACCGGTTCGAGTCCCGGCTACTCCACTTCCGATCCAGCTCTCTGCTGTGGACTGGGAAAGCAGTAGAAGATGGCCCAAGTCCTTGGGCCCTGCACCTCTGTGGAGACCTGGAAGCTCCTGGCTTCAGATCAGCTCAGTTCTGGCCATTGCAGTCATCTGGGGAGAGAACTAGCGGATGGAAGACCTCTCTCTCTCTCTCTCTCTCTCTCTCTCTATCTCTCTCTCTCTCTCTCTCTCTGGCTCTATCTCTCTGTAACTTTCTTTCAAATAAATAAAATAAATCTTAAAAAAAAACTTAGAGTCTCTAAATAAAAATTAAGTAGTAAGGCAGTGTTTTACATTTTTGCATATCTCTTTAATGCCTAGTTTAATATGACAATTGTATTCTCATATGTGCTTCTACATTCAATCTATTGGTATAACACATATCAGAGGTAGCCTCTGGAAAACTCCATGGTAAACTCATAACATAATGAGAGTTTAAAAAGCAAACAATATCTTAGTATTATTAGTTTTTACCTCATTGATACCCTGTAAGAGTCTTGTGATTCCTGTTCTTTGATAGCTATTCTTCTAAGGATTAAATGGATACCATGAATAACGTACAGTGTTTTAATATAGTAATCTTTCAGTAAACTGTAATTATCATTTAATAAAACTGTTTAGGATACATTTTGATGCCACATATGTAGCCATCTTCCTAGGTCCTCTGGAATCCAAGGCATCAAATCATTCTTCTTTACAGTATAAAATTTTGCTAAACTAGGAAGTTTTTTTTTTCACTTTACTAGATGAAGGACTTAAATTATTTCACCCTGTCTCATTTTTTTTCAATGACACCCAAAACAACTGATTGACAAATTACACAAATAAGAATAAATGCAGCCGGCTCCGCGGCTCACTAGGCTAATCCTCCGCCTTGCGGCGCCGGCACACCGGGTTCTAGTCCCGGTCGGTGCACTGGATTCTGTCTCGGTTGCCCCTCTTCCAGGCCAGCTCTCTGCTGTGGCCAGGGAGTGCAGTGGAGGATGGCCCAGGTGCTTGGGCCCTGCACCCCATGGGAGACCAGGAAAAAGCACCTGGCTCCTGGCTCCTGCCATCGGATCAGCGCGGTGCACCGGCCGCAGCGCGCCGGCCGCGGCGGCCATTGGAGGGTGAACCAACGGCAAAGGAAGACCTTTCTCTCTGTCTCTCTCTCTCACTCTCCACTCTGCCTGTCAAAAAAAAAAAAAAGAGAGAGAGAATAAATTCATAGGCCTTTGAGTGGTAAATTAAATTTTACCACTAAACCAAATATTTTGATATTTTAGACTTTTGAGGTATTGAACATCAACTCAAGTTAAAAGGAAAGTAGTTAGCAGTTTTTAATGTATTTAATGAGATGAATTCAATTGCCAAGTTTGTAAGAGATCAACATTAAAAAAAAAAAAAAAAAAGAAGGCAATTCACCAGCTTTCACAGAAAGTCAAACTGCTCTATAGATCAGACCCACTGTTCTGAGAATTCACTTCCTTGAGACAAGCTGAATGAAAATCAAACTACAGGGGCCGGCGCCATGGCTCACTTGCTTAATCCTCCACCTGCAGCACCAGCATCCCATATGGGCGCCCAGTTCTAGTCCCAGTTGCTCCTCTTCTAGTCCAGTTCTCTGCTGTGGCCCAGGAGGGCAGTGGAGGATGGCCCAAGTGCTTGGGCTCTGCACCTGCATGGGAGACCGGGAAGAAGCACCTGGCTCCTGGCCATTTTGGGGAGTGAACCAATGGAAGAAAGACCTTTCTCTCTCTCTGTCTACAACACTACCTGTTAAATAAATAAATTTTTTAAAAATTTTAAAAAGAAGAAAATCAAACTACATATACCACTTGTCTGCTTAGTAAATACAAATGCAGGAAAGTGAATTGGTGAATAATTTAATATTTTATAGTGTCTCCAGATAATAGCCTAGTCAAGTGGAGTTCTTAAGTCAAAACAAAGTTTCCTGGGGAATGAGTAGATAGATACTATCAAAGATAACTTCACTATCATTTACCCAAACTGAATTCCTTTCTTATGAAGCATTCTTACTTTAAACATATACATTGCCTCAGGCAAATTTTATTTTGGGTCAGGAAGTATTTTGTCTTTTTAAGTAGGCTCTTTTATTAATCATCACTACCTACTTGATGATTTTGTAGTTTAACTCTTAGAGATGAGTTTTACTGTCGTGATGTCATCTCATTGTTACTTCTCGACTTTGCATATTGAATTAATATTCTCTAATTTTCTCGGGCTGAACACCCACGCACATATCACTTTTATCAGTATATAAACAAAATTCAAAATCTGAATAAAAATTCCCAAACCTTCAAGGTATTTTTAAAGGCAGACTACTTTGTATTTTATTACATGAATTTGTAACAAAGATTCACTCTCACTTTTTTACTTTTTAATTTACATTTTTATCAGTACAAAGAGAACAATGTAGCTCAGTGATACAATTCTAAGATTTTTTTTTCATACAGAATCCTTTATTAAAAATATGAATATTGGGGCTGGCGCTGTGGCGCAGTAGGTCAACCCTCCACATGCAGTGCTGGCATCCCAGATGGGTGCCAGTTCTAGTCCCGGCTGCTCCTCTTCCAATCCAGCTCTCCGCCGTGGCCCGGAAAAGCAGCAGAAGATGGTCCAAGCCTGTCTCTACCTCTCACCCTCTCACAGTCACTAATTCTACTTCTTAAATAAATAATAAAATCTTAAAAAAATTTAAAATATGAATATTAATGCTAGGAAAAAAAAGAATGTCCTCATGGATTTGAAAACTGGGATTATGTTCCTTTTCCAAATTGTCACTAGTAACCTGTGGAACTTCTCTTGCTTAAGTCAGTTCCTTTCTTTCTTCTTCTTCTTCTTCTTTTTTTTTTTTTTTAACAGGCAGAATTACACAGAAAGGTCTTCCTTCCGTTGGTTCACCCCTAAAATGGCCACTACAGCTGGTGCGCTGCGCTGATCCGAAGCCAGGAGCCAGGTGCTTCTTCCTGGTCTCCCATGGGGTGCAGGGCCCAAGCACTTGGGCCATGCTCCACTGCCTTCCCGGGCCACAGCAGAGAGCTGGACTGGAAGAGGAGCAACCGTGACAGAATCCAGCGCCCCAACCAGGACTAGAACCCGGTGTGCCAGCTCTGCAGGCGGAGGATCAACCAAGTGAGCCACCGCGCTGGCCAAGTCAATTTCTTTCTCTACTTTAGTGGATGCAGGTCACAGTCCAGACTTGATCCTCAGGCCCTTGACTGTGGCTACCTCCTTGGTCATTCTAAAAGAATCCCAGACATCATGGCCCCACAGAGGATGGAACATTTCCGCAGTAATTTTGGATGCAAACTTGTTTTCTGTGTCTACCGGGTGGACATGGACATGGCCTTTAGCATCTTCTGCCCCTTGAGTGTCTTGCAGGCCATCATAATCATCCCTAGGGATTCCAGGTGGTCTGAGCTTAAAGTAGAAGTTCTCAAACACATGAGCATTTCCACTGTCTTCTGCTGGATCCTGTACTTGCTGATAACTATCATTTTGTTTGTGAACCTGACTACAAATGGAAAATCCCGAATATCACAAAGTGAAGAGACATTGGATTCTGTTCTCCAGTGCTTAAGAAAGTTACTCAGTCTCTGCAGCATTGATCTCTCTCTCTAACGTCCTGTTTGGGGCTCATGCTGTGGTCCAGTGGTTCCATGTTTTTCATCCAGTACAGACACAAACAGCAGGTCAACACATCCATAGGACACACATCTCCCCCACATCCTCCACTAAGTCCAGAGCTGCCCACAGCATCCTTGCCCTGGTGAGCATGTGAGTGTTTTGATGTTTTCTCCTTCATCAGTGAAGCGTGTCTGTCTGTTTTTCATACTCCCAGATCCTTGCTCTTCACTGACAGTGGCATAGTTGCTGCATGTTTACCAACTCCCTCTCTCGTGCTCTTGAGGGGTGAACACAGCGCATCTGCAGTCTCCTGTGCAAAATCTTACAAATAAAAGATTACTGGGTGATCAATTGGAGCTTATACTGGGAATGTCACGGTTTTTTGTTAGAAAATTCATTAAATAATCTTGTTCAAAAGTTAAGGGGAAAAAAACATGATCATGTTGACCGATGAAGAGATTTGGCAGTTGCCCGCGCGCGGGCACGGACGCCGGGCTTCTCACGTCTGGGGCGACTTCTCAGAGCCCACGGAGGAAAGAACGGAGGCCTGAGGGAGGCAGGGGAAGCAGCAAAGCTGCCCCAAGGCATGTCGGTGCCACCTCAGCTCTGCGCTCTGGGCCTCAGGGTCTGTGAGAAACTCCAATTCTAAGACTATAATGATACTTTTCTTCCCTTCCGCCAGCCCTCACCCCTTCTTCCCTCCCTCCTTCCTATCCTCCTTCCTTCCTTCTTTTTTTTATTCCTTTGAAAGACTCACTTTTTATTAAATTATTTGTTTTTATTGACAACATTTACTGTACATATTTTGGGGTACAATGTAATATTTTGATACATGCACACATTTTAATGATCAAATTAAGATATTTAGCATCCATTACTTCATATATTAAAGATTTCCTTGTAGTGTGAACATTCAAAAGTGAAAGACTCACTTTTAAACTAAATTTTCTGATGGAGCTTTCTAATAATTTCTGGAATTATATAGGTTAAGAAATTTTTCTATGGAAAAAAAATAAAATTTATTTGGATAGGGAGAGCCCCCAAAAATAAAATAGTCAGTCACAAGTTACAACTCTGACATGTAGAAGCCATACAGTCTTGAGCAGTTTACTGAGAATTTTAAATATAAAAAACAAAATGAAATTATTTTTTAAATGAGCGTTACTGGAGTTATGCAATTTAAAGTCTTATAAAAGTAGGAAATATTTTTATAAATATTACCATATAATTTCAAAAGCAGTCAGCAGAAAATATCCACTGAACTGTTAAAATAAGGGGCATTTAAAATACATCAAATATAACACAATGTTAATATTTTCTAAAACTGGATATTAAGAGTCATTATTATTTTCAACCTTTTTAAGATATAACTTTCAATCAATGATCAAAGCAATAGTATAGAAAACACAAGAAATCAAGTACATCTGAAAAGAATTATAAGCAAATGCAACATAACTATTATGTAGAAATAATGCTATTATTACTTCTAAATTATGGTTTGATACTTGCTCTTGTTTTAATTTTAGAAAATTTAACATTCTTACTAAAGGTACTTTACTACAATGATATTCATGTGTAAACTATAAAACTAATTGGCCAATTAGTTTAAAATCATTACCTGGTAGAGCCTGGCATTCCTGTTGCCGTTGATCCCATTGGCAGTTTAAGTTCAGTGAGCAGCTTTTACAGCTGGTAAGTTTGTTACAAATCTGCTCATTTCTCACATGACATTTGGTGTAGTTTTTGACAGACTAGAAAATTAAAAGATAAACTGTATTATTTTTCACCACTTTATAAGCAATAATTCAACTTCCGAATATTTTTAAAATCCCTAGTTTTTTGTTGTTGTTGTTTTTTTTTTTTTTTTTTTTTGACAGGCAGAGTGTACAGTGAGAGAGAGAGACAGAGAAAGGTCTGCCTTTGCCGTTGGTTCACCCTCCAATGGCCGCCGCGGCTGGCGCGCAGCAGCCGGCACACCACGCTGATCCGATGGCAGGAGCCAGGTACTTCTCCTGGTCTCCCGTGGGGTGCAGGGCCCAAGCACTTGGGCCATCCTCCACTGCACTCCCTGACCACAGCAGAGAGCTGGCCTGGAAGAGGGGCAACCAGGAAAGAATCCGGTGCCCCGACCGGGACTAGAACCCGGTGTGCCAGCGCCGCAAGGCGGAGGATTAGCCTAGTGAGCTGCGGCACCAGCCTAAAATCCCTAGTTTTAAAACAGATTCTAATTCCAAATACAATTCTACTGAATCAAAATATACCTTATTTCATCAGTTTGTTAAATTAAATCAAATTTGGTCTAAAGCCTCTACACATAGTGAACTACAATAGACTTACAATGGAATCAAGCCACAACTGAAGTATTTGAAAGATAGCGGATTCTTAGCCGTTATAGCAGCCAAACTGCCAGTTGATCACACCATGCATAAATAAGGCAAATCATAAACTGTAGCCAATCAAGCTATTTGTCACTTATGTTTCCTCTGTATAAACAGAAAATATTTATAAAATTCTGTGCCTGACCACAAATTTTCTGTTAACTTCTACTGGTGCAGGGTGCTGCCTGATTCATGAATCATTCTTTGCTCAAGTAAACACTGCTAAACTTAAATTGTCTACAGTTTTTTTAACAAGCTTATTTTTCTCAGAATTAGAATGAGTGTTTACTGAAAAACATGTACAAATTACACAATCTGAAACAGAAATCACCAAACAAAAACCTTTCTAGTAAATCTGAAAACAGTCTTGGGATTCAATAAAGTCAATGTGCAAAGGCATTTTTCCTTAGTGACAAAATGAAAATATTCTAGTCACAGTGTCACTACATTGAAAATTTATGGGAATAAAGGAGAAATGAGTATCTAGTAAAAGCTAAAGAGATGCTTTATAAAAAATCTAGTACACTATTAAATGATAAATTACTGTCATGCAGTTCAAACTAACTTTACTTCCACAGACACTAAATAATTTTGGCTAATTCTCTTATATACTTTTGTCACATTTCCTTCACTAAGGTTACAAAGACCTTGAAAATGCTACATCTTTTCTATCTTACTACATAATGTATAATCATATTGCAACTAATTCTGGCACTGGCTGAAAGACTAAAGGTTAAAGGTCAAGAGAGAAAAAAGCCCTGAAGGAATTTTGGTAGTAGTGGTAGTTCCTTACATATACCCAGGTTCACATCATGATATTATTAATATCTATGACAAAATTTACCTCGTGAAAATAAAATACTAAAGCTTTTGACCTAGCTCTTCATGTGACTATCGATGGAAAAAAAATTTTAAAAAGTAACGCTGTACTCTGAGCCCCATTCCAATTTTTTGTTATGTGTATAAATTCTTCTCATGTAAAGGAGCTATTCCATTCTAAAAGCCTAAAAGTTACAATTAATTTATAATTACCTCACATATAAAAACTACTAAGGCAATTTTTATACTCTTAAATACTTGAAATGTCACCCACCAAATATTCATTTATAAAGTACTATACTATTCTTCATGAAATACTTCAGCATTAATTTCTCTAAATCAAATTATACTTACTAATAATTAACAGATATAAAGCACCCAGAAATGCTTACCATTATTCCTCAAAAAAGAAGAAAATACAGTTTCATATGCAATATACATTGTGACTATTATTCAACCACCACATATTCTTTGGAAATATATAAACTTCCTAATTGTTATTTTCTGTGATTTATATCTTTCTATTTACATACAGAATATAAATCTTGGCATTATTCCATATACTCACTAAAGTATAGTTCCAAATATCTGTCAGTTAACTGAAAAGAAATTTACTAGGGCTATTGGATAAATAAAGCAACATATAAAGCTGACAAGAGAATGGTTAAACATTGAAATATTAGAATAGTTTAATGTCAGCCTTCAGGATATCAATGGTAACATTAGAGTCCTTCCAAATAATTCTACTGCTTTTCATTCAATACAATAGAGCCATTTATTGGTATTGAGCAAGTCTAATAGATGAAATGACACTTCAGTCATACAAAGGGCCAAGTTAATCAATGATGGAAGGCAGATGACTGATTCTGAAACACGGCTGGCATGTTGGGCTAATGCATCAGATGTATATTAGTAAACAGACTATCAAGAGTATCTATTAATCTATTCATTTTAATTCTTATATATTGAAGTGTAAATTTTAAATAAAAATCCTTGAGAAGCAGGTTATTTGACCTATTAGAACATAAAATATGCAACTTAAAGTAAATACAACTAAAAATGAAATAAGATATCAATACACATAATTTAAACTAAAATCACAAAGAATTTTCTACATTCATTAGCATTTGGTTTAGCTTAATCACCAGACATTCTGATAAACTGTTTAAAAGACACAGTACATCAAATTCTAAATTACAAGTGAGTACCATCTGCTCACTTATACTATTGTACTCAAAGCTTTCCTTGTTAACATATCATCAAAAACAAAACACAAAGCAAAAAGGATACTCTTTGTAATGAATACTTGATACAATTTACATAATGCAATTTATAAGATGTGTATTTTCATCTATATACGTGAATTTTCATATGTGTAAGTGTCTGCTATGGACAGAATGTGCCCACCACAACATTTCTATGTTGAAATCTAATCCCTAAAGACAATTCCTAAACACAACAAAAGCTAAAATAAAATCTCTTCCTAAATTTTAACTAAAATAATGTTCCCCATTTTTGTCCTGTATGGTTCATCTTATGTATTCAAATAACCAGGACACAAGGGTACCCAGCCATTTGGTGAAATAATATTTCTAAGTATGTGAGAATATTTCTCTTTGAGATCAGCAAATAAACAGAGTAAAGTAGAATGCTCTGGCCAGTGTGGGTGACTATCATCCTATCCCTTGAGGGCCTAAATAAAACAAAAGGTCCAAGGAAGGAAAAAAATATTCTTTTTTCCTGACTGCTGAGCTGAGGGGCATTGGGTTTTTGCCCTCGCCACCAGTGCTCCTGACTCAGGTCTCCAGACTCAGACTGGAATCTACTGGTTTTCCTGGGTCATCAAAGTGCAGACATGGAATTTCACAGTTCCATAACTGTGTAAGCCAATTCCTTTAATAAATCTCAGGATGGATAGATGGATACACAAACAATAGATAGATAGATAGATAGATAGATCTATTGATTCTGTTTCTCTGGAGAACCCTGACTCATACAGATTTGGGGATCAGAAATGGTTCTAGAAAAACAGAATTTCTGGGGCTAACCTGATTAGATTCAATTATGTTAATGACTAGCAGAAAGAAAGCATTGACAGTTCACAATGAGAAGGAAGTGCCTGTAAAAATCTTCTGCAAGGCATTCCAAGAGGAACACCTACTGAGACTTACCTGAGGAGTAGAAGATGAGTAATCGATTTTATCTATCAAGTTAATTTGACTTGAGTGATGTGTACAAAGGTCCTATTTGTCTTAACCATCTATAACAACCTTGAATAATCCTTTGCTTTGTTTTTTGTTTTGAAAGGCATGTGGTGGGAGGACAGAGAGAGAGAGAGAATCTTCCATCCACTCATTCACTCCTCAAATGCCTGCAACAGACAGGGCTGGGTGGGCCAGGTTGAAGCTAGCAGCCAAGAGCTCCAGCCGGATCTATCACGTGTATGGTGGGGACCCAAGTACTGTAGCCACCATCTTCAGTCTCACAGAAAGCCCCTTAGAAGAAAGCTGGTTTGTAAACAGAGGCAAGACTGGAGCCTAGGCATTGCACCACAACACTTGTCCTCTCTGTTTTTTTCTATACATTCCTCATCCTTTCCCAGAAATGCCTTCATTAAAATTAATCAGTTGCCACCTTTTCAGCAACTTCTTTTCAGACCCTTGCTGTCTCTAAAGCAATTTTTAGCCGATCGTATTACCTAAAGTACACCTTTTTCAGCCAAGACAATGTGTTTACAGTGTAAGACATAAATTCTGACAATACTTTGATCACTTTGGAACACCTTCCACTATTCATTGAAATTCATTGGACTTGTGTCTCCAGGGGTTAGGTCACTCAAATTCTGCCCTAAATAAATCTTTTTGCAGATCCTGTTTATTTCCATCAAGAACAGCATTAGCTATTTCTAAGCTGTTAACCTAGAAAACCTAAGGAATATGTGGGGAAATGGATAATAAGAATGGGGGATAATGGTGGAAATAACATAAAGTTGGGTAAAGCCAAATTTATTTAAATTGTCTCACAAAGCAGAAATTCTGCCAGTAGTGTTTTAGCTTGGAGGGTTCGAAAGGACTCCAGGTTGGCGCCGTGGCTCACTTGACTAAGCATCCACCTGCAGCTTCGGCACCCCGGGTTCTAGTCCCGGTTGGGCGCTGGATTCTGTACCAGTTGCTCCTCTTCCAGTCCAGCTCTCTGTTGTGGCCCAGGAAAGCAGTGGGGGATGGCCCAAGTGCTTGGGCCCTGCACCCGCATGGGAGACCAGGAGGAAGCACCTGGCTCCTGGCTTCGGATTGGCGCAGCACACCGGCCACAGGGCGCCGGCCGTAGTGGCCATTTGGGGGGTGAACCAACAGAAAAAGGAAGACCTTTCTCTCTGTCTCTCTCTCTCTCTGTCTAGCTCTGCCTGTCCAACAACAACAACAACAACAAAAAAAAAAAAAAAAAAAAAAAAAAAAAAAAAAAAAGGACTCCACGAGTTTGGCTGGCTGAAATGTAGATCAAAAGGTGGCCTACACTGAGTAAATGAAAATGCCAGACCCACACCAGTTGAATAAAAAGTATGGTTTTAAAGGTTAGTAATGTTAGGGATATTGGACCATTAGAGTGGGTTTGTCATTTAACAACTCCTTATCCACAATGAGAGTGTCCAAAAGACATACTTTTTACTACTACTATGAGAAATAAATTGGGGGGGGGGGGCTAAAAATTCTTGAAAAGTCCTATGATTGCTCTCTGCAGGCCAAGACTTATGGTGGGAAATAGAGTCACTGAATTGGAAAACTTAAATGCAATGAGAAGAACTGGAACCCAAGGAGGCAAGGGCCAAGTGACAGCACATAATGCCATAGGAAAGGTGGATGTGGTTGCAACGATGGACAGGAGAGGCAAAGCAGTATTCAGAATAGCCTGACTTGCTTAGACCTATGACACTGGGTAGCACATCACAGTGTTGGTAAAAGTGAAACACAAAGAAGCCTACTAAATGCTTAATTGATCTGTATAAGGAGAAAACTTCTAGGTCAAGTGAAGAAAAGCCTGACTTGAATCATAAAAAGAGTCATAGTCAAAGTGGAGGTTCTCTCCTCCCTTCAGAGAAAGGTACCTCCTTCTTTGATGACCTGTTCTTTCCACTGGGATCTCACTCACAGAGATCTTTTTGCCAGAGTGTCTTGGCTTTCCATGCCTGAAATACTCTCATGGGCTTTTCAGCCAGATCCGAGTGCCTTCAGGGCTGATTCTGAGGCCAGAGTGCTATTTAGGACATCCGCCATTCTATGAGTCTGCTGAGCATCTCACTTCCCATGCTGGACCACTCTCCCCTTTATCCATTCTATCGGTTGGTGTCAGCAGATACTAGACTTGCCCATGTGCTCTCCTTGACTCTCAGTCCTTTCATTATGATCAATTGTGAACTGAAATTGATCACCTGGAATAGCGAGATGGCATTGGCACATGCCACCTTGATGGGATTGAATTGGAATCCCCTGGTATGTTTCCAACTCTACCAATTGGGGCAAGTCAGCCCGAGCATGCCCCAAATTACACATCTCTTCTGGAAACTCATAACTGGTGCATAGGGAGATTACTGATGCCATAAACAGGAGTGTCAATTTGTGAAGTCAACGGCAGGAGTCACTGTGCACTTACTCCTCATGTAGGATCTCTGTCCTTAACGTGCTGTACACTGAGGCTTAATGCTATAACGAGTACTCAAACAGTATATTTCACTTTGTGTTTCTATGGGGGTGCAAACGATTGAAATCTTTACTTAATGTACACTAAACTGATCTTCTGTAAAAAAAAAAAAAAATTATCAATTCCCAACTTGACTCTCACTGGGATTAAACATGACAATAGGTCTGATCTGATTTCATCATCATTTAAAAAAAATCATCTATTATTTTTCACTTTATGTTTCTGTGTGGGAGCAAACTGTTGAAATACTTACTTAAGGTATGCTAGGCTGATCTTCTGTATATTAAGATAATCGAAAATGAATCTTGACGTGAATGGAGGGGGAGAGGGAGTGGGAAGTGGGGGGGTTGTGGGTGGGAGGGACGGTATGGGGGGGGGAAGCCATTGTAACACATGAGTCATACTTTGGAAATTTATATTCATTAAATAAAAGTTAAAAAAAAAGTATGTATGAATTTCAACAAATTTTTGTATTCAAAAAAAAAAATAAAAAAAAATAAAAAGAGTCATAGCGTCTCAAGTAATTCCAAAGATTGAGCCATTTTTCAGACACAAAACTTCTAAATGAAGGGGAGACTAGGTCCTCTTGAGGAAGGAGATCAGTATACTACAAAATAATTTACACTTTTCCTCTATCATAACCCATCCTCAAAGGAATCTATGGTCCTTTTCAGGTTAACTATACATGGGGAAAAATAAAATTTATCAATACTGAATACTGGCTCTGAAGTGACACTAATTCCAGGAGACTCAAAACTTCACTGTGGTCCACCAGTCAAGCTTACGGCAGTCAAGTATGGAGCTTTAGCTTTCACAATAGGCCATCTGGGCCCCAAACACATCCTGTGGTCAATTCCCCAGTACAGAATGAATAGGCAGAACTTAAGTACTTATCAGCTGAAGAACCCTCACACCAGTTCCTTAACCTGTAGAAAGAGGGCTATTGTGAGGGAAAAGCCAAGTGGAAGCCACCAGAACTGCCTCTATCTAGGAAAACAGTAAACCAAAATCAATATCGCATTCCAGGAGGGAATGCAAAGATCAATCTCGGATCAAAGACTTGAAGGATGCAAAAGTATTGATTTCCAACACATCCCCATTCAACTCACCTGTTTGGCCTGTAGAGCAAGCAGATGGGTCTTAGAGAATAATACTGTATTACCACAAGCTTCACCAGGTGGTGATTCCAACTGGAGCTCCTCTGCCAGACTGGTTTCATTGTTTGAAAAAAATAATATACCCCTGATAGCTGGTAAAGCAGCTATTGATCTAGCAAATGCTTGACATCTGTCAGTACAGACCACCAAAAGCAGTCTCCTTTCAGCTGGAAATGCCAGCAATACATCTTCACTGTTCTACTTTCAGGATTTATCAACTCTCTTGCCCTACGTCATACTTTAGTTCATAAGGATCTTGATTCCCTCCCCTTCTGGAAGATATCACAGTGTGCCATCACACTGATGATAATAATACCCATTGGACCTAGTGGGCAAACGGTAGTAACAACTCTAGATTTAATGGCAAGACATTTGGGTGTCAATGGGTAAAAAAAAAAAAATCTGACTGAAATTCAAGGGCCCTAATTGTGGTGAAATTTCTAACGATCTACTGATGAGGATGCCAAAATGTCCTTTCTAAGATAAGGATAAGATGTTGCCGCTGCTCCCTCCCACATAAACAAAAAAGAGGCACAACACTTACGTTCCATTGCCTTGTTACTTTTTTTTTACAAAGTATTTTTCATTGCTACTTTGCCCATCTACTGAGTGACGCTGGAGCCCAGAATAAAAGAAGCCCCCATAAAAAGTCCAGAATGTTGTGTACTCTGCTCTGCCACTTGAGGCATGTGAACCAGCGGATTCAATGGTGCCTCCAGTATTAGTGGCAGATAGGGATGAAGTCTGGAACCCTTTACAGGCCTGTACAGGCAAACTACAGTGCAGGATCTTGGGATTTTCTAGCAAAGCCCCATCATCCCCTGTAAATAGCTATTCTTTTTGAGAAACAGCATGTATCCTGCTAGTGGGCCTTAGTAGATACTGAATTATGAGTGCCACGCGGCACCAAATTACTATGATTTACGACCTCCCCATCATGCACTGGATGAAGTTATCTGACCCAGCAAGTCCTAGAGCTGGGCATGTGCAGCAGCACTCCATCATCAACTGGAAATGCTATCTATGCAATTAGGTTCCAGCAGGTCCTGCAGGTACAAGTAAGTTACATGAAAAAGTAGCCAAATGTCTACAGTTCTCACTCCTGCCATACAGCATTTCACCCTCCCAGTTTCATGGAGAATTCTTTATGATCACTTTACAAAGGAAAAGATGACTCTATGGACATAGGCTTGGCCTATTAGTTCAGACACCATTTGGGAAGCTCATGTCCCTTATTAGAGTGACTGAGTTCAAGTCCTGGTTCTGCTCCTGATTCTGGCTTCCTGCTAATACAATACACACCTTGGGAAGCAGCAGGTAATAGCTCAAATACTTGGGTCACCACCACACGTGTGGAGATACAGACTAAATTCCTGGCTCCTAGCTTCAGCCTGGCCCAGGCCCAGCCACCAAAGTTAATTTGGGGAATGAACTAGTGGATGGGAGATTCTCATTCATTCTCTCTCTCTCTCTCTCTCCCCTTCTCTTTCTCTCCGCCCCTCCCCCCTGTCTCTCCCCACCTCTCTTTCAAATAAATTAAATAAGTACATAAAAGTTTTTTAAACAGAAAAAAAGCCTGATTTATAGTCTGTTCTGTACCATATGCAGGCCTCACCACAAATGGGTAGCTAATAACACTATTAGGCTATCCTTAGGACAGTGGTGAGAGAAATCCTCCAGTGGGCAGAAGTTTGATTAGTATACCTGGTTGTTCACTTTTCTTGGAAGGAGAAATGATCACATGTGCAATTAGATACAAATTCATGGGCAGAGTCCAAAGGTTTGGCTGGACAGGCAGGGACTTGTATGAACCATGACTGGAAAATTGGTGATTAGGAAATAGGGGGAAGAACTATGTGGAGAAACCTCTCTGAATTGGCAAAAAAAAAAAAAAAAAAAAAAAAAAAAGTGAAGATATTTGTGTCCTATGCTCACCAAAAGAAGGCATCAGCGATAGAGGAATTTTAATAATCAAGTATGCCCAATTCTGTAGATACCTGTCAACTTCTCTCCCCAATCTACCATGGGCTCATGGTCAAAGCAGCCATGGTGCCAGGAATGGAGTTATACATAGGCTCAGCAAGACTGACTTGCACTCACTAAAGTTAACCTGACTATGGCCAATGCTGAGTAACCATTCTGCTAGCAGAAGAAATCAGCACCAAACTCCCAATACAGCACAATTCTCCTGGATTATCTGACACCTACCTGATAGCAGGTTGATTACACTGGACAGCTTCCATCATGGAAGAGTAGCATTTTGTTCTTATGGCAGACACACTTACTCTAGCTCCAGATTCTCTTTCCCTAGATGCAGCACTTCTACTATCAGCAGACCTACAAAATGCCTTATCCACCATCTGACCAAAAAACACACTTCAACCAAATGAAGGCTGGCAGTAGATCATGCCCACAGTTTACTGTTCCTATCATGTTCCCCACAATCCTAAAGCAGGCAGGTTGACAAAACAGTGGAATGATCTTGTGAAGATTCAGTTACAGTATCAGTTCTGGCAAAGTTTTCTAGAAGGTTATCTATGGTTCGAATCCATATCCAATAGAGATGATCCTCAACTTACAATAAAGTTATATCCCCCAAAAAAAGTCTTGAGTTCAAAACATCATTAAGTCAAAAATGTGCTTAATGTACCAAAAATGCTGAACATCATAGTTTAGCATCAGAGTACACTTCAGAGTATTAGTTGTTCACCCTCATAATCATGTGTTGGACTGGGACCTGTGATTCACTGCTACTCCCTAGCAACTCAAAAGAGTATCCTATCTCAGCACTAGGCCAGGGAAAGATCAAAATCAAATACGTAAAGTACATTTTCTACTGAATGCATATTACTTTGGAATTGTTTTAAAGTGAAAAAATTGCAAGTCAAACCATCCTAAGTCTGGGACCAACTGTATATGATATCATTCTATCATAGCCAGGATTGATGGATTTAGAAATCAAGGAGCAGAAATAGGAGTGGCATCAGTTGCTAAAAACTCTAGTGATCCACTAGAAAACTTTGTCTTCCTGTTACTGTGACATGCTCTGCTGGCCTAGATTCTTAGCTCTAGAAGGAAGACTGCTTCTCTACCAGAAAACACAACAATGATTCTCCTGAACTGGATATTAAGACTTCCACTTCGGCTGGTGGCATAGTGGGTAAAGTCGCCACCTGCAGTGCTGGCATCCCATATGGGCACCAGTTCGAGTCCCAGATGCTCCACTTCCAATCCAGCTCTCTGCTATGGCCTGGGAAAGCAGTAGAAGATGGCCCAAGTCCTTGGGCGCCTGCACCCCTGTGGGAGACCCGGAAGAGTCCTGGATCCTGGCTTCAGATCGGCGCAGCTTCATTGCGGCCATTTGGGGAATGAACCAGCAGATAGAAGATCTCTCTCTCTCTCCCTCCCTTCCTCCTCTCTCCCTCCCTCCCTCTCCTTCTCTTTTTGTGTAACTCTGACTTCCAAATAAATAAATAAATACATCTTTTAAAAATAAAAAAAAAAAGACTGCCACTTGGCCATTTGAGCTACTCATGCCTGTAAATCAACAAGCAAAGAAGGGAGTTATTGTGATATCTGGAGTGACTAATCCCGACTCTCAAGGGAAAAGCGGACTGCTACTGTGTAACAGACATAAAAAACAGACATGTTTGAAATACAGGAGATCACTTTGGGCATCTCCTGCTATTATCATGCCCAGTGATTAACATAAACAGAAACTACAACAGCCCAATCCAGCCAGGACTACTACTGCCCCCAGATCTTTCAGAATAAAGGTACAAACCACCCCAGTAGATAAAGAACCACAAGCAACTAAAGTGCTCACTGAAGGCAGAGGGAACACAGTAAAGACCAGCTACGGGGCTAGCATTGTGTTGCAGCAGGTAAGCCGTGGCCTGCAACACCAGCAACCCATATGAGTACAAGTTGAACTACCAGCTGCTCCACTTCTGATCCACATGCCTGCTAAGGTGACTGGAAAGGCAGAGGAAATTGGCCCAAGTATTTTAGCCCCTGACACTCAAGTGGGAGACCTGGACGGAAGTCAGGCTCTTAGTTTTGGCCTGGCCCAGCCTTGGCTATTGCATGAGCATCTGTGGAGTAAACCAGCAGATGGAAGACCCCTCTCTCTCTGTGTCTGTGTCTCCCTCTCTCTCGGGAACTATGCCTTTCAAATAAATAAATCATAAAAAGACTGGTTTGAATCATATGGCCAGTTACATGTGTGGGTCATACATCTTTGTTTACTACCCTTTTTCTTTCTTATAACTTTATCATGTATCATAAGATGAACGGATTTTATATCAGGTTTAAAGTATTATTATCTTCACATCATAGTACTTAAGTTATAAGATATTAAGGACAGGAGTAAGCAACCCATCTCAAGGACTTTTCCTTCTTTGGTGGAGAAGGGGTTAGTGTGTTCTCAGTGGCACACAGGATAGCTGTGTCACATTAGGTGGAATTATAATCCTGTTATTATTTTTACTTGGTGATTAAGTATGGTTTACAGAGATGGGTATAGGTGATAAGTTGGCAAGAGGTGGGCTTGTGATGACCAATTTTATGTGTTGATTCGATTAGGACATCACGTACCCAGATATGTAGCTAGGCATTATTTCTGGATGTGTTTTTAAGGATAAGATTAGCTATGAATCAATAGACTGACTAAAGCAGAATGCCCTCTCCAATATGGGTAGGCACATCTAACCCTTTAAGGGTTTAAAAGATTAAAAAGATAAGGAAAGGAAGAATTTTCTCTCTACCTAACTGCTGACCTGAAACACTGACCTCTTCCATCAATGTTGCTGGCTCTCAGGCCTCCACACTCGGACTAGGATTTAGAACACCAGCTTTCCTGGATGTTTAATTCACAGATGGAAGATCACAAGACTTCTCAGCCACCGTAATCATGTGAGGCAATTCCTGTGATAAGTCTCTTTACACACACATGCATATATACACATATGCACACATTCATGCACACATATTTCCTGTTGATTCTGTTTCACTAATACGTCCCTATTCTCCTGCCTTATATTATTTAATTTCTATTTCTACTAGATGAATATTGATGCAAGTCTAAAATATAGTTTAGATTTTCAAAGTATACTCATGTCATAGGAATAAAATAAATAAGACAAAATGTAAGTACACTTTATTATTAAAACAACTAATTAAATTATTATTAAAACAACTAATTCTATTGATATAGAAACTATATGCCTGCAGAATATGTACGAAAGCAAAATTGTTAATATAATGAATTAACAAAAAATTTTCTTACATTTTAGGTTTTGAATATCATTTTAGAATAGAATCATAAAATTTAAGTATTTTGAAAAAATTATTTGTAACTAGAGATAATTTTAGGTGATAAAAACTTTTTACTTAGTTTCAAATTGCCTTGTCATAACCTCTGCCTACTATTCTAAAAAACAAGTAGATACTTTTGTTAATTACTAGATATTTGGAAGAAAAAAATTTATACAATACTTAGTTAAAAGTCTGTGTGTTTACTATATAGTTTCATTTAAGATATATTTCAATAACAGAATCTTTAATCCTATAAATTACTATTTTTAAAAACTTGCTTCAATTCGTTCTTCTAAAGAACATAGGATGTTTTGATGCTATCCATTTAGAAGCTTGAATTTCCTGCTCTTAATTCATTTTCATCTATCTTAAATATTAACTGTATGATTTTTAACAGTCTTCCTTCAACTGAAGTAGAGCTGCAGCACTACTGACATTTTGAGTCAGATAATTACTTGCTCTGGAAAGGCTGTTCTAGCATTGTAGGATGTAAAGCAGCATCCCCGGCTTATACCTCCTAGAGGCCAGTGGCCACCTCGAAGTTACGAGAATTAAACATGTTTCCATACATTCCAAAGGATCCTTGCTAGACAAAATTGCCTCCAGTCTAAAGGCAAACAAAAAGGAAATTACCAGCATCAACACGTCAGGTTAAATTTAAACACAAAGTATGTAAACAAAACACTAGGATTAACGCATGTCTGACAGGAATCCCATGGAAATAATTTTAATACCTATCTATAGAATCCTATTTACACTGGTATGCAAAACCACATTTAGGTTATAGTCTTTTTTTTAAAATCACTTTTGAAAAGCTTTTCCCAGGCTCAATGAAAAGAAATTGCTAGATCCAAAATAGAATTAGGTGCCAAGAAGTAAATGATTCTCCACATATTTTCTAAAAGTATTAATGTATATAATGCTTTTTGTGCAATACTATTAAATAGTAAGATAATATTTGTAAAGCAGCAGTGTTAACTTTATCAACATTCACCAATAAATACTGACCATACTGCAGTTGCTGTTTGTTGAAATGCACTTTTTGTCATCACACCACTGGCACCCATTTGTATTGGCTGTACAGCTGGCACAATCTGCATATCTGTAACATCTGTCATCAGAAGCAGCTGTAACGCACATGGGAAACAGAACACATCAAGACAAAAAAGAAAAGGGCACACTTCTTAATCAACACATATGTAGCATCTATTTAGGGGCCACTAAGACAGTTTTTAACTAAAGGAATGACCTTTAATATCAAAATAAGTTCTCCAGCCTGAACTCAACCTTGTAGTTTAATTCTATCTACAAGACTTAGATGCCTTCTACCCTCATCTTACATATTCCGTTCACTAGGATCCTATAGCATTTTAAATTTGCATATTTTGCAAGGGAAAAAAACTTACAGGTACATCATCTAACAAAGTGCATTATTACATAAACAAAAGAAATCATAACAAATACTATCGCTTATCACTTGTATAATAGACACATATGAGCTAATATAAACCAACAAAATTTGCAAATACATTTGCGAATTCTATCACCAAAAATGAGTAAAAGTGCTTACCCATTTAAAGAAAACTGAAAATTTTTGATACAAACAATAACACTAATAATTTTTCTTAAGTCTAATTTACTTATTCACTATTTTATAAACCAATTATCATATGTTTTCCCTGATCTGTGGTAACTAACAGAGTATAAAAATGTAACATATATATGAGCAAAAATGACATTTTGAGATTTGATTTTTGTTTACAGCCCTTGT
The DNA here is from genome assembly GCF_051225735.1 of Oryctolagus cuniculus. Lineage (NCBI taxonomy): Eukaryota > Metazoa > Chordata > Mammalia > Lagomorpha > Leporidae > Oryctolagus > Oryctolagus cuniculus. The sequence continues at coordinate 14,942,499 of NC_142881.1, forward strand.
CTCCACTGTTGAGGAACAATGTGTTTTTTCCTCTTGCTATTTGCTGAATTCTTTACTTAGTGGAGGGTTAAGCTCATGATTGTAAAAATAAACTGAAAGTGTGTCATTGTAAAAATTAAGAGAAATGAAAGGAAGGCAGAGGGAGTGTAGGAACATGGGTGGGAGGGATATTAAGGAGGGAAGTATCACTATGCTCCTAAATCTGTATATATGAAATACAGGAAATGTGCTCACCTTATATAAATAAAAAATATAAATTAGAACAATGGTGATCAAATTCTAAAAAAAGTTTGAATTTTATGGTATAGCTTGGCAATAATTCAGGAAGAAAAATACCAAATGCAGAATAAATTACTTCATTTTTTTTGAAGCATATAGAATTTCTTAGGAATAATATATTTGAAAGTATTTTTAACTTATACTACAAAATAATCCATATATTTATATATATATCCATGCTGCATATAAAATGGTGTTATGCAACGCATAGAAATTTCAAAAACAAAACATCTAATAGAGATTAAATTATTAATCATTAAATTCAAACATTAGAATTCTTAATAGGAGAGTTATGAACTGTTCATTTCTAAAAGCTACCAAGGTAATTCTAACAAGCAGAATGCATTAATACTTCCAGCCAAATAAACAAACTTTTGCCAAAAAAAGGAAAAAAGAAAAACGAATTACCTATTTTAGGAGGGCATTTTGCTCTAAGAATATTATTAGCATTTCCAGATTCCCAAGATTCACAATGATTTTTATTCCAAACACATTTTATTCCTGGACCAGCATTTTTACAAAGTTCTTCATCTCTGAAAGCCTTGCAATTTGGAGGCTTGTAAACAAGGATATCGCTAAGGAGTACACTAGAAAATCCCCCAAATACATACATGGACCTATTAAAAACAGAACACAATCGTGAAGAAACAATATTAAAAGTCTTTCTAATGAATTAACTTTAAAAACTAAACAGAGATTTAAGTATATACTTAACATCATTTTTAAATACTTCTGTCAGCATTGTTCTTCAAAGTTCTATTTCTAACATACAATATGATATGATAACACCAGATGAATGACTATGCCAAAATTTCTAGAAATATTTGGCATGTATAAAGGAAAATTTAAGTCTCCAAAACATTTGTTAATTGTTAATGCAATAAAAAAGATACAAGGATTACATACATTACTTTGATCATGAAGAAAACCAAAGTTTAAATAAGGTAGGAAGTCATTTTTAAAGAAATAGATTACAGCTATGAATGGACACGATATACTTTAGAATATCTGGAATTATAAATTTTGAATACAGATTAAGAATTTAGAAGTTAAACAAAAGGTTCTTCTCATATTTTTTTTTTCAAAATTTCTAATTGGAAAGAGAAGCCTAGACAATACCTACAATACTAACCAATGTCAAAACAGCTTAACATGGCCTCAATAACAGCATAATTTTTTCTACTCATTTGTTAATACAATAAAGGGAAATATCTGAAAATGCTTTATGAATATGTTTTATTATTTAACAAGCAAAAAAATCAACTAACACAATTTTCAATGGAAGGCTACTTTTTATATTTCACACTGAATTTCATTTACTTTTGAAATTGATTTATTTTGAAAGCCAATTGATCAGTTACACATTTTCACTATAGTTAACACATCATTTTGTGGGAACACTGAAGAATTTTTACATAATCAGGATGAGGTAGTAATAATATAAATTTATAAATCATTCTGCAGTACAAATTTTAAGCTAATGAATGAACTCACATATTTGTTACCTTTGCCTGAGTCCAAATTAACAAATTTTTGCTATAGAAACAGAAATATTATATCAACTTAAAGAAGGATGGTAACTTAATGATCACTGGGTTCAATATACCAGTGAAAATAAAAACATTAAAGTCCAGAGAGCTAAAGAGACTTGTCAAAAATTATATTTACTTAATGACAGAACTAAAATAATAATCTAATTCTTCTCACTTTCTTTGTTCTCCTTGAGAGAAACATGACATTAGACTATCTATGGTTATCCTTCAGTCTTTTTAAAGGAAGAATCATCCCTTATCTGATCTCTAAAATGTACAGAATTCAATAGGATCTGAAATTTTACTTTAGCACCTTTCCTTTGACTACTCTCTTACTCCTTAAATATATTTAAATAAACAAACACAAAAAATAAAAGGAAGGATATGGTTAACAAACCAAAACCAGGTAGACTAAGGATATATGAAACCCAATTCCACTAAGTATCAATGGAAGTTTTCAAAACAAATAACAGAATATGTGAATGTGCCAAGGACTGATATCCTTCACTCTCTAAAAATTCAAAATGTGTTTATTTTACCCATTAATGACTACTGCAGAATGTCCAAATCTGTTGACATCTCTATGAAGATTTGGTTTCGGTAATATTTTCCATTCATCACAAGCTAGAAAACAGAAAAATAAATAAAATAAAATAATAAATTGAGACAAATAAAATGAAAAAAGCAATGGCCAAAGTAAAGATATAACACATAAAATGACAAAGAAAAATAGCCTTTCATTAATTTTCCCACTACCTACAATTTAGTGTCATTAATCAATTACACTGTACCTTAAGTAAAAATATTTTTGCTTAAAATTCCCACAAATAATTTTAAGCATTTATGAGAATAAAGGAAATGAGAGGAATACAATTAAGTGTACTTTATACTGGAAGATAATTTCAATGATATAGCTTCAGGTAAACAAACCAAGGTTCACATAGTAAAACTCATGAATATCAATAAAGGGCATACCTATATAAAAGCTAAATATTAAATCAAATACTGCATGTATGCATACAAAAGTAAATTGTATTATAATAATTACTGAAAGAAAGAACAGTTGAAATTGTAAGAATAAAACATTGGAGTCACTTTTAAATTTTGTTATTTCAAAAGAATAGCATTTATTTTAGGTAAAGGGGAATCATTTTGAGACAAACCTAGATAAAACGTAAAAAACATGAATAATCCATGAACTATATAAAGAAGAATGGTTAATAAAAATGTATATCACCTCAATATAACCTCAAAATTGATATGTATACTAACTTAAATTTTCAATTTTCAAATAGTTCAGAATTTAGTAGCTAGGGAATCTCAGGACAGTATCTGATATTTTATTACTTTAGATTTGCCATATCGTAATAAATGTCTTGGTACTTAATAAAATCAGATAGGTTGAAAAAGTTGTGGGTTTTTTTTTTTTTTAAAGAATTATTTATCTATTTGAAAGGCAGAGTTACAGAGGGTGGAAGAGAGACAGAGAGATCTTCCATCCACCGGTTCACTCCCCAGATGGCCAAAATGGCTATAGTTGGCTAGGCCAAAGTTAGGAGCTAGAAGCTACATCTGGGGCTCCCTCCTTGGTGGCAGGAGCCCAAATACTTGGGCCTTATAACACTGCTTTAGGCAGGCTGTTAGCAGAGAACTGGACTGGAAGTGGAGCAGCCAGGGCATGAACCAGAGCCCATACAGGATGCCAGTGATGCAGGCGGCAGCTTTACCCACTATATCATAATGCCGGCCAATAAAAAGCTTTCTAAAGATAAATTTTAAGGTAGTAGAGATTGCTTTGTAAAACAATAAAACCTACAAGAAAGGATTTTGGAATGTTTTCAGCATAAATAAAGGATAAATGATTGAAGAGTTAGATATATTCACCCTAATTTCAACATTATACAATGTATACATGTATCAAAATATTACATGATTCCATATAAATATAAATTATATATATTTATCAGTTAAATTTTAAAGATTAAAAAAGAGAATCTAAAATGATATTGTAAAAAAATATATAATGAATTACTCATTTTCTTATTGAAGCAAAATATAAAACACTAACACTGAAAGAAATTGGGTTTTACTTAATAATCTTACTAGTTAAGATAGAAGGAATTGCATAAATCAAATTTAAAGTTTAAAAAATGAAGCTGGAAGTTTGAGAATAATAAAATACTTCTTGAGTCATATTTCTCAAACTGTACTCCAAAGACATATATTCTACCCCCCAATTATATTCCTTAATTTACATAATCTCTCTCTTTAGTTCATAAATGAGTATAAAGATACAGAAATCCAACACATTTATTTAACCCAGGGTCACTCAATGTTCTGTCTATAGAAGCTTTTTCATATAACATCTATTAATATTCCTAAAAATCAATGTTCTGAAGTTCCCATTTTAGGAAATATTATCATTTGGGCCAACAGATGAAGGTGGTCTGCCAATTTTACATGTCAGAGTTAATTTAAGACATGTAGCACAATAAACATTCCAAAATATTTTTGTCTACATTTGTTACATGGCTTTTGTAACAATCCAGTTAAGTAGGGTGAGTGTTTGTCCTAGGGGTCAAGATGCTTGTCAAAACTACAGCATCCTATATGGGAATACCTGGATTCAAGTCCTAGCTCTGCTCCCAATACCAGCATTCTCAGGAGGCAGCCACTTATGGCTCAAGTGGCTAAGTTACTGCCACTCATCTGGGAAACCCACATTGTGTTCCCAGCTCCTAGCTTTGGCTTGGTCAAATCCCTGCCACTGCAGGCAACTGAGGAGTGAACCAGTGGAAGAAAGTTCTCTATTAATAGAAAAATTATTAATATAAAATTTTATTAGTTTTATTAATATATAAATTAATAAAATTTTATTAATATAAAAACAGATTTCATGTATTTCAGAGGTACAATTTTTTTTTTTTGACAGGCAGAGTTAGACAGTGAGAGTAAGAGAGAGAGAGAGAGAGGTCTTCCTTACGTTGGTTCACCCCACAAATGGCCGCTACATCCGGCGCTCTGCGCCGATCCGAAGCCAGGAGCCAGGTGCTTCCTCCTGGTCTCCTATGCGGGTGCAGGGCCCGAGCACTTGGGCCATCCTCCACTGCCTTCCCGGGCCACAGCACAGAGCTAGACTGGAAGAGGAGCGACCAGGACAGAATCCAGCACCCTGACCGGGACTAGAACCCAGGGTGCCGGCACCGCAAGTGCAGGATTAGCCTAGCGAGCCTCCGCGCCAGTCAGAGGTACAATTCTAAGATAATCATACTTCCCTCCCCTGTCAATCCCCCTCGTTTCCTTTCTTTTTTAAATTTTAACAAAAACATAATTTCAATCCACTCTATAATCATAGGCTTAATGCACCAGCAACCACAATATTCAACAAGTAAAAAGTCTCTGCCTCTTATATAAATTAAGTGAAACTCATTCAAAAACAAACAAAAAGAAAAAACAAGAAACAAGCCTATTTGAGCAGTATTACCGTATATTAGATATGAAGACTTATACCTAAAAGAAGTTAAGCAACCTGTGTAATGGCCTCTTCATTACCTTTATTTTTCCATAACTTGGGTTTATAAAAGTTTGATGACATAGAAGTATCATAACAGGATTTTGAAAGATTAGTCCTATTTAGGAACAGGAGGAGACTTAGAAAGAACATAGGCTCTTAAAGTGAAGAAGGGTAAATGGTAGGATCTCCTTTTGACCCAGCATGCAACAGTGAGCCTGGGAAAGCAGCAGCAGATGATCTGTGCACTTAGGTCCCTGCCACCTAAACGGGAGACCGAGATGGAGCTCCTAGCTCCGGGCTTTGGCCTGGCCCAAATCTGGCTGTGACAATCAATTGGAGAGTGAGCCAGCAGATGGAAGATCTCTTTATTTTACCCTCTTTCTAAGGCACTGTCTTTCAAACAAATAAATAATTTTTAAAAAGCAAGGAGAAAGAAAAGAAAATGAAAGGTATGGAAATGTTTAAAAAGTCAGCTAATGAATTAAGGTAATTAAATTTCAATTATTCCACCCAAGCCCAATACTCCCTCCCCACCCTCGCTCTCTCCGTGGCTACTGACTGTGCATTAATTATAATTATTCCAATAAAAGAATTACATATACCATGCTTTAAGTAAATTCAAAAATAAGTCAGATAAGAGTAGAACTTCCCTCTTTCTGTATCTGTTCTTCTCCCTCTGTAACTCTGACTTAAATTGTTTTGCTAAAAAAGGCTAGTATTGGGACACAACAGATTAAGCTTCTACCTGGGATGCCTGCATCCTACACAAGCACTGGTTCGAGTCTTAGGTGCTCTGCTTCCCATCCAGCCCCTGGTTAATGTGCCTCTGAAGACAGTGGGAGATGCCCCATGTGCTTGGCTCCTGCCACCCACAGCAGAGACCCAGATGGAGTCCTGGGCTCCTAGCGTCATCCTGGCCCAATTCTAGCTGTTGTGGCCATTTGAGGAATAAACCAATGGACGGAAGATTTGCACTCTCCTCTCCTCTCTTCTCCTCTTACCTCACCTTCCCTCCTCTCTAATCTTCTCTTTCTCTCCCTCCTTTCCACCCACCTTCCTTCCCTCTCCCTCTCCCTAGCACTGCCTTTCAAATAAATAAATAAATATGCAAAAAAAAGAAAGAAAAATAATAATAATGAAAGAGTAGAACTTCCAGAAAGCAATTTTTTACCTAAAGTCTCCAAAGGTCTCCTTAAGGTCATTTTGAAACTGTCTGGAGTGCAAAAAAAGACAGTAACCCAGCAACGCAAGACTACATAGAGCTAAAAAATAACTTGGACAAGCATCCAATACAAGCCAGGCAAAAGGAGGGAAGGAAAGCCGGTGAAAAATGCAAGGTAAAAGAATCTAAGTGTTTGTGGTGGAATGAGGACACATCAAGATGGCGCTGGTGAGCTGCCTCGGCTATATAAGCACAGGTACTTCCTGAAATAAGTGAGTCTCTGGGCCGCTCGCCCCTAGCCTGCTTTCACCTGACTCCCGGTGTTGTCTATGTCATGACTCCTCGCCGTCTTACCCCCAACCACCACAGGAGAACCCAAACGATACAACAAGAGTTAATACAGGGAAAGAAACTAAGAGAATAAAAAATAAGCATTAACTAAAACTTGGGCCTTTTGAAGACCTCTTCCAACTCTATAAGCCACACTATCTCTTTAGATGAATGATAAATTATCTAAAGAATGGCATTATAAATGTGTGTGTGTGTGTATCACTAGCCAGAAGTTTTAATATTTTACCTTTTATTCCTTTTGTGTGAATGCAGTCAACATTTATTTATTTACTATTTAAAAGGATGTTGGGGGTGAAAGCGGAGGGGAAGTGAGAATCTTCCATCTGCTGGTTCACTTCCCACATGCCAGCAAGAGTCAAGTCTGGGCCAGGCTGAAGCCAGGAGTCAGGAAAGCAATCTATGAATCCCATGTGGGTAGCAAGGACCCAGGTACCCAAGCCATCACTTGCTGCCCACTAGGTGGACACCAGCAGGAAGCTGGGATCAAGAAAGGAGACAGGACTCAAATCCAAGCACTTTGATATGGGATGTAGAAATCCTAAGCAGCATTTTCACCACTATATCAAATGCCCACTCCAGAGGCATTTTTTCTAAAAAGCAGATCTTATACTGTCACTCTCTTGACTGAAATTCTTTAAGAGCTCCCTGTAATTCTCAGTGTTTCACTCCTACTTCTTTATGTCTCTTTCTGTGGATTTTTTAAAAGAACTTTTACAGATATAACAAAAATTCCCAGTGCACTCCCACCTAACAATTCAAGTTTCATTTCTTCCTTTCTTCTTTGGAAGCAACCACTATCCCATATTTGCTCATGACTGTTCCTATATTGATGATATATACATGTTTATAAGTTGCAGCATTTTATTCTATAAGTGGTGTGATACCATATGGGACATTCTGCGACTAGTTTATTTTGTGCTACACACTGAGTGTTTTTATTTTTTTAATATTTTTTTTTTATTTTTTTGACAGGCAGGGTAGACAGTGAGAGAGAGAGAGACAGAGAGAAAGGTCTTCCTTTGCCGTTGGTTCACCCTCCAATGGCCGCCGTGGCCGGCACGCTGTGGCCGGCGCACCGCGCTGATCTGATGGCAGGAGCCAGGTACTTATCCTGGTCTCCCATGGGGTGCAGGGCCCAAGCACTTGGGCCATCCTCCACTGCACTCCCTAGCCACAGCAGAGAGCTGGCCTGGAAGAGGGGCAACTGGGACAGAATCCAGCGCCCTGACTGGGACTAGAACCCGGTGTGCCGGCGCCGCAAGGCGGAGGATTAGCCTAGTGAGCTGTGGTGCTGGCCTTATTTTTTTAATATTTTAACCCATTAAATACAGATGCTCCTCAACTTATAAACTTAAAATATCATTAGTAAAAACACATTTACCCTTCTGAACATTATAGCTTAGCAACACTGTATACCGTGTATGTTGGCTGCCTAACCTTGGGGTTGTATAGTTGATTGGGAGCCACAGCTCACTCCCACTGTCAAGCACTATGAGAGCATGTGCTACCCGTACCACTAGTTCAAGAAAAGACACATTTGACATTTGAAATACGAGTTATACTTTGGCATTATAAGAAGCTGAAAGCCTGTAAGTAGAACCATTTTGAGTTGGGGATTATTTGCATATAGTTCAGTGACACATTCATCTTATGTGACCATAATCACCATCATCCACCTCTAAAACAGTCTTTATCTTGCAAAGTTAAAGTTCTGTGCCAATTAAAGAATAAATTCCCATTCTCCCTTCCCCCAGTCCCCAGCAACCATCACTCAATTTTCTGTCTCTATCATTTCAATTTCTCTGAGTACCACCTCTGAATATAATCATATAGTATTTGCCCTTTTGTGACTCACTGACTTCCCTTAGCATGTCTTCAAGGTTCACAAGGCCTATTCATGGTGTGGCATGTGTCAGAATATCCTTCTTTTCATGTTAACTATATACATACATACACACACACACACACACACACACACAGAGAGAGAGAGAGAGAGAGAGACTCATACATATACTATATGTACTTAGAAAATTTGTGGGAAGGAAAATGAAATTAAAAGATTATTTCAATGCAGAAGTTTTGAAATCATATAAATGAGGGATATTCAAAGAGTTTAAGGGAAATGAATATTATGAAAGCATGATACACGGATTCAAAGTATTTTTGTACCAAAATAAACTTTTAATTCCATTCTTCCAAATGTATTGAAGTCCACTTATACATATCACATTCTGTTTATATATTCATGTGGGTGATCCCATGAGACTGCCTGCACTGCCCATGCAGGAGCTTGAGATGGCATGGTGCACTATGCCTCCCAGTAGGGACCCCGCAGCTTGGCTGCTGGCAGGCGGCAGAAGCCCTGGGCACATTTCCCCCAACCCCTGACAATCTGGTAAACTGCCTCTGGGTGTGGCCCAGGCCTACCTGGAAAGCTACTAGCTACGTGACCTTCAAGCTGATTGGAGAAGCACAGCAATGCCAACATCAGCTCTATCCTATAGAATTAGTGTTGCCCTGCCTGCCTTTTGCCACTTTGCTTGCCCTTTAAAAGATGTGCGTGGTGGTTAATAAAGCGAACATGTTCACCGAAACTTGCATCTGGTGCTTCTTGTCAAAGAGCGCCATCGCCCCTCCCATGCTGACAGCGCAGGGGCCTCAAGATGAGCCCGCATATTCACCCATTGAGAAACATCTGGGTGGATGTCTGCTTCTATCATTTGGCTATTTTGAATAATGCTTTTATGTACATGAGTGGACAAATATATCTCCATGTCCCTGCTTTCAGTTCATTTGTGTATATGCAGACGCTAAACTGCTAGGTCATATGTTTAATTTTTTAAGGAATTTTCATACTGTTTTTCTATAGTAGCTGTATCATTTTACATTCCCACCAGCAGTGCAGAAGGATTCCAATTTCTCTATAATTTTATTAATTTTTTTTTGCTAAACAGTCATCCTAATGGGTGTGAAATAGTACCATGTGGTTTCAATTTGCATTTCCCTAATGACTAATAATATTGAGCATCATTTGATATTCTTATTGTATATTTGTATTATCATGTTGGAAAATGTTAGTTTAACAACTTTTTAGATTTTTATATATGTACTAATATGTGTTCACTTTAACTATATCACAACATTCAATTTCATAACTACATCAAATATTTATCAACTAAACTGCTAATGAACAACAGAAACTGCTAATGAACTACAAAACACTATGCTAAGTAAAAGAAGCCAGAAACAAATAAAATATATTGCATGATTTCAGAAACTTCCAGAAATGGTAAATCTTTAGAGAGAAGAGCACCTCAGTGGCTGTCAGGGGTTGAAAAGGAGGAGGAATAGGGAGTGACTACTTTATGTGTATGAGGTATCCTTGTGGGGTGATGAAAATATTCTGGAACTGGATAATAGTATTGGTTGTAAAACATTATGAATATACTAAATGCCATTAAATTATTCACCATAAAATGGCTGGTTTTATGTTTTGTGAATTTTACATCATTTTAAAAAAAGAAAGTTAAATAATTCAAACTAAACCTCTTATAGAAAAGGGGGGAAAAATCTTGTCCAACACTATGAAATAGTCTGTGAGATTTAACTGGTCAGATCACTCATCTGCTGCTTATATCACAAAGCTAACGAGAATGAGCAAGGCTCAACTCGAAATCCTTTGTTTTGAGGATCTTCTTCATTTAGCGCATTTCTTCCTATTAAAGTCATAAAGTACACAAATCCCTGCAGATGAGAAATAGCACAGCACAGTAATAAAATTTAATTATATATGAGAACAATAAATTTAAACAAATTATTATATACAGTTACATTTCTAGAAATTGTCTTTTTACAAATGTACTGGAAAGAAATGAAGGCTTTTTTTAATAGGTCCAAGAAATACCTTCAATTACACTAAAAGTTTAAAAAGAATAACAACCAATATTTATGGTAGATATTGGTGCTATTCAATAAATATTCCACTTCTCTTCCTTAGGCAGGGGACAAATTGCATTCCCACACTCCCTATAACTTGAAGTTGCCAACAAAATGCAAATAAATTTGATCCTTGTATTTCTGAATAGAAACATTTACCCATGAAAGACAACACAGAATTCCATATCCCCTGTGAGTATGAATGCCTAAGTGATGACAATGGGCAAATCTGTCCCAACAACCAACACTAGATATAGAGTAAGAAATAAAATTGTATTTGGTACACACTGGGACTACTAAGGAAAAAGAGTATTTTCCAAAGGATCTGTAAGATCTACACAGCATAAATTTAAAGGAGTTTGAGGAGAACAGATGGTACATATTCCAAAAGCATTATAATCAACAGGGCTGGAACCTTATAATCCGATTAGCAAGAGTTTATTGATTTGAAACTACTCTCCCAAGATACAGGCTTTACCTTTTGACAGAATGCCAAGAGATAGTATGAACTTACTATTAGGAGGACTCCTAGAAACATGGAAAACAGAAAACTACAGTCCATGCTAAGTAAAGACAAAGTTACAGGTTGCTATAACAAACAGTAATGTCAGGGATTAAAAGTCCAGGAATATGAGCATGATGGAATGAATATGCCATGGAATACCAGAAAACCTAGCAGATAGTGTTATCTATGGAAAAAGCAGAGTGTATGACATTTACAAAAACCATGAAGAATGTGATGACGGGTAAGGTACTAGCATCACTAAGAATCAGGCCAAAGCTGACGGTAATAGAAACTAGAACAGCACCAAGCTCAATGGTGGAGACAACAGGAAAATAGAGGACAGCTGGTGACACTGGCCCAACAGAATCCAATCCTAGAGGAGGACAATTATTTCAACAAGCAGCATGATCAAAAAACATCAGTCAAGGGGACTGACTTGTGGAAAATTAAAGAGATGTCTGACACAACAACCCATTCCCTAGAAGCAAAATAGATGGCAAACCAACAAGTGGATTACCCAAATTTACTTGTATTATCAGAAGAAAACAAAGTTGTATGATCAGCATACTGGTGGTAGATACTTCAATAAAAAGTCACAATTCATTGCTCAATTTCTGGACATGGGCCATTTCTTAATTTAGATATCCAGAGCTGCTAAATTTAAAATTTGGGGTCTAGGAAGAAGGACCCTGCAGTAACTCCACAAGTGTCTGTGATCTTATTTCCCCAGTTCTTCCTCAAATGTAAACATAGTAATTTCACTGGGAAACAAGTCTAGGGGAAAGGGGAACATAAATATTTCAAGTACTGTCCAACAAAGGTCTGAGTTAACACTAGCAGCTGGAGACATTAAGTATTGTCATTGCCCTTCTGGGTAGCAGGAATATATGGCACAAGGAAATAAATGGCATCCTAGACAAGGTCAAGATCAAAATGAGTCCTCTGGGTAGGAACTGGAGGACATTATGTAAGTGAAATAAGTTAGGCACAGAACAATAAACACAGCATGTTCTCACTTATATATAGAAACAAAAAAGTTGATCTCCAACAATTAGAGAATAAAATAGTGGTTTCCAGAGCCTGGATAGGGTGTAGGAGAGGGAGAAACAGTTAAGTGATGGTTAATGGACACAGGGGTATAGTTGGATAGGAGTAGTAACTTCTAATGTTCTGTAGCACAGAATAACTACGGTTGACAACAATTGAGTATTTCCAAATAAATAGTTGATTTTGAATGTTCCCAGCACAAAGAAATGATTAAGTTTTGAGATAACAGATATGTTAATAACCCCACCTGATCATTACACATTGTACTGTAATTGAAATAATTACATACGTATCGAAATGTCACATCATACTCCATACATATACAATTACTATACACCAATTAAAAATAATTTTTAATTTTTCACTGGGTAACAGACCCACTCAGTGATCATTTCAGATGTATAACTGAATAAACATACTTAGCAAACAGCACAACCTCAACCATACTTGGTCTCTGGTTATCACAGTGGAAGCCTCTAGAACTGCTGAACCCCTCCTCCCCAGACAATATTATAAAATGTAAAATAACATTCCACTCCAGAGAGAATGGGTGGCAAAAATTAATATCACCTTACATGACATAAAGGATGCCATAATAATAGACCCATTTAAATTAACAGCCTTTGCAAACTAAACAAAGCCTGAAGTGTCACCATCAAACAGTGGTCCAAATTGCAGGCACCATACAAGTTATGTATCTTTGTTAGACAAGGCTAACAAGGACACTGATTGGCAAATATGTTCTTTGCTAACCCTATTGAAAAACAGGATCAAAACTAGTATGAATTCAAACAAAATGGCAAATAGTATACTTTCATAATTTTGCTTCCACCATGTAAATGAATCAGGCCAAATAAACAGGGAATCCTAATGTGATGGAGACCTTGTTTAGACACAATCCCATAATTCAAAGGTAGAAGATAAAACCTACAAAGAGTCAGAGACCTTCATACTTGTATAATATTTAGGGGTCCAGTAGGCAGTAGCATTCTAGACATCTTAGCGGAATTAAAATTACTAATTACTGCATCTTGCAACTCTCATTAAAAGAAAGCAAACCATTTAGCAAGCCTCTTTTTGGTTCAGAAAGCAGCATATATCTTTGTTAGGAAGTTGACCCAGGCTAAATACTGAAAGACAAAAGGCTGCCAACTTTAACTCGATGCCAGAGCAAAAAATGACTCTGCTATAGATACAGTATACACCACAAGTAGCCTGCAGCTAGGCCACATAATCCAGTAGATACTATCTGCTATATTGGTGGTATCTCTGTTGGGAAACAGGCCTTGTGGAATTTATGGTGAGCCCCAATGAATGAATCACAATGCAGTCTCCAAACACACATCAAAGGTCATGCCATCTGTAGTAGGAAACTATATACCTCTATCCTCATCATGCTGCTGGGCCCTACGAAAGACAGAGCATATATCCATGGGTAATAAAATGACCATATGTTCAGAGTTTTCTGTGAGTTCACTCTGTCACCAATAAGAACTAAGACAGACACAAGAATAAGCATGAACAAGACCACAGGGTACAAGCAATGTGCACAATCAGGTAATCCAGACATATCCTCCCCCAATGTTGCACCAACACCCTCTTCCTCATATTACAGCTATGACCATTTGGGGAATCGTATGCCCAGATAGCAATAGGAGGAAAGTATAAATATAACTTGATATTTGGGTACATATCAAATGTCTTAAAGCTCAATACTAAATCAATATAATTTTTGTGCATGTAGTCAGTTATTCTCACATTATAGTCTCTTATATTATTAAACTGTGTGACTGCAATCTATAATGATATCTCTTGCCAAGAAGAAAATATATTTCAGGAGTGCTCAAGACACTAAAAACGGTTCATAAGCAGTTCAAGGACAAATTAAATGAAATTCCACGCAGTTACTGACATCATGAAAATTGACAAAAAGTCCATGCCATACCCACAGAAAAGGCACACAAGAAAAAAGACTCAAGTAAAAGATACTCTCCACAATAAAAATTTTTAAATTCTTTTAAAAGGTCTTCAATACTAATGTACAATATCAGCTCAAGAAATTAGAGTTACTATTCTCTCAAATCCAAATTTCAGGAAACAATACTGGGCTGCCACTAGTATTTATTCATGAGGGGCCAAATAGTATACTTTATTAAGAACTTAAGCTAAATTCAAAGACTAGGTTTTTTTTTTTTAATCAGTGATACATAAAATAATGGAAATAGCAAATGTACTGGCATTAGTTAACTTTTCTGCAAATTCTCATGTTTTTCTATGAAAACAGCACCCATGATACTTTTAGGATGCACTTTAAAAACTCCCTTAATATTCCACTTGAAATGTCAGTTCATGAGTCAGTCTTAATCACACAGTTGAAATAAGATAGAAAGAATACATATATTGCATGTAATGCTCACATCAAGACGGATTTAAGGAAAAGCTTATATGAACCTTTTAAAATTCTTTAAGTAAAAAGTCAAATTTCTGGATGCTGTCAAAAGACATTTTTCATCTACCCTAAAATAATGGTGTTTCACAAGTGTTTTGTTTCCCACCACCCACCCTAATTCGAATTTTCTTTTACTATTCTAAAATGTGCACACGTTCCCATTGGTTATCTCAATCATAGCCACAGCTTCTTTTAGGAATTTGTTCCCTGGAATTTATTCAATAAATATTTAATTCTTACTCTCTGCCAGGCAAACTAGGCATCACTATTTCATTTTAAATCTTATTTCAATGATGTTTTAACATGATTTCCTGCTGGCTTCAGGAAATGGTCTTTACATAATAACTTCTATTTTAAAATTTCCTGGTAATTAATTAATGACAGTTGTTGAATGCCTAGAATAAGTCTTAACCAATCATACTTAATTGTACTTTTAAAACATTGTTGCATTATATTTTCTTATGTTGTACTTGAAATTTTTTCATTCTACATTACCCAGCCTTTTCCCCTCTTCTCAACACCTTTCAAGTTTTATTCTTTCAGTGTATATTTTCTTCCAAGACTCTCTATTTCAACAGTTTTGCAATCAAAGCAATCTCTCAAAATGCTTGTAAATTTGTTAAGAAAATCAGAGGTTCATTGTTCATTACTCATTTCTTTCTCATTGATTTTTATATTGAGTCACTGTTTTCTGATCAATTTGTGAGAAGATGGGCACAAAAAAATTCAAATATACACTAAAAATCTGATTAAATTTACTGATAAAAATATTTCTTGAGTATCTTATCACATTAACAAACATATTCTCACTTCCCAACTCAAAGATCATTCAAGGGATATATGTTTGATGCAATGGTCAAAATGCTGCTTGGGACGCCCACATCCCATATCAGACAGAGTACCTGGGTTTGAGTCTCAATTCTGGTTATGATTCTAACTTCCTGCTAATACAAATCCTGGAGGCAGAAGGTTATAGCCCAAGTATGTGGGTTATTGCCACCCACGTGCGAGATTGAGTTCCACGCTCCTGGCTTCATCCTGGCCCAGTTCCAACTGCTGTGGGCATTTAGGGGAGTAAATCAGCTGATGGAAGATTCTCTCTCTCTCTCTCTCTCACTCTCTCGCTCTCTCTTTCTCTCCATGTCTCCCTTTAAATGACATGAAAATAAACTAATTTTAAAAAAATAACTCTGGCCGGCGCCACGACTCACTTGGCTAACCCTCTGCCTGCAGCACCGGCACCCCGGGTTCTAGCCCCAGTTGGGGCGCTGGATTCTGTTCCGGTTGCTCCTCTTCCAGTCCAGCTCTCTGCTGTGGCCCGGGAAGGCAGTGGAGGATGGCCCAAGTGCTTGGGCCCTGCACCCATATGGGAGACCAGGAGGAAGCACCTGGATCCTGGCTTCAGACTTGCACAGCATGGCGGCTGTGGCGGCCATTTTGGGGGTGAATCAATGAAAGAAGACCTTTCTCTCTCTGTCCCTCTCTCTCTCACTAACTCTGCCTGGCGCGCGCACGCACACACACACACACACACACACACACAAAACCTCTGGGGACCACTGCTGTGATGTAGCAGGTAAAGCCAACAACTGCAGTGCCAGTATCCCATATGGGTGCCAGTTTGAGTCCTGGCTGCTCCACTTCAGATCCAGCTCTCTGCTATGGCCTGGGAAAGCAGTAGAAGACAGGCCGAGTCCTTGGGCCCCTATACCCACGTGGGAGACCTGGAAGAAGCTCCTGACTCCTGGCTTCAGATTGTCCTACCTCCAACAATTACAGCCATTTAGGGAGTGAAACAGTAGATGGAAGACCTGTCTCTATCTGCCTCTGCCTCTCTGTAACTCTGCCTTTCAAATAAATAAATCAATCTTAAAAGAAAAAAAGAGATAACTCTGGACTTAGATTTGACTTTAAATTCTAAATACCCAATCTTACAATCTATGTGAGTCTGGGTTGAAAAATGGTAAATCAGTGTCTTCCTCTGTAAATGGAATATAACACACACTACATGGATGTTACAAGAATTACATTATAACACATGTGTAAAGCCCCAAGCACTACAAGAAACATTAGACAAATGTTACTGCTCCCTTTTCTCAAAACAAAGGTCATTTTTTCTTTTACTCATTGACCTGATTTTTAAGACATAATAAGATACTATTTCTTATATATAATTCCAAAGAAAGAAAAAATACATCTTGAGCAAAGGCCACAACAAAGTTCAAAATAATAATGGTAAATTCATTGGAGAAAAAAAAGCATAAATGATCTTAAGGGTTTCCTGATTAACAATGAAACAAACTAGTTCTTTCCAGTGGCCAAACAAGTGGTATTGCTTTCATGATAAATGAACCATAAGAACTTAATGAAAAGCATAGAAAATTATTGATTGACAGATGGAGGAACCAAAAAATATCCAGAAAATGAAAACAGTTATAAAACTGAAGAGCAAGATGGAATTTTCATAATGTTGCTCAAGTTCCAAAAAATTAAATTGCTTATTTAAATTTGAATTTCATTTTGTATGAAATGATATGCTTTGTATCCATTTCATAGATACATAGTGAGATGTGTCACCCCACATAGCATGTATGAAATGCTTCATAAACTACTTGTGATAAGGCTATTCCAAACTATTCAACTGTATTTTAAAACACAAATAATCAAACATTAGCAATAAAATGTTACTTCTTCAAATATGGGATTGCTTCTCAGTTTTTACTGATTTTATTTCTAAATAATTACCTAACAAGGGATTCAGAAAAGCTTATTGATGAGTACCAAGTCATAGATAGATTGCAGAAAGTCATTTTGGTATTCTATTGTACAGTAGGGAATTATAGAAAATTATAATGTTTTCCAGATGTTTCTAAAGCTAGAAGGGTTTGGAATGTTTTCACCAACAGGAAATGATAAATGAAGAGACAGATATGTCTGCCCTTATTTGAACACTATATATTGTAAATATTTACTGAAACATCACATAGCACACATAAATACAAATTTTTACATATCAGTAAAATTTTTAAAAGAATTTTATTAAATTTTTATAAATTTTAATTAAAATTTTTTAAATTTTTTTTTATTTTTTAAGTAAAAAAAAAAACCACCACCTACAAAAAAATTTAATGGCACAAGTAAACAATCACATTTAGGGAATTTTTTTAAAAATCTATTATTGAGGCTGGTGCCATGGCATAGTAGGCTAAGCCTCCACCTGCAGTGCTGGCCTCCCATATGGGCACTGGTTCAAGTCCTGGCTGCTCCACTTCCCATCTAATTCTCTGCTGTGGCCTGGGAAGCCAGTGGAAGATGGCCCAAGCACTTGGGCCCCTGCACTCACATGGAGACCCAGAAGAAGCTCCTGGCTCCTGGCCTCGGATCAGCTCAGATCCAGCAGTTGCAGCTATTAAGGGAGCGAATGAGCAGATGGAAGACCTTTCTGTCTCGCCTACTCTCTGTTTGTAACTCTACCTCTCAAAATAAATAACTAAAATCTTAAAAAAAGAGACAACTATTATTAGTTCAATCTGATTTGAAGTTTCAGTTGTTCAGCTTTCTACATACAACAACTATTTCTTATACAAATCCTACTCCATGCTAAAATAATCCATCAGGATATTATTTTTTCATGTTTCTATTACATTCCATTATCTTTGTGAAGAAAAAATATGATAATAAACTGATTTTTCATCTTGTTTAGGATTCTAATAGAAGGCTATTTTTGGTAGAAAGATCCTTTAAATCTTGAATAAGGTATTATGGTAACTTTCTGAAAGCAATAATATGACTAAATAATAACCAAAAAAAGTAAAATTTTCAAATTTTAAAAGCTGACTTCAAGTTGGACTTACAAACAAGAATAGTAAGTAATGTGTCGTGCTATATGTTACAGTCAATCCAGACTGATACACCAGCTTTGTCCCTATTCTCAATTCCACTTCATTCATTTTTTGAGAATATAAATGATCAGTGACTAATCTCAAAGTCTCTGAGCCTATAGGTCTGCTTTCCGCCCACAACAACCTTCAAAAAGGGAATGCCAAGGTACAGCCATGATCTATCATGCATAATATAATGAGAACTCTGAAGGCAAGATCATAGTCTGAAAGATTAATGATGTCTCTATATAAAATTTACTATGGCAGTAATGTTGAAATAGAATATTTTACAACAATGAAAAATGAGAATTGGCACAAAAATTCCTATTGGTGTAAACATTATATAACAGAAAGCAAGCAGCTAAGTCTTTAGGTGCATTGCAGTTAAATGCACACAAAAAAATCCTATTATACATACTTAAAGAGAAAAAAAAGCAACATGACTTTTTTTTTTTAAAAAAGAGCTATTTCCTAGGTAGCTTATTATGCAATGCTTATATATATTACCACAATATCATACTCTATTAGGAAAATAACTATTTTGAAAAGCACTTGATGGAGTATGAAAATAATATGAAACACTTTTTCCTAGAAAATTATTCCAACATTTAATGCTACAAAATCAAGAGGATAAATACAGGTTATATTGGGAAAATGTTATTGGGAACTACACAAATAATTAAGTGAAATGAAACATAATACTTTCATTCTACATTGAATTAAATGGTTGCCTTTATGTTTTTGTTGGTGATGTTAGAGGAAAAAATCTACATTAAAATACAAAACTATTTAAAATACAATATTCTTCCCATTTGGAACAATTCACTTGCGCTAATCCTTATGGTGTACTCAGGTAGAAAGACTACACTGAGTTTTAGGTGTTAAAAAAGCTATATCTATCAATTACTACCTGAATGACTTTGAACAAGTTCCTGTAATTCTTGTTTATTTAATCTTCCAAAAATGATGATGATAACACTTGATTCAAGGTGATTATAGAGATTACAGATTTTGTGTACAATCTCTTCATAAAGCATCTAGCAATCAAAGGAACTTAATAAATAGCAGTAATTAGAATAATGATAAATCTAACACTTCTATCACCCTTCTGCGACAAAAACCCATTTTTTCATTAGCAATTTATCACACATGAAACTCGAATTATCATAATCACCAACAGTATGAAATAAACATATATTCCAAATACGTCAGCTACAAAATAGTTCAATCTTAAATGCATCAAAGCACAAATATTCTGTGGAAACTCTTCAAAAAATCTTTATCAAAAGTTCAAAAATCTCACTTTTTAATAATGACTATAAAATTCTGCACATTTCCTAGGATTTTTCTCAGAAGACAAATAAACAAAACTTCCATCTGTTTACAGAAAAATAAGCTATCTCATTACAATAAGCAAAATGTTGATAGCGCCAGCCTGGTAATGACAGATTCTAGGAAGGTCAATGACAGCCTAGATCCACTTCCTCATTGAACCCATTTTTCTGAATCTCAGACATTGATTTACGAGCCTTCCAAAAGCTGACAAAATTCTATATTCATCATGAGCTATTATTTCAAATTATTATTTCAGAAAGGTAAGCTTTGATCATTTAGGATCTTAAAAATTAATTATAGACTGAGTTAAAAAAATCATTACTGTGAATTTTATTTCAAATAAACTTGATAATTTTCTCTATTCAGCCACTTGAAATAATTTTCCAAATCAGACTTTGTGTCTATGTGATGTTTAAGAGGAAAAGTATACTTCTATTATATCTTCATTCTTTGGTCTCCTTTATTTTTGTCAAATAACTTTGTACCACAAAAATTTTAAATGTCAGATTTTCACTATAGTTATGATGGATTGCTAAATATAGCATTTCAATAAATAAATTCATTTAAATCAACCAGACTATAGATACTATAATTAAAATTAACAAATTATATAAATGCACTATACTTCTGGTTATCTGGAAAGTTTCTTGCTGTTTAGTTGCTTCTGGGTTTCCATTTTGTCTCACAAACTTATTTCTCTAGTTCTAATTTTTCTATACTCCTTTCTCTAGTTGTATACGATTACTATTTTTACTAAATTTATCAGGTGTGTTTACTATAAGTTCATTTTTGTTCTTCTATACTAAACCTAAATGGTTGCATTCCTGATACTTGGAATTGACACAATTTGAGAGTGCTACTAAAAAGCTACTATAAAACCAAACATAATAGAGCGATACAAAACTCACACAGGGATACAATATACAAGAGTTTTCAAAAACCTAGACTTCTATATTTCCATCTTCACTCCTAACTCACACTGGCAGATTTGTTCCCAAATCTGATACTATTTTGCTGAAATGGGAGAAACTCTCATTTATAATCTATCATTGAATTTATTTCAAAAATGACATTTACACATGCTGTCAATTTATGTATTTTAGAATTTCTATGTGGAAAATCTGATTACTTCCTACTTTGTAGAATCCTAACAGATACATACCTATGTCATATGCCAGGAAATCGGCAGAAAAACATTTTGCACCGTTACTCAAGGAAGTGTCATTATGGGTATTTCCTCCAAAAATAAGCATAGCTCCATTGATAAGAACAGCTGAATGAAGGTATCTGGCAAACCCACTTTCTCTCAAAATAGTCCTACAGAATAAAATTTAAAAATGTATTACAAAAGATAAAAAGATCTTCCTGATTTAGTTATATTATATAAAGAACCTAATGTGCAAACAGAATTTTCCTTAGATTTGTTGGGGGGAAAATTTTTTAACATCTTAGAAATGATCTCAAAACTTCACATTTTAAAAAATATCTTAAGATTCCCAGTATTTTAAAATTCTTTGAGGAAACATAACAAACAGGTTTGTTAATACTCATAATAATGTTATTAACATTTCCATTTTATAAAATAAGGAAACAAATCTCAAAGTTGGAGGATAAAAACATCACCATTTTAAACACTAAAATAAGAAAAAGTTAAAGTAAATTTACTGTAAACTGTCTTTGGTTAAAAAAAACTATATAACTTATATAGGATCCTTAAATATGTTTTCTAAACTTTTTAAAGTATGACTTAACATGCACAAAAGTGCATGTAAATCTAAAACTCAATGATTTTCACAAGAAAAACACAACTAACACAACTAAGCAACCAACTCCCAGTTCGAAAACAAAAGAAGAAAAATTACTACTATTGTGCTTCTGACAATACAGACTTACTTTGCTACTTCTGTAGCTTACATAAATAGAATCATATAGATCACATTCATTTGTGTGCAGATTACTTTGCTCAAAATTGTTGACACATCTGTATTTTTGTGTATTTAAGTTATAATCAATGTATTTTTGAGAACACAAATGTTCTTTTAATTAAGATATAATTCTGAGAAAAAGTATTATAAATAGATGCTCATAATTATAATTGACATTAATGAATGAATATATAATAAAGGAACATGACAATATGCATCAACACTTCACAGTTACTCTATATAAAATCCTGGTACAAAGCATTAAAATGTAAACAGTTAGTATACATGTTATAGTTAATATGCCATATAAAGTATCTCCAAAACCATGTATTATAATACCAATTAATAGATAAAAAATATGAGGTTAACTTCTAGAGTGGGAAAATGGGGAGTTCCACACCCTCCCTTGGAAAGAATTATAGTTAGTTAATAAATAATAATAATAACAATGACATACAACAACAATCATTTATAATCTCAGAAAAGTTTACTATGAGCAAAAACAAAAAAATTTTTACTCAAGAATATCTATTAAATTTCAGTAAGAATAGTAATAATCTATGGTATCAGATAACAATATTTACTCCACTCCTTCCCCTCATACCTTGCCCACAAACACACAACGAGTTCAACCTGACAGAAGTCCCACCTCAGGTGGTTCCAGGCAAGTACACAAAGATCCTTTCTCTCTCAGCTCCCAGTCCAGGTGAGTGCAGTCTCACTAGGAGTGGCAGACTGCCAGCCAGTCATTCTCATGCTCCCAGCTCTGGGTTACAGCTCTACTCCATGAAAAAACATGAGAGGCTGGGTGCTCTTCCTCTACCCAGCCCCTCCTCAAGAGTTTTAACTGAATATGAGGCCCAGAAGGCTGAAAATACTGGAGTCCAATAATGTTTTCCTCACCTCACCCATAACGCAGAGGTTCCTTGCCAGAAGAGGCAAGCTGAGAAGACCAGAGATTACCATTCACATCCAATACTCTGCAATTAAGGCAGTGGTATGATTCCACAAGAAAGAAGCCACTAAGCCTAACCATATACAACTCTAAAACAGGGGCACAAAGATTGTCCCTACACTGCAGGGGATGCTTTCATCCCTTATCTAGCTACCTTCTTTATCTGATTAAGCATCCTGCTAATGAATTCTGGAAGGCAAAACACAGTTCAAGTGCTTGTGCCCCTATACCCACGTGGGAGACCTGGATGGAATTCTAGGTTCCTGGTGTAAGTAAGTAAGGGGCGGGGGGGAGGAGAGGGGAGAGAGGAGAGAGGAGGAGAGGAGAGAGGAGATAGGAGAGAGGGGAGAGAGGGGAGAAAGGGGGGAGAGAGGAGAGAGAGGGGAGAGGAGTGAGAGAGGGGGGAGAGGAGAGAGGGTAGAGAGGAGAGAGGGGAGAGAGGAGAGAGGAGAGAGAGGAGAGAGGGGAGAGAGGGCAGAGGATAGAGAGGAGAGAGGGTAGAGAGGAGAGAGGGGAGAGAGGGGAGAGAGGGGAGAGAGGAGAGAGGGGAGAGGAGAGAGAGAGGGGGGAGAGGAGAGAGGAGAGAGAAGGGAGAGGAGAGAGGGGAGAGAGGGGAGAGGAGAGAGGGGAGAGAGGGGAGAGGGGAGAGAGGGGAGAGAGGGGAGAGGAGAGAGGGTAGAGAGGGGAGAGGAGAGAGGGGAGAGAGGGGAGAGGAGAGAGGGGAGAGAGGGGAGAGGGGAGAGAGGGGAGAGAGGGGAGGGGAGAGAGGAGAGAGGGGAGAAGAGAGAGAGGAGAGAGAGGAGAGAGAGGGGAGAGAGGGGAGAGAGGGGAGAGGAGAGAGAGAGAGAGAGAGGGGAGAGGGGAGAGGAGAGAGGGGAGAGGAGAGAGGGGAGAGAGAGGAGAGAGGAGAGAGGGTAGAGAGGGTAGAGAGGGGAGAGGAGAGAGGGGAGAGAGGAGAGAGGGGAGAGGAGAGAGGGGAGAGGAGAGAGGGGAGAGGAGAGAGGGGAGAGGAGAGAGGAGAGAGGGGAGAGAGGAGAAAGGATAGAGAGGAGAGAGGAGAGGGGAGAGAGGAGAGAGGGGAGAAGAGAGAGAGGAGAGAGAGGAGAGAGGGGAGAGAGGGGAGAGAGGGGAGAGGAGAGAGAGAGAGAGAGAGGGGAGAGGAGAGAGGGGAGAGGAGAGAGGGGAGAGAGGGCAGAGGGTAGAGAGGAGAGAGAGGAGAGAGGGTAGAGAGGGGAGAGAGGGGAGAGAGGGGAGAGGAGAGAGGGGAGAGAGGGGAGAGAGGAGAGAGGGGAGAGGAGAGAGGGGAGAGGAGAGAGAGGGGAGAGGAGAGAGGAGAGAGGAGAGAGGGGAGAGGAGAGAGAGGGGAGAGGAGAGAGGGGAGAGAGGAGAGAGGATAGAGAGGAGAGAGGAGAAGGGAGAGAGGAGAGGGGAGAGAGGAGAGAGGGGAGAGGAGAGAGGAGAGAGAGGGGAGAGGAGACAGGGGAGAGAGGAGAGAGGGGAGAGAGGGGAGAGGAAGGGGAGAGAGGGGAGAGGAGAGAGAGGAGAGAGGGGAGAGAGGAGAGAGGATAGAGAGGAGAGAGGGGAGAGGGTAGAGAGAGGAGAGAGGGTAGAGAGAGGAGAGAGGGGAGAGGAGAGAGGGTAGAGAAGGGAGAGGATAGAGAGGAGAGAGGGGAGAGAGGAGAGAGGGGAGAGGGGAGAGAGGGGAGAGGAGAGAGGGGAGAGAGGAGAGAGGAGAGAGAGGAGAGAGGAGAGGGGAGAGAGGAGAGAGGGGAGAGGGTAGAGAGAGGAGAGAGAGGAGAGAGAGTAGAGAGAGGAGAGAGGGGAGAGGAGAGAGGGGAGAGGATAGAGAGGAGAGGGGAGAGGGGAGAGAGGGGAGAGGATAGAGAGGAGAGAGGGGAGAGGATAGAGGGGAGAGAGGAGAGGGGAGAGAGGGGAGAGGATAGAGAAGAGAGAGGGGAGAGGAGAGAGCGGAGAGGATAGAGAGGAGAGAGGAGAGGGGGGAGAGGAGAGAGGGGAGAGGAGAGAGAGAGGAGAGGATAGA
The DNA here is from genome assembly GCF_051225735.1 of Oryctolagus cuniculus. Classification (NCBI taxonomy): domain Eukaryota; kingdom Metazoa; phylum Chordata; class Mammalia; order Lagomorpha; family Leporidae; genus Oryctolagus; species Oryctolagus cuniculus. The sequence continues at coordinate 14,967,411 of NC_142881.1, forward strand.
GAGGAGAGAGGGGAGAGAGGAGAGAGGGGAGAGGAGAGGGGAGAGAGGGGAGAGGATAGAGAAGAGAGAGGGGAGAGGAGAGAGGGGAGAGGGGAGAGGGGGAGAGAGGGGAGAGGATAGAGAGGAGAGAGGAGAGGGGAGAGGGGAGAGAGGGGAGAGGATAGAGAAGAGAGAGGGGAGAGGAGAGAGCGGAGAGGATAGAGAGGAGAGAGGAGAGGGGAGGGGGGGAGAGGAGAGAGGGGAGAGGAGAGAGAAGGGAGAGGATAGAGAGGAGAGAGGGGAGAGAGGAGAGAGGAGAGAGGGGAGGGAGAGGAGAGAGGGGAGAGGATAGAGAGGAGAGAGGGGAGAGGGGAGAGAGGGGAGAGGATAGAGAGGAGAGAGGGGAGAGAGGAGAAAGGGGAGAGGGGAGAGAGGGGAGAGGGGAGAGGAGAGAGGAGAGAGGGGAGAGGATAGAGAGGGGAGAGGATAGAGAGGGGAGAGGAGAGAGGGGAGAAGGGAGGGGAGAGGAGAGGGGAGAGAGGGGAGAAGGGAAAGGGGATAGGGGAGAGAGGAGAGAGAAAAGAAAGGAAAGAAGAAAGAAAAAAGGAAAAGTAAAGGAAAGTTGCATCTCTCATCCAGCCTGTAGTGATGGGATCACCTGTAGTTATGGGATCATCCAGAACAGAAGCCAAAAGAACAAGTCAAATGATAACCCCGTATTCCAGCTAAACCATAAACTCTTTTTCAATAAGACCTACTCTATAAAGAAGGAACAACTGCACAAGATCGATAAATGTCAACAGAGGGACATAGGAAACATAAAGAAACAGGGTAGTATGATATCTCCAAAAGAACACAATAATTGTTCCAGAATTAGATCCTGAACTGAAGGAAATCTATGAAATGACAGATATACAATCCAAAATAATGGTTGTAAGGAAACTCAAAAAGATACAAGAGAACACAGATAGAAAGATTAAATAAATAAGGAAATCAATGAGTGACATGAATAAAAATATTACTAAGGAGATAGAATTTGTTAAGGACCAAATAGAAATTTTGGAGATTAAATCTTCAATCAGTGAAATAAAAAATGATTATGAGTTCTTTTTTTAAAAAATTATTTTATTTTAAAGGCAGAGTTACAGAGAGGCAGAGGAAGAGAGAGAGAAAAAAATGTCTTCCATCCGCTGGTTCACTCCCCAAATGTCTGCAGCAGCCGGAGCTGGACCACTTCGAAGCCAGGAACCAAGAGCTTCTGCTGGGTCTCCCACGTGGGTGCAGGGGTCCAAGGACTTGGACCATCTTCTACTGCTTTCTCAGGCCATACCAGAGAGCTGGGTGGGAAGTAGAGCAGCCGGAACTAGAACCAGAGCCCATATGGGATGCCAGTACTGGAGACAAGGATTCTACTGCTAAACCACAGCACCAGCCCCATTATGAGCATTAATAACAGAATAGACCAAATGGAAGAAAGAATTTTGACCTCAAGAACAAGAATGCTCGGCCGGCGCCGCGGCTCAATAGGCTAATCCTCCACCTAGCGGCACTGGCACACCAGGTTCTAGTCCTGGTCGGGGCGCCGGATTCTTTCCCGGTTGCCCCTCTTCCAGGCCAGCTCTCTGCTGTGGCCCAGGAAGGCAGTGGAGGATGGCCCAAGTGCTTGGGCCCTGCACCCCATGGGAGACCAGGAGAAGCACCTGGCTCCTGCCTTCGGATCAGCACGGTGCGCCAGCTGCAGCATGCTGCCCATGGTGGCCAACAGCAAAAAGGAAGACCTTTCTCTCTGTCTCTCTCTCACACTATCCACTCTGCCTGTCAAAAAAAAAAAAAAAAAAAAAAAAAAAAAAAAAAAAGAACAAGAATGCTGAAACAGAAGAGAATTAAAAACAATAAAGTCTACATGAAATACAGGATATTATTAAAAGATCAAATATTTATATTATAGGTATTCCTGAAGGAGAAGAAAAAGAAAAAGGCACTGAGAACCTGCTAAATGAAATGATAGTTGAAAATTTCCCAGGTCTTGGTAGACATGAACACCCAGATACAAGATAAAAAGAACCCAAGCAGGCTCAACCAAAACCAATCATCTCCAAGGCATATCATAGTCAAATTGTGAAAAGTTAAAGGAGAGAATCCTAAAGACAGTAAGAGGAAAGCACCAAGTCACATATGAAGGAAAACCAATTAGATTAACATCAGACTTCTCAGCAGAAACCTTACAGGCCAAAAGAGAGAAGGATGATATATTCAAGGTCTTAAAAGAAAAAAAAAAAAAACTTTCAGGGCCAGTGTTATGGCATAAAAGGTAAAGCCATCACCTGCAACATCGACATTCTATATGAGCACCAGTTTGAGTCTCAGGTGCTCCACTTCTAATCCAGCTATCTGCTCAGCTGTGGAAGATGGCCCAAGTCCTTGGGCACCTGACACATGCATGTGAGATGTGGAAAACGCTCCTGGTTACTGGCTTCACCCTGGCACAGCCCTGACAATTTGGCCATTTGAAGACTGAACAAATGGATGGAAGATTTCTCTCTGTCTCTCCCTCTCTCCCTATGATTTTAATTTAAAATAAATAAAAATAAATCTTTTAAAAAAACAGGGGTTGGCATTGTGGCATAGTGTGTAAAGTTGCCACCTGCAACACCAACATCCCACATGGGTGCCAGCTGGAGTCCCAGTTGCTCTACTTCTTATCTAGATCCCTGCTAATGCACCTCTGAAAGTGATAAAAGATGGCCCAGGTTCTTGGGCCCCTGCACCCACACGAGAGATGCAGATGAAACTCCTGAATCCTGGCTTCAGCCTGGCTCAGCTCCAGCTGTTGCAGACACTTGGGGAGTGTTGCAGCCGTTTGGGCAGTGAAGCAGTGGATGGAAGATCTTTCTGTCTTTCCCTCTCTCTCTGTAATTCTACCTGTCTAATAAATCTTAGAAAAGAAAAAACAACTTCCAATGAAAATATTACTTCCAGTGAAGCTATCCTTTAAAAGTGAAAGAGAAATAATTCATTTCCCAGATAAGCAAAAACACCACAACCAGGCCAAGCTTACAAGAAATCCTTAAGGGCCTCCTGCATTAGAAATAAATATAAAAACACATTACAGAAAAAAAATCACTAACAGAATAGGCAGAATTATTATTCAAACAACAAAATGACAGCTCTTAAGTTTTTATCTATCAGTAGTAACCTTGAATATAGATTAAATTCACCAACCAAAAGACTTAGGTTAGCTGAACAGATAAAAAACTATGGCCCCACTATATGCTACCTACAAAAAACTCAATTCACACACAAAGATAAACACAGACTAAAAATGGAGGACTAAAAAAAAAATACACCAGGCAAATGGAAACCAAAAACTAACAGGAGTAGCTATCCTGATATCATTGCAAAGCTGACAGTAAATCAAAAATTGAGCAGGATGGCAGAATAGGGAATGGCGTACTGTGCTAGGCAAGGGTTAAGTAGTAAAATACACACACACAAAGAAGTACATCCTCAGGGGAGAGTTAGAGAGAAAATCATAGTGGAAATTCTACAGAAGGAAGAGGAATGCCGTGGATCTGCGTGCAAGGTGTGGACATGCAGCACGAACACAGATACAACACAGGACTCCAGAAGATGCGTTCCCGAGAACTCGCCAGCTTTGGTGACTGAGGTGAGATCAAACTGCAGCAACCCGTGCCACTGCTGATATGGCAGAGGGAGAGGGTGGTGTGAGTACAGCCTGGAGCCCTAAGGGGGATATTACAAGATATTTCATACAACAGCTACAGAACACACACTCTTCTCATCAGCTCACAGAACATTTTCTAGGATAAACCACATATTAGGCTACAAACCAAGTGTCAGCAAATTTAAAAGGACTGAAATTACACCACATTTCTTCTCAGATCATAAAGTAATAAAGCTAGAAATCAACAGCAAGAAGAACAATATAATACTCATAAATTCTTGCAAATTAAACAGCATGCTATGAATATCAATGGGTCACTAAGGAAATCAAACACTTTCTTGAAATAAATGAAAATGAAAAAACAACATATCAAAATCTGTGGGATACAGAAAAAGCAGTATTAATTGGGTAGTTTATGCTATTACCATGCTGTTTTAATTAATATAGCTTTGTAGTATGCTTTGAAGTCAGGTATTGAGAGGCTTCCACATGCTCCACTTTCCATCCAGCTCCCTGCTGATGGCCTGGGAAAGCAGCAGAGGATGGTCCAACTCCTTGGGGCCCTGAACCCACATAGGAGCTCCAGAAGAAGCTCCTGGCTCCTGGCTTTGGATGGGCTCAGCTCTGGCCATTGTGGCCATTTGGGGAGGAAATCAGCAAATGGAAGACCTCTGTCTCTATCTCTCTCTGTAACTCTTTTTTATTTTATTTTTTTAGATTTGTTTATTTACTTGAAAGAGGTACACAGAGAGAGAAGCATAGGGAGAGAGAGAGAGAGAGAGAGGGGTCTTCCATCCCCTGATTCACTCCCCAGTTGGCCGCAACAGCTGGAACTGCACCATTCCGAAGCCAGAAGCCAGGAGCTTCTTCCGGGTCTCCAACGAGGGCAGCCAGGATTCTATCCGGTGCCCATATGGGATGCAAGTGCTCCTGGTGGTGGCTTTACCTGCTATGCCACAGCACCAGCCCCCGTCAGATGGAGGACCTCTCTCTCTCTCCCTCTCTCTCTCTCTCTGTGTACCTCTGACTTTCAAATAAATAAATAAACCTTTAAAAAAAAACTGCTGCTAGAAAATTTAAGCCTACATATGTGGTGGATATTATAGTTCTATTATACTACATGGGTCAACAACATAGCAGACATTGTCTTTGATCTTAGCAAAAAATAAATAAATAAATAAATAAAAACTGAGAAGGGTAGATGCTAGGAGGGATAGAGAGAGGTTACATAACAGTCACAAAATAAAGAAAGATAAGCATTAGCTTATATATCTTTCAGATATATTTCAAAATAACAAGAAGAGTCTGAAGGTTCCCAACACACAGCAAAGATAAATGTCTGAGGCAATGGAAATTCCTATTAATTACTCTGCTCATACACACTGCATTGAACTATTATACTGTACTCAAATGTACAATTATGTGATAATTAAAAAGTAAAAACATAAATATAAACATAAAAAACAAGATCAATATTTTAGGATCCTAAAAACAAATTCAGTAACAAAACTAACCTAACAAAGCCTGTAAGTATACACTTGTTCTCCTTTCAAACCCTAGCTTCTTAGAAAGACATAAAATTGGGCCATGGCTCACTAGGCTAATCCTCCGCCTTGCGGCGCCGGCACACCGGGTTCTAGTCCCAGTCAGGGCGCCGGATTCTGTCCCGGTTGCCCCTCTTCCAGGCCAGCTCTCTGCTGTGGCCAGGGAGTGCAGTGGAAGATGGCCCAAGTGCTAGGGCCCTGCACCCCATGGGAGACCAGGATAAGTACCTGGCTCCTGCCATCGGATCAGCACGGTGCACCACCCGCGGCGGCCATTAGAGGGTGAACCAACGGCAAAGGAAGACCTTTCTCTCTGTCTCTCTCTCTCTCACTGTCCACTCTGCCTGTCAAAAAAAAAAAAAAAAAAAAAAGACATAAAATTGGTCTGGCATTGTGGCGTCATGGGATAAGCCACTGCCTGCAGCACCAGCATCCCAATTCAACCCCAGTACAATTCCTAGCTGCTCCACTTCCCATCCTGCTAATGAGCCTGGGAAAGCAGGGGGAACAGCCCACATCCCTGGGTTTCTCCTCTCAATTGAGAGACCCGGATAAAGCCCCTGGCTCCTGGCATTGGCCTGGCCCAGCCTCAACCACTGCAGCCATTTTGAGGGGTGCACCAGAGGATGTAGGAGCTCTATGTCTCCTACTTTCTAACTCTGACTTACTCTTTCAAAAAAATAAACAAATTTTTAAGAAAATAAAGAATAAGACAGCAGAAATAAATTCAACTATATAAAAATAACATTAAATTGATAGTATTAAACATCCACATAAACAGCAGAGATTGTGAGAGAGAATTTAAAAAACAGGTTCTAAATATATACTCTCTAAATGTTATACACTTCAGCCTAAAAAAATACAAGTAGATTAGAAACAAAAAGATAAGAAATCAGTCTGACAATAAATATAAGAAAGCTGGAGTCACCATAATTATATCAAACAAAATAAACATTAAAACAAAAAAAGTCCTTAGAAATCAATAAGGACATTTATAATGATAAAAGTGTCTCTCCTTTAGGAAGATATAGCAACTATAAACATATATCCTAATCATAGAGCCCCAAAATCATGAAGCAAGTGACAAAAGAATAGAACAAATAGATCAATAACAGTATCAAGCTTTAATACCCCACATTCAAAAATGAATAAAACTATAAGATAAACAAGGAAATAGAATACTTGATTAATACCATAAATCAACTTTACCTAACATATGGAACACTGCACCCAACACCACCAAAATACACGTTCTCTTTAAATATGCATGGAACAGTCTGTAAAATAGACTATGGTAGTTCATTAAACAAACATCAACAAATTTGAAAAGCCTGACTTAATACAAAGTATATTACCTGATCACAATAGAAGAAAATTAGAAATCAGTAACAGAGAATTACTTGAGAAATTCACAAATATGAGAAAATGAAACAGCACATTCCAAAGTAAGCAAAGTAGAAGTGAAGAAGTCATAAGGATTTAAGAAAATACTTTGAAATGAATGAAAGACAAGACATAATAAAAAATATTAAAAACAGTACATGGAAGGAAACTTGTAGTTGTACACAAACACACATTTAAAGAGGAGAAAGATTCAAACCAATAACCTAAACTTCCAATTTAAAGACACTAGGGTGAAAAAGCAAACCAAAGCTATAATAAGCAGTAAAGGAAATAATAAAGATTATAAGAGAAGTTAATGAAAATAGAGAACAGAAAATCTAAGAAAATCAAAACCAAAATTTTTCTATGAAAAGATTTTAAAAATGACAAACCCTTACTAAATGGAAATGAAAAAGAAAGAAAACTGCAATTACTAAAATCAGGAATAAAACAAGAGACATAACCAACACTGTTACAGAAATAAATACATATGACAGAGACTCTGAATAACTGCAAGCCTTTATAAAATGCAAAAATAATACATTCCCAGAGACAAACAACTAAAAACTCCTGCATGAAAACAGAAAATTTAAATAAACCTTGAAGAGATTTAATTAGGAATTTTAAAACTTGCCATTAATAAAAGTGAGATACTGTTCCTTTCCACATAGAAATGGCTTCATTGATAAATTCTACCAAATATTTTACAAACTCTTCAAAAATATAGAGTAGGAGGGTTCATTTTTCAACTCAATATATGAAGTCAATATTATCTCAATAACAAAACCATTCAAAGATACCATGAAAGAAAAGAAAAGAAAGGAAAAGAAAGGGGAGAAGGAAGGAAGGAAACTACAAGAGAACTACAGACTAACATCTTATAAACATGGACACAAAAATCCTCAAGAAAATACTGACAAATCAAGCAAAATTATATATAAAATGACTTTTATACCATTGTGTATATTCATGGTTGGTTTAATATCTTAAAATAGATCAATGTAATAAATTTATGCATTGATATAAAGGACAAAAACCAAATGATCATCTCAACAGATGCAGAAATTTTTGACAAAATTCAATTCACAACAAAACAGAGACAAAAAGGAACTTCCTCAGCCTGAAAGGCTAAACATTGCCTCACTTGAAACAATATATTTATATTCTAATCCTCAGTTATGAATGCTATCTTTAAATCTGTCTTTGCAGATATAACTAAGAGTCTTGAGAAGATCATCTTAAATAATCTAGAGGGCCTAAATCTAATCACAAGTAACTTCATAAAAGACACAGAGACAGAGAGGACACAATGTGCCATTATATTTATGTTGTAGATGAGTACATTTCTGTTGTTTTAATTTGGTAATTTATTGTGGCTGCCAAAGACAACTAACACCACGACATCCATGAAAAAAAAAAAGCAAAATTTCATTGGGAATATTATAAGATTACCACCAAATCAGCAATACAAAGAAATCTGTTATTGCTACTTCGATTCCACATTGAACTGGAAGTTATAGCTGGGAAATAAGTAAGAAAACAATGGGGCCAACACTGTGGCACAGAGGGTTGACACCCTGGCCTGAAGCAACAGCGTCCCAAATGGGCACCGGTTCTAGTCCTGACTGCTCCTCTTCCGATCCAGCTCTCTGCTGTGGCCTGGGATAGCAGTGGAAGATGGTCCAAGTCTTTGGGCCCCTGCACCCATGTGGGAGAACCAAAGGAACCTCCTGGCTCCTGGCTTCGGATCTGCGCAACTCTGGCCATTGTGGCCATCTGGGGAGTGAACCTGTGAATAGAAGACTTCTCTCTCAGTCTCTCCCTCTCTCTGTAACTCTGTCTTTCAAATAAATAAATCTTAAAAAAGAAAACAAAACAAAAGTCACCCAGATTATTAGGATAGAAGTAAAACTATTGCTACTTAAAGACGACATTATCTTGAACAGAGAAACTGTAAAAAATCCAGTAAAGAGGGAGTGGCTCCAAGATGGTGGAATAGGGAGGGAGCTCACTGATAGTCCAGGAAAAGATAGTTTAATAAAAGTGGAGATGGTGAAGTATCAGGGAAGAGTTAGGGAATAAACTGCAGAGGGAACTCTTTGGGAATTAGAGGGACACAGTTGATCTACGTGGAGGACACGGGTGCCCACAGCTCCAGAGCCCAGCTGCCAAGAATCTTCTCCTCCACACCAGCACTGGAAACAGAGGTGAGGTGAAACCACAGGCAGTAAAGTGGCAGGGAGAGCCTAGAGGGAATGAGGCTAGAAGCCCTGTGGAGGAAAGTACAGCATAAACAGAGGAGAGAAAAAAACAAAAGGGACTGTATTGACATGATCCTCTCTCTCCACACACCTTACAAAGGCATGCGAGACAAAGAGCAGGTGCCATTTTGGACATATGTAACAGCTATGCCAGCTCGGGGCTATGCCCACCCTCAGCCAAGCAGAAAAACCTGACTCTGGTTGGGAGTAATAACAGGAGACTAAGACCTAGTGAATGGGTGGAGCTTATGAACCAGGACTGCGATCAAAAAAAAAAAAAAAAAATTAAGGGTGTGTGGGAGAACTCATGGTGTGGCTGAGACGTGAGTAGTCTCAGTGGGAGATGTCACAAACTCGTAACCTTGGCAACCCAGTAAAAGACACTGCAGGGGAATCTGAGCTTACACTGAGGACTGCACAGATCCTTTGTGTGGTCCTTGGGACAGAGCAGACGAATATTATACCCACTGGGGCTAGCCTCAGGCACTGACTGCCATCAAGAAGAGCTCAGCTGAGTGGAATTACTTCCCTTCTGAATAAAAAAAAAAAAAAAAAAAAAAAAAAAAAAAGAGGGAGAGAGGAGAGATTTACCATGTCAAACCTGGGTGTGTCACCTTTGGCACACCCTTAACCCTGAAGAACTGAACAGAGCTCTCTGGCCACACCCATCATAAGCATCTAGAGATTCACCAAAAGCAGACAGTCCACTTAATCTACAGTCATAGTATAATGAGAAAAGCCACCACAGTGAGGAAAAAAAAAAAAAAAGAAGAAGAAACCAAAGAATATCTCCACAATGCCAAACAACAAAAGGAAAAACCGAGGAAACAATAACAACGAAGACATCATGAAGCTCCCAAATGAACATGACACTCCAATTCAAGATTATGAAGATTATGAGATAGAAGAAATGCAAGATACAGATTTCAAAAAATTTATGATAAGAACATTTAGAAGTTATCAAAAACAAATGCGTGAACTACAGAAATCCATAAAGGACAGGACAGAAAATATCTCTTGTGAAAATGAAATATTAAGGAGAAATCAAATTGAAATGAGGAATTTAGTAGAACATGAATTTGAGATACTGAAGAGAAACCAAAAAGAAATGAGGAATTCAGTAGAACAAATGAAAAACACATTTGAGAGCCTTAAAAACAGAATCAGTGCTATAGAAGAGAGAATATTGGACTTAGAAGACAGAACACAGCAGAGTATACAGTCAAAACAAAGAAAAGAAGAGGAAATTAGAAATCTAAAAAATATTGTTGGGAATCTACAGGATACTATTAAAAAATACCAACATTCAGATTCTAGGAGTTCCTGAAGGCATAGAGAAAGAGAAAGGATTAGAAGATACTAGCAGGAAACTTTCTGGGTTTGGAGAAGGAAAGAGACATCCAAGTACAGGAAGCACCTAGAACCCCCAATAAATGTGATCAAAAGAGATCCTCACACAACACATTGTAATCAAACTCACCACAGTGAAACATAAAGAAAAGATTCTAAAATATGCAAGAGAGAAACGTCAGATTATTCTCAGAGGATCTCCAATTAGACTCACAGCAGACTTCTCATCAGAAACCTATAGGCTAGGAGGGAATGGTGAGATATAGCCCACGTACTAAGAGAAAAAAAACTGCCATCCCAGAATATTATATCCAGAATTTTATTGAGGATTTTTGCGTCTATGTTCATCAGGGAAATTGGTCTGTAATTCTCTTTCTCTGCTGCATCTTTTTCAGGTTTAGGAATTAAGGTTATGCTGGCTTCATAGAAAGAATTTGGGAGGATTCCCTCTTTTTCAATTGTTCTGAATAGTTTGAGAAGAATTGGAGTTAGTTCTTCTTTAAATGCCTGGTGGAATTCAGCAGTGAATCTATCCGGTCCTGGGCTTTTCTTTGTTGGGAGGGCTTTTATTACTGATTCAATTTCTGTCTTGGTTATGGGTGTGTTTAGGTTTTCTATGTCTTCATGGTTCAATTTAGGTAGGTTGTATGTGTCTAGGAATCTATCTATTTCTGATAGATTTCCCTGTTTGCTGGCATACAACTCTTATTTCTGATGACTCTTTATTTCTGTTGTGTCTGTTGTTACATTCCATTTTTCATCTCTGATTTTATGGATTTTGGTCTTTTCTTTTTTTAGTTAGTAGGTCCAATGGGGTGTCAATTCTGTTTATTTTTTCAAAAAACAGCTCTTAGTTTTGCTGATCTTTTGTAATATTTTTGGATTCAATTCTGTTGATTTCTTCTCTAATTTTAATTATTTCCTGTGGGGAGCAACTCAGACTAGACTAAGTTACTGTAATTAAGACTTATTCTATGCATCTGCTCTCCTACAATATGGCGCTGGGAGAGGAGTAAATAACTTCTACACAGCTGCCTCTCTTTGGAGGAGAGCAGTGTGCTCGGCGTGTGGGTAGCAGAGTTGGGATTGGTGGAAGAGGACTATAAAGGAGGAGAGAGACAACATGCACCAGGAACATCTAAGGGGAACACCTGAGGAACATCTGAGCAGCCCCCGAGAGAGCCGGCCGGCGGTGTGCTGCTCCCCCGCGGAAGTGGGGAAAGTGGCAGGGGGAGCTGCCCTTCCACGGAGGTGGAAGGACAGCAGCCAACCCGGGAAGAACCAGCAGCAAACCCGGGAAGGGCCGAACAGACAAAAGAACAGCGCAGGGTCTAGTGTCGTTCCTCCGTGAAGAGGGGGAGCAACAATTTCCCTTATCCTACTATTTTTGGGTCTGGTTTGCTGCAGTTTTTCTAGATCCTTGAGATGCATTGAAAGCTCATCTATTTGGTGCCTTTCCAATTTCTTGATAGACACCTCTTGCTATAAACTTTCCTCTTAACACTGTTTTTGCTGTATCCTATAAGTTTTGATATGTTGTGTTGTTATCCTCATTTACTTCCAGAAAGTTTTTGATTTCTCTTTGATTTCTTCTATGACCCACTGTTCATTCAACAGCATGTTGTTCAGTCTCCATGTGTTTGCATTTGCTCTAGGGATTCCTGAGTTGTTAATTTCCAGCTTCATTCCACTGTGGTCTGAGAAGATGCATGGTATGATTTCAATTCTTTTGAATTTGCCAATACCTGCTTTGTGGCCTAGTATGTGGTCAATCCTAGAGTAGGTTCCATGTACTGCTGAGAAGAATGTGTATTCTTCAAGCGTAGGATGAAAAGTTCTGTAGATATCTGTTAGATCCATTTGGGCTATAGTGTCGATTAAATCTGTTTCCTTGTTGATCTGTCCGGTTGATCTGACCATTTCTGAAAGTGGAGTATTGAAGTCCCCCAATACTATTGTATTCAAGTCTAAGTCTCCCTTTAAGTTCCTTAACATATCTTTTAAATAAGTGCCCTGTAATTAGGTGCATATATGTTTATAATAATTACATCTTCCTATTGGATTGATCCCTTAATCATTATATAGTGCCCCTATTTGTCTCTCTTAACAGATTTTATGTTAAAGTTTATTTTGTCTGATACTAAGTGGCTACACCAGCTCTTTTTTGGTTTATGTTGGCATGGAATAAGTGAAGAGGCAACCAACATAATGGGAAAAAATATTTGCAAACTATGTGTCCAATAAAGGATTAATAATCAGAATCCACAGAGATCAAGAAACTCCACAACTACAAAACAAACAGCCCTCTTAAGAGATGGGCCAAGGACCTCAATTGACATTTTTCAAAGAGGAAATCCAAATGGCCAACAGACACATGAAAAAATGTTCAGGGAAATGCTAGCCATCAGGGAAATGCAAATCAAAACCACAGTGAGGTTTCACCTCACCCCGGTTAGAATGGCTCACATACAGAAATCTACTAACAGATGCTGGCGAGGATGTAGAGAAAAAGGAACACTAACCCACTGTTGGTGGGAATGCAAACTGGTAAAGCCACTATGGAAGTCAGTCTGGAGATTCTTCCTCTTAAGCTTCATCATAAATTAGATGCTTGTTCTTGCTTCTATTTTAACAGAACAGGTCTTGCTTTCATAGGAGCTCTCTTTAAAGCAATATCTTTTCCTTCTTAGTCCTTCGAACTAGATTCTGTTCAAACCTGCTGTAATGAGTTAATGCAACTTCATTTTACTGCCACCCCCAAAGAAACTGAAACCTGTAGTTCTTTGAAATTCAAATCTTTGAACTATGAGGATGGCCTCACTCCTCGTGAGAGACTCTCATGCAGGTCCAAGAGATGGCTGAATAGGGAAAAGATGTGCTGCTTCTGATCACAGGAAAGTAGCAGAAAAGTGGAGGAAGTGCATTCCCAGGGCAGAGTAGGAGAGAAGTCTACAGGGGAAATTCTACAGAAGGAAGAGGGACGCCATGGAGTAGCAGTGAAGGTACAGATGCACACCAGTGAGCAGGGACAGCACACATGACTCCAGAGGAGACGCCAGCATCTGAGATGGGGTGAGAGCAGACAGCAGCAGCCCTTGCCACTGGTTATACCGCATGAGCGATAATCTTGCGGACTACACTGACTGTGAGTCCGGCATGGAGCCCTAGCAGGGTCAATGTACCCACCTAATCAAACAAAGGAAAATCATGTTTCTTTCTCCCTATCCCCAACAAGGGCGCTGGGCAATCAGCAGGGAGAAGATGCCATCTTGACACCAGTAGAAGCTGCAGCGGCTCTCAAGTGAGCTTTTAACTAGGGGATTTTCCAGAGGGAAGCACAGGTGTACCCACTGACTTTGAGTCTGGCTGGGAGGAGGGACGTGGCTGGGTACCCACATGCGAACATAAGGTGGCCCCATCCTCTCAATATATCCCACGCTCCAGAGCTCAAACTAACCAAGGAGGAGCACCCACAGGCAGCTGGTTCTGGGAACATCTCTGCTCTCTCCGGGGATGTGGTGGGTTCACAGGGCTGAGCAGATCCTTTGCATCCCATGACTGTGGGAGCTTTGCACACTGTGACTGTGGGAAGTATGCGACTGCATGATAGAGTGCAGGACGCAGCTGGGACTCAGTAATAATTGTGTATCTGGTGTCAGAGGCTCAGAGCTCCCAGACTACTTGGAATGGGTCACTGCAGAGGTTTCCTTGCTCACAATGAGGAACACACACATCCTCTCTGCAGTTCAGGCACCAGCGTGCATGGGAACTGCACCTACTGAAGCATAACCCCAGTCACTGATCACCTTGGAAGAGGGGAGGTGAGGCAGTGATTAAGGCAACAGGTATGATCATACCCCCTCCCCTGCTGAGAGTAGAGATCTTCCAAGCCCAACTTCGGTGTCACCCTGGATTCCCACCTCACCCTGGAGGACTGACCAGAGTTCCCTAGCCCCACCCAGCACACATCTCTGGGTATTCACTGAAGGAGCCAAGAGCCCACTGAGCCACAGAGGCATAGTTCAAAGATAAAATCCATCAGAGAAGATAACCAACGATTACTTCTACAAATGCCTAAAAATAAATTCAGAAATACAAGAAATAAGAACCAGGAAACAATATGACTCCATCAAAGGAACACAACAGCACTTCAGTATTATAATATGAAGATGAAGAGACTGATGAAATGCCTGAAAAGAAATTTTTTTAAAAAAAGAATGATTATAGGATTACTGAGAAGCCATGAGAAGCAAATTCATGGGTTTAATATCCATACATGACATGAAAGAAAACTTTCCTATGAGATAGATTTTGAAGAGAAATCAAATATTAGAAATGGAGAATTTGATATGTCAAATAAAATAATACAGTGGAAAGCTTCAACAGACTTGTTGAGGCAGAAGAAAGAATATCCGAGTAAGAAGACAGATCTTTGAAAATATCTCAGACTAAAAGAAAAAAAAGAAGAAGAAATTAGAAAAATTTAAAACAGTGTTGCAGATTGATGGGATACTATCAAATGGCCATACATACAGGACTTAGGAGCTTCTGAAGGTGTGGAAAGAGATAATGGATTAGAAGGCCTATTCAGTGAAATAATTACAGAAAACTTCTCCAATTTGGAGAAATACAGGGACATCCAAACATAGGAAGTACATAGAATTCCTAATAAACATGACTAGAAAAGATCTTCACCATGATACACTGTACTCAAACTTTCAACAGTAAAACATAAAGAAAAGATTCTAAAACATGCAAGAGAGAAACACCAGATTACCTTCAGAGGATATCCAATTAGAATCCAGCTGTTTCTCATCAGAAACCATATAGGCTAAAAGAAAATGGAGAGACATAATCCAAGTCTTTAAAAAAAAAAAAAAAAAACTGTCAACTCAGAATACAGTACCCTGCAAAGCTCTCATATAAATGAAGTTGAAATAAAGACCTTCTACAACCAATAGAAATTGAAAGAATTTGTCACCACTCATCCAGCCTTACAAACGATGTTTAGGGATATGCTACACAGAAACAAAGAAAGACGGTCATAAATAATGATAAATGTGAAGGCATAATATCTCTCAGTAAAAGTACAAAGGAAAACCAAAACAGACAATAGGGATATTTACAGGAAAATGGCAGAGCCAAGTTATTACTTATCAATAGTAAACTTTAATGAAAATGGCCCAAATTTTTCAACTTAAACAGACTGGCTAAATGGATTAAAAAACAAGACCCATCAGGGCCGGCCCTGTGGCGTAGCAGGTAAAGCCATCACCTGCAGTGCCAGCATCCCATACAGGCACCAGTCGAATTTCACTGCTCCACTCAAAAGCTGGGAAAGTAGTAGAAGATGACCCAAGGTCTTGGGCCCCTGTACCCAAAGAGGAGACCCAGGAGAATATCCAGGCTCCTGATTTCAGATCAGAGCAGCTCCAGCCATTGCAGTCATTTGTGGACTGGGCAAGTGGATGGAAAAACCTCTCTTTCTTTCTCCCGCTCTCTCTGCTCTGCCTCTGCCTTACAAATAAATAAACAGGGGCTGGCCCTGTGGCAGAGCAGCTAAAGCCATCAACTGCAGTGCTGGCACCCCATATGGCCACCAGCTTGAATCCCAGCTGTTCCACTTCCAATCTAGCTCTATGTTATGGCCTGGGAAAGCAGTGGAAGATGTCCCAAGTCCTTGGGACCATGCACCTACGTAGGAGACCCAGAAGAAGCTCCTGGCACCAGCTTTGTATTGGTGCAGCTCTGGTCATTGTGGCCAGTTGGGGAGTGAACCAGCAGATGGAAGATATCTCTCTCTCTCTCTCTCTCTCTCTCTCTCTGTAACTCTTTCAAATATATAAATAAATATTTTTAAAAATAAACAAATCGTTTTTAAAATATTTTATTTATTATTTAGGTAGAGTTACAGACAGTGAGAGGAAGAGGGAGAAGGAGAGGGAGAGAGAGAGAGAGAGAGAGAGAAAGGTCTTCAATCCACTGGTTCACTCCCCAGTTGACCGCAACAGCCAGAGCTGTGTCGATCCAAAGCCCGGAGCCAGGAGCTTCCTCCGGGTCTCCCATACAGGTGCAGGGGCCCAAGGACTTGGGCTATCCACTATTGCTATCCCAGGCCATAGCAGAGAGCTGGATCAGAAGTGGAGCAGCCAGGACTAGAACCTGCCCCCATATGGGATGCTGTCACTGTAGACAGAGGATTAACCTACTATGCCACAGCAGCGGCCCCCAAATCTTTTTTTTTAACTTTTATTTAATGAATATAGATTTTCAAAGTACAGCTTATGGATTACATTGGCTCCCCCCCACAATGACTTCCCTCCCACCCACAACCCTCCCCTTTCCCGCTCTCTCTCCCCTTCCATTCTTATCAAGGTTCATTTTCAATTTTCTTTATATACAGAAGATCAGTTTAGTATACATTAAGTAAAGATTTCAACAGTTTGCACCCCCATAGAAACACAAAGTGAAAAATACTGTTTGAGTACTAGTTATAGCATTAAATCACAATGTACAGCACATTAAGGACAGAGATCCTACATGAGGAGTAAGTGCACAGTGACTCCTGTTGTTGACTTTACAAATTGACACTCCTGTTTATGGCATCAGTAATCTCCCTATGCTCCAGTCATGACTTTCCAAGGCTATGGAAGCCTTTTGAGTTCACCAACTCTTATCTTATTTAGACAAGGTCATAGTCAAAGTGGAAGTTCTCTCCTCCCTTCAGAGAAAGGTATGTCCTTCTTTGAAGACCTGTTCTTTCCACTGGGATCTCACTCACAGAGATCTTTCATTTAGGTTTTTTTTTTTTTTTTCCCAGAGTGTCTTGGCTTTCCATGCCTGAAATACTCTCATGGGCGGCCCCCAAATCTTAAAAAAAAATACAAGACCCATCTATTTGCACACAAGAAACACAACCCAATAACAAAGATAACATGCAAACTGAAAGTAAAAGGATAGAAAAGATATTTCATGCTAATTAAAAGCAAAAAAGAGCAGGTGTATCCATCCTAATATCAGACAGAATAGACTTTAAGACAAAAATTATTAAAAGAGAAAAAGGATGGCATTGTGTAATGATTAAGGGATCAATTTAACAGGAATGTCTGATTATAATAAATGCAGATGCAACCAATGTCAGGGTGTGTCACTATTCTAAACATACATTAAAGGATCTGAAGGCAGACAGACACTCCCATATAATAGTACTGTGTGATTATAATATCCCACTTTAATGAATGGACAGATCACCATACAGAAAATAAACAACAAATCAACAGAGCTAATCTACACTATGGTCCAAACTGATAGCTATAAAACTTTTCATCCCACTGCTGAAGAATACACATTCTTTTCATCACTGTATGGAACTTTCTCTAGGATAGACCACATGCTAAGTTATAAAGCAAGTTTCAACAAATTAAAATAAAAAATGAAATCATACCATGCATCTTCTCTGACCACAATGGAATGAAACTAGAAATCAAGAACTCAAGAATCTCTAGAAGTTATAAAAACACATTGAGACTGAACAACATGCTCCTGAATGAACAGTGGGTCATAGAGAAATCAAAAGATAAATCAGAATTTTTCTGGGGAGACGGCGCTGTGGTGAAGTGGGTTAAAGCCCTGGCTTGAAGCACCAGCATCCCATATGGGTGCCAGTTCAAGACCTGGCTGCTCCACTTCTGATATAGCTCTCTACTATGGCCTGGAAAAGGAGTAGAAGATGATCCAAGTCTTTGGGACCCTGCACCCGTGTGGGAAACCCAGAAGAAGCTTCTGGATCCTGGCTTCAGATTGGCACAGCTCCAGCCGTTATGGCCAATTGAGGAATGAACCATCGGATGGAAGACCTCTCTCTCTCTCTCTGCCTCTCCTCTCTCTGTGTAACTCTGACTTCCAAATAAATAAATAAATATTTAAAAATTTCTGGAAATGAATGAATATAACAACACAATATTTCTTTTTATTTTATTTATTTATTTTTTTTTTTTTTGACAGGCAGAGTGGACAGTGAGAGAGAGTGACAGAGAGAAAGGTCTTCCTTTACCGTTGGTTCACCCTCCAATGGCCACTGTGGCCAGCATGCTGCGGCCAGTGCACTGTGCTGATCCAAAGCTAGGAGCCAGGTGCTTCTCCTGGTCTCCTATGCCAGTGCAGGGCCCAAGCACTTGGGCCATCCTCCATTGCACTCCCGGGCCACAGCAGAGAGCTGGCCTGGAAGAGGGGCAACCAGGACAGAATCCAGCGCCCCGACCAGGACTAGAACCTGGTGTGCCAGCGCCACAGGTGGAGGATTAGCCTACTGAGCCACGGCACCAGCCAACAACACAATATTTCAAAACTTATGGACACAGCTTGGGGGACCAATGCTGTGGCGCAGTGAGTTAAAGCCCTGGCCTGAAGTGCTGGCATCACATATGGTCTCCGGTTTGACTGCTCCACTTCTGATCCAGCCCTCTGCTATGGCCTGGGAAAGCAGTAGAAAATGGCCCAACTACTTGGGCCCCTGCACCTGCATGGGAGACACAGAAGAAGCTCCTGACTCCTGGCTTCAGATCGGCACAGCTCCAGCAATGCCGCCATCTGGGGAGCAAGCCATCAGAGGGAAGACCTCTTCCTCTCTCTCTCTGCCTCTCCTCTCTTTCTGTAACTCAGACTTTCAAATAAATAAATCTTTAAAAAAAAAAACTTATGGATACAGCAAAAGCAGTGTTAAAGAGCAGGTTATAGCAATTGGGGTCTACATCAAGAAATTCGAGAGTTACTAATTAAATGAGTTATCAATGCATCTCAAGAACCTAGAAAAACAACAAACAAAACCCAAAATTAGTATGAGGAAAGACATAATTAAAATTAGAGAATAAATAAACAAAATTCAAACCAAAAAATACAAAAGATCAGTGAAATAGATATGGTTTTTTGGGGAAAAAATTGGTATACCATTTGCCCAACTTACCAAAACAAAGATGGAGAAGACCCAAATCAATAAAATCAGAAATTAAAAAGGAAATATAGGGGTTGGCACTGTGGCATAGCACATAAAGCCACTGCCTGCAGTGCCAGCATCTCATATGGGCACCAGTTTATATCCTGGCTGCTCCACTTCAGATCCAGCTCTCATAGCAATGACCTGGGAAAGCAGTGGAAGATGGCCCAAGTGCTTTGGCCCCTGCACCCATGTGGGAGACCCGGAAGAAGCTCCTGGCTCCTGGCTTTGGATTGGTGCAGCTCTGGCCATTGTGATCAACTGGGGAGTGAACCAGCGGAATGAGACCTCTCCCTCTCTCTGCCTCTCCTTCTCTCTGTGTGTAACTCTGACTTTCAAATAAATAAATAAATCTTTTTAAAAAAGAAAATATAACAACAGATACACAGAACTAAAGAGGATCATCAAGAATTAATATAAACAGCTATATGCCACCATATTGGAAAATCTAAAAGAAATGGATAGATTCCTGAACACATACTATCTACTAAAACCAAGCTATGAGGACATAGAATGCCTGAACAGAACAATAACCAAGACAGAGATTGAATCAGAAATAAAAACCCTCCCAAGAAAGAAAAGCAAAGGATTGGATGGTTTCACTGCTGAATTCTACCAGATTTTTACAGAACTATTTCCAATACTTCTCAAGGTATTCTAAACAATTAAAGGGGAAGGAATCCTCCCATACACCTTCTACGAGGCCAGCATCTAAGCACCTTAATGCTTAGATCAGAAAAAGATACAACAAAGTAAGGGAATTTTAGACCAATATCACTGATAAATTTAGATGCAAAAATAGTAAGTAGATACTAGCTTATTGAATCCAGCAACACATAAGAAATATCATTCAACTGGACCAAGTGGGATGCAGGGATGTTTCACAAATCAATTAATATGATACATTACATTAACAAACTGAAGAACAAAAACCATATGATTAATTCAATAGATGTAGAGAAAGCATTTGATAAAATACAACATCTTTTCAAAATAAAAAAAAAAAGCTTTAAATAAATTGGGTATAGAAGGAACATTCCTCTATACAATCAAGGCAGAATATGACAAACCCACAGCCAGCATCATATTGAATGAGGAAAATTTAGAATCATTTCCACTGAGAAACAGAGCCAGACAAGGATGCTCACTCTCACCATTACTATTCAATATAGCCCTGGAAGTTTTAGCCAGAGCCATTAGGCAAGAAAAAGAAATCAAAGGTATATAAATTGGAAAAGAAGAAGTAAACTATCCCTAATTGCAGATGACAATATTCTATAGATAGGGGGAACCAAAATACTCTAATAAGAGACTACTGGAACTCATAAAAGATTTTGGTAAAGTGGCAGGATATAAGTTTATCACACAAAAATCAACAGCCTTTGAATACACAGAAAATACCATGGCGAGAAAGAACTTCTAAGATAAATTCTATTCACAAACTGCAAAAAAAATTAAATATCTTAGTATAAATTTAACCAAGGAGGTAAAAGAGCTCTCTGATGAAAACTAGAAAACATTAAAGAAAGAAAAAGAATAAATAAATAAAAGCATGTAAAAATCTTGCACGTTTGTGGATTTGAAGAATTAATATCTTTAGAATGTCCAAATTACCAAAAGCAACTTACAGATTCAATGTGATCCCAATCAAAACCCCAATGACATCCTTCTCAGATCTAGAAAAAAATGACACTAAAATGCATATGGAAACATGAGAGACCCCAAATATCTAAAGCAATCTTAAACAACAAAACAAAGCCAGAGGCATCACAATATCAGATTTCAGGATATACTACAGGGAAGTTATAATCTAAACAACCCGGCACTTGCATAAGAATAGACATGCAGACCAACAGAACAGAATAAAAACTCCAGAAATCAATCCACACATCTATAACCAACTTATCTTTGACAAAGGAGCTAAAATCAATCTCTGGAAAAAAGGACAGTCTCTTCAACAAATGGTGCTGGGAAAACTAGATCTCCACTTGCAAAAGTATGAAACAAGATACCTACCTTATATCTTATACCTTACACAAAAATCAACTGAAAGTGGATCAAAGATCTAAATCTATGACCTGATACCATCAAAGTACAAGAGGGGAATATTGGTAAATCCTGAAAGACATTGGCATAGGCAAAGTCTTCTTGAAAAAGACTCCAGAAGCACAGGTAATACAAGCAAAGGCAGGTAGAACTGTATCAAGCTAAGAAGCTTCTGAACTGCAAAGGAAACACTCTGCAAAGTGTATAGGCAATCAACTGAATGGGTGAAAAGATTTGCAAACTATGAAACTGATAGAGGATTAATATTCTGAATCTATAAGAGTTTAACTCAACAACAAAAACACAGTTAAGAAATGTGCAAAGGATTTGTATAGACATTTTAAAGAGGAAATTCAAATATCCAACAGACACCTGAAAAAATGCTCAGTATCAGTAGCCATCAAGGAAATGCTAATCAAAACTGCAAGGAGGTTTCTCCTCACCTCAGCTAGAATGGCTCTCATACAGAAATCAAAAAAACAATTAATGCTGGTGAGGATGTGGAGGAAAAGGTACCCTAGTCCACTGCTCATGGGAATGTAAACTGGTGCAGTCACTGTCAAAGACAGTATGGAAATACCTTAGAAATCTGAATATAGTCCCACCATATGACCCAGCAAACTCATTCCTGGGAATTTACCCAGGAAAATGAAATCAGAATATAAAAGAGTGATCTATACCCCCATGTTTAATAGCAGCTCAATATCAGTAGCTAAGATATGAAGTGAAGTCAATCCAGATGTCTATCAACCAATCACTGAAGAAGGAAAGTGGCATAAATACAATATGGAATATTCCTCAGCAGTAAAAAAGAATGAACTACTGTCGTTTGCAACAAAATGAATGCAACTGGAAACCATTATACTTACTGAAATAAGCCAGTCCCAAAAACACAAACATCATATGCTTTCCCTGGTCTATGGTAATTAATAGAGAATAAAAAAGTAATGTATATGAGTGAAATTGATATTTTTGAGATTCAATGACTGTTTACAGTCTTTGCTTCCACAGTTGAGAAACAATGTTTTATTCTTGTTACTTTTTTAAATTTTTTACTTACTGTAGGGTTTTCTTATGAGACTGAAACAATGTCATTGACAAATTAAAAGAAAAAACAAGAAAGGAAAGAAGTATAGGTGGGAAAGAGAGAAAGGTGAGACGAATTACTATGCCTCTAAATCCGCATAAATGAAATACATGAATTTGTTCAAAAAGAATACATAAAAATAAAATAAATATGTACCTTTTTCATAAAGTAGATTTCCATGAAATTCCTGAAACCCCAATAGATACATACATATATATGAATAAATGTAATATTTAAAAAATAATTCAGGCCAGCACCATGGCACCCTTGGCTAATCCTCTGCCTGCGGCACGGCACCAGCACCCTGGGTTCTAGTCCCAGTTGGGGCACTGGGTACTAGTCCCAGTTGCTCTCTTCCAGTCCAGCTCTCTGCTGTGGCCTGGAAGGGCAGTGGAGGATGGCCCAAGGGCTTGGGTCCCTGCACCTGCATGGGAGACCAGAAGGAAGTACCCGGCTCCTGGCTTTGGATCAGTGCAGCGCCAGCCGTAGCAGCCATTAGGGGAATGAACCAACGGAAGGAAGACCTTTCTCTCTCTCCATGCCTAACTCTCTCTCTGTCTCTCTCACTGTCTAACTCTGCCTGGCAGATAATAATAATAATAATTCAAAGAGAACTACATTGCTCCCCATATTAAAAGATTCTAATGGGGCCAGCACTGTGGCATAGCAGGTAAAGCACCCACCTGCTGTGTTGGCATCTCATATGGGCACCAGTTCAAATGCTGGCTGCTCCACTTCCAATCCAGCTCTCTGCTATGGCTTGGGGAAGCAGAAGATGCTCCAAGTCCTTGGGCCCATGCACCCGCATGGGAGACCCGAAAGATGCTCCTGGCTCCTGGTTTAGGATCAACTCAGCTCCAGCTACTGCAGCTAATTGGGGAGTGAACCAGCAGATAGAAGACCTCTCTCTCTCTCTGCCTCTCCTGTGTAACTCTGACTTTCAAAAAAATAATAAATATTCTTTTTAAAAAGATTCTAATATATAATATTATATATTATGTATATTATATGTAATATATAATTATATATTATCTAAGATAATATTTTTATAATAACTTAGCTGAAGACATCAATTTCATACACAAATTCCTTAAAAAATATTTTAACAAAACTGACTTAAGAACAACAGAACATCTGAATGCCCTTATAAATATATTGAATTTCACAGTAAAATTTTACATGTAAAGAAAATGATAGACTTGGTTAACTTAAAATTTACTATTACTATACTCAGAAAAAAATAATTCCAATCTTATATACTCAGTTGGATTAATGACTAAAAGTAAAGGCAAAACACTTTTGGAGGGAAATACAGAAAACACTGAAGTAGGAAAATATTACTTAGGCAAACACAAATCACAAATCATAAAAGACTGGTCACTTTTATTTCAAAATTAATAAGTTGTATTAATCAAACAATATCATACAAAGAACAGAAAATCTATAATCTGAAAAAGAAAATGTCTTCAAAATACTTCAAAATACAAACCAAAGATTAATACTGCAAAGAAGTGTACACAAACAACTAAATATTATAAAATGTATAGAATACTTGAGCAAAATTTTAAAGAAAAGCTATATAGTCATTAACATGAAAAGATATTCATGATTAGTAATCAAAGTAATGCAAATTAAAACCAAAATGAGACATCATCTTCCATCATATTGACAAAAATCATTTTAAAATGAAACAATATCAAATATTATATTACAGAGGAATTGAAATTCTTGTTCACCATTGGTGGGAGTGAAAATTAGTAAAATAATGCCAGATAGTTGGGAGAAATTGAGCACAACATTCCCCACCACTAAGCACTTATATAACTAACAGCTTAGAGGAACTTTTATATGAAACAATAGAGAATAAATAAGAATATTTATATTACTAGGTAGGTAGCTTAGAAAAACATGTATATAAAATGGACTAAATAATAACATTTATACTATAATTGTTCCTTATAGCAAAAAATTGGCAACAATCCAAATATCCATCCACAGAATAGAAAATATAAAAGGATCTATGCTTGAACGTTGAGGGTTTCTCATATGGGGTAATTTTGCCAACAATCCTATCACATTTCTCTTATGTATTTATTTTTTCTTCTTCCTAAATGATCATTTTATACTTCATCTTTTCAAACTTCTAACCTCAGTATCTCCTTCCCTTACAACTCAACTCCTGGAAAGTTGTCAGCACATTTCCCCAATTCCTTTTCTCCCATCTTTACTTGAAACCACACCCACCAGAATTTCATTCCCCCACCCCACTAAAACTTCTCTTATCAAGATCAGCAAAAAAATACCAAACATGATATCTCAATTCTCATACAGGTTGAATATCCCTTATCTAAATGCTTGGGTTGAGAAGTGCTTGGAATTCATAATTTTGTCAGATTATGGGACTATTTCCATATACATATTGAGATAATTTGAGTATGAGAGAGAAGTCAACATACTTTATATACAACTTAAACATAGAGCCCAAAGACAATACAATATTTTTAGTACAGCTGCATTATGATTATAACAGATCACAGAGATCAGCTGTGGAATGTTTCACTTGTAGCATCAGTTGACAGAAAGTTTTACATTTTTGAGCATTTGAATTTTGGATATTCAGATTATGGAAGGTTAACCTGTCTTATGTATCTATCAGCAGCTCTGACAAATTCTCCTTTGAAATATCTGCTTGGCCTCTAAACCAACACACACTCCTGGTTTTCCTGTCTAAATGCTTTTTCTAGGTCTCTGTTTCTAGTTGTTTCTTTTTATCTCTACGACAATAAATATGTACAGATTCTGAAAGCACTGCATACAACTATCTAACATATCCACCAGGAAGCGTAATATGTATCTCAAATAAGTTTAAAACTGTGATTCTAATCCTCCCCCACATAAAACCTGCTTCTCCCATGAAGTTCATCATCTCAACATATCCAAACTTCATGGTGTCAGATCCTCAGGTTAAAAGCCTGATTCAACTTTTCATTTGTCTCTCTCATCCACTCTGAATCAATCACAGTTTATCCAATCTTAGTTGTTTCTTGAAAATATATTCAGAATCCAATCAATTCTCATCACTTCACATTGTCTCCATGGTCCCAAATTACACTGCCCCTTTCCTAGGTTATTATAATACCCTTTAGAAATGGGTTTCCTGCTTCTGCCTTTACATCATAATCACAGCACAGCAGGCAAAGTGCTCCTGTGAAAACCTGAATGAGAGCACATATGCTTGCTCAACATTCTCAATGTAAGGTAAGCTTTATAAGGACCTCTAAGACCACACATGATAGGATTCCCTATTACCTCTCTAAGATCATTTCTTACCATATCCCCAAGCCCGCTCGACACTACTCAAGCTTTCTGACCCACTTAACTCTTCCAAACGGCAGGCTTGTTCCCATCTCAAGGCTGTTGCACAAGCCACTCCCTTTTGTCTTCCTCAGCCACTCTTTTTGACAGTAACTACCTTAAACTCCCTCTCCTCTTTCCATGCTTTTTTTCCTTCAAACCATTGCTTGCCATTTAAATATACCTGCTTATTTCCATTTTTATTGTCTTACTTTCCCCATTAAAATATATCTCTAAAATATCAGTGATTTTTTAAAGATTTATTTATTTATTTATTTGACAGGCAGTTAGACAGTGAGAGAGACAGAAAGAAAGGTCCTCCTTTTCTGTTGGTTCACCCCCCAAATGACCGCCACAGCCAGCGTGCTGCGCCAATCCAAAGCCAGGTGCCAGGTGCCTCCTCCCAGTCTCCCATGCGGGTGCAGGGCCCAAGCACCCGGGCCATCCTCCACTGCCTTCCCGGGCCACAGCAGAGAGCTGGACTGGAAGAGGAGCAACCGGGACAGAATCCAGCGCCCCAACTGGGACTAGAACCTGGGGTGCCGGCACCGCAGGCAGAGGATTAGCCTAGTGAGCCACGGCATTGGCCTATTTATTTTAAAGTCGGAGTGAAAGAGAGGAGGAGAAATGGAATGATCTTCCATTCATTGGTTCACTACCCAAGTGGCCACAATGGCTAAGCCTGAGCCAGATGGAAGCCAGGACACAGGAGTTTCATCCAGGTCTCTGACATAGGTGACAGGAGCCCAAACACCTGTGCCATTCCCTGCTACTTTTCCCAGGCCATTAGTAGGGGAGCTGGATCAGAAGCGGAGCAGCTAGGGCACAAACCAGCACGCATATGGGATGCCAGCATTGTAGGCCACAGCTTTACTGGCTATACCACAATGCCAGCCCCAAATAGTTGATTTTTAAAAAGGGCTCTGGAGAGGCCAAACTCAGGATCTGACAAGATGATCAGGCTGCTCCACAGGATCATCAAGGAAACCAAGCATTCACTGGGAGAACCAGATGAGAGCAAGGCCTGCTATTTTCATGCAGTCACTGCTGGCCCCTCCGTTTCCCCACTACAGGGAGGGACTTTTAAACTGGAACTATTCCTACCAGAAGAATAGCCGATGGCAGCACCTAAGGCATGTTTCAAGACCAAAATTTATCACTCTAATGTAGACAAGTTTGGAAGAATATGTTTAGATATTTTAAAAGGTAAGTGATCCCCAGCACAGCAGATCTGCACAGCTCTGCTATTGCCAGGCTTTGTGAATTGCTCCCATTCCAGGTGATCCAATAGCAAATGATGTAGTGGAGCAGTGGGAAATCAACGAAGCCCAAGCCATTGAAACAGCTGGAGCACAGACTAGGCTTATAGCTACGGATAATATTTAAATCAATGTAATCATCAAGTATGCTTCACTTCTCCTGGCTGCCAAGACTTACTCCTTTTTTGTTTGCATTTAATGAACATAGTCCTATGAACATTACAGAATAAAAGCCCAGATATCAACAATCCTTTGGTGATTAAATGAACATTAGCAAATGTATGTCTCGTCCCAATTCACTGTTGTAAAGCACGAGCAGAGGCTAGAAACATCATCGGGATTGTTGTGAAACATTTAAAAGCAGTGGCCCCTCTGCCTTTACTCATTTCCCCATGAGGGTTTAAGTATAAAGCACTGTGAATGCCGGTAGTTTTCAGGGTTAGCTGCAGTGGTGCAGCTGGGTTTGTTTTTTTTATTTATTTATTTATTTATTTATAGAAGGCAGGGAAGTTTTGTTTCAATTTTATGGATTCTTTTACCCCCCTTTTTATGGTGATCTAATTGCACTGGTTAAAAGCAGCTAACCAGTTCTTTAATATATACTCTCTAGCCAAGTCTAACATTATTTAGACTCTGTACATGGACAAGCTTGTTGTTTGAACCAAAACAGGAACATGAAAAACTATCACAACCCTCACAAATAGCACTGTGGCTTTGCTATCAAGTGCAGATTTCCTCCTTCAAAAAACACTTGTGACCATTTGTATGGCTTCTCTGGAAACTTCTGTAAGTCTCATGTTTTAATAAAATATTTTTGTTATTCCAAAAAAAATGAAAAATAAAAAGGGCTCTGAAGAAGGCATACAAGGTTAAATAATCCAAGTCAAATTTAAAAACAGAAAAACTAAATGGCTTGCCTGCAAATATATTTATGAATGGGAGAAAATCTATAAAAATTGCAGACAAATAATTTACACAGCACTGAAAACAATGATTACCCCCTTTGGATCTAGTGGAGGGTTGTCATTATGGAGGGACACAGGGCTTCTGGGATAGTGTCCTCTTTCTTGGATCAAGTGGGCAGGTTTTCATTTTATTATTGTTCTGAAACTCTATGTGTATGCTTTCATATACCCTTTTTTTAAACTATAGGTTTTTTTAAAGATTTATTTATTTGAAAGAGAGAGTTACAGAGAAAGAAAGGGAGACAGAGACAGAGATCTTCCAACTGTTGGTTCACTCCACCAGATGGCCACAACAGCTGGAACTGGGCCAATCTAAATCCAGGAGCCAGGAGCTTCTTCTGGATCTTCCACATGGGTGCAGGGGCCCGAGCACTCGGGCCACCTTCTACCACCCTTTTAAGCCATAGCAGAGAGCTGGATCGGAAGTGGAGCAGCCAGGACTCGAACCAGCATCCAAATGGGATGCCAGCATACAGGCAGTGGCTTTACCTGCTATGTCACAGCACCAGCCCCTACCTTTTTTTCTATAAGCAATATTCCTCAACTTATAAAGCTAGGAAAACACTAAGTACTATGCTTTTTAATTATCTTTAAAAAATCTATACTGATAGGAATTTCTTTAAATTATCAATATTTAATTTTAACCAGACATTCCAAAACTCCAAAACTCACTAGCTACTATGATTGTTTCTAGTCTTTCTTGACCATATAAAGATTTCATGTCAATTTTAATAGAGAAATTATTTACTATACATATATGTATATGTACATATTTCTACTATTTCCCACATAAGTGTGTACCATAAATTTTTAAATTATAAATTTCCCTTACTGAGGGGCTGGAGCTTTGGCATAGCAGGTAAAACCACCCATCTGCAGTGCCGGCATCCATATGGGTGCTGGTTCGAGTCCTAACTGTTCCACTTCCAATCCAGCTCTCTGCTATGGCCTAGGAAAACAGTAGAAGATGGCCCAACTCCTTGGGCCCCTGCACCTATGTGGGAGACCTGGGAGAAGCTCCTGGCTCCTGGCTTCAGATCGGCGCAGCTCCGGCTGTTGCAGCCATCTGAGGAGTGAACCAGATGAAAGACCTCTCTCTCTCTCTTTCTGCCTCTCCTCCTTTCTCTGTGTAACTCTGACTTTCAAGTAAATAAATACTTAAAAATAACTTAAAAAATAAAATAAATAAATAAATTTCCCTTACTGAGAACTTCTTATGTTTTTCCTAATGCAGGATTTTTTTTTTTTTTTTTTGACAGGCAGAGTGGACAGTGAGAGAGAGTGACAGAGAGAAAGGTCTTCCTTTGCCGTTGGTTCACCCTCCAATGGCCACCGCGGCCGGCGTGCTGCGGCCGGTGCACCGCGCTGATCTGATGGCAGGAGCCAGGTGCTTTTCCTGGTCTCCCATGGGGTGCAGGGCCCAAGCACCTGGGCCATCCTCCACTGCACTCCCTGGCCACAGCAGAGGGCTGGCCTGGAAGAGGGGCAACCGGGACAGAATCCAGCGCCCCAACCGGGACTAGAACCCGGTGTGCCGGCGCCACTAGGCAGAGGATTAGCCTAGTGAGCCGCGGCGCCGGCCGGTTCAATAAAATTTTGTTAAAAAGATTTCAGACACTCACAGTACAAAGATATAAGGGAGGATGAAGAGGATGTTCATCAGTATCACTGAAACATGATTTAACTAATAACATACATGTGAAGTATCCTGGATAACTTTCTAAAATCTCTGACAGTTAAATTTTCAGAGAAATCACAAAAATTAACACTAAATTCATAAATTATATTTGAATATCTTAATGTAAAATAATTCCTATATCAAATTGAAGCCAAAAGAAATGAGTTCACGTAATTATGTAAATCCTCATTGAATACATTTTTAGATATATGGGATTTCAAAGACTTTTTAAAAATACTAATATACCAGAAGTTTTTTCATTAATTTACTATTTACCCTCTTAATATCTTTACAAATATAATTGACATATTTTATCTTCATTTGAAAAGTAAATGGTAAAAATACCAAGCTGATAATTAGAACTGCAAGTTATAACTGATTATGTGTAATATATTTCTGAGGTGTTAACACTGTGCATTTTCAAAGGCTAAAGAAACAGAACAATAACAGAAAAGATATGAACAATAAGCCAACATAATCCGAGATCTCTATTATCATAGAAAAGCCTGGACATATAACAGTGAGCATGTAGGCTCCGATTGTATGATCTGCAAACACACGTATGCCAAAAACACACAAGATGACTCATCTAGCAAGACTAAGAAATAAAGATCACATTTACTTTGATTCTCAAAATCATTAAAGTTCAAGTTCCTTGGCAAAGAAATGTATCAATTAGTAAAACATAATAATGTAAAAAGGATCATTTTTGAGAAGTGGGATCACTTGT
Source organism: Oryctolagus cuniculus (assembly GCF_051225735.1). Lineage (NCBI taxonomy): Eukaryota > Metazoa > Chordata > Mammalia > Lagomorpha > Leporidae > Oryctolagus > Oryctolagus cuniculus. The sequence goes on from NC_142881.1 coordinate 14,997,724, forward strand.
GTATCAAGAATGTTTATTTTCTCTATTCTTTTAATGTACAAAAACCAGATCTCAGTGCTAAAGTAGTGAAGTAGCATCAATGACTTTGGGTGACCTTTACTATGCCAAATTTTCATAAACCATTAGCATATAACATTAAACTTAAAAAGTAAAATCAAACATGTATTTCTATTTTTAATAATATTAGGAAGTATGACATATTAACTGAAAAGCACAAAAAATTTAAATGTATAGTTCAATGAGTTATCTCAAAATAAACATATGAGTTAGCATTCTAGATGCCCCCTGTTGACCATTCAAATCAGTATTCAATTCTTCCTAGCCAAAAGCAATCCCCATTATAACTTGTGAGACCAAAGATTACTTTTTCTAGGTGTTAAATTTTATAGAAATAGAATCATGGCTGGCGCTGTGGCTCAATAGGCTAATCCTCCACCTAGTGGCACCGCCACACTAGATTCTAGTCCCGGTCGGAGTGCCGGATTCTTTCCCGGTTGCCCCTCTTCCAGGCCAGCGCTCTGCTGTGGCCTGGGAAGGCAGTGGAGGATGGCCCAAGTGCTAGGGCCCTGCACCCCATGGGAGACCATGAGAAGCACCTGGCTCCTGCCTTCGGATCAGCACAGTGTGCCAGCCGCAGCACGCCCGCCGTGGCAGCCATTGGAGGGTGAACCAATGGTAAAAGGAAGACCTTTCTCTCTGTCTCTCTCTCACTATCCACTCTGCCTGTCAAAAAAAAAAAAAAAAGAAATAGAATCATATACTGTATATTATTTTGTTCAGTATTACTTTGATGAGATACAACTGGGTGGATTTGTGCAGACAATTCTTCCATTCTTATTGTTGTACAGCACTGCACAGTTTGAATACAATTAATTTACCTATTTGAACTGTTAATGGACACTTCATTTGTTCCCAATTACTGATTACTACAAACAAAACTGGATATGTATATTCTTCTACATTATGATAGTACATACATGTATGCATTTGTTAGGTATATAACTTGATGCACAATTACTAGTATATAGTATACATGAATTAGAAATGTATGTATGTTCAAATTTAGCAAATTCTGTCAAAATATTTTTCTGAGTAACTCCACCACTTTATACACATTTGCCATTGACAGTATTTTTATTTAAGATTTATTTACTCAGGACCGGCACTGTGGTGTAGCAAGAAAAGCCGCCAGCATCCCACATGGGCGCTGGTTCCAGTTCCAGCTGCTCCACTTCCAATCCAGTTCTCTTCTATGGTCTGGGAAAGCAGTAGAAGATGGCCCAAGTCCTTGGGTTCCTGCACCCACATGGGAGACCTGGAAGAAGTTCCTGGATCCTGGCTTTAGATTTGCCCAGCTCCAGCTATTGCAGCCAACTGGGGAGTGAACCATCAGATGGAAGACCTCTCTCTCTCTCTCTCTCTCTGTGTGTGTGTGTGTGTGTGTGTGTAATTCTGACTTTCAAATAAATAAATCTTTTTAAAAAATTATTTATTTGAAAAGCAAAGTGATAGAGAGAGATCTCATCCATCCACTGGTTCACTCCTCAAATGACCTTAACAGCCAGGACTAGACCAGGAAACACTCAGGAGCCAGCAACTCCATCCAGGGTTCCCACATGGTGGCAGGGACACAAGTACTTGAGCCATCCTCCACTGCCCTCCCAGGCATATTAACAAAGAGCTGGATCAGAAGCACAAAGTAGCCAACACTCTAATGAGGAACTCCAGGCACTCCAATATGGGAAACAGGTGTCCCAAGCATCAGGCTAACTTGCTGCACCACAACACCTACCCCTATAGGATTTTAAATTTTACCAATTTAGATGGATGCGCAGTGCTATCTCAACATGGTTTTATTTTAAAATGCTCTGATGACTGGGGCTGATGCTGTGGAGTAGCAGGCTAAGCTTCGCCTGTGGTACCTGCATCCCATAGGGCACTGGTTCCTGTCCCGGCTGCTCCTCTTTTGATTCAGGTCTCTGCTGATGGCCTGGGAAAGTAGTACAGGATGGCCCAAGTGTGTCAGCCCCTGCATCTGTGTAGGAGACCCAGAAGGAGCTCCTGGCTCCTGGCTTCAGATCAGCCCAGCTCCAGCCATTGCAGCCATTTGCTGAGTGAACCAGTAGATGAAAGACCTTTCTGTCTTGCCCTCTCTGTCTGTAACTCTCCCTGTCGATAGATAAATAAAATCCTTAGAAATGCTGATGATTAATAAGGCAAAACATATTTTAGTATTTGACTATCTGAATATCTTTCTTTGTAGAGTACCTGTCATAGTCACTTGTCTATTTCTTTATTGAATCACTGTCGCTCCCCCTCTTCGTGGAGGAACGACACAGGACCCTGCGCTGTTCTTTCGTCTGCTCGGCCCTCCCCGGGTTTGCTGCTGGTTCTTCCCGGGTTGGCTACCGTCCCTTCCACCTCCGTGGAAGGGCGGTTCCCCCTGGCCACTTTCCCCACTTCCGCGGGGGAGCGGCACACCGCTGGCCGGCTCTCTCGGGGGCTGCACAGGTGTTCCCTCAGATGTTCCTGGTACATGTTGTCTCTCTCCTCCTTTATAGTCCTCTTCCACCAATCCCAACTCTGCTACCCATACGCCGAGTACGCTGCTCTCCTCCAATCAGGAGCAGGTCCTACAGTTTATTGGTTGAACTGGAGGCAGCTGAGTAGACGCTGTTTCTCCCTTCTCAGCGTCATATTGTGGGAGAGCAGATGCATAGAATAAGTCTTAATTCCAGTAACTTAGTCTAGTCCGAGTTGCTCCCCACAAATCACTTTTTTTTTTTTTTTTTGACAGGCAGAGTGGATAGTGAGAGAGAGAGACAGAGAGAAAGGTCTTCCTTTTGCCATCGGTTCACCCTCCAATGGCCGCCACCGCTGGCGCGCTGCAGCCGGTGCACCGTGCTGATCCAAAGGCAGGAGCCAGGTGCTTCTCATGGTCTCCCATGGGGTGCAGGGCCCTAGCACTTGGGCCATCCTCCACTGCCTTCCCGAGCCACAGCAGAGCACTGGCCTGGAAGAGGGGCAACCGGGAAAGAATCCAGCACCCCGACCGGGACTAGAATCCAGTGTGCCAGCGCCGCTAGGTGGAGAATTAGCCTATTGAGCTGTGGCGCCAACCGACATACTACTTCTACTTCCAGAATGAATCTCTTTGGTTTGTTTTCTGCATTGCAAATATCACCCAACCAGCAGCTAGCCTGTTCACCATCTTATACTTTTGTAATATTTTTTAAAGATTTTATTTATTTGAGAGGTAGAGTTACAGAGAGAGAAAGAGAGGGAGGGAGACACAGAGAGAAAGGTCTTCCATCTGCTGGTTCACTCACCAAATGGCTGCAAAGCATAGCTGGCTGATCTGAAGCCAGGGGCCAGAAGCTCCTTCTGGGTCTCCCATGCAGGTGCAGGGGCCCAAGCATTTGGGCCATCCTCCACTGCTTTCCCAGGCCAGAAGCAGAAGGCTGGAACAGAAGAGGAGCAGCCAGGACCCAAACTGGTGGCCATGTGGGATGCCGGCGCTGCAATCAGAGGCTTAGGCTAATTTGCTACAGCACCAGCCCTCATTTTACATTTTTGAACACACAGTCTATCACTTTTCTTTATTAATAATACTATATAGTCTATATAAATCAGTCCATCAATTTTCCCTTATTAATAATATTACTTGTTTCTTTTTGTTGCTGTTGTTGACAGGCAGAGTTAGACAGAGAGAGAGAGAGAGAGAGAGAGAGAGAGAGAGAGAGAGAGAGGCAGAGAGAAAGGTCTTCCTTCCGTTGGTTCACCCCTCTAATGGCCGCTACGGCCAGCACACTGCACCAATCCGAAGCCGGGAGCCAGGTGCTTCCTCCTGGTCTCCCATGGGGTGCAGGGCCCAAGCACTTGGGCCATCCTCCACTGCACTCCTGGGCCACAGCAGAGAGCTGGACTGGAAGAGGAGCAACCGGGACAGAATCCAGCACCCCAACCGGGACTAGAACCTGGGGTGCAGCGCTGCAGGCAGAGGATTAGCCTAGTGAGCGGCGGCGCCAGCCGTTATTACTTATTTCTATTTAAGAAATTGTTCTTTACCCATGGATATCGATATTTGCCTCTGTTATCTTCTAAGATATTTCTTAGTTTATCTTCCACATTTAGAATTTAGATACACAATTGATCTGAAGGGTGTGATATGGGGTTCAATATTCACTTTTTCCAGTTCTACAACCAACTGGCCCAGAACAATTTGCTGAAAAAATTGCTTTATGGAACCAACTCTGTCATAGATTAAATGTCCCTAAATGTGTAGTTTTGCCTGGAGTTCCTCTTGGCTGCATTAATCTATTTCCCTATGTTTGCAAAATCACTTAATCATTGTAGCTTCATAAGTAGAGAAGTTCTCCAACTTTGTTCTTACAACAAATCTGTTTTAGCTATGGTTGACTGTTTGCCTTTTCCTATAAATTTTAGAAAAAGCAATGTTGATTTCCTGAAGAAAATTACCTACAATTTAGTTTGAGATTACATTAAATCCATAAATCCATTTGGAAAGAAAATCTACAATACTGAGTTTTTCAAACAATTATCAAATGTGGTCTCCATTTATTTAGGTCTCTTTTAACTTCACACAAAGAGGTCTTATAGTTTTTCTGTGTAAAGATCCTGCACATTTTAAATTATTTTCAGATTGTTGATACTCTGGCGATAACATAAATTATGTTGCCTTGAAACTGTCATTTTTAATTGCTCCTGGCAAATTCAAAATTAAATTTGAGGTTTTACACTGACCTTAAATACAGTAACCTATTTTCCATATCCCATTGAATTATAATATATTATATTACATCATATTATATTTTACTTTGTCTTATTCTCTGGCCAGAAACAAAAATACAACGCTAAATAGAAATAAGAGTGATCACCTTTAGCTCATTTTGATTTTAGAGCAAAAGCTTTCAACATTTCACTATAATGTTTGCAACAAAGCTTTGAGGTTTGTTTGTACCTTCTACCAATTCAATAATCTGCTTCTATTCCCAGCTCACTATAGTTTTAATCATCAATATATATTAGTTTTTATCTAAACATTTCTCTGCATCTTTTTGGAAGTATAAAGCTTTACTTCTCTATTATCTTAATTTTTTACTCAAATTTTACACATTTTTACTAAATTTATATTCTTTTTTTTTTTTTTTTTTGACAGGCAGAGTGGACAGTGAGAGAGAGAGACAGAGAGAAAGGTCTTCCTTTGCCGTTGGTTCACCCTCCAATGGCCACTGTGGCTGGCGCGCTGCGGCCAGCGCACCGCGCTGATCCGATGGCAGGAGCCAGGTACTTATCCTGGTCTCCCATGGGGTGCAGGGCCCAAGCACTTGGGCCATCCTCCACTGCACTTCTGGGCCACAGCAGAGAGCTGGCCTGGAAGAGGGGCAACCGGGACAGAATCCGGCGCCCCGACCGGGACTAGAACCTGGTGTGCCGGCGCCGCAAGGTGGAGGATTAGCCTAGTGAGCCGCGGCGCCGGCCTAAATTTATATTCTTAATATGACCCCAAATGGACTTCTCCCATTAACTGCTGCAGTCACGTGATTGTTTTCATCTATATTCATGAAAAATATAATACTATAATTTTCCTTACCTGTAATACATTTTTCATATTTTTGTATCAAGATTGTGCTAACCTGGGGCCAGAGCTGTGGTACAGCAGGTTAAGCTGCTCCCTGCAATGCCAGCATCCCATGTGAGCACCATTTTGGATCAGGTTCTGACTGCTCCACTTCCAACTCAGCTCACTGCTAATGCACCTAGGAAAGCAGGCCCAAGTTCTTTGGCCCCTGCCACCCATGTGGGAGACCCAGATGAAGTTCCTGGCTTTACCTGGCCCAGACCTCACCATTGTGACAACTGGGGAGTGAACCAGAGTATAGAAGATCTCTCTCTCTCTCTGCCTCTCAGAGGTGGGTTCATCTTCACTATTAGAATACAGAACTTCAAGGACTGCACTACTTCCTTAAGAGCCCACCAAGCCTCATCTCCCTTGGCACATAGGAAAATCCAATATTGGTCTTCCAGAGTTGATAAAAGCACTGCTCACTTTCCTAGGTAGTTTTCAGGATTCATAACTGTCTCAAGGACAAAAGGTACAAGAAATGCTAATCCCTCCTTCCTCGACAAAATCCTTCCTCTTAAATTGACAGTCTCGCTGCCTTTCACTGACGCTTTAAGCAGATATCACTCCTCATTTTCCCCGAATTAACAGAAACATATACATATATAATTTCACCATTGAAAAAGAATTCCTCCAAACATGCATCACCTATGATCTCGAAAAACAGCATATCTGTTTAATTATATGTACAAAAACTGAAATCAGTTCTGAGATGGTAAAAATAAAGATTAATTTATACAATGGCCATATAATGGTGATCTTTTAAAATTACATAAAATATGATAAAACATCCTTACAAATAGCATAATCTATATATAATAGTGACCTTGACAAACAAGAAAACAAAAAGCATCAGAACTTTAAGAATTTTACAAACTTTAAAGATAACAGATAAATCAATTTTACCTCTCGCTAATTTGTTTTTAAAAAATTTAGGATCCATTAGAATATCAAAGCAGCAAATATAACTGCAACATATTTATAATAATGTGTTTAAATCACAATATAGATTGTTTTAGCAAATTCTCTAATAGGACAAGTATCTAATGATGTCTGTGCACATACAGAAATCATCATGATTGCTAATTACATTCTTCGATGCAAAAGTTCACCATGGAAATTTTCTAGGAAGGGAAATATGAAATCTGAGAAAATTCTATTTAACTGATGAGCAAAAAATTAAATGCCTCATTTTGAATTTATTCAAATAATACCCAGTTCTGCTCTCTCAATCATTCACTTCTATTAAATATGCTCCTTCCCCGAGCATCGCTATACCTATTATTATTGTTGTTGTAAATTATGGTGCTTCCTTCACACAGGCGTTATCCTTTCCCTTCTGGTAAGAGACAATACAATGTGCACAACACTATGTTAGGCTGATTGATTGTGCTTTAGTAACTATACAGGTTGAGTGTTCCTTATCCAAAAAGCTTGGAACTAGAAATCTTCCAGATTTCAGACACTTTTGGATTTGCTATAGACCATGCTATTTGAGCATTCCTAACCCAAAATACTTCAAAATCCCAAGATTTCATAATTTCAGATTATAGATACTTAAAATGTACCACAATTCCTCTTGCGAGCATAGCAAAAAGTCAAAGAGAAAAAGTGAGACATATTACATAGGAAATATGATTCCATGTCAAACTTAGATAAAAAAAACTGATTTATCATTTTGATACTTTTGAAATATAAAGACTAATACTGTATCATATTAGAATAAAGATAAGAAAAGGAAAATTTCCAAAAGGGACTTTTATAATTCTTTTTTTTTTAAATAAAAGTAGAAATTAGGGTAAATATTCAAAGTGAAAGGGGCAGAACAAGCTGCAATTTAGTAGAAAACTGCATTTCATTTAAACACATACTAACTTCATCCTGGAAGTTTAGAGAAGTGTAATAGAGTCATAAAATAAAAAGGAGTCATTTTCCAGATTTCACAAAAGGAAATGAGTACAATTAAAACTTACTTACCCAGAGAATCAATAAACAAAGAAATAATTAATATTTCAAGCACAGAGAGATTATTATGGATATGAGCAAGAAATTTCTTAAAAAAAAGTGGCAAATGAACACATAAAAAGATGCTTATCCAAAGCAGTAATCAGAGAAATTCATATTGAAACATCAGTAAGCTACCATTCACAACCATCACATTAGCGGAAGTGAAAGTTTTGTTATCAACTATTGGTGAAAACACAAAGAAACAGGGACACTCATCCTCCCCTGCTGGTGGGAGTACAAGTTACCACACTGCCTTGAAAAGCAACTTGCAACATGTAATAAAGCTGAGGATGTGAATACACTCAGAGACAGCAATTTCACTTTTAAGTATATACCTTACAGAAAAGAAGGCACATGTGCGTAAGATCAGTACAAGATGTGTAACACAGCATTGCTTATAATAGAAAAATCTCCCTAACTGCCACAAACTTTGTATTTCAGAAAGCTAGATGATCAAACTAGAAAAACTTTTATTAATGTACAAATGACAATAAAATCTGAGTGCAAACAACAGGTTCCAGATTCGATGATATCAAAGATCAAAATTATTCTAGTACATGAATTTGCTAATGTGCAATAAATATGGTATCAGCACTTATAAGTAATGCATACAGAATAAGTATCTCTATGGGATCAAAAACCATTTTAAAGTGAATCATTTATATTAATGATGGCTACACATCATTTATTAACTAGTCTATATCAATGCAACATGACTGCACATCATTAGTTGAAACAAAGATTGAAAAATCCAAGAATTTCTCCATGAAAGTACTTAATAAGGATCACTATTATGCAAATATAAAATACAACCAATGCCAAATTTTCTTTGTTATACTTCTACTCTACTCACCAAGTCTTAGTGTTAACTTCATACTTATAAAGATCATCCACCAATCCATATTTATTGCCTGGTAATGCTTTATAGCCTCCGTGAACATATATAGACTTTGTTATTTCATCATACACACTGGTGTGGCCATATCCACCTTGGACAATTGCTCCTTTAGTTTCTGGAACAAGCCAAGTGTTTGATGCTGTAACAGAAAGAAAATAAATCATGAACTTTAGGTAGTATTAAAAAATTTAACTAGTATATCAATAAAACCATCAACTTGATAACTTTAAAGATACATTTTTATGAATATACTATACCTAACATTCATTTAATCAAGAAACAACACCTATTAAATATGTGCCAGGTAGCATGTTAGGTACTAGGGCTAAAACTGAGTAATAAAATTTCCAAAAATGAAAGTAAGTTCCAAAATCCAAATTTTTGCATATGCAAGAAAAAGGAGAAACCTTATTCTTGTATATTCATATACTTTTATATTCATAAATAATTCTGAACAATATTTTTATGAAAGGCTACTATGTGAAAGACAGTGAGTTAGTTACCGATATTACAAAGAAAAAAATGATATGATCATTTGACCCTAACAAATCTAAGATCAGCTGAACAAATTCTTCACTGTGCTAGAACTTATCTCTTTTTTAAGAGTCCCACTTTCCCTTTTTTAAAGTGCTGAGGATGAAAACTTTAAAAAAAAATTCCAAGGCTCTATTGAAAACCAGGTTAATGTTAGGTTTCACCAACTGGAGCACTGGTAAGATATTAAAAGCAGAAAGGAAGAAATACTCTGCTTTTGTCCCTAGCAGCAGTAACAGCAAGTGACTACAGCCGGGAAATAGAATGGTGGCTTTCTAACACTAAGCCAGGCTGGCTCCTGTTCAGTAGCGGAAGCAGCACCTCCAGTAACTCCCAGGGGCAAATGTGACCACAGATGCCTGTGTGGGTTTGCAATAGCTTCCAGATTTCTGGGTTATCCCTTCTCTTTAGTATTTCTAGTTGTCCTGACACGTCTGTTATCAATTCCTTGTACTCAATTCCATTCTGCTACCTGTATCTAGAAGAGACTTGCATTTCCTACTTCAGATTCAGTGATAGAAGTACCAGTCATATGCAAGATATTATTTACAACAAGTCCTTGTGCCCCTGTATCTGCTTGGGAGGCCTAGAAGAAGCCTCTGGCTTTTGATCAGCCCAGCTTCAGCCGTTGCAGTCATTTGGGGAGTGGACCAGTGGATGGAAGACCTTTCTCCTTCTCTGCCTCTGCCTCTCTAACTCTACCTTTCAAATAAATAAATAAATCTCTAAAATAAAAAGGAAAATTATGGCCGGCGCTGCAGCTCACTAGGCTAATCCTCCACCTTGCGGCGCCGGCACACCAGGTTCTAGTCCCGGTAGGGGTGCCGGATTCTGTCCCGGTTGCCCCTCTTCCAGGCCAGCTCTCCGCTGTGGCCAGGGAGTGCAGTGGAGGATGGCCCAAGTGCTTGGGCCCTGCACCCCATGGGAGACCAGGATAAGTACCTGGCTCCTGCCATCGGATCAGCGCGGTGCGCTGGCCGCAGCGCGCCAGCCACAGTGGCCATTGGAGGGTGAACCAACGGCAAAGGAAGACCTTTCTCTCTGTCTCTCTCTCTCACTGTCCACTCTGCCTGTAAAAAAAATAAAAAAAGGGAAAATTTAAAAAAATTTAAAATATACAAACACCTAAGTGAAAACCTGTATTTGTTTTAAAAAATAGAAGCCATAAGGCCGGCGCTGCGGCTCACTAGGCTAATCCTCCGCCTGCAGCGCCAGCACACTGGGTTCTAGTCCCGGTTGGGGCACTGGATTCTGTCCTGGTTGCTCCTCTTCCAGTCTAGCTCTCTGCTGTGGCCCGGGAGTGCAGTGGAGGATGGCCCAGGTCCTCGGGCCCTGCACCCGCATGGGAGACCAGGAGGAAGCACCTGGCTCCTGGCTTCGGATCGACACAGCGCACCGGCTGCAGCGCACCAGCTATAGTGGCCACTTGTGGGGTGAACCAATGGAAAAAAGGAAGACCTTTCTCTCTGTCTCTCTCACTGTCTAACTCTTCCTGTCAAAAACATTAAAAAAAAATAGAAGCCATAATAATGAATAAAACTAACTAGATAGATCAAGACTACAGTGGAAATAATAAAGGAAAGAAATTGAAAGGGGCAAGCATTGGGGCACAGTGAGTAAAGCCTCCCCCAGTGACACCAGCATCCCATATGGGCACAAGTTCTAGTATGGTGGCTCTACTTCTGATCCAGCTTCCTGCTGATAGCCTAAGGAAAGCAGCAGCAGATGGCCCAAATGTTTGGGCCTCTGCCACCCATGTGGGAGACCCAATAAAGCTCCTGGCTCCTGGCTTCCGTCTGGCCCATCCCTTGCAGTTGGAGCCATCTGGGGTATGAATCAGCAGATGGAGTATCTCTCTCTCTCTCTCTCTCTTGCTCTCTCTCAAATAAATAAATCTTTTTAAAAAAATGGTAAACATAAGGATAAATCAGTAAAAGCAATCCAACCTGGGGGGGGGGGGGGGGAACAGAGGAAATAGGCTGGAAAAAAAACTGAACAGAGATCCAGGAACTATGGAAAAATAACAATCTAACATTCATATTATCAGAATCCTAGAAATAGGGTAAAAAGAGAAAGTGCACTTAAAGAAACTATTACCAAAAGTTTCAAAATTTTGTAAAAGACATAAAACTATAGATTCAAGAAACTGGGCAAATATCAAATGAGATAACTCTAAAAATACCCATGCCAAGACTTATCAGAATTAAAGTTCTAAAAGCTTACAGCAGAGAATAATCTTGAACGTAGCCAGAGAGAAATGACGTATTACTCAGTAGATTTCTCATGTGAAGCCCAAAGGAAGCAACACATTTTTCAAAGGGTGGGGGGCAGTGCAAAATAAAAGAACTGACAAGTATACATTCTACCTCAGGTGAAACCATCCTTCAGAAATTAAGAGAAAAAATTCTTAGGTAAAGAAAACCTAAAAGAATCTGTCATTAACAACCTTGCCTCCCCTTTTGACTAAAAGAAAATTTTCAAGTAGAAATCAAATGATAAAATAAGGAAACTTGAAGCACCAAGAAAGAGGAACAACAAATAAAACAGAAATACAAGTGAACACATTTTTCTTGAGGTTTATAAATCATATTTGATGATGGAAACAAAAATGATGACACCATCTGATACTAAAGACAATGATATTAAGAAGTGAAGAAGATGGGGCCAGCATTGTGGTATAGTGGGTTAAACTGTGGCCTACAATGCTGAAATCCCATACCAGAGTGCTGGCTCGAGTTCCAGCGGCTCCTCTTCTGAGCCAACATCCTGCTAATACATCTGGGAAGGCAGCAAAAAATGGCCCAAGTACTTGGGCCACTACCATCCTGTGGGAGATCAGGATGGAGCTCCAGATTCCAGACCTGGCTGTTGTCACCATTTGGGGAGTGAACCAGCAGATGGAAGCTTGGTTTCATTTGCTTTCACTCTCTCTCACTCTTTCAAATAAATGAATAAAGCCTTTTCTAAATAAATAAATAAGATTGGAGAAGGCAAAGGGGTGTAAGTAAAACCAAAGTTTCTACAGTTCATGTGAGGCTGTAAACTATATAAAAAGACATTCTATAAGTAAATCAAGATGGAATCCTCAGTTATTCATGTAACCCACAGGAAGCAAGTAAAGAGAAACAAAGGCACAAGAGGAAACACATAAAAATAATTAATATAATATAAGACTTACGTACTAATACATAAATATTGTCTTAAATATAAATAGCCCATTTATATAACATTCTTGAAATGACAAAGTTATAGAAATGAAGAAAAAACTGGCAGTTGTCAGGAGTTGCAGTAGAAGGAAGCTGGTGTGATCTGAATGGACAATGTTAAAAAATCTTTGGGACGATGATATTACTTTCTATCATGACAGTAATGAGCAACTATTCTGTGTTGTGACTATGGTGACAGATACAGAATAGTAAAACAATGCTCAATAACCCAAAAGACATGAAAGGGGAAACAGGAAACACACAGAAAACAAATAATAAAGGAATAGACTTAAATTTAAACATATCACCAATTATGTGAAAGAACTTAATAATGGAGAAAAATGAAATCACATGAAACATACAATCAAAAAGGCAGTAAAAGAAAAAGAGAAATGGATAGGATAATCAGGGAGCAACAAAAATGCATGTTTAAAGACTGGGAACAGGAGAGGGAAGTAGAAGGCTAGGAATGTGGGTAGAAGGTCAGAGCCCTGGCACAGGTTAATCCTCTGCCTGCGGTGCCGGCATCCCATATGGGCGCCAATTCTAGTCCACTGCTCCTCTTCCAATCCAGCTCTCTGCTATGGCCTGGGAAAGCAGTGGAAGACAGCTCAAGTCTTGGGACCCTGCATCCACACGGGAGACCAGAAGGAAGCACCTGGCTCCTGGCTTCGGATCGACGCAGCTCTGGCCATTGCGGCCATTTGGGGAGAGAACCAACGGAAGGAAGACCTTTCTCTTTGTCTCTGCCTCTCACTGTCTGTAACTCTACCTCTCAAAAAAGGAATGTGGGTGGAATGGCAGATACAGTGGGAAAAATTACTATGCTCTTAAAGTTGTATTTATGAAGTGCGTGCAAATAAATAAAAAATAAAGTTACAATAGAATGGTAGGTTCAGAAAAAAAAGCATGTTAAAAAGCATATTGACAATTACAATGACCGTGAACTGTCTAAAAACACTATCCATCACATTGGGGAAAAAAGTAAAACCCACCTATATGCTATCAAAAAATGAAAACATATGACAGTGTAAACTCACTGGTAAAAGTAAGTACACAGTCAAATTTAAAATACTCTTAATACTATAATGGTGATAATATAAGCCACTTATTTTATTATTATGGTTATTATGGGTAAAAGACAAAACTGAAATATAATTGCTACAATAATCAGGAAGGGATATACAACATAAAATATAAATTGTGACATTGGAAACAAAATACGGGAGGTGGAGTAAAATTATTATTTCATATAATAAATGTTGAGTTGTCAGTGGTTTAAAGTAACCTGATAAAACTACAAAACACTTATAGAAGCTTCATAATAACCACAAAGTAAAAATCTATAGTACATACATAAAGACAAAAAGAATCAAAACATATCAATGCAGAAAATTATCTAAAAACAAAGAAAGGGGCCGGCGCTGTGGCACAGTGGGTTAATGCCCTGGCCTGAAGCGCCGGCATCCCATATGGGCACCAGTTCGAGACCCAGCTGCTTCACTTCTGAGCCAGCTCTCTGCTGTGGCCTGAGAAAGCAGTAGAAGATGGCCCAAGTCCTTGGGCCCCTACACCCATGTGGGAGACCCAGAAGAAGCCCCTGGCTCCGGATCGGCACAGCTCCAGCTGTTGCGGCCATTTGGGGAGTAAAAATTGGATGGAAGACCTTTCTCTCTCTGCCTATCCTTTCTCTGTGTAAATCTGACTTTCAAATAAATAAATAAATAAATCTTGAAAGGAAGAAAGGGAGGGAGGGAGGGAAGGAGGGAGGAGGCAAGCAACAAGGAATAAAGGAACAAAGTTTCCATAAATCAAGACAACAATTAAACTTGCAATACTAAATCTTTATCTACCAGTAATTACTTTCAATGTAAATACATAAAATTTGCAAACCAAAAACACAGAGTATCTGAATGATAAAAAATTATTTTTAAAGACTCAACTAAATGCTACCTACCATATACTCAATTTATCTTTCAGGATACACATAGGTTGAAAGTGAAATAATATAACAAGATACTTCATGAAAATGAAAATAGTACCTTCTGATTCCATTTTACATGAACTTTCTGAAGTTCCATTGTATATGTGTTCTGATTTTTTATCTAGGTTCAAAAATTCATTTTGTAGTGGTACAATTAGTGGTTCCTTTAAAATATTTTAAAATACCTAATTGATTAAAATTTCTAATGTTAAAGATAAATAAATATATTGATTGCAAAAGAAAAGAAAATGGAAAATAAAAGCAAGTAAGGATAAGTACACTTAGAAAAAACAGAATTAAGGCCACAAATTGTAAAATGAGACAAAAGTCATCGTACAATGATAAAAAGATTGATTCATCAAGAACATACAGCAATTCTACTTACACATGGGTCCAACATTGGAGCACTTATAGAAAACAAGTAGTAACAGATATTAAGGGACACAGAGACTGCAAACAATGAGAACAGAGGATTTCAATATACCACTTTCAACAATGGAAATCATCCAAATTATCATAAAACCATATTGGACTTGAACTACAATTTTTTTAAGATTTTATTTATTTGAGAGGCAGAGTTTCAAACAGTGAGAGGGAGAGATAGAGAGAAAAAGGTCTTCCATCCACTAGTTGACTCCCCGAATGGCCACAACAACCAGAACTGCACCAACCCGAAGCCAGGAGCAAGGAGCTTCTTCCAGTTCTCCCACATGGGTGCTAGGGCCCAAGCACTTGCGCCATCTTCCACTGCTTTCCCAGGCCATAGCAGAGAGCTGGATCAGAAGAGCAGCAGCTGAGACTAGAACTGGCACCCATATGGAATACCAGCGCCAGAGGCGGAGGATTAACCTATCACACCACAGCATCAGCCCCAAACTACATTTTTTAACTTAATATTTAATTGACTATTTTTTGTGATAACATGTTTTTGATTCACATTATAGTCAAAGGCTTAATGTCTCTATTAAATAAAAAGTTCAACAAATAAAAATAAAAGATCACAGTCCAGCAGGAAATTAGGCAAGGGCTATTTACAGTAATCAATGAAAAGATGTTCAACTTCAGTCATATAAAGTAAATTTTAAAATACTCCAAAAATCATTAAAACTACTGTAGCATATAATTCCTATAAACTGTTTGATAAAGATTTAAAACAACAGGCATTTACTGAACAGTCCATCCAATAGCAAAGGAATGAATACACACCTTCTCAACCACACAGGGAACATTCTCCAAGACAAGGTCATATCTTAGACCACAAAATAAATCTTAACAAATTTAAGAAAACCAAATTAATAACATCAAATATCTTTTCCACACAGGGGGAATTCATAAGATCAAAAAATATGTAAAAATTAAGTAACATGCTCTTTAAACAACCAAAGAAGAAAATAAGAAAATTAAATCACAAGACAAATGAAAATGTAAATACAATGTACCATAATTTATAAGATGCAGCAAAAAGATCTAAGAGGGAATTTTATATCTATAAATGTCCACATCAAAAAGGAAAAAGATCTCCAATAAACTAAAGTTATACTTCAAGGAAGTTAAAAAAAAAAAAGGAAGAAAGGAAGAAGCTAAACAAATACTTAAAATGAATAACAGAATAAATGAAATAGAGACTAGAAAAAAACAAGATCAACAAGAAAAGATAATGAAACTAACAGTTGGTTTTTAGAAAAAATAAAATCAACAAATCCTCAGTAAAACTGTTTAGAAAAAAGAGAAAACTCAAATAAAATCAGAAATAAAATGAGACATTATAACTGATAGCAGAGAAATACAAAGGATCGTACGAGACTACTATGAACAATTATATGCCAACAGATTGAATAACCTAAAAAAAAAAGAAGGATGAATTACCAGATACATACACTCTAACAAGTCTGAATCAAGAAGATAAGGAAGACAGCACTGTGGAGAAGTAGGCTAGGCTTCCACCTGCAGTGCCCACATCCCATATGGCCACTGGTTCGTGTCCCGGCTGCTCCTCTTCCCAGCCGGCTTTCTGTTTATGGCTTGGGAAAGTAGTGGAAGATGGCCCAGTTGCTTGGGCCCCTGCCTCTCAAGTATATAAATAAATCTTAAAAAAAAAAAAAAGTGAAGAAACCTGAACAGACTAATTATAAGGATAATGAATAAGCAATCAAAAAGTTCCCAAAAAATAAAAGCCAAAGACCACATGGCTTCAATGGTTGAATTCTCTCAAATATTTAAAGAAATAATGACAATTTTTCTTTTAAATATTGAAGAAAATAGACTCCTCTTCCACAAATTATTTTCTAAGGCTAACACTAACCTGATAAGGCACTACAAAGAAAGAAAAAGTACAGGACAATATTCATGATGAACACAAATACAAATATCCTCAACAAAATGGCAGCAAACTGAATCCAACAGAATAATAAAAAGATAATTCACCATGATGAAATCCAATTCACCACAGGAATGTAAGGATGGCTCAACATATGCATGTCAATAAATGCAATATACCCCAACAAGAAAATAAAGGACAAAAATATATGATATCTCAACAGACATACAAAAGGTATTCATAAAATTCAACATCCCCTAATAATAAAAAAGGACAAAAACTGTTTATCTTCACCAGATATATAAATCTCAGCCACTGAAATAAAATTATGTCTGATATAATTAATCATTAGGGAAGTGCAGATAGTAAGATATCACTATCAGTAAGATAGTGCATAGTAAGATATCACTAAAACACCTATCATTTAAAAACTAACAATGCCAAGTATTGGTGAGGATGTTAATAGGAACTCTCATATGCTGCAAGTAGGTTGCAAAGAATATTATCACTTGGTAAACAGTATGGCAGTTTCATATAGTTAAATACCACACAATCCAGCAATCCCACTCTCCAATACTTACACAACAAAAACATATGCCCTGCTCCCCACGTAGGATCTCTGTCCTTAATGTGTTTTACTATGAAACTTAAAGACAACACTACTAATCGAACAATACCCTATACCTTATGCGGTTGTGTGAGGGCAGCCTGTTGAAATCCTTGCTTAGTGTATACTAAGTTGATCTTCTCTATATGAAGGTAATTGAAAATGAAACTCGATGAAGGGCAGGTTGGGAGAGGGAATGGGAGAGGGGAAGGCCGCAGGAGGGAGGGAGGTGGGGGGGAGCCACAACAATACAAAAGTTGCACTTTGTAAATTCACATTTATTAAATAAAAAATATATGTCCACATAAAGACTTGTATGCAAATAGTCATAACAGATTTTTTCAAAAGATATCAAAACTGTACCCAAATGTCCACTAACAGGTAAATGTGTAAACAAATTGAGTTTCATCCAAAGACACAAAAAGGAGCCAACTGCTGATACAGGAAAAAAATATGGATGTCATGGATGCCGTTTTGTGTCCCGGCTGCTCCACATCCAATCCAGCTCCCTGCTAATGGACTGGGGAAAGCAGCAGAAAATGGCCCAAGTATTTGGGCCCCTGCCACTGCAGCCATCTGCGGAGTGAACTAGCAGATAGAAGATCTCTCTCTTCTCTGTCTCTCCCTCTCTTTCAAAACAAATCTTTAAGAAAATGTGGATATTATCATGCTAAGTTGTAGAAATCATATAAGATCACCTTCTATAGGATTCCCCTATACAAAATTCAAAGTGAGGCAAAATTACAGTGACATAGCAAACTGGATTGGAGAATCATAAGACAGTGACTCAACAGTGGCATTAGTAAACTTCTCAAGGTGATAGAAATGTGTCTGTCTTAACTGATGTGGTACTTACGGAACTATTCACATTTGCCAAAGCTAATCAAGTTACACTCTTAAAATCCAAGTTATTATACATACATATGTATTTGCTGGTGATAACTAAATCTGCCTCTCAGTGCTCCCCATCTTAGCATGCTGCATTTCCATTTTTCTAGTTACTAAATCAGTATCTTAGAGCTATCCTTGACTCTTCTCTCTTACATTCTAATTTGTTCTCTCAGCCAATTCTGTTGTTTACACTTTCAAAACAAATAAAAAACCCAAATCCATTCAAGTGACTCCTCTGCTAATACACCATTCTAGGACAATTTCCTTATCCATCTAAATTACTGATCTCTAAAAATGCACAATGCAGGAGAAAAGATTTTTATTTAGTTAATTGTTATACTGACTGCTGACACAGACTGATAATGATATATTGAGATCCTAATAAACCACCAACTATTTATATTGTTCTGTGTGGTGCCAAAGAGATGTTTAAGCTACGTTTAAGATCCAGCCTGCATGCACACAGCAATCCTCCATCCACCCCTACTCATAATCAAAGCCACACTGTTTTCTTGTCCCATTTTCCCAAGCCCTTTTTATACCCATTAGGGAGCCTCTTTTAGCTCTCCTCAGAAAATCTCATTTCATGAATAAAAAACCTCATACTCTTCTCAGTGTTATATGTAACACAGTCCTTCTCAACATCTAGACCATATTTAGTGAGGTAGAAGATCCATTTTGTCTTTGTGGGATGACCATAATACACCAGATCACTATAGCCTTTAGGGCAAAAACATTACTAAATATTTATCATTATAAATTGCTTTAAAGTCAATATTCTAGAAGAGTAACATAACTTCAAAATATATACACCAAAAGTTGAAAAAATATATAAAATCGACATCATCATAGAAAATTTGATGTACATTTCCCAGTAATTGACAGCATTAGTCAAACTACCATTAGAGATCTAAAAGATTTTAGCATAAACAATGTACTAAATTTAGTGAAATACTGACATTTGCAGCAAAGTGGTTGGACCTAAGTATCACTGATTTGAATGAAATGAGCCAGACACAATACAAACATGACATTCTCTCCCTCATATATGGAGGTTTAAAAAAAAAGTCAAAATGAACTTAGAAGAGTGATTAGTAGAGGTTGAGTAACTATAGTTCACAATAATGTATTATACACTGTATAAAAAACTAGAAGAGAGGAGCTGGTAGGCTTCAAGCACAAAGAGAGGAAAAAGGGAAGACTAGTAGCATGGTTTTATCAGTTTACAGTGTGTATATGTGTTGAAATAGTGCACTGTACCCCATAAAATTGTACAAGTATCATATGTTTAAAATTTTTGATAGTATTTTTAAAATAAACAGGAGTGAGCATTTGGCCTAAGTTCCAGTCCTAGCTCAGCTTCCTGCTAAAATGCACCTTGGTGGGGGCGGGGTGGGGGGGGATGGGAGGGGAGGAAGGGTGTTAGGCAGGTGATGGCTTAAATACCTGCTTCCCTGCCACCCACATGAGGGACCTGGATTGACTGGATTGATTCAAAGCTCCCGGCTTTCACACGGCCCACCCCTGGTTATTGGGTGTATTTAGGGGAAGAACTAGCAGGTGGAAGTTCTTTCTCTGTTTGCCTCTTTCTCTTTCAAACAGTGAAAATAAATAAATTAAAAGTATTAAAAAGGAAGCAAACAAATGTATTATGCCATTTTGGAATAAAGTTCTGGCACTTTTCTTAAAAAGTTTAAGATACATGTTGTGGGGAGCAGCTTGGACTAGACTAAGTTACTGGAATTAAGACTTATTCTATGCATCTGCTCTCCTGTGGGGAGCAGCTCGGACTAGACTAAGTTACTGGAATTAAGACTTATTCTATGCATCTGCTCTCCTACAATATGGCGCTGGGAGAGGAGAAAACAGCTTCTACCCAGCTGCCTCCAGTTCAACCAATAAACTGTAGGACTTGCTCCTGATTGGAGAGCAGCGTACTCGGCGTGTGGGCAGCCGAGTTGGGATTGGCAGAGGAGGACTATAAGGGAGGAGAGAGACGGCATGCACCAGGAACATCTATGGGGAACATCTAAGGGAACCCGTGCAGCCCCCGAGAAAGCCGGCCGGCGGTGTGCCGCTCCCCTGCGGAAGTGGGGAATGTGGCCAGGGGGAACTGCCCTTCCATGGAGGTGGAAGGGACAGTAGCCAACCCGGGAAGAACCAGCAGCAAACCCGGGGAGGGCCGAGCAGACGAAAGAACAGCGCAGGGTCCTGTGTCGTTCCTCCACGAAGAGGGGGAGCGACATAATGGTGCCGTGACTCGGATATGAAGCCTAGGCAGGGTTTAGTGTCGTTCCCCCATGAAGACGGGGAGCGACACATGTTCCTTCTGATATAGCATTAGACAAGAGAAACAAAAACATGTCCATAAGTAGTAGACTTATACAGGAATGTTCATGGCAGTAATATTCACATTAGTCCAGAATTATAAACAGCCCAGGTGTCCATCAATAGGAGAAACCATAAACAAATACATTAATACACTGGAATAATACTCAACAAAAAGGAACAAATTACGAATGCATACATGTCTGAATCTTAACATGGAAGTGAAAGAAGTCTTACACAAAAAGTATGCATAATATATATGAAATTCTAGGCAAAACTACTTCATGGAGGGAAAAGAAATCAGGTATTGGGGAGAATATGGTCTAGGAAGAGTCATTAGAGAACTTTCTCAGGTGACAGTAAATGTTCCATTATCTTGGTAAGAATTTGGGTTTGGAGGCTGGTATTGTGGTATAGCAGATAAAGCTGCAGCCTGAGGCACTAGCAGCCCATATGGGTACTGGTTCAAGTTCCACCTGCTCCACTTCTGACCCAGCTCCCTGCTAATATTTCTGGGAAAGTAGTGGAGAAAAACCCAAGTCCATGGGCCCAAGTGCAGGAGCACCCACATGAGAGACCAAGAAGCTCCTGGCTCCTGGCTCTGAACCAGCTCAGCTCCGGTCATGGTGGCCATTTGGGGAGTAAACCAGCAGAAGGAAGAGCGTTCTCTCTCTCTGGCTTATGCTAGCTTACTTGCTCTCTCTCTCTCTCGCTCTCTCGCTCTCTCCTTGCCTTTCAAATAAATATTTTTTAAAAAGAATTTGGGCTTCACAGACACATATATTTACCAACAGTCATATGGTACACTAAAGATACATGCACTCCCCTGCATGCAACTTTTAGGTTTTACTATGAATAAAAAACTCTAGTTAACAGTAGGCATGCTATTGTCTTTACAGGTCAAGTGATGTTTTCAACTTTCTTTAAAATGCACAAAATAATAAGGCCAGCGGCATGGTATAGCAGGTAAAGCTGCCGCCTGTGGTGCCATATGGGCAACGGTTTGAGTCCTGGCTACTCCATTTCCGATCTAACTCCCTGCTAATGCACCTTTGCAAGCAGTGGAAATTGGCGCAGGCACTTGGGACCCTGCACCCACAAGGGAGACCTGGAAGAGGCTCCTGGCACCGGGCTTCAGATCGGCCCAGCTCCAGCTGTTACAATCATTTGGGAAGTGAACCAGCAGATGAAATATCTCTCTCTCTCTCTCTGCCTCTCCTCTGTAACTCTTTCAAATAAATAAATTTTTTAAAAATGCCCAAAAAAGATTGTTAGAGAGAGAGCTACAGTATATGAAAAAGTAAAAAGTTAACATAAAATTGATTTTTTAACAATTTGGCCTGATTTTAATGTTTTTCAAGTATTATTTTGACATAGAACCTAGGTTTAAGTTATGAACATTTGACAGTGTTCATTTATCTAACCACGCCTGAGGTTACTAAGGACTTAACCATTTCTTTTTAAAGATTGTATTTGTTTATTTGAAAGGTGGAGTTACAGAGAGGAGGGGGGGAAGAGACAGAAAGGTCTTTATCCAGTAGCTCACTTCCCAAATGGCCACAGGGGCCAGAGCTGAGCCAATCTGAAGCCAGGAGCCAGGAGCTTCTTCCAGATCTCCCACACGGGTGCAGGAGCCCAAGTACTTAGGCCATCTTCTACTGCTTTCTGAGGCCACAGCAAGGAGCTGGATCAGAAGAGGAGCAGCCGGGACACAAACTGATGCCCATATGGGATGTTGAAGCTGGAGGCGGCAGCTTCACCCACTTTGCCATGGAGCTTGCCCTGACTTAACCATTTTATAATACTACAAAATCACAAAATTTAAGTAGTAGATACATAAGAATTTATAATCCGATTATATCTATTTTAAGTACTTTTAATTATCTGTAATAATTTAGATGGGCAGAGGACTGTCAAATATGTTCTCTCACCATAATCAAGTAAGCCAGAAATCAAAAACAAATGAAATTTTTAAATCCCATGATTAAAATTTTAAACCATACTTCTTCTTATGCTGATTTGTGTCCAAGAAGAAATTACTATGTAAGTATTATAAATTTGAACACCAACAATTAAAATACTACATACCAAATTATATAGGATACTGTGGCCATGTTTATATGTATAGTCATTTACTCATTTATTTATTCTAGAGACAGAGAGAGAGAGAGATGGAGAGAGACCACTCCTCAAATGTCTATGACAGCCAGGACTAGGCAGAGGTTTAAAGAGCAAATCGGGAACTGAATCCAGGTTTCCCAAGAGTCACTAGCTTGATCCATCACTGCTGTCTCTCAGGGCCTGCAGTAGGAGGAAGTTGGAGATTTGAGCCAGAGGCAGGTATTGAACCCAGGTACTCTGAAATGGGATGTGGGTATCTCAACCAGCATCTAAACTGTTAAGCCAAACACTTGTCCCATGCTATAGCTTTAAATGCATACATAACAGTATTTCAAAATGTTGGTAGAAAATGGACTTAAAAGATAATTTTATTTGGTGCAAAAATATTTGAAATCCATGCATATAAGAGAGGGGTCTTAAAAGTTCATGTAAAATGTGTACTATGAAAAACAGTACATACAAATTTCAAATTTTTTTGCTCCTAAATAAACTTAATTCCATTTTTCCTCAAACATGCTAAAGTCCTCTCATATATAAAGAACATTCAAAAGAAGAATGCATGAAAGATGATGAATGAAGCATCAAAATAAAAAGCAGGGAAAAGCATACCACAGCAAAAAATGCACACTAAAAGGAGTTCATAATAAAAAAATCAACTAATAAAACAGACAAATGAATTTCAAAAACAAATAATTCACTAACCCCAAAAGTTGGGGCTTTGAAAAGCATAAAGATGGGGCCAGCTTTGTGGCATAACAAGTTAAGCCATCACATGCAACACTGGAACCCCTAAATGGGCACTGGTTCTGGGTGCTCTGCTTCCGATTCACATGCCTGTTAATGCCCTGGAAAATCAGTGGAAGATGCCATAAGTCCTTCATCCCCTGCACCCACGTGAGAGACCTAAATGAAGCTCCTGGCTCCTGGCTTCGTCCTGGCCCATCCCCAGTCATAGAAGCCACTTGGAAAGTGAACCAGCAGGGTAGAAGATATCTCTCTCTCTCTCTCTCTCTCTCTCTCTCTCTCTCTCTCTCTGTAACTCAGCCTTTCAAACAAATAAAATAAATCTTTTTTTAAAAGAAAAGTATAAAGATTTATAGTCTCCTGTATAATCTAATCACAAAAGTAAAAAAGTCCAAGCTGCCAATATTAGGAATATGAAAGAGAACATGGCTGCAGAATACTTCTAAATTCACTAAAAGAGAACACTTTTGGTTAATGCACTTGAAACTTTACATAATTAAACTATGAAAACATTAGATCATCAAGTCTCACAAGAAGAGAGAAAAAACTTTAGCAGTCCTATAACTATAAATAAATTGAATCTGATTTGAAAACATTGCCACAATGAAGTCTCCAGACTCAGATGCCTTCATCAACAACTTGTACCAGACATTTTTGAAAAAAGCAGTGATGACAACGTCTGTCAAATACTGGAAAGAAGAATGAAATTTAGAAAATAGGCAGCAGAGCTAGCAAAACAGAAATTGTCTGGAAGAAGTCATGGTTTTTATTTTTTTTTATTTTTATTTTTTTTTATTTTTTTGACAGGCAGAGTGGACAGTGAGAGAGAGAGAGACAGAGAGAAAGGTCTTCCTTTGCCGTGGGTTCACCCTCCAATGGCCGCCGCGGCCGGTGCGCTGCGGCTGGCGCACCACGCTGATCCGATGGCAGGAGCCAGGAGCTTATCCTGGTCTCCCATGGGGTGCAGGGCCCAAGCACTTGGGCCATCCTCCACTGCACTCCCGGGCCACAGCAGAGAGCTGGCCTGGAAGAGGGACAACTGGGACAGAATCCGGCACCCCGACCGGGACTAGAACCCGGTGTGCCGGCACCGCAGGTGGAGGATTAGCCTAGTGAGCTGCGGCGCCGGCCAGAAGTCATGGTTTTATCCCAATATCCTAAAGGCATGCAAGGGCAATATTCAAAAATTAACAATAATTATTTAACATCTGAAAGTATATAGTCAGTATTCAAATTTGTAATAATTTTATAAACTTATTTTTATAGATGTATTTATTTATCTGAAATACAGAGTGAGTGAGAGTGAGAGAAAGGGAAGCAGGGAGGGAGAGAGGAAAGGTAAAGGGGGGGGGGGGGAATGAATGAATCTTCCATCTACTGATTCAATCTCCCAAATGCCTACCACAGCAGGGGATGGCCAGGCCTAAGCCAGAACTCCATACAGTCTCCCACATGAGTGGGAGAGACCCAAGTACTGAGGTCATCATCCACTGCCCTCCCAGGTACATTAACAGAACTAGATTGAAAGCAGAGTAGCCCCTACTCAAACTAACACTGTAATGTGGGATGCAGATGTAAGCAGCAAGACACCCAAACTTTTATTAAGTTTGTTGGAATCAGGATCTAAATGTAACCCACACGTTGCAGTTGTCCAAGAAGTTATCTCCAAGTCTTTTAAATCTATAGGTTCTCCATCTTTTTTATTGCGAATATTTTGCTCAACAGTATTTACCAATTTCTAGAATAAAGGCTAATGATCATTGACCCAAAAAAGGAAGAAACTAAATCTTTAGACAGCAGACTTAGGAATCAAAAGCAAAAATGGGCTGAACTTATCTTAATGATAAATGTCAAATACTTCACTGAGAGTCCAACATTAATCACACAAGTACAGGATACAGTAATCTTATTTCACAGCAGTTACATAAAAAACTAGTGAACTAAGACAAATTTTTTGTTTATAAGTGAACAGAATAATATTAGTATAAAATACAAATTTAGGTTACATTAATAAAGTTAACAAAATATCTTGTCTAGAAGAAGGTAAAATAATGATTTCACATGAGGTAGCATGCTTTGTTAAAATGTTAGGTATGAATGGGTCATTACAAAGTATAGTTTTTCCAGGGAGAGTGGTAAAGATTACAAAAAGACAACAAAGATAATGTTTATCTTATACAATCCTGATTTGCAATTATCTACCAAGGTGATCATTGGCCAGTTCTACACAACATCTGTGCCTCAGCTTCCTTATCTGTAAATTGGAGTAAAAAACAGCATGTATTATTGCTTGAGGGTTAAATAAAATTACAAGGGGCTGGCGCTATGGCATAGCAGGTAAAACTGCCACCTGCGGTGCCGGCATCCCACGTGGGTGCCTGTTCAAGACCTGGCTGCTCCACTTCGAATCCAGCTCTCTGCTATGACCAGGGAAAGCAGTGGAAGATGGCCCAAATCCTTGGGCCCCTGCACCAACATGGGAGACCCTAAAGAAGTCCTGGCTCCTGGCTGCGGATCAGCGCAGCTCCCGGCATTGCGGCCAATTAGGGAGTGAACCAACGGATGGAAGACCTCCCTCCCTCCCTTTCTCTCTCTCTCTCTGCCTCTCCTCTCTCTGTGTAACTGTGACTTTCAAGTAAAATAAATAAATAAATAAATCTTTAAATAATAAAATTACAATACCTTGTAAGAATTAAGCCCTTAATAAATATTAGCTATTGCCATTATTATTGGAAAATATTCTTTAAATCATTCAGTGTTAATATAAGGTATTATCAAAAAAGATTTGGAATGGAAACCACGTCACATAAAGACTGAAGGAAACAGGATGCTTGCCTAAAAAACTAAAGCTGTTAAAACAAGATATTCCTGAAGAATATTTGAAAGGTCAATATGTGGAAGAGTGATTAAATTGCCAGGATACAGTTCTGTATAATCATGAAAAAAACAAGAAATACAAATTCCAAGCATGCATATTTCTTCTAAATAAAATTTTAAAGTTTATCAAATATAATGTCTGCCTTTTAAGTCATGATTTATCTACCAGTGAAAGAATGCTAACCAGAGACAGAAAATATCAAAATTTTCTGGATATGAATGCACCTCTCCTGAAATTTTTTAATACAGTCAATGCATAGATTTAAATATATGTATAATAAACATATAAATTTTAAATAATTTTAAAGGATATGGTTTAAAATTTTCACTTACCAAAACTATAGCCTTTTAATATATTATTTTCTGAAACAATAAATATAAAAATATAAAATTTTAACAGTAGCTTTTGACACAATTTATTAAAATGATATTTTACTCATTATATTGAAACTCTTTCATATTTCTTAATTAGTTCTGAGAAGTTCTAAATGAAACTTGACCACAAATGCTAAGACTAATATAAGCTCACAACAAAATTTTGCTTTTGATGATGCCTATGATTAAATTACTTTTAAACTGGAGATTTTTCCTACTAAAAATTCCTATCCTGACCTAGCAGTTAAGATTCCAGTTAAGAAGACTACAATTCCAGTATTTTGCAATACAGACCCTGGGAGGTGGCTGGTGATGGCTTTAGTAGCTGGATCCCTGCCATCCATGTGGGATACCAAGGTTAACTTCCCCACTCCAAGCTCTGGCCCTGACCAAGCTCTGGTCATTGTGGGCATCTGGGGAGTAAACCAGTAGGTGGGAGCTCTCTCTTTCTCTCTGCGTCTCAATAAAAAAAGAACTATTATAAAAGTTCCTAATTGCCATTACCTAACACATTTATATTATAATCTATATTTTTAGATGTTTTCCAAAAATCAATGTACAATTTATACTTAACATTATAGAATTTTGAAAAATTACATGATGCTCAAAGCAGAAGAAAAAGTCACATTGCATCACTACATTTTAAAAAAAGAAATAATTATCCTTCTCTGTATAACATGTCAAAAATAAAACTTTAATTTTTAATCAAAAAGAAGAAATTAAGAGAAAATGACATGAATAACGGCTTCTCAACTACACCTCCCAAAGGCATGAAACATACTAAAGAAAACATTACTATTATACTCACCTTGAGACTCACATTGAGATTCTTAGAAAGTTTATGAGGTATTGCTAACTCAAAGTGAAATAAATTTCCCTCAGGACTAACCCAGAAGAGCTTTATGGTCCAAGTTAGTAAAACCATCCACATAATTCCCCTCTGAGATTTATAGATTCCCTAAAGTCATAATTCTAAGTATAACAAAAAAGGACAAACTGACGTTTCCTTCACTGCCACTGAAAATTCACAGGAATTCTTACTACATTCAGTTAAATATATACTTTAAACCAAATACGAAAAACAAATACACTTCTTCAATTTCCACCATTTTTGCAAATTTAATTTCAATGGTGTGACCAAGCTGCACTAACAAAGGAAATTTAACACTTGTTACTTAGAATCACTGTTAAAACAATTTGTTCCATTAATCAGAAGTGCACTCTCCCTCCCTCTCTCTCATACACACACTGTATAACCATTCCCGTTGTCCTTATATATTTAAGTGCATATTTCTTAACAAAAAGCACCCTTTACACAACCACATCAGTTATCAGCTTAAGAAATCTGACATTTGGAATGCCTGTTCCCCTGCCAAGTAATATTAGTCCCTTTAACTGTCAGCTTGGCACACCCACCTTCCCAGGATGCACCAGTCTCACCCAGGACCAGGATGCATGCTAAGACCCAAGCCCATTTGTATATCTGATTAAGGTACCACCCCCTGTATCACAAAAAGAGGTGGAGAGTGAAGGAGAGGTCTCTTTTCACCTTGGACCAAGCTTCAAGGTACTGCTCTCATTTTCTGTCTCTCTTTCACAGGCAAACCTCTGGCCTACTCATCATGAGTATTTCTCCTTCACAACATATTTTTATCCAGCATAAAATCTAGTGTGTGATCACCAATTGTCATACATATGTGTATGACATACATGTGTATGACATAATATGTATGACTACATTGTATAGCTATGTCAACATTCAGTTGTCATGTTTCTTTTGACTCCTTAAATCCTACACAATTTTTCAACCTTTGTCTACTAAAACATTGATCTTTTTTTTTTAAAGATTTATTTCTTTGAAAGGTAGAGTTACAAAGGAGAGACAGGGGTGGGGGGTGGGGAGAGATTCCATCTGCTGGTTCACTCCCCCAAATGGCTGCAATGGCCAGGGTGGACCAAACTCAAATCAGGAGGAAAGAGCTTCATCCAGGTCTCCCACATGGGTCCAGGGGCCCAGTGATATGGGTCATCTTCTGCTGCTCTCCAAGGGCCATTAGCAGGGAGTTGGATTGGAAGTGGAGCATCCAGAACTCAAACCAGCACCCACATGGAATGCCCACTTCACAGGTGGCAGCTTAACTAGCTATGACACAATGTCGCTACCCAGCACAGACGTTCTTAAAGAATAAGGGTCTCCCCTTTTTAAAACAGAATGTCCCTCATTTGAAATTTGTCTGGTATTGCATAATGATTAGACTCAGGTTATACATTCCCAGTCAGAATACTCTAAGTTATGAATAAACAACCTATGTCCTGTGTTAGTATATGCTCATTTTTTAAAGATTTGTGTATTTGAAAGGCAGAGTAACAGAATGTGAAACAGAGACAGGCAGACAATGAATCTTTTCTACCCACTGGTTCACTCACAAAATGACTTATAACAGCTGGAGTTGGGCTAAGCTGAAGCAAAGAGCCAGGAACACCATCTGGGTCTCCCACATGGGTAGCAGGAACTCAAGTTATTGAGCCATCATCCAACTGCATCCCAGGCACATGAGCAGGAAGCTAGATGGGAAAGGAGCTTCCAGAACTTGAACTGGCACTCCAAAACGGGACGCAGGGGTCAGAAGCAGAGGCTTAACCAGCTGAACCACAATGCCCACCCCTAGTCTATGCTCATTTTCATTAAAAAAAAAAAAAGAATTATTCCCACCAATAGTGTTAAAGGGTTATCTTTTCTTCACATTCTTGCCAACACTTATCTTTTTGCCTTTTTAATAACATCCACTGTAATAAGTGTGAGGTTTTAACTTGCATTCCCTGATGATGCTAGGCATGTTTTCATATATCTAATTGCCCTTTTTGTCTTCTTGAGAGAAATGTCTTAAAGCCTCTTGCTCATTTTTTAATCAGTTTGTTTTCTTGTTATTCAGTTGTCTCCATCGTTCTTGTCTTTTGGATATTAACCCCTTTTCAGCTGTATGATTTACATGTACTTCCCCTTTTCTGTAGGTCATTGTTTCACTCTGTCAACACAGTCATGTTCATTTAACTGCATTTTACCTACACTACAATGGCAAATTGAGTAGCTAAAACAGTGACTATAGTCTGCAAGCTTAAAATATTAACTATCTGACCTAAAGTAAGTTTGTGGAAACCTGCTGCTATACATGATGTTTCTTAATGATGCCCACAATTCCCAACTTTACATAGTTTCTGATTTAAATTCTGATCATACAAACAAGATAGTAACAAGTTTTCCTGCTATTTTATTTTTTCCTTTATTAACAATCTATATGGGGACCAGAACTGTGGCAAAGTGGGTAAAGCCGTTGCCTGCAATGCCGGCATCCCATATGGGTGCCAGTTCAAGTCCTGGCTGCTCCACTTAGATCCAGCTCCCTGCTGATGAGCCTGGGAAAGCAGCAACAGATGTCCCATGTACTTGGGCCCCTGGACCCACATGGGAGACCTGGAAGAAGTTTCTGGCTCCTGGCTTCGGCCTGGTCCAGCCCCAGCCATTGCAGCCATTTGGGGAGTGAACCAGCAGATGGAAGATCTTTTTCCCTCTCTCCTTCTGTGTTTCCCCCTACCCCTGCACGTGTATGTATGTGTGTGTATGTCTATATCCCTCTCAATCTGTAACTCTGCCTTTCAATTAAATTAATCTTAAAAAAAAAATCTGGACAGAAGACACTAAATACCATGTACACGTTGTCAAAAGTTCATCTCCACAGGGGCATGCATTTGGCACAGTGGTTAAGCCACAACTTGGATACCCACACCCCAAACTGGAGCCTGGATTCAAGTCCAGACTTGGCTTCCGATTCCAGCTTCCTGCAAATACACACCCTGGGCAGCAGGTGATGGCTCAAGTACTTGGGTCTGAGTCACTCATGTGGGAGACCCAGACAGAGTTCTGGGCTAACAGCTTCAGCCTGGTCCAAGCCCTGCTGTTGCAAGCAGTTGGGTAACTCTCTCTGTCCAACTCTCTCTACATTTCAAATAAATAAAAATGCTTATTGTACCCACTCCATAGACTTAGCATCCATTGACGAGTCTTCAAAAATTTCTAACTGTTGCAAAATGATTTTTCAACTCCAGCAATGCCAGTCAACTTTCTATGTAAAACACAAGCTTCCCTTCTCTATTAGTATCTATTATCAGTGTAAGCTTAAGATCTTCAATTTTTTCCAACAGTTTACAATTACTATCCTAAATTATTTTGATGCTCAAATTATTCCAGATTTCACCAATGACTCCAAGCTGACAGGACCTTTATTTCCTTAAGCATTTCCTTAATCTGAAGTTTCATCTTTACTTTCCCTGTACACTGTCTTAGAAGCAGCAATTTCTCCAAACAGCCTGCCTCCTTTTCATGAGGAATATTACAATCTAAAAGGAGAATATGGGTTACTGGAGTGGTCACAACTACTGCACTGTCTTCAAGGTGCTTTCAGAAGAATCTGTATCAGTATATCCATTTATGCATCTATCTATATAATTATGAACTCCTACTGATACCTTCAATTCCAACCCATCCAGTGCAGGAGTATTCCTTGCCTTCTAGATTTCATATTTACATCTCTCTCTCATCTTCCACACTGAGAACCATGGTTCTCAACATCAGCACATTTTTTTTTACTCTAATAACATATCCTAAATCATTTCACAACTGCCTCACCAAAGCTTCAAAACACAAACCTCTGAGTGTGTTGGAAATCCTTCCTCATGTGTAGGCCTAGACCATGGATGCAAGTTGCTAGGATTAGTTTTCTCTCAGCCAGTATGATTCTATTAGTCACTTGGAACAGTTGGATTTGTTTCTGTTTGCATTGTTTTAGGGTTTTTTTCTTCTTTCCTTTTTTTTAATATTTAACTGATCAATATGCTTCCAAAAATGTTTCTAAAAATCAAAAAAAGCATAAACTCAGGGAAAGACATTTTCATTTTCTGTCCTTTCCACATGATTCTCTATCACCTCTCTAAAAAAGGAGTACTACTGTCTTCTGGTTTATCCTTGTTTTTCTGCTATAATAATAAGGTATAAGCATATTCTACAAAAAGTAGTACACTATTTATTTTTCACTTGAAATACTGGGAATACACATTTTGATCTTGACATTAATAAAAATGGTTTCCCCATTAAGCATAAGATGCTAGCTTTGGGAATGAAATATAGAAATATATTGTGTTCAGAAAGTAGTCAATCATTTATATTTATAATCAAGAGTTTATATCAGGAATGGTATTTTTAGCTCTTATGGAGATACTCAAGTAATTTTTCTATTTCAATTTACTATTACAGTGAATTTTGTTAACATATGCCACAGTAACCATTGGATTCCAGTTATATATCTTACTTGATCATGATGTACTCTTTCCTATGTGTGTTGGACTATTCATTTTCTTTTACTTACAATTCTGTGAAATATTTAGTGGGAAAGTTTTTTATTTAATTCATCTTAATCATGGAGTTCCATAATTTTCTATTTCTGTGCCAATTATATGAAGTGGTAATGTTATTACTGCGGTATAAACTAGCGAATAGAAGATCTTTCTTCGTGTGTCCACATGTCTCTCTCTGCCTCTAACACTCACATTCAAATACATCTTTAAAAAAAAAAAAACAAATTTAGAAGTTTTCCTTCATTTTTTAATTCTCTAAATCAATTCACATAGCAGTGGGTCTGTTTTATTAAAAGTTTTGCTAAATTTACCCTTAACATCATCTAAGCCTAGGGTTTTCTCTACTTTTTCAATGGAAATTACTCTATATAAATTTCCTATCACTATTGGGCTCATTTCTGGAAAAATCATTACTCTTTAAGAGGTGATCCATTTCTTCTACAATTTCAAATGTTTGATGGGTTGCACAAGGTAGTCTTTGTTTTTTAAATGCCCCATCAATATTATTTGCTCTTTGCATTTCTTATTTTGTGTTTTACCCCTTAATTCT
The DNA here is from genome assembly GCF_051225735.1 of Oryctolagus cuniculus. Lineage (NCBI taxonomy): Eukaryota > Metazoa > Chordata > Mammalia > Lagomorpha > Leporidae > Oryctolagus > Oryctolagus cuniculus. Next base: position 15,030,216 of record NC_142881.1, read on the forward strand.
GGTTTAAATGATCTACTGACTTGTGTATTGTCAGTTTTTTTGAAAAAACAGAAATCTATTAAATTGATGTCTTTCTATTTCCTTTCTATTTATTTCACTTGTTTGCTTAATGTATTATTCTTTTTCTAGATATTTAAAGTTAGGAATGTAGAGCATTTATTTTTAATTGTATTAATATAGTCATTTAGTTTTCTAACTGCTTTAAATGTATCCCATAAATTCTTTCTTTCTACTTTCATTACTTTTCAGAAATTCTATAATTTTGGCTTGTCTTTCCCCTTTCACTCAATAGAATTATTTTATTAATAGTCACATGTTTGTTTTTACTATTTCCACTGTTGGAAACTACTGATTTTTTTTGCACAGTGACACATGGGATTTTTATCAGTTTTCCAGGTGTACTTCACAAGATATGTTCTCTATAACTGGAGTGTATTATTCAATATATATCCTCCACATCATCTTTGATTATGTTGTTTAGAGTTTCCATATCTTATTTTTTGTCCTGTCAGATATTGATAGTGATGCTTTTTTTCTTTCCTTTTCATCACCTATAGTTTCTGTTTTACGTAGATGGTTTCTGAGTTACCTGGTGTATATTCATTCATTACATATTTAATCATTATAGTAAATTGTGAAAAGTTTTCTTAATCACATTTGTTTTAGTGACCTAAATTCTACTTTCTCTGGTATCAGAGTCACAACTTTGTTGTCTAATTGTAGCCATATTCCTAATAAGTCTGTCTCCATTCTCCAATTTTTATCCTTTCTCAAACTGCTTTAGCTGTCCTTCTACATTCAGTGTAGAGATGGATATTGTTTTTCTTTTTTTAAAGACTTATTTATTTATTGGAAAGTCAGAGTTACAAAGAGAGAGGGAGAGACAGAGAGAGAAATATCTTTCATCTGCTGGTTTACTCCTCAAATGGCCACAACAGCCAAGGCTGGGCCAGGCTGAAATCAGGAGCCAGGAGCTTTATCTGAGCCTCCCACATGGGTGCTGGGCCCAGGCACTTGAGCTATCTTCTGCTGCTTTCCCAGGCACATTAGCAGGTAGCTGGATTGGAGGTGGAGCAGCCAGGTCACAAACCGGTACCCATTTGGGATACTAGTGTCATGGCAGGTGGCAGCTTTACCCACTACACCACAATACTAGCCCCATGAATATTGCTCTACACATCAATTTGAAAATGTTTTAGTAAACAAATTAACTCCATCAATGTGCACTAATATGGGGGTAGGCATTTGACAACGCAGTGAAGATGCTGCTTGGGAATGCCAGAATCCCGTATTGGAGCGTCTGTCTGCTCATTAAAGTCCCAGCTCTGCTTCCAAGTCCAGCTTCCTGTTCACAGAAGCAGCAGGTGATGACTCAAGTAGGTGGGTCCCCACCACCAAGTGGGAGACCCAGATTGAAGCTTCTGTATTCAGCCTGGCCCAGCCCCAGCTATTGCAAGCATTTGGGAAATCAACCAGCAAACAGCACAGGAAAGATAACTCTATCTCTTGGCCTTTGAAATACACAACATTTTTTTTACAAAAAGATGGACTGATATTACCTTCATCCTCAATTCTGTTATGTGTTATGATATATTTTTCTGAGTTTTTTAATATGCTTTCTTTTATTTAGTATTTAAGAAAATTTACATATTTGTTCCAGTGGTTTCCTTTTTCTTTATAGTTTTCATGGTGCCTGTAATTCCCTTTTTTCTCACTTAACTTTATTATCTGGTCTGTCAGTTTTAATCCTCAGTATACCAGGAACAACAGTAATCAGCATTTACCATGGCTCAATGGTTCCTTTTAGTTGCTTTACATTATCAAGTCATGTTATAAATAATTTATAGAAGAAAAAAGTGTCAATGAAAAACTATGTTTTCAACTTCCAGTAAGAATTTAAATGTAACAAATCTTTTTATCAAATTAATGCTGAGGCACAAATGTCATAAAAGATAAAAACATGTTGTTCACTCATTGAGTTTGAAAAATATCATTTAGAAAAATCATTTTTCTAAAGATTCATAATCTGAGATGTAACTTAAATGACTGATTCCACTATCATTAAAGTTGAGAATGTTGCTATCTCTTTGCATTCATCTCTGCATTCATCTTCTCATTTGTCTAATAATTGTGAAAAAATTCATCCTCAATTTCTGTTTTCTTTGATGGACAAAAAATGACAAATTCTAAACTGTGCTCAAAAAGCCAAAAGCAGGCTGGAGTGGTAACACCTCCAGTCTTCTATTTTATGGTTTCTTTTAAAATGACAAAATACCTTGGACATTGTAATAAGAAAAGTGAAGGATAACAATTTATTTCACTATGGCATTATCTTTCTAAGAAATCTGTTTCCTTATTCATTTTAGCATTACTGAGAATAGTCATGACGCATAATGAGTTAACTTCCAAGATGATGAGATTTTAAAATGCTCCGAAACACAGGAAAAATTACAACACTAGGATCCAATAGTGCATCTTAGATCTATAAGAGAACACAACTGACCCACTTGGTAATTCCAGACTTAATACTTTACTTATTACTTTTTTAAGTAAGTAAGTATCCTGGGGCCATCACTGTGGTACAATGACCTAAACTGCCACCTGCAATGCCAGCATCCCCTGTTGGGTACCAGTTTGAGTTCACTCCATTTCTGCTCCAGCTCCCTGCTTCATCTATTGCAGCCATTTCAAGAGCACACAAGAGGATGAAGATCTCTCTCTAACCATGCCCATCACTCTCTCTTTCAAATAAACAAGTAAATCCACCCCTCCCTTTTTTTTTTTTTTTTTTTTTTTTTTTTTTTTTTTTTTTTTTGACGATGTATCTGAAAGTCAGAGTTACAAAGAGAGGAGGGGAGAGAGAGAGAGATCTTCTAACCAATGGTTCATTCCCCAGATTACCACAATAGCCTGGAGCTGGACCAAGCTGAAGCCATTAACCAAGAGCTTCATCCAGGTCTCCCACGTGGATGGCAGAGGCTCAAACACTTGGACCATCTTCCACTGCTTTTGCCAGGCAGGGAGCTGGATTGGAAGTGGAGCAGCACAGACAGAAACCAGCACTCATATGGGATGCCAGACGCACAGACGGCAGTTTTACTCACTACACCACAATGCGTGCCCCCAAATAAATCATTTAAAAATAAATAAGTGTTCTTTGTTCTTTGGGAGACATCACAGAAAGAATAAAAGTTATGAAATAATCATATTCAAAAATAGTTAGACCTGCTCAGAAAAGATATTGACATATTAACACTTGATTCCACAAACCCTATGGTATACTAAGAGTTAAATGGCATATTTTTACTCCTATCTACTACCTAGGCAGTAGTGTGTGTATGTGTGTGTGTGTGTGCATGCACGCGCACGCACGAGCTCTCCCCGGGCTCTCTCCCATTTTCATAGCTGCATTCTTCCTTCTTGGACAGAATATGTAACTTTTGCATTCTAGTAATCTACCCACATGCCTACAACAGGTTTTTAGTTTTAGCTCTGAAATTAAATATATGACATGTTCTCCACTTGTTTTTAACCTGAAGTGTTTCCAGTCATCTCTTCATTGGATGAAGCTCATGCTCTAGGACAGGAGCTGGCAAATTACAGGACAAATCTAGCTCATCAATTCTTTTTGTAAATCAAGTTTTACTAAAACACAGTCACATTTATTTAAATATTTTTATAGCTGCTTGTACAGTTTTTGTTTTGTTTTTTTTTTTTTTGTTTTTTTTTTTTTGTTTTTTTTTTTTGACAGGCAGAGTGGACAGTGAGAGAGAGAGAGACAGAGAGAAAGGTCTTCCTTTGCCATTGGTTTACCCTCCAATGGCCGCCACGGCTGGTGCGCTGCGGCCCGCGCACCACGCGGATCCGAAGCCTGGAGCCAGGAACAAATCCTGATCTCCCATGGGGTGCAGGGCCCAAGCACTTGGGCCATCCTCCACTGTACTCCCGGGCCACAGCAGAGAGCTGGCCTGGAAGAGGGGCAACCGGGACAGAATCCGGTGCCCCGACAGGGACTAGAACCCGGTGTGCCGGCACCGCAAGGCGGAGGATTAGCCTAGTGAGCCGCAGCGCCGGCCTGTACAGTTTCAATAGCAGAGGTGAGTAGTGATAACAGAATCAACAGAATTAAGTGAACTGCAAACCTAAATTATTCAGTTTTTGATTCTTTTTTTTATTATTTTTTTATTTTTTGACAGGCAGAGTGGACAGTGAGAGAGACACGGAGAAAGGTCTTCCTTTGCCGTTGGTTCACCCTCCAATGGCCGCCGCGGCCGGCGCACTGCGGCCGGCGCACCGCGCTGATCCGATGGCAGGAGCCAGGAGCCAGCTGCTTTTCCTGGTCTCCCATGGGGTGCAGGGCCCAAGCACCTGGGCCAACCTCCACTGCACTCCCTGGCCACAGCAGAGAGCTGGCCTGGAAGAGGGGCAACCGGGACAGAATCCGGCGCCCCGACAGGGACTAGAACGCGGAGTGCCGGCGCCGCTAGGCGGAGGATTAGCCTAGTGAGGCGAGGCGCCGGCCCCAGTTTTTGATTCTTTACAGTGAAGTCTACACACCTATATCCTAGCAGCTTTCTCTTCTAGGGATATACATATAATATTATTTGATTTTTCTCATATTCAGAATTGTTTTTCCTTTTTATTTATTTTTTATTTAGTAAATATAAATTTTCAAAGTACAGTTAATGGATTACAATGGCTTCCCCCCCCATAATTTCCCTCCCACTCACACCCCTCCCATCTCCTGCTCCCTCTCCCATTCCATTCGCATCAAGATTCATTTTCAATTATCTTTATATACAGAAGATCAATTCAGTATATATTAAGTAAAGATTTCATCAGTTTGTACCCACACAGAAACACAAAGTGTAAAATACTGTTTCAGTACAAGTTATAGCATTACTTCACATTGGACAACACACTATACTGATGCCATAAACAAGAGTGTCAAATTGTTAAGTCAACAACAGGAGTCACTGTGTACTTACTTCTCATGTGGGGTCTGTCCTTAGTGTGTTGTCCAGAATTGTTTTTCTACAGCATTGACATATGAAGTACTTTGGTAAGATAGAAAACTCTTAGCCTATACTATCTTTAGCTTCTTTGAAAAATTGTTCCATGGTTGCCTTGATTTCTATGTTCTCTTAGAAATCTGAAACTAGTCCAAATCTCTTTTCTTTGTAAAATATTTCTTTTTTTTAAAGATGTATATAAGTATTTGAAAGAGTGACAAAGAGTGAAAGGGAGAAAAACAGAGACAAATCTTCCATCCACTGGTTCACTGCCCAAATGGCCACAATGGCCAGGGTTATTCCAGGCCAAATCCAGGAGCCCATAACTCCATCTAGGTCTTCCACACAAGTGGCAGGGATCCAAGTACCTGGGCCATCTTCCATTGCCTTCCTAGGCACATTAGGAGGGAGCTGGATGGGAAGCAGAGCAGCAGGTGCTCAGACTAGCACTCCAGTGTGGGACGCTGGCATTCTAAGCAGAAGCCTTAACCTGTTGTGCCATGAAGCCTAAGATATATCATGAAGATATATCATTTTTTAGCTGGATATCTTAAAGATCTTTTCTTTACTTCTTAAAATACAATAGTTTTATCAATATATGTCTCAAAATTGTTATTATTGGTAAAATTTAACAAGAACCAAATCCAAAAGCTCACAAACAGGAAAATTCATGAGTTGTGACAGTCACACAACTGATGAAATACAGTATTGCAAAGGAGTTAACTGCAGCAACAAATAATTATTTGAATGAATCTTGATAATACACTGGCAAATGAGAGAAAGCCTCAGAAAATGGCATTAAGTGACTTCCTTTTCAGATCAAAAACAAGTGAACCAAACCAGTATGTACATGCATATGTGATAAAGCTATTTTTAAAAACAAATATATAAAAAGAATTTCTGATTTTCCGAATAGTGGTTAGGCAATAAAATATTTTAATTCAATAATTTTTATATGAATATCATTTTTAAAAGAAAGCTTAAATGTACAATTTGGGACATGCTCAAGCTGACTTGCCCCAAATGGTAGAGTTAGAAATGTGCCAGGGGATTCCAATTCAATCCCATCAAGGTGGCATGTACCAATGCCATCTCACTAGTCCAAGTGATCAATTTCTGTTCATAATTGATCATAATGATAGGTCTAAGAGTCAAAGAGATCACATAAACAAGAATACTGTCTGCTAATACTAACTGATAGAATTAAGAATGAGAAAAAAATCCAACATGGGAAGTGGGATACACAGCAGACTCATAGAATGGCAGATGTCCTAAACAGCACTCTGGCCTCAGAATTAGCCCTTAAAGCATTCAGATCTGGCTGAAGAGCCCATGAGAGTTTCACAGGCATGGAAAGCCAAGACACTGTGGCAAAAGAAAAAAAAAATCTATATGAAAGATCTCTGCAAGTGAGATCCCAGTGGAAAGAATGGGTCATCAAAGAAGGAGGTACCTTTCTTTGAAGGGAGGAGAGAACTTCCACTTTGACTATGACCTTGTCTAAACAAGATCTGGAGAGAACTTCCACTTTGACTATGCCCTTGTCTAAATAAGATTGGAGTCGATGAACTCAAGAGGCTTCCATATCCTTGGCAACTCACGACAAGAGCCTAGGGAGATTACTGACGCCATAAACAAGAGTGTCAACTGTTTTTTTGTTGTTTTGTTTTGTTTTTTACAGGCAGAGTGGACAGTGAGAGAGAGAGAGAGAGAGGTCTTCCTTTTGCAGTTGGTTCACCCTCCAATGGTCGCCACGGTCGGCGCACTGCGGCCGGCGCACCGCGCCTATCCGAAGGCAGGAGCCAGGAGCCAGGTGCTTCTCCTGGTCTCCCATGGGGTGCAGGGCCCAAGCACTTAGGCCATCCTCCACTGCACTCCCGGGCCACAGCAGAGAGCTAGCCTGGAAGAGGGGCAACCGGGACAGAATCCGGTGCCCCGACAGGGACTAGAACCTGGTGTGCCGGCGCCACTAGGCGGAGGATTAGCCTATTGAGCCGCGGCACTGGGTTAAGAGTGTCAATTGTTAAGTCAACACAGGAGGCACTGTGTACTTACTCCTCATGTAGGATCTCTGTCCTTAATGTGTTGTCTAATGTGAATTAATGCTATAACTAGTACTCAAACAGTATTTTACACTTTGTGTTTTGGTGTGGGTGCAAACTGTTGAAATCTTTACTTAATAAATACTAAATCGATCTTCTGTATATAAAGATAATTGAAAATGAATCTTGATGCGAATGGAATGGGAGAGGGAGTGGGAGATGGGAGGGCTGCAGGTGGGTGGAAAGTTATGGGGGGGGAAGCCATTGTAACCCATAAACTGTACTTTGGAAATTTATATTTATTAAATAAAAGTTAAAAAAAGATCAAATGGAAGAACTATGTTCCTAAATTGGGCAAATTGATTTTTATGATAGTTTATACAAATGTAAAATCAAGTGATTAAAATTAGATTTTACTGTAGCTTTATCTATGGGACTATATAAATTCATTTGCAAAGACACTCTTAATAATAAACAGTGACATAAATCATAAAAAAGAAAGCTTAAATGAATACAACAAAAGGTTGTAAATATCCTCCCATCAGACACTTTTGAGCATGTTTTTCTAGGCAGACGTGATTACTTCTATGTTGATAACATAATAACCAAATAGTTAGAATACACATAATCATAAAAACAGAGTTAGAATATCCAACTAATGGTTATTTAATAAATACATAAGCAAATGAAAGTGCTGCTTATAAAAAATTTAGAATAGCTAATAATCTTGAAAGATATTAAGCAAATATATCAATCTTTAACATCAAGAGAAAATACAAGGCTAAAGATGACCACATAGTATTAACATTTAAAAGTTCAAGAATTAGGGCAGTAGAAATTGCCTAAAGGACCCAGCTCCATGCTGTTCCAAAGTGTACTTCTGTCAATATTTTTCTCCATTAATAAAGTGTTAATTTCTCTCACAAGACATCTCTTCCTTTCAACTTGCAGAGCAAGTACACATGAAGAAGTATCTGGGTAAAAAGTTGTATTTGAATCTTTAGAGTCAGAAGGAGATGCATCAGCTAAAGAATTAAGAGAAATAGATGATATAATTAAAAGCTAAGTTTAAAGAGTCTAATGAAAAAGGCAAAAAAGGTATGGTTGCAGCAATATCCTGAGACTATCACAGCAGAAAACCTTTACAACATTTCTAGACCTTAAAAAATCAAGAGAAAATGGCATGAGCATTGGATTAACTCCCCACATCCCACACTGCAGTGCCTGGTCCAAGTCCCTGCTCCTCCACTGTGGGGAGCAATCCGGACTGGACTAAGTTACTGGAATTAAGACTTATTCTGTGCATCTGCTCTCCCACAATATGGCGCTGGGAGAGAAGTAAACAGCTTCCGCACAGCTGCCTCCAGTTCAACTAATAAACTGTAGGACTTGCTCCTGATTGGAGGAGAGCAGCGTGCTCGGCGTGTGGGCAGCCGAGTTAGGATTGGCGGAGGAGGACTATAAAGGAGGAGAGAGATGGCATGCACCAGGAACATCTATGGGGAACATCTAAGGGGAACATCTAGCTGAAGGAACACCCGTGCAGCCCCCGAGAAAGCCGGCCGGCAGTGTGCCGCTCCCCTGCGGAAGTGGGGAATGCGGCCAGGGGGAACTGCCCTTCCACGGAGGTGGAAGGGATAGTAGCCAACCCGGGAAGAACCAGCAGCAAACCCGGGGAGGGCCGAGCAGACGAAAGAACAGCGCAGGGTTCTGTGTTGCTCCTCCGCGAAGAGGGGGAGCGACATAATGGTGCCGTGACTCGGATAGGAAACCTAGGAAGGAAGAAGCAGGAAAATACCGGAGAGAGAGACTAGCAAAGAGCCTAGGTGCCAGAAGAAGCTATTGAAAGCCTAGGCAGAGACTCGGATATGGACTGTGGGAAAGAAGTTAGGATTGAAAGCGAAAGTGAAAGCTTTCATAGACTCGGATGCGGACTATGGCGGGGAAGCTAGGAGACTGAAAGCGAAAGTGAAACCTGGAGGAGGCTTGGACTCGGATACGGACTGTGGGGAGAAGCCAGGAGAAATGAGAGGAATATTGTTGGAAGAAAACTTAAGGAAACATACCGGGTAGAGAAAAATGTTAGGGAGGATGAAGCCGCGAGTGCAGGCCGAGGCGGAGATATAAGCCACCTTGGAATTCTTCAAGTCACCCCGGGGAGCAAGAGGCGAAGATCTGGAACCAGAGGCAGAGACGTGGGCCGCCAGGTTGGAATTCGCCAGGTTAGTCCGGGGAACTTGGACTGAATGCCGGTGGTGGCGGAAACATTCGCGGAAGCCGCCGCGTGCAGAGAGAGCACGGGGCGTGAATAGATGGGGAACGCCGGGGCTGGCGCGAGGCCGTGGTGCGGGCGCGAAGTGCGTGGAGACCGCGGAGCGTGCGCGCAGAGCCGGGAACCCGCCGGCGGGGCGAGGCGCCGGGAAGCCGCGCAGAGCCATGAAGCTGCCGCGGGGCGAGGCGCCGGGAAGCCGCGCAAAGCCGGGAAGCCGCGCAGATCGGAGAAGCGCGGGCTGAAGCGGCTCAGAGCCGGGAAGCCGCCGAGAAGCAGTCTCGGGGCGGGCGCCGGAAAGCTGCAGGGATAAGAGAAACAGAAGTTTAGAAGTAAAATGAGAGAAATAGGAATGTTGGCAGACAGAAGTAAAATGGGAGAGATAGGAATGCCCGGAGATAGAGAAATAGAGAAAGAGAAAGGCCTCCCCACAACACAGCAATGTGAGAGCTTGGATTCGGTCTGCCTGATTAAGTGAGGCGATGAGCACCTGCGGCGGCTAGCAGCTTATGCGCCGCAGGTCACCGAAGACAGGCACGAATTAACATCAGTAAGGCTTCCCCACAATACAACAATTAGGAGGCTTGGATTCGGTCTGCCTGATTAAGGTGGTAAGCACCAGCAAGCGGCTCGACCAGAGTGTGAGCCGCAGGTCACCGAACACAGGCACGCATCAGCGCCTAAAAACCTCCTCACAACATGGCGAAGAGAGGACCCGGATTCAGTTTGCCTGATTGATAGGACTTGTAAGAACCTGTGGCAACTCTAGCAAGTAGAGCAGAGTGTGTGCCGCGGGACACCGAAGACAGGCGCGTATCAACGCCAAAAATAAAAAGAAAGGGGGATCTGTGGGGAGCAATCCGGACTGGACTAAGTTACTGGAATTAAGACTTATTCTGTGCATCTGCTCTCCCACAATATGGCGCTGGGAGAGAAGTAAACAGCTTCCGCACAGCTGCCTCCAGTTCAACTAATAAACTGTAGGACTTGCTTCTGATTGGAGGAGAGCAGCGTGCTCGGCGTGTGGGCAGCCGAGTTAGGATTGGTGGAGGAGGACTATAAAGGAGGAGAGAGACGGCATACACCAGGAACATCTATGGGGAACATCTAAGGGGAACATCTAGCTGAAGGAACACCCGTGCAGCCCCCGAGAAAGCCGGCCGGCGGTGTGCCGCTCCCCTGCGGAAGTGGGGAATGCGGCCAGGGGGAACTGCCCTTCCACGGAGGTGGAAGGGATAGTAGCCAACCCGGGAAGAACCAGCAGCAAACCCGGGGAGGGCCGAGCAGACGAAAGAACAGCGCAGGGTTCTGTGTTGCTCCTCCGCGAAGAGGGGGAGCGACACTCCACTTCCATTTTCGCTTCCTGCATATGCACAACTTGGGAAGCAGGTGCAGTGGCTCAAGTACTTGGATCTTTGCCACTCACATGGAAGACTCAAACTGAGTTTTGGGTTCCTGACTTCAGTTTGGCTCAATCCTGGCAGTTGCAGGCATTTTGGGAGTGAGTCAGTGGATGAAGATCTATTTTTCTATCTCTCTGCCTTTCAGATAAAAAAAAGAAAATAAATTAAAAATCTTTAAAAAAAAAAAGAGGAAAGAATAGTTTCCAGAACTCACAGAAAATAGCTGTATCAAGCATAGAAAATTGCTGTATGCTCCAGCTTACACTGGAGCAAACAAGGTGATTCAACAGTGAGGGAGTTGCAGGAATTAAATACTTCAACCTCACTCATCTCCCACCCTCAGATATCTTATTGGTGCTGACCACTAGATGAGTCCAACTGGAAAGGAGAAGACACAGAAACAGGACGGAAAAGACTGACACAGGGGTCTAGAAAGACATGGAAAATATCAAACACAGTATTTATGAGTCACCACTAGAAAGAGAAAGATATATACAGCACACAGTTTAAATAATTTGTCATATATTGTAAATAACCATCAAGAAGCATACAGATCTACTTTTAAGGAATAGGTATTGAAAACCCTATTCATCTACAAATATATGTCAAGTATTTAATGTATATTACTTACTCAAAAGTACACATACAAAGAGGTATACTGTAAGATTCCTGAACCGAAATTAACTTCTTAGAAAAGGAATAAAGGTACAAAAACAACATCTATTTAAAAAAAAAAGTGCTATATATGTTGTTTTGGTCCTTCTGTGCTGCCATAACAAAATATCAGGGACCACATAATTTGTAGACAATAGAAATTTATTTCATATAGTTCTAGAGGCTAGCAAGTCTCAGATGAAAGCACTGGTAGATCTAGTGTCTAATGAGGGCTGCTCTCTCTCCTTCAAGATGTCGCCTTATTTGCTGTCTTCCAGAGGAGACAAAAACTATCCTCACAAGACAGAAGGGATAGAAGGAACAGAGGGGCCAAAAAGACCTAAGCTAGTTCTTTCCATCCCTGATTTTATAAAGCATTAATCCCTTTATGAGGATAGAGCCACCATGACTTAATCAATGGGGATTAAGTTTCAGCATGAATTTTGGAGGGGACACCATCAAACAATGGTATATGTCGTATTTATTTATAATCCGAGACCAGAAAGAAGAAAATGAAGCTACTTCAGAAATACGAGAAAAAGAATGAAAATAGCTATGGATTAATAAGAGTCTTTTCATCATCATACAGTTAGGAAGGGTAACTTAAACAAAAATTTATAGAGTCGTAAAGAGTCTTTACTGTATGCTGGTCCCTTCATTACACATTGTCCTGATTCTCCCCAACAACAATTTCATACAGGAAGCTACTGGTTGCAGTTACTGCTAAGTACTTCAAATATTACTTTTAGAAGTTATACTCTAGGGTGCTTTCATGAAGTTTCCCTGCCAGATCTATTACTGTGTGCTTTTTTTAAGTATCTAGTTATTGTACATCCATACACATTCTCATATAAAGCCACACTGATTGAAACATCTTCAGATGAAGATGACAGAATTAGAGAACAGAGTCCACAGATTTGGAGGACATAGTCTTTGGAACCATCAACTAACTCAAAGTTTAACAATTAAGAAGCAAATTTCAAAGATCATGTGTTGAAGAAAGCCCAAGTTATTGAGTTCTGTCACCACTATGGATTTATTAAAGGATCCTTCATAGGCTGCCTTCTCATTTCTGCATTACTTCTCAGCATTCCTAACAGTATTAGCCATACTTTCCAAATAAAATCATTTCACTTGAATCCTTGCCTCATAGTCTATTTCTGTGAAAACTCAAACTCAAACTCACCTGTCATCTTCTGAACACTTCTTACTTCCCTTTGCAAACAAATGTCATTAAAAGTGTCAGCCCTGGGGCCAGCACTGTGGCACAACAGGTGAAGCTGCCACCTGCAACACCAGCATCCCATTTGGGTGCTGGTTCAAATCCCCGCTGCTCTGACTTCTGATCCAGTTCCCTGCTAATGCACCTGGGAAAACAGAAGTTGGCCCAAGTGCCTGAGTCTTGCACCCACGTCGGAGACCTAGAAGAAGCCTCTGGCTCCTGCCTTCAGACTGGCAAGCCCCTGCCACTGTGGCCATTTGAGGGGTGAACCATAAGAAAGCAGTAGAGGATGGCCCAATTCCTTGGGCCCCTGCACCTATGTTAGGGACCCAAAGGAAGCTCCTGGCTCCTGCCTTAGGATCAACATAGCTCCAGCTATCTGGGGGGTGAACCAGCAGATCAAAGACCTCTCTCCCTCTCTCTGCCTCTGCCTCTCTGTAGCTCTGCCTTTCAAATAAATAAATCTTTAAAAAAAATCAGATCTACTCATTATTTTCAACTCAACTCTCCTCATTCCTTCTTAAATCCAGTTCTGTCAAACTTTCATCCCAGATGCATCTGTCATGATCACCCATGACTGCACAGGGCTAAATTCAACAGTCAATCCTCAGTATTCAGTACACTTGACACATCAGCAGAATTTGGAACAATTAATTACTTTCCTGTTTAATATTTTTTCTTCACTTGGCTTGCAGTTTACCACCCTCTTCCTTAATGCCTTTTTTAACATTTCCTTTGTTTCTACATCCATTTCTTTAGTGATCTGACCAAGTCTCATGGCCTTAAATGTCATCTATCCTACAAGTATTTCCAAACCTACATCTCCAGCCCAAATCTGTCTCTCTCAAGACCTGCAGAACCTTATATTCCACTGCTTTTTTGACATCTTCATGTGGATGTCTGGTAGACAACTCATATATAACATATCCCAGCTGAACTTCTAACCCTCAGCTTTCTTCACCTCAACTCCACTTAAGAATCCTCTAGGCCGGCGCCACGACTCACTAGGCTAATCCTCTGCCTTGCAGCACCGGCACACCGGGTTCTAGTCCCAGTCGGGGTGCCGGATTCTGTCCCGGTTGCTCCTCTTCCAGGCCAGCTCTCTGCTGTGGCCAGGGAGTGCAGTGGAGGATGGCCCAAGTCCTTGGGCCCTGCACCCGCATGGGAGACCAGGAGAAGCACCTGGCTCCTGGCTTCGGATCAGCGCGATGCGCCAGCCATTGGAGGGTGAACCAACGGCAAAAAGGAAGACCTTTCTCTCTGTCTCTCTCTCTCTCTCACTGTCCACTCTGCCTGTCAAAAAAAAAAAAAAAGAATCCTCTACATGTCAGTTGATGGCAACTTCATGTTTCCAGTTGTTCAAGTCAAAAGCCTTGGAGTCATCCGCAATTCGTCTATCTCACAATTTAAATCAAAATCTTCAGCAAATACCACTAGTTCTACTTTAAGAATAAATAAAACAAATCAACTAATTCTCACCATCTCCAATACTACTAGTGTGGTCTAAATCATTATCATTTGGGGCCCAAAAAAGCTACCTAACTGGTCTGCTTCTCTCTGCTCATTCCTCCATAAAGTTAATTTGCAATATAACAGCCAAAGTGATTTCTTTAAAAATAGTTGCTTTGCCCAAAATCTCACCCCATTTCAATCAGATAAAAGACAAACATCACATAAAAACCTGGTGATGTGGCTCCTTATTACTTCTCTAATCTCATTCCTTACCTAGATATCCACATACAAAATTCCTTCACTTCCTTCAATTCTTAGCTCAAAATTCACTTTCTCATTTTGGCTTATCTTGCCTTCCTAATTACCTCCCATTCTCAGTACTTTCAATCTCCTACAAGAGATTAAAAAAAAACAGCTAAATGTCATTTCATATAGCTTTCATATAGCTTTCATTTAGCTTTTTTTATTACCTGTGTACCTCTGCTAGAAATAAGTCCCTTAAAGAAAAATGCCTGATACATCAATTACTAATATGCATTATTGCATATATCTGGAATCAAGTGGAACCAAAAATGTGATCCTGTAAACTACAAAGTCAAATCTAATGTTTGGAGCTATGCCTTAGTTCAATAAACACTCCAAAACTTATGAAACAGTGATGACAATAGCCCTAGACAGGTATACACAGCTATGGTCCTAACACAGATAAAAATTATTCTCTGGTATATTAGAATATTTATAAATGTTGATGTGTACTCTCACATTATGTACAAACTAATCAAATGGTTTCTTTGTTCTGAATCAGATTATGACTCCCAAAAAAAAAAAAAAAAACTCAAAGATTCACAGTATTGGCAATAGAAGAAGCAAACTCCAGAATTATTAACAGTATTATTAAGAGTTGAATAAATGATCATTTAGGGATATAATAACTGCAAGTTTATCTCTCTTTAAAATTTCTATGTAACAATGAGATCAATATCCTCCTAACCAGACTATATTACACCCTCCTTAACCAGAGAATATTTCAGAGCAAATTTGTCTCTAGTAAATACCCATTAATCACCCTGCTATAATTTCAGCTTTCTTTTCAGTTACCTTCACCTCAATACTGGTTAAAGAAATAACCCTTTCTTTAATACAAAAACTTTATATTCTGTTCTCTAGAAACTGCCCACAAATAAATATACTCAAAGTAGAAAATGCAATCTACATTTGAATAGTTGATACTATTAAAATCAGCCAGAAAAAAAAAAAGCTTAAACTATTATCATTCTAGTAGTTACCATTAAGAAAGGAAAAGGCAAAAAACTTAAGAAAGGAAAAGGCAAAAAACTTCTCAGTGAAGACAATACATTTTTTTTTTTTGACAGGCAGAGTGGACAGTAAGAGAGAGACCGAGAGAAAGGTCTTCCTTTTTTCCATTGGTTCACCCTCTAAAGGCCGCTGATCCAAAGCCAGGAGCCAGGTGCTTCTCCTGGTCTCCCATGGGGTGCAGGGCCCAAGCACTTGGGCCATCCTCCACTGCACTCCCAGGCCACAGCAGAAAGCTGGACAGGAAGAGGAGCAACCGGGACAGAACCAGCGCCCCAACCGGGACTAGAACCCAGGTGCCAGCGCCGCAGGCGGAGGATTAGCCTAGTGAGCTGCGGCGCCAGCAACAATATACTTTTACCTTGTAACTCAGGTGATAAATTATCCCATTACTTATATTCAAAGCTGCACTCCTTAATATAGCACCATTCCCTAAAATAGCACTTTTCTATAGTATAGTGAACTTAATTACTCTGACATCTTCTAACTACATTTACCCGTTGTTTTGTGCTCATTTCCTTATAAATACTTTACAAAATGAAAGTACTTATAGATTATTTTTTGATACAACATATTTTCAAAATTTAAGCAACAAATGCAAAATGTCCTAGGAATAAAGTAATGAATTGATTTGCTATGAAGATATAATTCTACAGAAATTAGTGAGTTTTAGTTTGTACTAAATGATCCACAGAATTTTAAAACCGTTCATAATTTACCTATTATTCTCATAAAACTTTTCAGGATATATTCTTCCCATTTCCATCTTATACTACATTCTTACATATGCCTGACCAATAGCATAATTAGTAAGACAAAAATCATACAAAAATACTCCGTTGATAATTAACAAATAGTATTTTGGTTATAAAGAAAGCCAAGACAGTCAATATCTTTAGATGTACCAAAACTACAATTAGTCTGCAATCAGATTATTCCAAAATGAAAACAAGCCTAATAGTCAATGAATTCATCAGCTAGCAACTGTATCAACACTTCCTATTCATAGCAGATTTAAGTAAATCTGTTGTTCTTTACTGGCTACCCAAGGAAAGCACAATGACCACCTATGCCTCATGGACCAATGAGGCTATCATTAAAGGGACAAATGAAAAGCATGAAATACATGCTGTGAAGTGTAAATGAAGGCATATGTTAATTAGGTAGCATAGAGATTCAGTTTTAATGACCAGCATTGAAGGAGGACTCATGTGGATACTAATCAGAAAACTTCTCCATAAATTCAGACTCCTTGAAGTTTACCTTCAATGAAAAAGTGAGGGTTTTTTGTTAAATCTACTCTGCAGAAGGAAACAGAATCATTCATCTGTTTCAGTCTTGGCTCCACATGGAGGAAAAAACTGCTACCCTTGGGAACTTTTGGCCATACAGTATTATGCCACTCTGGGGCATGAATTCTCCTTAAATACAATATCCAGAAAAACCACATGTCAAATTAAACTGCATATCAAATTTTAACAAAAATTGGGAGAGGGTTTCTAGGGCCCCCAAAGCACACAGCCTCTCTCTGGAATAAGGGCAGGCAAAGACCCAAAGGCTAAATCTGGCTCACCACTTGTTTTTATAAATAAAGTTGTACTGGAAGACAGCCATGCCCATTTGTGTATACACTGTCAATGGCTGCTTTCATACTACAATAGCAGAGCGAATTAGCAATGACCCACAAATTCAGGTGGTCATTTATAGACAACTTTGCTGACCCCTCATTTAAAATAATACTAATATAATTTGTATTTAAAATAAAATTAGTAAAACCAGTAACTGGTAAATAAAACTTCAAAAGTCAAAGCCTACATTGCCAGTATGATAAACATGATAACAGTTTAGTTCTGAATCTTCCTATTCCTCTTGGGAAAGATAAACTAAAAAAAGAAAGAGAAAATGGGAGAAAATAGGAAGCAAAGAAAAAAGGAATCATACACAATCCAGATTAGTTATAAATGTACAAAAAAGAAATGAAACCAAAAGCTAAAAAGAAGAAGCCATAGAAGTACAGAAAGACAGACAACAGGCAATGAACATGGAGAAATGGTGACAGATACCAAAATTACCACACCATTCACACACACACACACACACACACACACACACACATACACACACACATCTAAGCATAAGAACTGCAAAAAGAAAAAGACAACAGAGTGTAAAAAACACAAAATATGTACAGGACATGTACAAAACTCAGGTGGGAACCCTAAGCAAAATCTGATTCTATACTCTACAGAAGAGATAGATTTTGAAACAGTAAATGGCAATAATAATGAATGGGCAGGCCGGCGCCGCGGATCACTAAGCTAATCCTCCGCCTAGCGGCGCCGGCACACCAGGTTCTAGTCCCGGTTGGGGCACCGGGTTCTAGTCCCGGTTGGGGCACCGGATTCTGTCCCGGTTGCCCCTCTTCCAGGCCAGCTCTCTGCTGTGGCCCGGGAGTGCAGTGGAGGATGGCCCAGGTGCTTGGGCCCTGCACCCCATGGGAGACCAGGAAAAGCACCTGGCTCCTGGCTCTCCTGCCATCGGATCAGCGCGGTGCGCCGGCTGCAGCGCGCCAGCTGTGGCGGCCATTGGAGGGTGAACCAACGGCAAAGGAAGACCTTTCTCTCTGTCTCTCTCTCTCTCTCACTGTCCACTCTGCCTGTCACAAAAAAAAAAAAAAAAAAAAAAAAAAAAAGAATGGGCAAAGGTATACCAGGAAAAGACTGACAGAAAGGAAAAAAAAAAACTAGGGGCCATAATATTAATAATCATACCACCTAGCATTCAGATCAAAGAATAAAGAAATAAATGATTTTATAGCATTAAAGAATTCAATCACAATAAATACATTAGTTATTAATATCCATAAAAGCAATTCCCATAAAGCACAAATTCCAAAATATACAAGGAGCAATGGCAGAAATAAACATTTTAAGACTTCAACTTTCAGAAAAAGATATGTCAAGTACAAAAACATAACTTATGAAGCCCTGAATTTAACCAATAAAGTAGATCTGATAGATGTAAATAATGAACTCTATCTTAATGTTATTAATCTGTTTTTTTATGTAGCCACAGAATATTTATGAAAACAGGGCCACAATGAAACTTTCAATGAGTTACAAAAAGTACAAAGAATATCTACAATTCTCTCAACACTGTAATGAACCCAAAAATAAATTACAAAAATCTGGAAACATAAACAATCCTTCTACATAAAGATTGCATTACTATTGCTTAAACAACTCCTGGGCCCATAGGAAAAACCAGCCACATTTACTTCACTGTTATAATTAGTTTGTTATGACAATATGTATGGACATTTATTCAGTGTAGCACTGCTTATTAACCATTACAGCTCAACAAGTTCCCACCAAAAGTTCTCTTGTAATTACTTATATTTTCTCAGTAAAATAAGAAGTCAAGTCATCAGCTGAAAATGATGACAAAGAATAAAGTGATAGAAATTTAAGGAGAGAGGAAAATATATGAAACAGTCATCCAGGAGATCTGGGAAAAGATCAAACTAAACTGACAGGAATTCCAGACATCATCAAGCGCTAATCAGAGATTAATGAGTATGAAAGCTGAGTATGTTCCAGACATCATTAAGGGCTATCTTGAGACCAGTGGTTATGAACTTAAAGCTAAATATGGTTAGAAGCACAGGCTTGACAGAATGAGAGAGTGGGGAAACGGACATTTAGCCCAATGGACTAAAGGCTCTGATAGGGTCAGACTGTTAAACTAAAGTGTGAGTACTAGGAGTGCAGGTGTGCAGTGTGTGGTACAGGGGTTAAGCAGGCACTTGTAACAATGTCATCCACATTAGGTGCTCCTCTTAGTCCTGGTTTCTCTGCTTCTCATCCTGCTTCTTGCTAAAGCACTTGGGAAAAGCAGTAGAGGATGATTCAAGTACTTCAGGCCCTGCCACCCACATGGGAGACCCAAATGCAGTCCCTGGACCCTGGCTGTAACCTGGCCCAGCCCCAACCATCTGTGGAGTAAGCCAGAATATAGAAGATCTGTCTGTCTGTCCTCTCAGTCTGTCATTTTGCCTTTTAAATAAATAAATCAGTTATTCAAAGAAAGAATAAATCAATGAATGAGCTACAAAGATCAGTGGTACTTGAAGAATAAGATAAATTGAAATAGAAATTATAGGACCCACCATAGGTACTAGAATGACAAGGTAAAGAGTACAGCAATGGGAGAGATTAGCTCAAGTAGAATGGAAAATAAGATCTTCGGTAGAGACATCAAAAATTAAGAGGTCACATATTGAAAGAAGTATTAAGGTAAATAATAAAGTCATAAAAATTTTTTATTGGAACAGGTGTCTGGCTAGGGGTTAAGATGCCCATGTCCTGTAGTGGAGTGCCTGGGTCTGAGGCCTGGCTCCAGCTTTTCACTAATTCAGACCCTTGGAAGCAGTGGTAATTGTTGAAGTACTTGGGTTCTTAGCTCCTGGAACCAGTCTTAGCCCAGTCCCAGCCATTGCAGGAATTTGGGGACAGATGCTAGCACTTTCTCTCTCCTTCTCAGTCTCTCCCTCCTCTCCCTGCTCTCCTCCCTCCTCCCTTCTGCTCTTTCTCCTTCTCCCTCTCTCCTTCCCTTCTTTCACCCATCCACACCTTCCTCCCTCCCTCCCTGTCTGTCTCTCTGCCTATCAAACTGAAAAGTAAACAAAGCTGATAAATATTTGCTGGGCAGAGTGACAGTAAATCAGATGCTAAATTCTCCAAGAAATAAAGCAACCTGAGAAACAAAATGATAGGTGGTGTAGTCTGGAGATAAGTCTCAAAGGCAGATTTAGAGGAGGAAGGATTAAGACAGGAAATGGCAGAAACCAGAACACATGTATCCATTTCAGTCCAGACATTGTAAGGACATAGAAATGAAAACAGCTTCACTAGAGGTGCATATGGGAAACAGCGAAGGACTTACAAAGGCAGTCTTCCTCTGAGCACACAAATACTCTCTTACTGTTGCTAACAGTGGTCTGCAAATGAATTTTCTTATTAGGACTGCATGCTCATTTACAGTCCTTGTCTCTACTGTTGAGGAACAGTGTTCTTCTTTTTCGTACTATTTGTTGAACTCAGTGTACAGTTAATTTTATGAGTATAAAGTAAACTGAAAACAGATCTTTGTAAAGATTAAGAGTGGGAATAGGAGAGGGAGAAGGAAGACAGGTGGGAAGGTGGGAGGGTGGGAAGTGTCACTATGTTCCTAAACCTGTGTATATGAAATACATGAAATTTGTATACCTTAAATAAAAACTTAAAAAGACAAAAAACTGCATGCTCTAAATAGTTGTCTATAAAGTTGTCTACACATAAATGAGCCCAGAACTTAAGTTTATAATACTGGCCAGAGCCAGAAATGGAGTGTGTTCTTGAATCTAAATAGTAACCACAAAGTATTTATTTGTAGGCAAGTTTAAAACAGTTTTTTTAAGTCACCAACTTTTGAAAATGTCATAAAGAATTTTTAAAAAAAAAGCACTAGAAAAACAAACCAAAAAAAAGGAAGAATATAGTACAGAAAGTCTGTGTAGATTGCCCTAGTCACCTTCACACACCAGATAATAATCTCTTATAAAAGCTGACAGGAAGTTTACTTTAAAGCAGTAATATATACATAAAAATACAGCAATAACATCAGGAATAGAAAACTGAAAAACAAAAAAACCTCAAAATCATGGAATGCATAGTAAAGAGACTGTATTAGTTTCAGCTCCTGGTTCATAGGTAAAATCCAAGGAAATAGCACCATCTATTGGAATTTCTCATATTTAAAAATATTCTCAAATCCTGGGAAATAAGATTAGTCTATAATATTTTCCCTCATTTGGCTAAGAAAATAAACTTACGTATTAATAAATAAGATCTAAATTAATCAAAAAAACCTTATGTTAAAATTATTAATTATTGGCTTAAAATTCTGATCTCAAATAACTTATCACTTTGACTAAATTCATATGGAGATTTTATTAAAGATAAAAATATTCTCAAAGAATGAAGAAATTACATATGTAAAGAAACTCACAGATATGGTATTCCTGTATGCTGCTTGTGTAACCATATATTGCAGAATATCCAAATATTATGATCATGACAACATCTCTACTATCCAACTCCATAATATGTGCTGAATGTCCCTCCACAGCATACTGCTGACCATGTCCAAGAACAGTAGGAGTTTTTGTACTCCATGACTGACTATTTATGTTAAAAACCCATAATTCATCTGTGACATTGCCATCATTTGTTTCAATTCTGCCTCCATACATAAAGATGTTTTCCTGTAAATTAAAATACATGTATTAATAGACAAAATAGTTGTTTCTTAGCAATACGTATTAATTTAAAATAAGTGATATATTTCAACATATAATTTTGGTCAATGTTCACAACATGCATAAGGCATAGTTCTTATTTGTAAAAGATCAGGAAATACAAGAATAATGAAAACTAAATTTATATACTAAAAAGAGGGGAAATACCTATGCTTTCAAATTTTACTTGAAAACATTTTATTCAAAGTGGCTACATTATACAATCACCCATATTTTTAATTATCCTATAGGAAGATAATAATGAACCACTATTATGAGAATAGAATATGCAGTATTATAATCAAAAACTTAAAAATTTAAGTGTGCAGTAGTTCTATAACAAATAATTTCCTTCTCCATATAACAGAAAAAAATTACAAACTAGGTTGTTGATTAATCACTCATAACAATCTTTTCAATATTTGAACAATCTGAGTCTCTAGTTGTTATGTTTGCATTCCACCATCCTAACTTGTACTACTTTGTGCTATTCACATCATTTACTGTTTTTGTCAAGCACTATTCACCAAAAAGGCAGATGATATTCATGCAGCATGTACATTTTTAATTTTAATTTCTCTTGGTTATAGGAAAACACTACAAACATTAATTCATCTTTGGTAAATCTTAATAGCACTTATAAATTATACAAATAATCTTAATCCCATAGGATTATAATAAATTGACATAAATCATCACTATTTCAGAAATCAAGGAATAGAGGGGAACTTCTCCAATGTGCTAAAGGATGCTTTCCCCTAAGGTCAGGAATGATATAAGGATGCTCATTTCTGCCACTTCTACTCAACATAATACTGAAGGCTGTAGCTAGAGAAAACAGGCAAAAACTAATACAGGCTTTGAAAAGGATGACTGGAATTGGATAGGTACAAGAAAACTGACCCTCCTGGCAGATAACACAATTTTGTGCAGAGAATATACTAAGTAGTCCCAAAAAAGTCAATTACATCTAATCAATTCAGCAATATTGCAGGATATAAGATCTACTTAAATAAATTAAATTATATTTCTGTACACTTAAGAATGAACAACCCAAAAAAGTTAAAGGTATAAATAAATGCAGAAATATTCCATGTGTATGGGTCAGAAAACAATATTAAGATTATAATACTCTCCACATCTAGAGATTCAACACAATCCCTATCAGAATCCCAACTGGCTTCCTTGTAAAAAGTAACAAGTTTATTCCAAAATTATATGGAACTGCAAGGCAGATAGAATATCAGAACAATCTTGTCAACAAACAACATCAGGATAAAATCACAAAGCCCAAAAATGGAGGAATCACATTTCCGGAAAACTTACTCCTAACAAAACTAATCAAGATGGTACACTACTGACAAAACCAATAGAATAGAACTGGAAGTCAAGAATAAAGCCATTCGTCAACTGATTTTTGACAAGTGCCAAGACATTCAATAGGGAAAAGCAATCCCTACAACAAGAGTGTACAAAAAATTTAATAACCACTTGCAAAAGAATAAAGTTGAACCTTTACTGTATACTATACACAAAGCTCAAAATAGATGGAAGAATTAAATGTAAGAACCAAAACTATAAAGCTCTCAAATGAAAAAAAAGAGGAGGGGGGTAAATTCTATGATCCGGGATTTGGCAATCTATTGTTAGATATGACACCAAAATCACAAGCAGTGAAAAAAATTTAAAAATATAAACCTCATTAAAATTAAAAAAAAAACCTTCAACACTTCAAAATATACTATTAATAAAGTGAAACAGCACACAAAATGGTATAAAATATTTGCAGGATACATATCTGCTAAGAGTCAACTATTTAGAATATATAAAGAACTCTTACAATTCAGCCATTAAGACAAATAACCTTATTTTGGAATGGGCAGGACTTGAACAGAAATTTCTACAAAAACTACATTAAAAAGTGCTCAACAGTATCAGTAAACAGAAAAATAAAAACCAAAACCATAGTGAGATACCGTTTCATACCACTAAAATAACTACCATAAAAAAGATACTAATAAGTGTTGACAAGGATGTACAGAAGTAGTAGTCTTCATAGATTTGGTGGGAATGTAAATGATATAACCACTTTGGAAAACAATCTTGTATATATTCAGAAAATTTACACAGCATTGCCATTTGACCAAGCAATTCGACTCCTAAGTATATAACTAAGAAAAAAAAAAAAGTGCCCTCACAAAAGCTTTATAAAAATGTTCATATTGGCCAAAAGGTGTAAAGGTTCCAAATATCTATTAACTGATAAATAACCAAAATGCAGAATATCTATATGATGGCATCCAATGAGAGTTATTCAGCCATGAAATACTAATACACGTTATACCTTAAAACAGTATGCTAAGTGAAATATGCCAATCCCAAGTCAATAGTGTATGATTTTCAGTCATATAAAATACTCAGAAAAGACATATCTATAGAGACAAAAAACAGATTTGTGATTGCTTAAGACTGAGAGGAGGCTTGGAGCAACAGTTAAAGAATACAAAGTTGCTTTATAAATGACGAAATTAAATTGATCACACAACTCTGAGATCTTACAAAAATCTACAATAGTTATATACTACTGAACATACTAAAAATCTCTGAATTATATTCCTTAAATTAGTGAATTGTAAAGTATACCAATTATATCTCAATACAGCTTTACAAAAAAGAAATATAAAACACTAAAATTAAACTAAAATATAAAACTAAAATAAGTCTAAGAAACATATGCATATTTGTATGTATATATATGCACACATACACAAGTATATAAGAGATTACTATTTGATTTTAAAGCATATACATGCATAAAAAGACTGGAAGTTTGTTCTTTATACTGTTCCTGTATTTTCCAAACTGTTTTACATAAGCACAGAAAATTCATAAATTGTGATTTGAAAGGCCTAGCCACAGATCAAAAAATACATGAATCATGGTTCATTCAAAATAAAAACCAGTGAAATGGCCTGTAATTTTAATTATGCTAAATTCAAGAGTCCCAGGAGTATATAAAAATGACTGATACAAATGTAATTCCTTTCAAAATCTCAACAAAACTTTTCAGAAAAAGAAAACTCAAACCTAAAGTTTACCTGGTATTACCTGGTATTTCTCTCTCTCTCTCTCTCTCTCTCTCTCTCTCTCTCTCTCTCTCTCTCTGCCTCTCCATCTATGTGTGTAATTCAGACTTTCAAAGAAATAAATAAAATCTTAAACAGAAACAAAACAATACAAAAAAAAAAAGACGCTATCAACAGACTAAAACTGATAGACGACAGGACCAGAAATGCAAAGGTGGGTCAATATTCGCAATTCAATAAATATCATAAATCACATCAATAGAATAATTGGTCATCTAAATGGAAGCAGAGAAAGCATTTGATAAGATTCAACACCCATTTCATGTTAAAAACCTTCCACAAATTAGATATAGAAGGAACACTCCTCAAAATTATAAAGGCTATATATCACAAAACAATAGACAATTTCACACTGAATGGGAGAAAGCTGAAAGCATTTCCCCTCAGATCTGGAACAAGACAAGGATGTCCACTTTCGCCACTCTTATTCAATACAGAATTAGAAGTTTTAGCAAGAGCCAGTTAAGGAGGAGAAAGAAAGAAAGCGTATCAAAATTGGAAAAGAGGAAGTCAAATTATCCATGTTTGCAGATGACTTATGTTGTACATGGAAAAACCTAAACACTTCACCAAAAAGCTGTTAGAATCAATAAGCCAATTCAGTAAAATTGCAAGTCACAAAACAAACATACAAACAATAGCAGCTTTTGTGTATGCTAATGATGAACTCATAGAAAGAGAAATCAAGAAATTGTAATCACAACAGCCATCAAAAAAATCAAATATTTATGAACAAATTTAACCAAAGAAGTGAAAGATCTCTACAATGAAAATTATTGAACATTGATGAAAGAAATCATAAAGGACACAAAAAATGGAAAGATAGTCCTTGCTCATGAATTGGAAGAATCAATATCATTAAAATGTCTACACTACCAAAAGCAATCTACAGATTCAATGCAACCCCTAAAAAAAATACCAATGATATTCCCTACAGAATTAGAAAAAGCAATCCTAAATTTCACATGGAATTACAAAAGACCCAAAATAGCCAAAGTGATCCTGAGCAAGAAAAAATCAAGATGGAGGCCTCACAATACCTGACTTCAAAGCATACTACAAAGCTATTGTAAGCTATTGTAATCAAAATGGCATGGCACTGACACAAAAACAGCTACAGAGGTAAAAAAAAAAAAAAAAAAAAAAAAAAAAAAAAAAAAACCATAGGAGAAAATACTAGCAAACCATGTATTTGATAGAGGAATAATGTTATAATATATAAAAAATTCCTTCCACTCAACAACAAAAACATAACCCAATTCAAAAATGGCAAAAGATTTGAATAGACATTTCTCCAAGAATACACAAATAGTTGATAAGTCTTGAAAAAACAAGCAATATTGATTACCATGAGAGAAATGCAAATCAAAGAGATACATTTCATCTCATTAAGTTGTCAATAATCAAAAAAACTGCCGGCGCCGCGGTTCACTTGGTTAATCCTCTGCCTGCGGCGCCGGCATCCCATATGGATGCCGGGTTCTAGTCCCAGTTGCTCCTCTTCCAGTCCAGCTCTCTGCTGTGGCCCAGGAAGGCAGTGGAGGATAGCCCAGGTGCTTGGGGCCCTGCACCTGCATGGGAGACAAGGAGGAGGCACCTTGCTCCTGGCTTCAGATAGGCACAGCACCGGCCATAGCGGCCATTTGGGGGCTGAACCAATGGAAGGAAGCCCTTTTCTGTCTCTCTCTTTCTCTCTCACTGTCTAATTCTGCCTGTCAAATAATAAAAAAATAAAAATTAAAAAAAAATAACAAGGGTTGGCAAGGCAATGGACTAAAGAATCCATGTGCCCTAGCAGGGATGTAAAATGATGCATTCACTGTAGAAAGCATTATGGCACTTATGTTTTATTAAACATAAATATATATATACTGACTAGGACATTTATTACTCACATTAATTTATCTATTGCCTTTAATAATCTCAATCAATTCCTTGACCTAAACAATAGTGAGCTGTTGTGTATTTTTATATATATATATAAATACATATATATATATAAAAATATATATATATATAGCTTTTCTTTTTGGAAATAAATGAAAATTCATTTCATTCTACATTAGTACTTGACTTTAGGTATTCATTTACACACACTTGGCTTAGCATTACATAAATTAACTAAGCATATATTTCATATCTATAAATAAAGTTTATTTACTGGTATTTTATATATATGTTTATAAAACGTAGACCCAGAAATTCCACTTGTGGGTATACACCCAGAAGAACTGAAAGCAGAAACTTAAACACACTTGTTGGACACATATTGATGTAAACATTATTCATAATAAACAAAAGGTAGAAGCAATCTAAGTGTCTATCAAGGAGCAATGGATAGTAGTACAATCATATAATTGATATCATTCAGCCTTAAAATGAAGGATAGGGCAGGCATTTGGCATAGTGATGAAGACACCAC
This sequence comes from Oryctolagus cuniculus, assembly GCF_051225735.1. NCBI lineage: Eukaryota > Metazoa > Chordata > Mammalia > Lagomorpha > Leporidae > Oryctolagus > Oryctolagus cuniculus. The sequence continues at coordinate 15,057,489 of NC_142881.1, forward strand.
TTGAGATATCTGCATCCCACACCAGAGTACCTGGGTTCGAGCCCCAATTCTGCTGCTATTCCAGCTACTTCCTAATACATACCCTGGGAGATAGCAGGTTTTGGCTCAAGCACCTGGGTCCCTGCCACCTACATGGGAGCCCCCACATTGAGTTCCTGGCTTTGGCATGGCCCAGCCCTGGCCGTTGTAGGAATTTGTGGAATGAATCAATGACCAATAGATTGGGAAAGGTCTACTCAGTGTCTATCTCTCACTCTTGCTCTCGCTCTCGCTCTCGCTCTCTCTCTCTCAAAAATAAATTACATAATTTTTTTAAAACCTGGGAGGATATTCCATACATGCTGCAACATGGATGAACCTTGAAGACATTATGCTCATGGAAATAAGTCACAAAATGACAAATATTATATGATTCCACTTATATAAGTAATGACCACTTATAAGTAGTCAAATTCACAAAGACAGAAAGTAGACTGGTGGTTTGCAGGGGCTGGCTAGAAGAGTGATGAGAGTAATTACTTTAGTTTTACAAGATAAAAAAAAGTTCTGGAGATAATCATGGCAATGGTTATACCACAATGTGAGAGTACTTTTATCATTGAACTCTACATATAAAAATAGTTAAAATACTAAATTTTACCTTGTGTCCTTTATTATAATTTTAAAAAGTGACTGACCTGATGACTAGGTAAAAAGCCATGGACACAAATCCCAACACTCATCTTTTTTTATGTCTTTTATTGAGCAATTATTCTAAAATCCACTATTTTACTAAAAACTATGAGTCTATGATATATGAAGTTACTGTGATCCCTATGATACATTGTTCTCATAAGTGTTTGAAATAAATCTGAGATTTGGTACCTTTCCTCCTAAGGTAAACTCTTAAAAAAAGATTAAAATTTAAAAGTCAAGAGCCATACCTGATATAAAGCAAGAGAATGTCCATATCTCTGGAGAGGCCCCCTTGACAGAGTTCCTACATTCCATATACTGCTTTCTAAATTGTAACTAAAAGCAAGAAAAGATAATAACTTCATAAGCTAAGATTCATTTCAATTTTTTGATTTCCATATGCTTTCCTCCACTTGCAGTTAAATATTCATTAAATTCAGTAAGAATTATAAATCAACGCTTAACTTCATGTATCATATTGGAAACTTTTAATAAAGACTCACTGAAGACATACCCACTATAAGATCTAATCAATAAAATGTATAATGTATATTAACTTGACTAGGACATTTATTATATTAATGTTATCTATTGCCTTTAATAATTTCAATTAATTTCTTGACCTAAACAATAGCAAGCTGTTCTATACTTTTTAAAAAAGCTAGCTTTTCTTTTAGGAAATAAATGAAAATTCATTTCATCCTATAAGTCATATACTTTAGGTATTCATTTTTATTCTTCACACACACTTGACTTAGCATCACATAAATTAACAAAGTATATATTTCTTATCTAAAACTAAAGTTTATTTACTGGTAATTTTGTTTTAATTGTGCAAAATAAACTCACTAGCATAGAAACTTCTATTACAATACATTACGTTCAATACATAAGGAAATAAAAGTTCAAAACTATGAATCTCAAATATTTAACAAAAAGAATTCTTGCTGGTTTTCACTATACTCTACACTCAAACTTTAATTTGCCAAAATACTCAAAAGAATGATCCCAGTCCAAAAATAGGGTAGTATTTTAAGTTAAGACTCTGACTATCAATTATTATCTCTCTACTTCTCTCTTCCTCTGACTCAACAGGAAAGGCAAAAAGTTTCCTTTCACAAGAAAGATAAGGGTAACCAAAATTGTTCTCAGCATTATTTCCTGGCTTGGAGTTATAAGATGTATATGTATAATACAAATGAGGAAAGATAATCAATGAGGACATAACTTCCACAGATTTGCACCTCTAAATCTACCCACCTACCAGTATCTGCAGCCAACACATTGCTTTCCACCAAATTATCATAAATTAGGGCTCAGCAAAGTATTTCTGTAAAGGGCCAGACAGTAAACATTTTAGGTATGTGGGCCACACTGATCTCACATCTTTTTTTTTTAGCCTAATGAAAATTAAATAAACCATTCTCAGCCCCCAGGCATTGGGCCTAACCTCTATAGTCTGCTGATCTCTGCTACAAATGAGTTGCTTATGTTCCTTACACATTAGATCCCATACTACCCCAGCAGTTCTCCCACGTTTTCTATATTATATGTCTTACCAGAATTTTCATCAGCATAAATACTTTTATTTCTTTCATTTATTAAAAGAAAGAAAACTTCCCTTGACTTCACTCCCCCTTCAAGTTACCACCCCATTTCCTTACTGCCCCACATCTTTATGGTCCCACCCCGACCAATCCTTCCATTCTCTCTGAAACTAACTCTACTTGGGCTTTTAACCCCACCAACCCAGAAAAACTGTCTGTCAAGGTTAGCTTCCTCATACTAAACCCATGGCCACTTTTCAGTCTTCATTTCTCTTGACTTAGTTAATCATCAGCACTTGACATTGTTAATCATGACTTAATCCTCGTATATTGTTTTCCTTGCCTTCAAAGTCACTGTACTCTTTTGGTTCTATCTCACTGGCCACTACTTTCCTGTCTCTTTTACTGATTTCTTCACTTCTCTCCAATATCTCAGAGATGGGATACCTCAGACTCAGTTCTTCTTTTCAGACTAGAAGTCATTCCCTTGATAATCTCATCCTAACTCAATTCTGTTCCTACTCTTCCTCCCAATCCCTAGAATGCTCTTAATAGAGTACCTCATTTGTCAAAACACGCTAAAAACCCTTCCATGAGTTCCAACAAATCTACAACACTCTTCATCAACTATATACCTCCTCCATTAGCCCTCCAATTTCATACTTCCTTATTACACATTCCATGCAATTCATATGGGCCTACTCATTGCTCCCCAAATATTTCAAGCAGCCCCTCCCTTAAGGCTTTTGTCTGACTCTCCTCTGTGGCTACAGAAAACTGTAGTGCCGACACCCTGACCTCCTCCTAGACTTTGCTCAGCTTTCATTTTTCTCATGAAACCTACCTTGGCCATTACATTTGTAATTGCAACTTCCTACTTTTTGGCACTCCTGATTTGCTTACCTCTTCTCTCTTTTTCTTTTCTCTGCATATATATGTGTGTATGTGTATACTTATGTGTGTATAGATATATCATGAATATGTAATGTGTGTATATACATATATAACAGCTCCAGCTGTTGCAGCCATATTGGGAGTTAACCAGCAGATAGAAGATCTGTCTGTCTCTTCCCCCCTCTCCTCTCTGTAACTCTGCCTTTCAAATAAATAAATCTTTAAAAAAAGTTTAATATCTACACATCAATTAAATTCTGCTATAGAACATAAATCATTATAACTGACACTATCACTTCTAAAAGCTATTTAAATATCCTTATCTACATTTGAACTACATTCAGAATGATGAAAAATATTCTCCAACCTGTGAAAACAAGGTTAATTCTAATCTGATACCTCTTGGCTTTTATCTATATAAGCCTATAAATCTGCATAACATAGAAACCAAAGGAACCAGGTTTCACACAAAAAAAGTTAAACTATTTGGTTCAAATAGAAAATATGTAAGTTTAAGAGAGTACTGAATAATATTCATCACTTAATTTCAAATATGCTATTCAATTTTCCCAAAACACAAACTTTTAAGATTTTCACTTGATAATTTGGCTTTACTTTCACAATGCAGCTTTGGAAAGATCACAGTTTAATTCAAGTTCAACTCTGTTTTCACAGGTTTCTTCATTTTCTTTAATCACAGTTAATTCTTTCTAGTTTCCACATTAAAATCTCATTATTTCTTCAGGTTCTTGTCATATCTTAATTCACTTTAACCCTATCAACTCTCTTTCAATTCTTTCTACTATATTTTAGTCATCATATATTATGTTACAAAATTGTAATTTTTCACTTAAATATTTACCTAAAACTCTTCTCTTTCAAGAATTTTATTTTGCAGTTTAAATCTAGTCATTTCAGTCATAATTTTAAAGAAATTTCCTCTTATATTTAGTATTTCTTAGAGTTTCAAAATTAATAGGGTTAATATATTCAACACATAAAATTGCCTGATAAAACAGAGAATTCCCAGTGAAATCTAAATTTCAGATAAACAAGAACATTTTTAATGTCAGTATGACCTATGCAATATTTGGAACAAAACAAAAAATATAAATACTGCACTTTTTCTCATATGAAAAATTTGTTATTTACCTGAAATTTGATTTTAACTATGTCCATTATATTTATCTGCTTATCTGATCATTCTATAGGATACACACCATAACAGTATTCTGTCTGGAACCAGTTCTGACTGGCTGATGACTGATTTGCACTAGTTATTAGAAATATTATAACTATAAACAACATTATTCATCAAAATATTCATCCTAATTCCCCTTTTCCGTTATTGAATAGTTCATAAAATACAAGTGCAATCATCAACTGAATAAGAAATCAGATAAAACATTCATCCTTTTGGCTCCCCTTAGTACCCAATCATACAGAGAACAATCTCTATTGAGGCAACAGTAAAAGAATGATAGGTTTTATAATAGGTACTATTCTGCAAAAAACTGCTTGTAAATTACATATCAAGTTAAAGTTCATATAAATTAAAATGTACAGAAGAAACTGAAAGTATTTTTATGTATACGATTATACTTCATTTTGAGACACTAAAATGTGGCAGTGTTTATTATGCCCAGAACAGTCATAGCCTACCTTTATTTGAAGTTAATATTTCTCATTGATAAATTTATTAAAAACACAAAACAAACCTGTATGTACAATGATATAATTAACTATGGACGTATTGAGTTATTCCCAAATCAGTCCCATTTAACAAATTGATGTCACAAAATTAAACATATATTCAAACATCAAAACAGTCCAGCTTAATATATTGTAAAAATCTGAAAATACTTACTTCAAGACCATTTGAAAAGAACCGTAGTTAAAAGTATATCCACCAATCACCCACATAAATTTCCCATGTAAAACTGCTTTATGTGAAGCCCGACCTACAGAAGGATTGAAGGGTTTCACGTTTGGGAGAATCCAATAAGATTCAGTAGAAGGAACATTCAAAGAACAATCAGGACCTATTAAAATAAAAATCAAACAACACACTGGATTAAAAAAATCTTATATTATAAAAAGATTACATAGGGATTAAGAGAATTTAAGAATACAATGCTTCTTATATTAACAAATGAAATAGAAATAACAATATGGAAATAATTTATAAGAAAAATACTAACAGCAAATGTAATGCCTAAAAGGGAAAAAAATTCACATACTCAGAGTTGGATATGTTCAAATAAATATCAAAATCTAAAAGAATAAATAACATAAAACTGCAAATTTACTTTAGTATGTTTAGAATATTATAATGGAAAACAATATACTCAAATCTCAGTTTTTGCCCTAACTAGCAGTGTGACCTTGGGTAAATCTGTTTACCAGTTCCATCATCAAACTTTCATCTATAAAATGGAAATAATCTATCCCAAGTGTTATACTATAAATATTTAATATAAAATCAAGATAAACAAAGCATTTGTAAATTATAAACTGTGCAACAATTATTAAAATAAAGATTATGTTTTCCTTGGCATCATTATTAGAACAACCAGAATTGGCGTTGGTAGGGAGCTTCATATCCTCAAAGAAAAAAAGCTATTACGTATAATAAGATAAAAACTATTAATTAGTACAGAATAATTTCAAATACAATAAGGATAAAAACACAGCCTCTGGGGCTGGCAGTGTGGTGTAGCGGGTAAAGCTGCCGCCTGCAGTGCCAGCATCCCATATGGGCACCGGTTCAACTCCTGGCTGCTCCATTTCTGATCCAGCTCTCTGCTATGGCCTGGGAAAGCAGAAGATGGCCAAGTCCTTGGGCCTCTGCACCTGCATGAGAGAATGGGAAGAGGCTCCTGGCTTTGGATCAGCAAAGCTCCAGCCATTATGGCCATCTGGAGAGTGAACCAACGGATGGAAGACTCCTCTCTCTCTCTCTCTTTCTCTCTGCCTCTGCCTCTCTGTGACTCTGCCTTTCAAATAAATAAATAAACATTTAAAAACACACACACACACAAAAAAAAAAACACAGCCTTTTCCTATTCATATGCCTGGTATTACTCATGAGTCTTGGTAAACTGTAAAATGTAGGCGACTAGACTCCAATTGTAAAATACAGGAGACTAGCCTAGATCAGTGTTTTTCCAACTTATGTAATGGAAGAAATGCTCCTAAAGGAAATATCAAACTCTGGGGCTCACAAATTATTTTCATTTTGGAGAAACAAAATATGTTGAAATACTACACATAAAGTCTTTAGAACTTGTTGTATAAGTATAACTGATGGAGTAAATAAAGGGGAGAGTGATCCAACATGGGAAGTGAGAATCTCAGCAGACTCATAGAATGGCAGATGTCCTAAATAGCACTCTGGCCTCAGAATCAGCCCTAAAGGCATTCGGAGCTGGCTGAAAAGCTCATGAGAGTATTTCAGGCATGGAAAGCCAAGACACTCTGGCAAAAGATCTCTGCGAGTGAGATCCCAGTGGAAAGAACAGGCCATCAAAGAAGGAGGTACCTTTCTCTGAAGGGAGGAGAGAACCTCCACTTTGACTATGAGCTTGTCTAAACAAGATAAAATCGGAGAACTCAGAGGGCTTCCATAGCCTTGGAAACTCATGACTGGAGCATAGGGAGATTACTGATGCCATAGACAGGAGTGTCAATTGGTAAAGTCAACAACAGGAGTCACTGTGCACTTACTCCTCATGTAGGATCTCTATCCTTAATGTGCTGTACATTGAGATTTAATGCTATAACGAGTACTCAAACAATATATTTCACTTTGTGTTTCTATGGGGGTGCAAACTGTTGAAATCCTTACTTAATGCATACTAAACTGATCCTCTGTAAAAAAAAAAAAAAAAAAAGAAAAGAAAAGAAATTATCAATTCCCAACTTGACTCTCACTGGGATTAAACATGACAATAGGTCTGCTCTGATTTCATCATCATTTTAAAAAATCATCTATTATTTTTCACTTTATGTTTCTGTGTGAGAGCAAACTGTTGAAATCCATACTTAATGTATACTAAGCTGATCTTCTGTATATTAAGATAATCGAAAATGAATCTTGATGTGAATGGAAGGGGAGAGGGAGTGGGAAAGGGGAGGGTTGTGGGTGGGAGGGACGGTATGGGGGGAAAGCCATTGTAATCCATAAGTCGTACTTTGGAAATTTATATGCATTAAATAAAAGTTTAAAAAAAAAAAAAGAAAAAAAAAAGTATAAACAATTTCATAAAATTAAACACATTTATAAAACAAAATTAACATTTAAAGGTGTGTCTCCTTTTATTGCACATCAATCTATTGTACTTTGTAGATACTGTATTTTTACAAATTAAAAATTTGTGGCAATTCTGTACTCTGCAAGTCTACTGCACCAGGAATATGTGTTCACTTCATTTCTGCGTGTCTCAATATGGTAATGCAATATTGCAAAAGTTTTTATTAGTATATGTGCTGTGGCAATCTGTGATCAGTGATCTTTGGGAGTATTATGAACCACAGCTATACAAGACAGGAAAGTTAACTAATAAATGTTCACATGTTCTACCTGCACTACTGATCAGTCAATCCCTGCCTCTCTCCTCTTCATGCCTCCGTATTCCCTGAGATGCAATATTGAAATCAGGCCAAATATTAACCTTAAAACATCCTCCAAGTATTCAAGAGAAAAGAGGTGTCTTACATCTCTCACTGTATATCAAAATCTATAAATGACTAAATTTAGTGAGGAAGACATGTCAATAGACATGACAGGCCAAAACCTAGGTCTTTTATGCCAAAGAGTCAAATGCTGATGTGGAAGACAACACCAAATTATCCAGAAGATCTAGCTAACAAAATTGAAAAAGATGGGTTCATCAAACTACAGATTTTCAATGTAGCAAAAAAAACCTGTATCACAAGATAATAAAAGGGGCCAACACTGTGGCACAGTAGGTTAACCTCCACCTGCAGCGCCAGCATCCCATATGGGGTCAGTTCTAGTCCCGGCTGTTCCTCTTCTGAACTAGCTCTCTGCTGTGGCCTGTAAAAGTAGTAGAAGATGACCCAAGCGCTTGGGCCCCTGCACCATGTGGCAGACCCAGAAGAATCTCCTGGCACCTGACTTTGCATTGGCTCAGCTCCAGCCATTGTGGCCATTTGCAAAGTGAACCAGCAGATGGAAAACCTTTCTCTATCTGTAACTCTACCTCTCAAACAAATAAATAAAATCTTTAAAAAACAAAAAAAGATAATGACACTGAAGACTTTCATAGCTATAAAGTAGAAGTGAATACCTAGCTTCAAAGTAACAAAGGACAAGCTTACTTTTTTAATTTTTTATTTATTTATTATATAACATGAACAAATTTCATGTAGTTCATATATACAGACTTAAGAACATAGTGATACATCTCCTCCTACCTTCCCTCCCACTGACCCTCCAGCTTCCTTCCTTTCTTATTCTTTAATTTTTACAATAACATACTTTCAGTTTATTTTATAATCATAAGATTGATGCTCCACTAAGTAAAGAATTCAACAAATAGTAAAAAGCAAAAAAAAAAAAAAAAAAAAAAAAAACCTGTTCCTCAACAGTAGAGACAAGGCTGGCACTGTGGCACAGCGCGTTAACACCCTCGCCTGAAGCCGGCATCCCATATGGGTACCAGTTCGAGACCCAGCTGCTCCACTTCCCATCCAGCTCTCTGTTATGGCCTGGGAAAGCAGTAGAAGATGGCCCAAGTCCTTGGGCCCCTGCACCCACATGGGAGACCTGGAAGAAGTTCCTGGCTTCTGGCTTCAGATTGACGCAGCTCTGACCATTGCAGCCAATTGGGGACTGAACCATCGGATGCAAGACCTCTCTCTCTCTCTCTCTCTCTCTCTGCCTCTCCTCTCTCTGTGTAATTCTGTGTAATTCTGACTTTCAAATAAATAAACAAATCTTTAAAAAAAAATAGACAAGATCTGTAAACAATCAATTCTCAAAATGTCAATTTTGTTCATATATATTACATTTTTTGTACTTTATTAGTTACCATATATCAGGGAAAAATGTTATTTGTCTTTTGAGGACTGGCTTATTTCACTAAGTATCATGATTTGCAGTTGTATATATTTTGTAGCAAAAGACAGGATTTCAAAGCTTACTCTCATTTTAAGGGTTAATGATTTTAATTTGAAACCAATGCAAATTTTTCTGGAAATCCTGAGACCTCAAGAATTACACTATATATATTCTATGTTCTATAAATGGAACAGTGGCTGGATAATAGCACATCTGTTTACAACATGGTTTATTATTTTAAGCCCACTGTTGAGACTACTGCTCAGAAAATGTTTCCTTTCAAAATATTACTGTTCATTGATAATGTACCTGGGCACCCAAGAGCTCTGAAGCATGATAAATAACGATTTCTACATTACATTGTTTTCATGTCTGCAAATACAACATCGATTCTGCAGTCCATATATCAAGATTAACATCAGGGGCTGGTGGGTTAAGCAACCACCTGCAATGCCAGCATTCCACATGGGTGTGTGTTCGAGTCCCAGCTGCTCCACGTCAGATCCAGCTCCCTGCTGATGTGCCTGAGAAAGAAGTGGAGGTGCCAGGGCTCCTGCACCCATGTGGGAGACCTGGAAGAAGTTCCTGACTTCTGGTTTCAGGCTGGCCTAGCCCCAGCTATTGTGGCCATTTGGAAAATAAAAGAGCAGATGGAAGATCGATCGAGCTCTCTCTCCCTCTAACTTTGCCTTTAAAATAAATAAATCTATTTTTAAAATTCAACTTTCAAATCTTATTATATCACCATCAGGCATTTGATCCTATTTATATGGTCTCTTTAACACTTAATCTTATCTATATGTTCATTTTAACACTTAATATGATCACTTTATCAATTAAGATGACATTTTTACCACCAAGTTTAATAATAGAATTAAAAAGGAAGGAATGTCCAACATGAGAAACAGTCCACACAGCAGACTCACAGAATGAATTCTGCTTTAAGTAACATTCTGACCTCAGAATCAGCCCTTAAAGCTTCCTGGAATGGCTGAAAAGTCCATGAGAGCATTTCATGAATGGAAAGTGAAGACATTGCAGCCAAAAATGTTCTACATGAAGGATCTCTGTGAGAGAGACCACAGTGGAAAGAACTGGCCATCAAAGAAGGATGTACTTTTCTCTAAATGGAGGAGAGAACTTCCATTTTACTATGGCCTTGTCCAAATACTGATGGAGTTTGTGGACTTAAAAGGCTTCCATAGCCTAGGTAGCTCATTTCAAGAGCCTCAGGTGGTCACTGACTTCATACATAAGAGTGTTAATTGTAAAATTAAAAACAGGAGTCACTGTGCACTAACCCTCCATGCAAGACCTCTGTCTTCAATGGGTTGTATGGCGAGTTAACTGTAAAGCCAGTTCTCAAATAGTTTTTGTGTACTTTGTGTGTGTGTGTGCAAATTGTTAAAATCTTTATTGAGTATAGAGTTGGCCTTCTGTGTACAAAGTTAACTGAAAATGAGTCTTAATGGTGAATGGGACTGGCAAGGGGAGAGGGAGGAGGAAGAGGGGTGGGAATGTGGGTGGGAGGGCTGATACGGTGGGAAGTTCCTAAAGTTCTACTAATGAAATTTGTATTCCTTAAAAAGTGAATTAAAAAATTTTTTTAATATTACTATTTAAGAAATTATTCATAAGGCTAAGCTGCCATAGATAGAAATTCCTCTAATGGATCTAGGAAAAGTAAATTGAAAATCTTTTGTAAATGAGTCACCATTCTATATGCCATTAAGAACAGCTGGGATTCCATCTCATCAACAAAGAAACAGGCAGACTGAAAGTAGAAGAATGGAAAAAGATACTGCAGGCTCACTAGGCTAATCCTCCACCTGCGGCACCAGCACCGCAGGTTCTAGTCCTGGTCAGGGTGCCAGATTCTGTCCCGGTTGCTCCTCTTCCAGTCCAGCTCTCTGCTGTGGCCCGGGAAGGCAGTGGAGGATGGCCCAAGTCCTTGGACCCTGCACCCGCATGGGAGACCAGGAAGAAGCACCTGGCTCCTGGCTTCAGATCAGCACAGTGCGCCAGCCACAGCAGCCATTGGGGGGTGAACCAACGGAAGGAAGACCTTTCTCTCTGTCTCTCTCTCTAATTCTGCCTGTTAAAAAAAAAGATATCACATGCTAACAGAAAGCAAAAAAGAGTTGGTGTGGCCATCCTAATATCAGACAAAATAGACTTTAACAACAATACTGTTAAAAGAGACAAAGAAGGGCACTATGTAATGATAAAGGGATCAATTCAACAGGAAGATGTGACTATAATAAATGTATATGCGCCCAATTACAGGGTACCTGGCTATTTTAAAAAAATGTTAATAGACCTAAAGGGAGACATAGACTCCAATACAATAGTAATGGAGGACTTCAGTACCCCACTTTCAGCACTGGACAGATCAACCAGGCAGAAAACCAGCAAGGAAACAACAGAGTTAATCAACACTATAGACCAAATGGATCTAACAGATATCTACAGAACTTTTCACCCCATAGTGGCAGAATACACATTATTCTCATCAGTGCATAGAACTTTCTCTAGAACAGACCATATGCTAGGTCATACGGCAAGTATCTGCAAATTAAAAAAAAATCAAAATCATACTATGCATCTTCTCTAACCACAATGGAATGAAACTGGAAATCAGCAACTCAGGAATCCCTAAAGCATATGCAAACACATGGAGACTGAACAACATGCTCCTGAATGAACAGTGGGTCACAGAAGAAATCAAAAGAGAAATCAAAATATTTCTAGAAATAAATGAAGATGACAATACATCATATCAAAAGGTATGTGGTACAACAAAAGCAGTGTTAAGAGAGAAGTTTATAGCAATCAGTGCCTACATGAAAAGATTGGAAAGGTACCAAATAAATGAGCTATGACTGCATCTCAAGGACCTAAAAAATAAAACAACAAACCAAACCCCAAATTAGTAGAAGGAAAGAAATAATTCAAATTAGAGAAGAAATAAATGAAATTGAAACCAAGAAATAATACAAAAAAATTAATGAAATGAAGGGCTGGTTTTTGACAAAAATAAATGAAATTGACACACCACTGACCCAACTAACCATAAAAAAGAGAGGGGGGGGGAAAGACGCAAATCAATAAAATAATGATAAAAAAGGAAATGTAACAACATATACCACAGAAATAAAAAGAATCATCAGAAATTACTACAAAGAGCTGTATGCCAACAAATTGGGAAACCTAGAAGAAATGTACAGATTCCTAGAAACATACAATCTACCAAAATTGAGTCATGAAGATACAGAAAACCTAAACAGACCAACAACCAAGATGGAAAGTGAATCAGTATTAAAGACCCTTCCAACAAAGAAAAGCCCAGGACTGGATGGCTTCATTGCTGACTTCTGCAGACATTTAAAAAAGAATTAATTCCAATTCTTCTCAAGCTATTCAAAACAATTGAAAGGGAGAGAATCCTCCCAAATTCCTTCTATTAAGCCAGCATCACCTTAATTCCTAAGCCTAAAAAAGATAAAACATAATGAGAACAACAGACCAATTTCTCTGATGAACACAGATGCAAAAATCCTCAACAAAAAACACATCAAAAGCATCATTCACCCACATAAAATGGGATTTATCCCCAGTAGGCAGGGATGGTTCAACATTCGCAAATCTTTCAACGTGATATATCACATGAACAAACTGAAGAACAAAAACCATATAGTTATCTCAATAGATGCAGAGAAAGCATTTAATAAAATACAATATTCTTTCATGATGAAAACCTTAAGCAAACTGGGTATAGAAGGAACATTCCTCAACACAATCAAGGCAATATATATGACAAACCCACGGCCAACATTCTATTGGATGAGGAAAAACTGGAATAATTTCCCACTAAGATCCAGACCCAGACAAGGATGCCCACTCTCAACACTGCTATTTAATATAGTCCTGGAAGTTTTAGCCAGAGCCATTAGGCAAGAAAAAGAAATCAAAAGGATCAAATTGGAAAGGAGGAAATCAAACTACCCCTATTCGCAGATGACATGATCTTATACATAGGGGATCCAGAAGACTCCACTGAGAGACTATTGGAACTCATAAAAAGAGTTTGGTAAAGTGGCAGGATATAAAATCAGCACACCTTTGTATACACAAGACAATGTCATGGCTGAGAAAGAACTTTCAAGATCAGTCTCATTCACAATAGCTCCAAAAAGAATCAAATACATTGGAAAAATGTAACCAAGGATATCAAAGATCTACACAATGGAAACTATGAAGCAATAAAAAAATGAAAAGTAAATTAAAAAATGGTAAAATCTTCCATGTTCATGGATTGAAAGAATCAGCATCATCAAAATGTCCATACTACCAAAAGCAATTTACAGATTCAATGCAATCCCAATCAAAACAACAATGACATTCCTCACAGATCTAGGGAAAAAATGTTAAAATTCATATGCAAACACAAGAGACCCCCAGTAGTTAAAGCAATCTTATACAGCAAAATCAAAGCCAGATGCATCACAATATCAGATATCAAGACATACTACAGGGCAGTTATAATCTAAACAGCCTACTACTGGCACGAAAACAAACACGGAGATCAATGGAACAGAACAGAAATTCCAGAAATGAATCCATGCATCTACAACCAATTTATCTTTGATAAAGGATCTAAAATCAATCCCTGGAGCAAAGACAATCTCTTTAACAAATAATGCTTTGGAAACTAGATCTCTATGTGCCAAGGTATGAAACTAGACCCCTGCCCTACACCTTACAAAAAAATCCACCCAAAATGGATCAAAGACCTAAATCTATGACCAGATACTATCAAATCATTAGAGAACATTGGGGAAACTCTGCAAGATATTGACATAAGCAAAGACTTCTTGGAAAAGACTCCAGAAACACAAGGAATCAAAGTCAAAATTGACAGTTCAGATTACATCAAGCTGAGAAGCTTCTGTATTGTAAAAGAAACACTCAGCAAAGTTAAGAGGCAACCAACAGAATGAGAGAAAATATTTTCAAACTACACAACTGATTAAGGGCTAATATCCAGAATGTACAAAAAGATCAAGAAATTCAATAACAACAACAAAAAACAATCCAGTTAATAAATGGGTTAAAGACTTGAACAGGAATTTTTCAAGAGAGAAAATTCAAATCACCAACAAACATTGTAGAAAATGATCAGGCTCACTAGCCATGAGGGAAATCAAATAAAAAATACAATAAGGTCTCACCTAACTCCAGTTAGAATGGCTCTCATACAGAAATCAACAAACAACAAACGCTGGCAAGGATGTGGGGAAAAGGGTACCTTGGTCCACTGTTGATAGGAATCTAAACTGGTGCAACTATTATGGAAGACAGTATGGAGATACCTCAGAAAACTGAATATAGATCTACCAAATGATCGAGCCATCCCACAGGGGGATTTACCCAAACCAAAAGAAATTAATATATGAAAGAGTCATCTATACCTCCATAAGTCACAATAGTTAAGATATGGAATCAACCCAGATGTCTATCAATTGCTGACTGGATAAAGAAATTATGGTATATATACACTATGGAGTACTACTCTGATGTAAAAAAAAAAATTAATTCCTGTCTTTTGCAACAAGATGGTCACAACTGCAAATCATTATACGTAGTAAAATAAGGCAGTCCCAAAAGGACAGACATCATATATTTTCCCTGATCTGAGGTAACTATTAGAGTACCTGAAATGTAGGGTATTGGAGTGAAATGGGCATTTTGAGAATCAATGATTACTTATAGCCCTTGTCTCTTCCACTGAGGAACAGTGTCTTGTTTTCATTCTCTTCATACTATTTATTGAACTCTCTTACTTACAGTAGGGTTAACTGTACTATCATTAAGTATACTGAAAATAAATCATTATAAAAATTAAGAGTGGGAATCCGAGAGGGAGGGGGAGAAAGGATTGGAGCATGGGTGAGAGGGGGGTGGAAATGCCACTATTTTACTAAATCTGTATATATAATATACATGAAACTTGTATAACTTAAATAAATTTTTTAAAAAAAGAACAATTATGATTCATGAGAAGAGGTCAAAATATCAACATTAAGAGGGGTTTGGAAGAAGCCAAATCCAACCATCATGTATAACTCTAAGGAGTTCATGACTTCAGTGGAGGAAATAACTGCAGATGTTTTGGAAACAGGAAAAAAAAAAAAACTAGTAAGTGGGGCCTGAAGACTGAATGAATTGCTGAGAATTCATGATGAAACTTTAACAAATGAGGAGTTGCTTCTAATGGATGAGCAAAGAAAGTAGCCTCTTGAGATTGAACCTACTCTTGGTGACGATGTTGTGAACATTGTTGAAATTACAAAAAATTTAGAATAACATATAAACTTGGGCAGTAAAGCAGCAGCAGGGTTTGAGAAGACTGACTCCAGTTCTGAAAGAAGTTCTACTGTAGGTAAAATGCTGTAAAATATCATCTCATGCTATAGAGATTTTTTTCAGGAAAGGAAGAGTCCATCAATGCAGCAACTTTCATTGTTGTATTAGTTTAAGAAAGGAGAGGGTATTGTAGTGCAGCAGGTCAAACCATCACTTGGAAAGACTGCTAATGCTCACCCTGGAAAGCAGTAGATGATGGCCAGGCCCTTGGGTCCCTGCCACCCACAGGGATTGAGTTCTGGGTTCCTGGCCTCAGCCTGGCCCAACCCCAGCTTTTGTGCCCATCTAGGGGATGAACCAGCAGATGGAAGATCTCTCTATCTCTCTCTGTCACTGTGTCTTTCAAATAAATGAAGAAGAAAGAAAATAGAATAAGACACTGCCACAGTCACTTCAATCTTCAGCAATCAACACCGTAATGATTAATCAGCAGCCTTCAACATGAGGCAAGATTCAACCAGAAAAAAGATTACAACATTACCAAAAGCTCAAATGATAGCATTTTATAGTAATAAAGTATCCTTAACATATTATAATTTTTTAGACAAAATGCTATTATACACTTAGCAGACTACAGTACAGTATAAACATAATTTTTATGTACAATGGGAAATACAAAATTTATGACTCACTTTCTTGCAGTATTAATTTTATTGAGATGGCCTGGAATAAAATGCACACTATCTCCAAGATGTACCTGTACTTAATATAATGAATGATTGTTTTGCTCAAACTAAATAACTGGTCCCAAGTTGTAAATGATACTAATTCTTACAGTGCCTTTTTTAATATAATGTTAATATACCTATATTATTTTTACAACTCAATTCTCCCACAATTTTTCTTTCCTCAACTTTTGACAAAATTTCTTAATTCATATAATGTAGTATATCATCATTCATCCTTCACTTGTCACAAAAGTATTAGTACATTTCAGTTATAGTCTTTTTTACTCATGTATATTCATTTTATTTGAAAGTGAAAAAGAGAAAGAGAGATCTGCCATCTGCTAGTTCCCTTCCTAAAATCCCACAACAGCCAGGGTTAGGTCAAGACCAAGGCCAGAATCTTAGAACTCAGTCCATGTCTCCCACATGGTGGCAGGAACCCAAATACCTAGACCACCACCTGCTACCTGCTATGGTGCACATTAACAGGAAACTAGATTAGAAGTGAAATAGCTGGGACTCAAACCAGGCATTCCAATATAGGATACTGCCATTCTAAACAGAAACTTAATCAAGGCACCAAATGCCCCACGACTACCACCACCGCTGTTCTTTTGAGCCTACAATACTACTTGGTCCCAACTGAATACAAATGCTGGCATTACAATCAAGCAGCATTACTCAGTTTAAGTATAGATATTTAATTTTAAATTTGCTTATACCAAAGTATTCTAAATTATAATTCAATCATAAAATTTATAAACTTCCAAGTAGATTGTGATTTCAGAAATATTAGCCCACACTGACTTCATTCATTCACCATGTACTCATTAATTCATCTTGAAGATCCCCTTCAATGCTTATTATCTATGAGGGAAAATACTGTAAACTATTCCTTGGTAATAAAAGAAATAAAAGGAATTTTGTTCTTTTTTTAAAAAATCTTAACTATAATTCTAATCCACTTAGAAATCATTTAAATCCAAATCCAGTCCTCTATTTGCTTTGGCATACTCATTCAGTTAACTACTGTCTATGGCTACTTTTACACAAAAATAGCAGAGTGGAGTAGCTGTAACACATACCATATGGAGCCTGCAGAGTCAAAGATACTATCTAGCCTTTTATAAAAAAGTTTGCCAGCCTCTAATTTTTTTTTTTTTTTTTTTTTTTTTGACAGGCAGAGTGGACAGAGAGAGAGACAGAGAGAGAAAGGTCTTCCTTTGCCGTTGGTTCACCCTCCAATGGCCGCCGCTGCAGCCGGCGCACCGCGCTGATCCGATGGCAGGAGCCAGGAGCCAGGTGCTTTTCCTGGTCTCCCATGGGGTGCAGGGCCCAAGCACCTGGGCCATCCTCCACTGCACTCCCTGGCCATAGCAGAGAGCTGGCCTGGAAGAGGGGCAACCGGGACAGAATCCGGCGCCCCGACCGGGACTAGAACCCGGTGTGCCGGCGCCGCAAGGTGGAGGATTAGCCTATTGAGCCACGGCGCCGGCCGCCAGCCTCTAATTTAACTGAGAAGAAACTAATCATATGGACATTATATATAAGCCATACATTTACTGGTAAAAATGTTGTATCCTTTTTACTTAAGAAGAAAATGTAAAATTAGTTTAAATCATATAAGTCAGGAACAATAAAGCAAACAGAGTAAAATGTTAACAATATGTGAATCTGGGTAACAGGCATTTTGATAATCTTTGTACTATTCTTATTCTTGTAATATTTCTGTAAGTTTTAAAATTATTTGTTAAATAAAATGTTAAAAACAGACTATGATTCAAAAGCCCAGAGTTGGAAGCAGTCAAGTAATATCTGGGTAGAACTGAGAATAATGGTATGAAAAAGCACTGACAGGAATATATTTCCATCACCAGTATATTTATCACATCTGCATTAAAGTAAAATACTGCAGAGAGTTTGGATTAGGCTAAATAACATCCCCCCAAAATATACAAATCTTATTCACCTGGGCTAGTAAATGTTATCTTACACAGCAAGAGGGACTCTGCTAGTATGATTAAAAATTTTTAAATGAGAGGTTTATCATATACTATCCAACTGAGCTCTAAATATAATCACAGGTGTCCTTTTAAGAGAAGGAGTTTTCACTACAGAAGAAAGTCTTATGAACACTGAAACACGATGCTACACTACTGGAACTGAAGATAGAAGAAGAGTTAAGGAATGCAACTCCAGAAGCAATATAATTAATTTAAATAAAATATTATCATTTAGTGTATAAAAATGAGTCTAAATTTAAAGTTCCATTTTGAATTTTGAAATACCCAGTTTTCTACACAAAAGAAAATATAAATCAAAATTCTCCCTGTCTTTGTTATAATCCATTTTATGTAACTTCTATCAATTACAGTATTAGATGGAATTATCTACACTTGATCTTAGTCAAAAGGCAGAGAGGCAATAGATGGAATTATCAATAGCCAAACTCTAATGATTACTTTAATGTTAACACACAGAATAAGATTTATAAATATAACTTAAACAATTAAGAAAAATTAATCTTAATTTGTAGCTTTCAGCATTCTATAGCCAAAATATATAAAATGTAAATAAACTAAATATTAATTTATGAAAATAGCTTTTAAGATTACTTTATATATACAAAGGCGTCCCTCTTTATAAAGATACATCCAGGAAAGTCTTCTGGCATGTCATAATCTGGCCCCTCATATAACATCTCTGCTTAACTCTCCCCTGCATAATTCTCTCAGTCAACAGGAGCTTTTTCAAGATAGTAGATCGAAGCTGTTTTGAAAAGAATATAATAAACTAATTATACTACAGTGTATTTTCATGAAGATTTAATATACTACCTTCTCCACAGGTTATATATTGTCGCTCCCCCTCTTCGTGGAGGAACGACACAGGACCCTGCGCTGTTCTTTGGTCTGCTCGGCCCTCCCCGGGTTTGCTGCTGGTTCTTCCCGGGTTGGCTACTATCCCTTCCACCTCCGTGGAAGGGCAGTTCCCCCTGGCCACATTCCCCACTTCCGCAGGGGAGCGGCACACCGCCGGCCGGCTCTTCTCGGGGGGCTGCACAGGTTCCCTTAGATGTTCCCCATAGATGTTCCTGGTGCATGCCGTCTCTCTCCTCCTTTATAGTCCTCCTCCGCCAATCCCAACTCGGCTGCCCACACGCCGAGTACGCTGCTCTCCAATCAGGAGCAAGTCCTACAGTTAATTGGTTGAACTGGAGGCAGCTGCGCGGAAGCTGTTTACTTCTCTCCCAGCGCCATATTGTGGGAGAGCAGATGCATAGAATAAGTCTTAATTCCAGTAACTTAGTCCAGTCCGGATTGCTCCCCACAGATCCCCCTTTCTTTTTATTTTTGGCGTTGATACGCGCCTGTCTTCGGTGTCCCGCGGCACACACTCTGCTCTACTTGCTAGAGTTGCCACAGGCTCTTACAAGTCCTATCAATCAGGCAAACCGAATCCGGGTCCTCTCTTCGCCATGTTGTGAGGAGGTTTTTAGGCGCTGATGCGTGCCTGTGTTCGGTGCCCTGCAGCGCATGCTCTGGTCGAGCCTGCAGGGGCTTACAAGCCCTATCAGGCAAACCGAATCCAAGCCTTCTCATTGCCTTTTT
The DNA here is from genome assembly GCF_051225735.1 of Oryctolagus cuniculus. Classification (NCBI taxonomy): domain Eukaryota; kingdom Metazoa; phylum Chordata; class Mammalia; order Lagomorpha; family Leporidae; genus Oryctolagus; species Oryctolagus cuniculus. The sequence continues at coordinate 15,077,395 of NC_142881.1, forward strand.
GTGGGGAGGCCTTACTGATGTTAATTCGTGCCTGTCTTCGGTGACCTGCGGCGCATAAGCTGCTAGCCGCCCAGGTGCTCATCGCCTCACTAATCGGGCAGACCGAATCCAAGCTCTCACATTGCAGTGTTGTAGGGAGGCCTTTCTATTTCTCTATTTCTCTATCTCCGGGCATTCCTATTTCTCCCATTTTACTTCTATCTTCCAGCATTCCTATTTCTCTCACTTTACTTCTAAACTTCTGTTTCTCTTATCCCCGCAGCTTCCCGGCACCTCGCCGCTTCAGCCCGCGCGCCTCTCTCATCTGCGCAGCTTCCCGGCTTTGCGCGGCTCGGTTTCGCGCGCTCCGCGGGCTCCACGCTTAACCCTTTCGCGTCTGAACCACGGCCTACGCCAGCGTTCCCTATCTATTCACGCCCCGTGCTCTCTCTGCACGCGGCGGCTTCCGCGAGTAACACAGCGTAGCTTGCGTCTCCACCACTAGCATTCAATCCAAGTTCCCCGGGCTAGCCTGGCGAATAAAACCCAGCGTACGTCTCCGCCCCACGGTTTGGCTTCCCGTCCTTTGCTCCCCGGGCTAATCAGACGGATCCCAACCTGGCTTGCGTCTCAGCTTCTAGTTTCAACTTTTCGCCCCCTATTCCCGGGCTAACTTGAGAATCCCAAAGTGGCTTTCGTATCCGCCTCGGCCTGCCCCCCGCGGCTTCAATTTCCCTAACATTTTTCTCTACCCGGTATGTTTCCCCAAACTTTCCTCCAACGATATTCCTCCCTCATTTCTCCTGGCCTCTCCCCACAGTCCGCGTCCGAGTCTGTTTGTTCTAGCTTTCACTTTCGCTTTCGACCTTAAAGATTTCTCCCAGCTTCCCCCCGTAGTCCGTATCCGAGTCTATGCCTAGGCTTTCAACAGCTTCTTCCGGCACCCTTTTCGTCCGGCTTTTCCCTAGGCTGTTTGCTAGTCTCTCTCTCCGATAATTTCCCTAGGCTCTTTGCTAGTTTCTCTCTCCGATATTTTCCCAGTTCTTCCCTCCTAGGTTTGCTATCCGTCCTAAGTTTCCTATCCGAGTCACGGCACCATTATGTCGCTCCCCCTCTTCATGGAGGAACGACACTAAGCCCTGCCTAGGCTTCATATCCGAGTCACGGCACCATTATGTCGCTCCCCCTCTTCGTGGAGGAACGACACAGGACCCTGCGCTGTTCTTTGGTCTGCTCGGCCCTCCCCGGGTTTGCTGCTGGTTCTTCCCGGGTTGGCTACTATCCCTTCCACCTCCGTGGAAGGGCAGTTCCCCCTGGCCACATTCCCCACTTCCGCAGGGGAGCGGCACACCGCCGGCCGGCTCTTCTCGGGGGGCTGCACAGGTTCCCTTAGATGTTCCCCATAGATGTTCCTGGTGCATGCCGTCTCTCTCCTCCTTTATAGTCCTCCTCCGCCAATCCCAACTCGGCTGCCCACACGCCGAGTACGCTGCTCTCCAATCAGGAGCAAGTCCTACAGTTAATTGGTTGAACTGGAGGCAGCTGCGCGGAAGCTGTTTACTTCTCTCCCAGCGCCATATTGTGGGAGAGCAGATGCATAGAATAAGTCTTAATTCCAGTAACTTAGTCCAGTCCGGATTGCTCCCCACAATATATAGTTTAATAATCTACAGGTTATGTATAGTTTAATAATACAAAGAGCATAAATGAATTTCCAATGCTTTTTAACTTCAGGCATTAGTGACAGGCTGCTGAGTCCATTTTTGAAGGAAAAAAAAGGCTACTCAATGATCTTAGGCATGAATTATACACTGATCCCTCTCAAATTTATAATCTTTAGCACCACAATCTCTCATTAATCTGAGCTACTACCTGACATTTTCACTTGCCTGTTGAACAATCTTCTCAACACATCCGAAACTAAATTCTTGATTATTACCTTCTACCTCTTTCACTAGTGTGTATCATCACAGCTTATCACTTATCCAGCTGCTAAAAGGCAAAGTCCTTGTCATTTTTAAGTTCTTTCTCTCACACTCCACATCTAGTCCACCAACCAATTTGAGATTCATTAGGATGTAGGTATTAAGCCTTTCCAGATGTTAAAAGAGAAATGCTTCCATGATTGTTGGTAAGTGCAGTCATCCTGCAATATACGCAGGTGACTAGTTCCAAGACCCTCAGCATACACCAAAATCAGTGGATGTTCAAGTTCCTTATCTAAGATGATCTAGTATGCACATACAGAACTTTTTTTTTTTTTTTTTTTGATAGGCAGAGTGGACAGTGAGAGAGAGAGACAGAGAGAAAGGTCTTCCTTTGCCATTGGTTCACCCTCCAATGGCCACCACGGCTGGCGCGCTGCGACCAGCGCACCGCGCTGATCCGATGGCAGGAGCCAGGTGCTTATCCCGGTCTCCCATGGGGTGCAGGGCCCAAGCACTTGGGCCATCCTCCACTGCACTCCCTGGCCACAGCAGAGAGCTGGCCTGGAAGAGGGGCAACCGGGACAGAATCCGGCGCCCCGTCCGGGACTAGAACCCGGTGTGCCGGCGCTGCAGGCGGAGGATTAGAACTTTTTTTTTTTTTGACAGGCAGAGTGGACAGTGAGAGAGAGAGAGAGACAGAGAGAAAGGTCTTCCTTTTTCTGTTGGTTCACCCCCCAAATGGCTGCTGTAGCTGGCGCACTGCACTGATCCGAAACCAGGAGCCAGGTGCCTCTCCTGGTCTCCCACGTGGGTGCAGGGCCCAAGCTCTTGGGCCATCCTCCACTGCACTCCTGGGCCACAGCAGAGAGCTGGACTGGAAGAGGAGCAACCAGGACAGATTCCGGCACCCCAACTGAGATTAGAACCATGGTGCCGGCGCCACAGGCGGAGGATTAGCCTATTGAGCTGCAGAGCCTCCCGCACATACAGAACTTTAAATCATCTATAGATCCCTTATAATACCTAACAAAGTGCAAATGCTATGTCAATAGTTGCTATCTCTCTGTATCTCCCTCCCTGTCTGGAATTCTGCCTCTCAAGTAAATCTTTTTAAAAAATAATAATATTGGAATAGTGATGCACACTATAAAAACAAATCAAAACAGAAAAGAAACATTAAAATGCTAAGCACAGATTTAAGACTTGGTTCTAACTAGTTGGAAAAACTAAATTCGCTAGAGAGAAAGATTGTTTATTTTTCAACATTCCACAAAAGCTAGAGGTCACAGAATCCTACAAATCCAGAGGCAATAGCAGTTACAAATATTTCAGCATTTAGCAAGGAATATAAATGCCTAGCACAGAATACTCTGAATTGTTTGGTGAACCACAGTTCAGTCCCTGTTTCTATTCTTTGTCTACACTTACCTCCTTGGAAATCTCATTCAATCAGATGGCTTTAACTATCATCAACTATTTCCAATTTAATATCATTAAGCAAACCACTCTGGAATTTATATCTACAGTACAGACCACTCTCCATCAAATCCTAGAGCCATATATCAAACTGCCTCCTCAATCTTCCTTTTTGGAAGTCTAAAAGACTTCTCAGAATTCATTTAAGAAAACTAAAGGGATCTTTCCCTTAAAATCTTCTTTGTATCAGTTAATAACAACACGTTTTCCATTTGCTCAAGCCAAAAACCTTAAAGTTATCTTTGACTCTTTCTCTCATCCCCAACATCCAATCCATCAGCAAATCCTACTAACCCTATTTTAAAATTAAATTCCATATTCAAGCATTATCATCTCCACTATTACCAACCTGTCCATGCTACCATCACCCTGCACCTAGACTATAATTATAGTGGTAGCCTCTTAAGTGGTACACTGCACCCATAATCTGTTCTCTAGGAACAGGCTGAACAGGGTTGGAATTTTTGGCCCAGCATTTGGTCATGGAAATCCTGGGTGCTGCCTCTCCTTGCCCTATAGCTCCAATTCTCTTACTGCTTCTCTTTATTCCATGCACCTAAGGCTTTAATTTTGTCTCTAACAGAATAAAAGCCATCTAGCTCCAGAGAGTAATGAGGCAGGGCTTCCAGCCTATCCTTCAGACAATGGGATGAGCCCTCTTGATCACACAAGACAATCTTTTCCAAGCTCACCCTCAAACACCACAGCACAAACCACGAGAAAAGAATACCCATAACCAGCTGTACACCTATATGACATCTTGAAGAAAATACAGCAGGTGGACTTCCACCCATCCTACCCTCATAAGTTTATGGTTATTTCTCTTGAGGGAGAAATATAAGAGAGCTAGGTAGACATTAGTTTGTGTGTGTACAAAAATAGGTAGGTATATGCTAGCCTGTGTGTCTTCAGGAGCTGAAAAAATGGGATTTTTTTTTTAAGATTTATTGGTTCATTTGAAAGGCAGAGTTAGAAAGCAAGAGGCAGAAAGAGAGGTCTTCTATCCACTGGTTCACTCCCCAGTTGGTTGCAACAGCCTGAGCTCTGCTGATCCAAAGCCAGAAGCTAGGATGTTCTTCCGGGTCTCCCATGCAGGTACAGGGGCCCAAGGACTTGGGCCATCTTTTACTGCTTTCCCAGGCCATAGCAGAGAGCTGGATTGGAAGTGGAACAGCCAAGACTCGAACTGGGGAGTGAACCAGCAGATGGAAGACTTTCTCTCTGTCTCTGCATCTCTCTGGCTCTAACTCTACCTCTCAAATAAATAAACAAAATCTTAAAAAAAAAATAGGAATGTTTATGTGGTTGAATGAGGGCAATAAATGTAGAAGCAAGCCTTGAGAGCAGACTAGCCTTCACATACTAAAGTCTTGCCTCTATTTCATAACCTTGTCAGATAGGTCCTAACCATCTGGGTGGGCAGGGGAGTGAGGGTGGAATGGACTTTCAGGTCCATTATGAAGTTCTGGGGGGATTTTTGAGAATTCTACATCCAGGAAGTCCACCACCCAGCAATATCTCAGAAAAGAGGGGTGAGGGGGAGGAGAAACAAACAACCCATAACCAAATGCATTTAAAACACCAGTCTAAATGTGGACTGCACTCTCCATCATTTACTGAGATGCCCACCTGGTCTGTCAGGTACATTTCCTTCATTAAATTTGGCTAGCATGCTTGTTTACAGTTAAAAACAAATAAGTGAATGAATGAATTTATGAAAACAGGGTGTGATGAAAAAATTCTCATTACTACTTTCCTTTTTAAATAGTCAACTTTTCAAGTATGTTAGGAATAAAACTTTATTTTATTGCTCTTACAAAAAAACCTGGTTTTTCTAGGTATGAAGAACTTAATCAAGTACACTACCAGTATCTTATTTCTCCACAAATTTAAAATAGGGCGATTATTCACTTTTCATTTTTATTTTTATTAAATCTCTAAAGGAAAATGTAAGGTATCTGTAAATTTCTTCAAGACAACCTATGATTTTATCACTACCTTATATTACCCTAAAGTAACTAATTACGCACTTGTATTTTTGACAATTCTGAAAAAAATACTTTAGGCTAAAATATACATGAGTTTGACCTAAAAGACTACATTTTCTAAATCAATCACCAAGCTTTTACAGCTTAAATTATTCCATGGAGCTTAAATGCTTTTTCTTGTAGTAAATACTGCCACCCAGTGGCATATCTTAAAATCTAAAACCAATGGTTGAAATATATGAAAAGCTAAAAATTCAAGAACAAAATTTTGTTCAGAAATAGGACCTATTCCCACTACATATAAAAGAAAGGTTAAATTCACTATTTCTACATTTCTAGACAGCCAAGATATGGACAAGAAATCAGATATCAAGCCATGAAATAACATGGAGGAAACTTAAATGTATATTGCTAAGTAAAAGGAATCAATCAGAAAAAAACTTAGATATTGCATGATTCCAGCTATAATCACACACAACAAGGATAACATAACTGCAATCTCATATGATTATATCATCTAGTGACACTGAAGCCTTCTCTGTTAAATGTGCTCTAGCACGTTCACACAACAACAAAATCACCTAATGATCCATTTCTCAGAATGTATGCCATCACTAAGCAATGAGCTACTGTATATGACATTTGGGAAATGGTAAAACTATGCAGACAGTAAAAAGATTAGCAGGTGCCAGTGGTTGGGAGAGAGAATAAAGAGTAGGAAGAGAATAGGGGGTTTTTACATTAGAGAACTATTCTGTACAATACTATAATACTGGATACATTTCATAACACATTTGACCAAATCCATAAAATACCCAACACCAAAAGTGTTTGGGTGATAATGGTGTGTCATACACACTTGCATCAATAGCTCCAAATGTACCACTCTAGTAGGATATCTGGAGAGGGTGAAGGTAGAGGGTAGGTGTGAAATTTCTGTACCTGCTGCTCCATTTTGTTGTGAACCTAAACCTGCTCTTAAAATGAAATCTATTTTTTATTACATTTATTTATTTTGTTTGTTTGTTTGAAAAGCATAGAGACAGAGATCTCCCATCTACTGGTTCACTCCCCCAAATCCCCACAACAAACAGGGCAGTGCCAGGCCAAAGCCAGAAGCCTGTCTCTCATATGGGTGATAGGTACCCAGGCATTCAAGCCATCACTGCTGTTCCCCAGAATGCGTATTAGCAGGAAGCTGGATTCAGAGCAGAACCAGGACTTGAAATCTCATTTAGGATGTAGGAGTCTCAAACAGCCTCCTAATCACTGTTCCAAGTACCCGCCTTTAAGTCTATTTTTTAAAATTAACTTTAAAATTAACTTCACATGAATACTCGAGTCTCTATACTTTTATTAATCTATTTAATATGTATTTATCATTTGACAACCTAAATTATGACAAAATTAAACATTACACACTAAATTTGATGCTTCTCAAAGTGCTCCATTCAGCACTTTCTATATTCTTTACGATTTCAACTTTTAGTTTTTTGTTTTCTTCTTTTCAGAGTCAGAAAGAGAGAGCTCCCATCTGCCAGCTCAGTGCCTACATGCCTTCAACAGCTGGGACTTGGCTAGATATGGAGCCAGGAGCCAAGAACACAATTCCGGTCTCCCACGTGGGTAACAGAAACTCAATTACTTGGGCCATTACCACTGCCTCACAGAGCGACTACCCAAAGGAAACTGGAGTCAGGAGCTAGAGCTGGACATCAAACCCAGGCACTCCTACATGGAACATGAGTACCTTAAGCAGCATCTTAACTAACTTAACTGATCCACTCCTAGCTTTTGGTCTTTGAGAGCTTTCTACAGGAAAAGGGGGATGACTTTAAAGGTACCATTTATCCTTTAGATATACTGCTATGTAATCTGAAAGTGTCTCAAAGAGTAATAAGTAGAAGAAAAGATTAGGAAATAATTAGATGAGAAAGTTAAAAAGGGAGAAACATCAATGGCTGACCAGAAGCCCTAAAAGTTCTATATAGAAAAACTAAAGCAAAGAAGAAGTAGGATCAGCAAGGGGAAAATCTTAGGAACAGGATCCAAGACTATATAAATTTAGGCTTTCCCTCTGTGTTCTCTTAAGAAAATTTTAGCTTCTAAAGGTAACATTATTTTAAAAATATTTACCTGCATAGAGCCAAACAAAAGTCAACCAATATCAAAGAATAAAATATAGTAGAGGTAACAACAATCTGTTTTTCTAACATAAAGAATCCAGTTCCAGAAGCTGACACTGTGGTGTGGGGGGTAAAGCCACCACCTGCAGTACCCACATCCCGTATGAATGCTGGTTCAAGTCCCGGCTGCTCCACTTCAGATCCAGCTCCCTGCTAATGCACCTGAGAAAGCATCAAAGAATGGCCCAAGTGCCTGAACCCCTGCCATCCATGCAGGAAGACCCAGAAGAAGTCCCTGGCTTCAGTATGGCCCAGCTCTGGTTGTTATGGCCACCTGAGGAATAAACCAGGGGATGAAGATCAATAGATCTCCCTCCCTCCCTCCCTCCCTCCCTCCCTCTCTCTCTCTCTCTCTCTAATTCTGCCTTTCAACTAAATAAATAAGTCTTCTTAAAAATCCAATAAAATGAAATCATCTTTTAAAAAAAAACTGAATTCCAGTAACATCTTATATACAACTTCCAGATTTGCATCTGCAGCCTTCATAGTCAAACGTCTCTAGTTCTTTGATCATTTCCCACTCATTTGCAAATCTCTCTCCTCTCTTGCTCTCTCCTTATATCTCTGAGCCTCTTCATTCTATACATGTGAAATAAAAGTACAATTTCCTCCTAATTATTGTGGTCATAATTCCACCTACTTTTGGCTATGCTTCCTTAAATATAGAATCCTGTATTCATAGTGAATGTTGTACAAATGTATTGCTCTTTTGTTTTCAAAACTACTGAAATGAGATGAAAGCTAAAAACAACTGTAGGATCAGTTTAATGGAAAAAACTGTGTATATGAACTATATTTCTACTTCTCCCTTTAAGAAACCTGATTTGGCATACTAGTGATGAGAATAATAGAATGTGAAAAGGTCAATAGGCGAGAGCCAGAAAAACCAAAGGTAGTATTTTGAATCAGATCTGTATTATAAGACCCCAAGGCTACTAAAATGAAATGGAGACTAATGTAATCAAAGACAAAAAAATACTGTGTATATAAATTTAGACTTCAATTTTTCCCTTAATTTAAATGTAATACCATTACATTTAATGTACCATTCTCCCTATAGAAAAGGACATTATTTCAGCTTCAAGACTGAAAAGAAAAAAACAATTATTATCTGGAGGCACTTGGTGAGGATGAGTCACAAATGATTAAAATACTCACTTAAACACATGTTCCTACAAAATATTTTAAATAATCAAAGAACACTTAGAAATTTGTATAGGCCATACACGTAATAGGTAACCAAATTTAATGTAGTTGGCATCCTTAATATTAACTAGTAAGATAATGTAGGCTTAACATAGGCATAATTTGGTGCCAACATTGTGGTGTACAGGTAAAGTAGCCGCCTGTGATGCTGGCATCCCATATGTGCACCAGTTCAAGTCCCAGCTGCTCTACTTCCAATCCAGCTCCCTGCTAATGCATCTGGGAAAGCAGCAGAGAATGGCCCAAGCACTTGGGCCCCTCTATCCATGTGGGAGACCTGAAATAAACTCCTGGCTTCAGCCCGGCCCAGTCCCAGCTGTTGTAGCTATTTGCAGAATGAACCGGTGAATGGAAGAGCTCTGTTTATCCCCCTCCCCTCTAACTCTTCCTTTCAAATAAAATAAATCTTGGGGGGGGGGGGGGGAAGGCATAATTCATACAAAGCCCAGGGGCCAGCGTTGTGGCACACTGGATTAAGCAGCCACCCACAATGCTGGCATACAATATAGGCACTGGTTCAAGTCCTGGCTGTTCCACTTTCCATCCAGCTTCCTGGTAATGCACCTAGGAAAGCAGTGGAAGATGGTCCATATCCTTGGGTCCCTGCAACCACTTGGGAGACCCAGATGGAGCTCTAGGCTCCAGGCTTTGGCCTGCCCCAGTCTCAGCCATTGTGGCCATTTGGAGAGTGAACCAGAGGATGCAAGATCTCTCTCTGTCTCTCCCTTTCTCTGTCTCTCCCTCTTGCAGTAACTGCCTCTCAAATAAATAAGTCTAAAAAAATGTAAAGCCTAAAATAATTCCTGTAAGTAAGTAGTTAGCATATTTAGTAGCATTTTCTTCAGCGACATTTTTTAGATACAATCACACAAAGGGCACATTTCCTCTAGCTATTACTTAAGTCTGATTACTGACATTACTGATTATTATTTAAGAACTATTGGTACCATAGCTATACTGTATTATAACACAGATGGATACTACAGTTTTTGGATTATGTAAATACTGAGTCAAAGTTACCACTTTAAACAAATTTAATATGTACTCCCAAAAGAAGCTCTCAAAATGTAAATACAATTAGAACGAAGTACCCTCTGGGAGGGTAAATAAATGGGTAACTAGACATATTTCTCAAATTAATTCCCCAATTACAAAATTTATAATTTTATACCTAAATACTTAAGTAAACCAAAACTCTTCAGTGTAAGTGTAAAATTAATCTTTGATGACAGATACTTATGACAATTATTTAGAAATTGTTTTCTGAGGAAGCTTATTTTTAATAAAATGCTCTTTCAAAAACAGCCACAAGAGGTCAGTCTTTCCTTAAGAAATGTTTAATATCCTGCCGTACCTTGGAATATAAGCATTTATTTTTCCAATATACAATTTGTTATCCAGTATAAATAAAATTCGAATACAATGTGAGTTAAATTCAGTGACATCATTAATTTTGGGGGCAATTCAACAAAAAATTACAAAATATCATAATGATAATATAACCACAATTTAAAATAAGCTTCATATATAATTTCATGCAAACCTTAAAACAGCATGTAGGCAAAATCTCCACCAATTCTATTTATGAAGAAGCAGATTATTAGAAATTTGACTGCTAATTTCTAATTTGAACAGTCTAAAAGTAGAAATGGGCCAGCTCTGTGGTACAGCGGGTAAAGCTGCCACCTGCAGGGCCAACATCCCATATGGGTGCCAGTTCAAGTCCTGGCTACTCCACTTGTGATCCAGATCTCTGCAATGGCCTGAGAAAGCAGTAGAAGGTGGCCCAAATCCTTGGGCCCCTGCAGCAGTGTTGGAGACCTGGAAGAAGCTCCTAGCTCCTGGCCTTGGATCTGCCCAGCTCCAGTCATTGTGGCCATTTAGGGAGTGATCCAGAGGACTGGAAGATTCTCTCTCTCTCTGCCTCTGCCTCTGCCTCTGCCTCTCTGTAACTCTGCCTTTCAAATAAATAAATAAATATTTAAAATAAAAGTAGAAACAAATATATGTGACTCAGATGTACAAACTACAGGAAAACGAACATAGAAATTGTATTAATGTTAATGACTCAATATTTTAAAAACCATTATACCACATGTGCTTACCTTGCCAACTATCATTGCAGACACACAATTTTTCTCCAGTTAAGTCACAGTAACCGTGATCTGGACTGCCACAATTGGCCTTACAGTAAGGAATATCACAAGCTTCACCCTTCCAGTATTTATCACATTCACAATATACTTGACTTGGAACAGAGATACTCGTTGTACACTTCCCATGACCAGAGCAATTGTTAGGACAAGAATTGATTCTGTAAAATATAATTCACATATACTCAAGCTCAAGATAACTCAAAAAGAATCTGGGTTAGTAATTTTTCTGTTGCATTTTATCTGCTTATTAACACATCTCACAATGCAGTTTTGATTTTTCACTTTGTTCACTTTTATCTGAAAGAATTCAGTTAGTATTCATTTGCAATTGGCCTTAGTTCATTGAGTTTATTTTACTACCAAGACTAGGACTGCACACTCTATCTGCAGGATCTGTATGGTTCCAATCACAATGTTTTATAAGGACTTAGCATCTCAAATGTTTTAAATATATATTTCAAAGAAAAATAAATTCATGAATAGCTGAAACTATATGAGAAGCCAAGATACAACTTGGTTCAATATTTAAAAAGCATGCTATTACCTATACCCTCTTATGAAAGAAAAGGGACATTTATCACACTATATTTTATGATCCTTTAACTGATTATATTCTACTATAATGGGTCTTCAAAAAGTTCACAGAAAATGAATATTATGAGAAAAGTATGCATGGACTTAATTTTTTGCATCAAAATAAGTTATTCTTCAATTCCACCTCTGCACACACATTCTGCAGGACCCTTATATATATCTAATCTACCTGTATATACACTTGGATACATCATAAGGTAAAGAAATATTAAGTTGCTGGTTCAAGGTTATTTAGAATTTTTCTCAATAAAAAATTCTCTAGTTATCAATTTCTACATTCATGAAAAAAGAGAATAAGTAATACAGAGTTCCTCTATGGTCATTCATGCAAAAGCATCTGAAAGCATCTCTGGCTGCTTCACTTCACCCCTGAATCTCTAGGTACAAAAAAATTATACAAAATGTCAGACACATAATAGATTCTCAGTCAATATTGTTATTCTTACTGTAGAGGAGAAACCGAAATAGCCACTTATTTATCTCCTAAGCTTTACTTTTCTTATGTGTGAAATGGAAAAAACAGCCACCTGAGAGAATTTGCCCGATGGCAATTAAACAACGTAATGAAAGCAGATCATACAGGAGAGTCTCCAGAAGAGGAAAGGGCTATGAAAACGGGGCTCCTAGGCTCCTCTGCAAGTTCAAAGTCAAATACTTTACAGCACAGAAAGGCAGTTCAGGACTCTCTGAAACTCCACACCTCTGTTGCTACCAGTAAAGTAACACAGGTTTGTAATTGTTCACTTTATCATTGGCCAACAAGAAATTTTTAATTTTTTAATTAATTTTCAACGAAACAACTTGCTAGTACAATCTCTTCAGACTCAGAAATTATCCTGATATAGGCTTAGAATTTTGCAGCTTCGTAAGATTTCATGTCACTGTATAATTTGATGTTTAACTGTATAATTTGACATTTAATCTGCTCCTGATACATAAGACATTTATATAAACAAAAAACAAACTCTCAAGGAAAATTATAAGAATCTACTACAAGAGGAATTTTTTTAAAAAAATACTCACGAATAAAAAATGTTGAAACCAGTCAAATTGTATGCAGCATCACTAAAAAAATGTAACAGTGCATAGCCAGATGTTGTAACAACTTCAGGCACAGTTTCATTTCCCCTTACTTCAGGGACTATCAAACCACTAAAAGAAAGAAAATTGAATATTGTATATATCAATGTAATATGACTTTAACTACATAAAATTTATTCAAAAATATTCTTACCAGTATCATTAAGCATGTATATTAGAATGGACACCTAAAAAGAGAATAAATCTAAAATGAGTCCCTATCCATAACACAATTAGTTCTACAACTATTTTCAATAAATTGACTTCTACCTTCATGCTACAAACTACCCTCATGCTACCAAAAAGGGGACTGCAATGCCCCCTGTTGTCCTGCTGTCCATCCTATCAGACTACTGAAGTGTGATCTTCTATTTAACTCATAGGAAAAAGTTCACTTACAGCCACCTTGCTACTCTGACAAGTGACCTTATAGCTTTACTTTTTCCTACTGGCTGCAAATTCTCATAAAGCTAGAACACCAGCTGATTATAATGATGGAATTAAAGTTGTACACTTCCAACACACTAACTTAGGTCTATTGAGCAATTTTAAAATATATGCTTTTGGTGTTTCCTTTTTATATATATAGAATATTCTTAGTATATTTTTGAAATTTTTGACTTTACATGTATTTATTCAAAGGGCAGGGAAACAGAGAGGAACAGACAACAAATAGAGAGATCTTGGGGCTGGCACTATGGCATAGCAGGTAAAGGTGCCACCTGCAGAGCCGGCATCCCATATGGGCACTGGTTCAAGACCCGGCTGCTCCACTTCGGATCCAGCTCTCTGCTATGGCCTGAGAAATCAGTAAAAGATGACCCAGATCCTTGGGACTCTACAACTGTGTGGGAGACCAGGAGGAGGCTCCTGGCTACTGGCTTCAGATCAGTGCAGCTCCAGCCACTGAGGCCAACTGGTGAGTGAACCAGCGGAGGGATGATCGATCAATCTCTCTCTATCTCTATCTCTCTCTGTGTGTGTGTGTGTAACTCTGACTTTCAAATAAATAAATATTTTTTTTAATCTTCATCCACTGCCCCACATCTGAAATGCACACAATAGCCAGGGCTGGGCAGGTGGAAACCAAGGTCTGGAACTCCCTCTGTTTCTCCCACACAGGTGGCTGGAACCCAATACTCAAGCTATCACCTGCTGCACCCAGGGTGTGCATCAGCAGGAAGCTTTATTGGAAGCAGAGCGAGGACTGGAACTCAGACACAACACGGTATGTAGGCAGCCCAAACAGCACCTTAACCAGTGTGCCAAACGCCCACCCCTTGCCTTTTGTTTTTTTAAACTTTTTCATATTTGTGCAAAGTACATGGATATATAACCATTCCACTTAAATCCATATGCACACAAAAGAAAATTAACTATACAGGAGAACATAAAAATGGCCAAAGGCAAGAGTTCTAAGTTAGGAACTGTACTTTTCAAACTTCTTTATGCTTGAGGGAAAATTACATATCTTCTTTCAGTTATACCATAATGCCCTCTCTACATCTGTGAAAACATGCACTAACAGAAAGAAAAGAAGCTCCTAACAAACAAAATACACAACTCAAAATAATCCTATCCTTTAGACAAAGTGAAATTTAAGTTTAGGAACCACTAGGCACTGAATTCCCACATTCAAATCATACTTGACACAAATGAAATCTTAGTCAAATAGTTTATTTTGCAAACACATACTCAAATTCAAACAAGTTAAAAAGTAATCAACACTTGATTTACTGCCTTAGTAATTATTATATCTTGGTTATGTTTGTAAGGAAACAAAAGAATTTAAAAGGAAACAGTCAATAGAATTCAAATTCTAAAATACCAGCCTTAGTTACACATTCATATTTTTCATTGTAATGAGATTACATCAAAATAAGTACTTTTTTAAAAATAACAGTCCCAGGATTTACAACAAATCTAACTAGCTTGTCTCTAAAACAAACAAGAAATATTTGCTTGTTTAAGTGTTTTAAAACCAATAAACAAAAGGAAATTTCTGCTTATAACACACCAGACAATCTGGACCAACAGAATTCAATGTGTAAACTGGAAAATCAGAAAAATTACATAAAAACAAAAAAAATCACCTTTAAGCTATTACAGAACTAACCAGTTGAGTCCAGGTGTGAAGTCACCGTGTCTATAAGCATTTGCTGATTTCAAAGTTGATGGTAAGGCGCAGGTATTTAGCTTAGAGATTAAGACACCTATATCCCACATCAGAGTGCCTGGGTTTGAGTCCTAACTCTGCTCCTGATTATATCTTCCCGCTGATGTGCACCACAGGAGGCAACAGGTGATGGCTCTAATTCCTGGGTCTCTGACACTGAGTTTCTGGCTCCCAGATTCAGACTGGTCCAGTCCAACTCCTCTGGACATTTAAGCAGAGATGAGTAGAAGGGAGCTCCATTTGGCACATGCACATACACACTTGCACACTCCCTCTCTCTCCCTCTCCCTCTCAAATCAGTGCGTATGAAAGTCGGAGGTGAGATCTGAAGGGCAGGCATTGTGGCCCAGAAGGTTAACCTGACACCTGGGACACCTACACCCCTTATTAGAATGCTGGTGCAGGTACCAGCTACTCAACTTCCAATTAGGGTTCCTGCTACTGCATTCTGGGAAGAGCAGATGACAGATCAAGTGCTTCTACATTTGGAAAACAAGGATGGAGTTCTGGGATCTTGGCTTTGGCCTGTCCCAGTTCTGGCTATTGCAGGGACTTGGAAGTGAATCAGCAGATAAAGGAGTTAGATATCTCTCCCTCTCCCCACCTCCTCCTCTCCCTCTCTCTCTCCCCCACTCCCCCTCCCCCTCCCCCTCTCCACCTCTCCCTCTCCCTCCCCCCCCCTTAAATAAGTTTCAAAACAAACACTGGGGTTGGTGTTGTGGTGTAGCAGGTAAAATCACCACCTGCAATGCCAGCATCCCATAAGGACACCAGTTCAAATCCCAGCTGTTCTACTTCCAATCCAGCTCCTTACTAATAGCCTGGGAAAAGCAGTGCAAGATGGCCCAAGTCTTGGGATCCTGCCACCTACATGAGACCCCTGGATAAAGCTCCTGGCTTTGGCCTGGCTCAGTTCTAGCCATTGTGTCCACCTGGAGAGTGAACAACTGGATAGAAGACCTCTCTGTCTCTCCCTCTCTATATATAACTTCCAAATAATAATTACATATTTAAAAATTTTTTAAATATAAAAAAGAAACTGGGTGATAATTTCAAGGGTTTTACAGAGCTAGGAAAACACAAAGAGGAATCTAGGACTCTTTGAACTGGGACCCCAGCAACTAGATAAGATAAAGAAGGAAACTATTATAAAGTCAAGACTTCCAAAGGATTACCCTGCAGTTTAGGTATGAATCACCACAACCTGAATTTGGATTAAGTTGAATGTCACTTACTAGCATCCCCAGGAACTCTGCAGGAATATAGAATCTAAACTCAAATTATTATTACCTATGAGTTTCCAAACACAACATTCAGCCTACAATTGGGTAACACACATGAGAAGTAACACTTCTTCATTTCAATCCATTCTCCACATTACAACAAATTTTGCCTACATGAGAAAGTCCAATTTATTCTTTTTAAAGGTTTATTTATTTACTTATTTGAGAGGCAGAGTTACAGACAGAGAGAGGGAGACACAGAGATGAAGGTCTTCCACCCACTTGTTCACTCTTCAAATCACTGCAACAGCCAGAGCTGTGGAGCCCCAAAGCCAGGAGCCAGGAGTTTTCTTCCAGGTTTCCCACACGGGTAGAGGGGCCCAAGCACTTGCATCAACTTTCGCTGCTTTCCCAGGCCATTAGCCGAGAGCTGGATTGGAAGTAGAGCAGCAGGACTCAACTTGCATCCATATGGGATGCTGGTTCCACAGGCAAAGGTTTAGCCTACTACACTAAAGCTCCAGCCCCCAATAAAGTCCAATTTCTTCAGTGTGGCATGCAGGGAAGCAACACTATAGTGATTGAAGGATTAAGCCTAGAATTATATAACCTAGACTTTCATTTTATCAGTTCCCAACTAGGCAACTCTGAGCCACCCATAAATCTCTGTGTGCCTCAACCTTCCATTCATAAAGTTACGATTAATAATACTTACCTAAAGGATTCTTGTGAAGATTAAATTAATGCACATAGAGAACTCTTACACATTGGCTAACACAAAATGACCATTCAGTAGATGTTACTAATTACTTTATTGTGTTATCTAGCCATATGTATCCCTTAACATCCCCTACAATCAAGTTACTCAAAACTATTTATCATTTTTCTAAAATATGTCCTTTAGTGTGTGTATACCTTTGGACACATTCTTTATCTAGAATGTCCTATCTGTCCCTCATATTTTGACTATCATTCTTCTACTCAATATTAAACTCACTATGGATTAGTTACTTCTGAAATAATATACACTCTTCTATAACCAGATTATAACGTTTATTTTGTGTGAAAAATCTGCTTACCTATCCTAACACATGACTGCACTGAAGAATTTGGCTGACTTTTGTCCCCAGTTCTTGGGATACAGCATTTAAATCCTTGTAATTTCTCCTGCGGCAGAAATGCCACTGTTATTCATGGTGAGCCCTGACAGTTTATGTCAACAAAGGTGCCTCAAGGTGGACCCCCAGATAATTTTAAAGATACAATTCAAGATCAGGAATGGCCACACAGAAAGATCAATGATGAGATTAAAGGGTATCAGCCTGACTTTGGGAGAGTTGATGGGGTCTAGAGATGTGAGCCCAACACTGTGGCAAATGATTCCATCAATCATACATGCATAATGAAACCCAAATAAGAACTATAGACACCTGAAGCTCAAGTGAGTCTCCTAGTTGGAAACACATACTGCTTTGTGGAGTGGGAAATGTGAGAAAATAAAGCTTTGCATTTGTGATCCTCCATAGCTCACTTCATGATTCTATTTTTTCTTAAAGATTTATTTATTTGTTTGTTTGTTTGAAAGGCAGAGTTACAGAGAGGCAGAGAGGGGGAGGGGTCTTCCAACTGCTGGTTTACTCCCCAGATGGCTGCAATGACCAGAACCATGCCAATCCGAAGCCAGGAGCCAGGAGTTTCTTCTGAGTCTCCCACATGGGTGCAGGGGCCCAAGGACTTGGCCTATCTTCTACTGCTTTCCCTGGCCATAGCAGAGAGCTGGATCAGAAGAGGAGCAGCTGGGACTCAAACTGGTGCCCATCTGGGATGCCGGCACTGCACGTGGCTGCTTTCCCCTCTACCCCACAGCACTGGCCCCTCATGACTCGGTTTGGCTAGCTCTAATTTCCATCTTTTCTAATAAAACCATAGTCCAAAATACAGCACACTTTGAGTTTTGTCAGTTATTTTAGCAAAATGTCAAACTTGAGGGCATAATTTGAAACCAAACAACCAAATTTGAAATCAGAAATACAGGTAGCAACTCCCCAAATTGGCAACTACTTTCTGAAGTAAGGGCAGTCTTGTCGATTACTGTGCTCTTAACCTAGGAAGCTCAGCCTAATTCCAAGTAGTTCATGTCAGAAACCACTGCAGTGGCCTATGTCTTATTCCTTATTATATCCTCAAGGCTAGGGATAGTCTCTGGAATTGAGAAGGCTGTCAAAAAGTTTGAGTAATAAACACTTATGAAACAGAAATAATTCAGACATAATTAAATTTGATTCTTAGCAAGGTGGAGCACAGAAAAATATAGTCCCTTAAAATCAGGATGTTAAGGTTCAGGTCCTAATCCTGCTTCTACCATCTGTTAGAAAGTAAATTCTTTGGGGTCACTGTTTTGGTGTAGTGGGTAAAGCCATCACCTGTGACACTGACATTCCATATGGGCACAGATTCAAGTCCTGGTTGCTCTACTTCCAATCCAGCTCCCTGCTAATGCGCATGAGAAAGCAGCAGAAGATGGCCCAAGTGACTGGGCCCCTGTCCTACATGAGACCCAACTCCTGGCTCTGGTCTGGGACAGCCCTGGTCATTGCAGCTATTTGGAGAGTGAACCAACAGACAGAAGATCTACCTTTCTCTCTCTCTCTCTTTCTCTCTCTCTCTCTCTCTCTCTCTTTCTTTCTCTCTTTCTCTTTCTCCCTCCTATCCATCTCCCCCTCTCTTTCTGTAACTCCACCTTTCAAGTAAATAAAATAAAAAATTTAAAAAGTAAGTAAATTCTCTGAATCTTGATTTTCTCAATTGTGAGATGTTGATAATGGGACTTTTTTCCATAAAATATTCTTGAGGATTAGATGACATTTAAACCACCTAGCACAGGGCTTAGCATCAAGTGGATATTCAATAAACAGGAGTTTCCCATATCCCTCAGGATATGTTAGCAAGAATAATTGCTGGGGCCGGCACTGTGGCGCAGCATGTTAAAGCCCTGGACTGAAGCACTGGCATCCCATATGGGCGCCGATTCTAGTCCCAGCTGCTCCTCTTCCGATCCAGCTCTCTGCTATGGCCTGGGATAGCAGTAGAAGATGGCCCAAGTCCTTGGGCCCCTGCACCCATGTGGGAAACCCGGATGAAGCTCCTGGCTTCGGACCGGCGCAGCTCCGGCTGTTGCGGCCATCTAGGGAGTGAACCAGCGGATGGAAGACCTCTCTCTCTGTCTCTACCTCACTCTGTAACTCTGTCTTGAATAAAAAAAAATAAAAAAAAAAGATAGTAAGAAAATAAGAAATCTCTCTCTTTCCCTCTGCCTTTCAAATTGCAAAAAAAAAAAAAAAAATTGCTAATGAAAAGTCACTAATTCAGGGTCACCGGATTCTGTCCCGGTTGCCCCTCTTCCAGGCCAGCTCTCTGCTGTGGCCTGGGTAGGCAGTGGAGGATGGCCCAAGTGCTTGGGCCCTGTACCCACATGGGAGACCAGGAGAAGCACCTGGCTCCTAGCTTCGGATAGGCGCAGTGCGCCGGCTGTAGCAGCCATTTGGGGGATGAACCAACAGACAGAAGACCTTTCTCTGTCTCTCTCTCACTAACTGCCTGTCAAAAAAAAAAAAAAAAAAAAAAAAAAAAAAGAACTTTAAAAAAAAGTCACTAATTCTACTTACAGCCATATACTAAACTCCATCTTGTTAATTATATTACTAAAGAGTCCTTTAATAACAGAAAATAATTGGTAAGAATGTTAAATGGATCATTGTTAATATACATTAGAACTACTAGAAAAACAAAAGGTAAACATCTAGAGGATGATCAATTAAAAGGGCCATAAATATATAGAGTAATGACAGCAAGAAGATGCTTAAATTGCTAAAAATGAATATATGAACCTGAGATCTTACCAAATCGTCATGAGTTATTTTACAACAAAATTGTTCAAGAGGCTCTATTCTATTTTCTATCTTCTAAATATCCAGAGATACAGGGCTAGATAGAGGGCATCATTTTTATAAAGATCAGACATCTCAAAAATGAAGTTCTAAAAATATTTTAACCTGGCCGGCGCCACGGCTCAATAGGCTAATCCTCCACCTAGCGGTGCTGGCACACCGGGTTCTAGTCCCAGTCGGGGCACCAGATTCTGTATCAGTTGCCCCTCTTCCAGGCCAGCTCTCTGCTGTGGCCCGGGAAGGCAGTGGAGGATGGCCCAAGTGCTTGGGCCCTGCACCCGCATGGGAGACCAGGGTAAGTACCTGGCTCCTACCATCAGATCAGCACAGTGCGCCGGCCGCAGTACACCGGCCGCAGCGGCCATTGGAGGGTGAACCAACGGCAAAAAGGAAGACCTTTCTCTCTGTCTCTCTCTCTCACTATCCACTCTGCCTGTCAAAAAATATATATATATTTTAACCAATAGCAATATCACAGAATAAGTGCCTAAACCCCTCAGGGTTCACTCTAAAGTAGATAGCAGGAAATACAAGTCTTACATGATTGTCAAAAATAATAATAGTTAATTCCTGATAAAACAGGATATTTGCAATATGAATAGTAAAAAGGAAAACCAAAATTTAAAAATTAGATGATAAAAATACGCTTTTATCGTTAATTTCCGAC